>NC_092720.1:55771389-56377639 GCF_047496885.1 Scyliorhinus torazame | reverse complement strand
TTTTGACTACGTTTATGAAATTGGGATTATTTTGAGGAATGCAGATCAATATATCTGTGTATATATATGTGTGTGTGTGTGTGTGTGTGTGTGTGTGTAGGAACATGGATTTATCAACAAAATACACACTTTTACCCTTACCATTGCTACGCAGGAAGTTATTCTTTAAATAATGCAGAAGGTATTGTCAATACACACAGAGTTCTTAAAGAACAAACAGTAAAAGTGAACATAGTTGGCCATATGTAATAGTACCTCTCTAAGTCTGTTACAGCAGTTTGGGCAGGTAAGAAATTGCCTGAAGCGCTTAACTCACCAAGTGGAGTAGAACACAGCCTTCCAAACTGCAGGCGCTGCTGTTGGACATGCATTTAGGATTTGGCCTTCCAACACAATTGTGGTTAGAATGGAACTGAAAATGCCTTTGTGAACCCACAGAAACATCCTGCCCTTCTTAGATTTCCAAGCTGGGCAACAGGGATCTCTGAATGCCATTAGTCCAGGAAGAGATAATTCATTAAACATGGGCTCTTCCAAGTTCTCTATTCATGTTGGCACAATTGTGAACACCCAAAGTAGTCACCAAGCAGATTAAAATAGCTGGCATAAGGCCCTTTTAGAGTAAGATAGCTCAGACAAGACCTCCCAGTATCTTATCTAGCTATTTCGCTTCTGAGACCAAGTGATAATCAACACCAGCTCAAATTGACCCATCTAATCTATTTGCCCACACTCTGGAAAATCTCCAAATATATCTGCGCCATATTTATCTCCATGTCTGCAGACAAAACAGAAAATCTAAAGGAGGCTTGGGAACAAGACCTAGGCTGCCATAACGAGGAATAGGGAGAAGTGTGGAGGCAGACCTACAGGACCTTCACATGCAACAGAATGCAAGAGGGGCAGAACTAATTTTTCAAAGGTATAAACATAGATTAATTTTAGCAAAATGTTTTTAAAAAAATATTGATTACCATCCATGGCTTCACAAAATTGCCATGTAATTAAATTCATTTTGAAATTTTTATTGAATCCTTTGCAGTTTATTGTGCAAAGGTCACAAAGTTGATCAGAGAGAGCAAAAAAGTTAATGTTGGAAATACTTTGAAGATCCTTCATTTGAAAAGAGAAATGAGACACCAAAGTTTTGTGTGGAGATTCTGTGTCAATCCGATAAATACATGTGGATTGCTAAACATAAACGGATCCAGACTTGATGGTTTGATTCTCCCACTGCAGGTGCTAATTCGACAGCTGATGGAAGTTATCTTGTGATGTGATCTTTTCATTGCATGTGTGGAGTTGATTAGTTAAATAAGTTCTTGCTCCTTTGGCCTGATTGTGATTTCTAGCATTCAAAATCTTGTTTCAATTGTGATTTATTTTCATGTTTTCTGACAAAATAAATATTTTTATCTCCAGGCATTCTGGTTGATCTTTCTACTATAAAATACATTTTTGAAAATAAGAGTTTATACTTTGAATAGTTCATTTCAATTACTAAATGTTGTCTTTGGAAGTTTGACTGGACTACGAAAGATCAAATAAACTGCTGGTTAAATATGGATGAATAAATTAAAAGTCAGTATAGTCTGTATTTGTTCTATTCCAACTTATTTGTGAGAGCCAAAATTTAGGACAAAACCACCGATGGCACTTTAGTATTTAAAAAAAAAATACTGGAACACAATGTCGTCATTTGGATTCCTGAAGCAGTATGCTTTGGTAACACCACGTACCTGCCCTGCATTAAGGTTTTGGTTGTGGGTAGCACAGTGGTTAGCACTGTTGCTTCATCGCACCAGGGTCCTGGGTTCGATTTCTAGCTTGGGTCATTCTGTGCAGAGTCTGCACCTTCTCCCTGTGTCTACGTGGGTTTCCTCCAGGTGCTCCCGTTTTCTCCCACAAGTCCTGAAAGACGTGCTTGTTAGGTGAATTGGATATTCTGAATTCTCGCTCAGTATATCCGAATAGGCGACGGAGTGCGGCAACTAGGGGATTTTCATAGTAATTTCATTGCGGTGTTAATGTAAGCCTACTTGTGACAATAATAAAGATTATTGTAGGTTTGATTTTAAATTCTAGATTTAAAATAGGTTTTGTTTTGTTTTATGAGATCAGCCAGTATAGAGAAGAATGAAATGCCCCCAGGTTTTCTCCTGACAGCCTAGCAGAATGGGATAATATCTTTGTTTACCTTCCTCTTGGAAGCTCAGCAGGCCGAGGGCATTAGAAATCTGACTTATCTTTATGAATCTCTGAATATGTGTTTCTATACTGGAAGGCTCACCCTTGCTAAAAGAAAATTAATCTGCCTGTAAAATTATCTTTTGTTAAGGTGATAATGAATAGAATTATTAACATTTTATGAAGTTTGTTTCTTTAAGCCCATCTTAGTGGTCTCTAACAAACCACATTAATGATGAGATTGTTCACCTCAGCCACACAATGTGGTCAAAGTAGTACTTTGATTGAGAGGGTAGAGCAACAGCACATAAATCTTCACTCTGTTGGTTCAAACAAGATGCTTGGAGACCATGGCCACCTCAATTTGTACAAATTTACTTGCATATTTAAAAAATCTGTCCGTAAAAATAATCGATCTCCAAAACATTCTATCCAACTTGATTCCCATTTTGTGAAGAATATCCTGAATGTTGGTTGTTTCAATACAATTGTTGCACTATTATGAACTAAAAACAAACCATTTCCATTAATGTGTGCAGTTGTTTCTAAAATATGGCGGCATGATCTAAGTTTTGCAACCCAAGTCAGTTAATGGCACTGGCAAAATTGCAGAAAAGAGATTAAGTGCCAAATTACAAAAGTATTTTTAAAAAATTGGATTTAACTCTGGACTGACAAAGTGCAGTTCCTGGCATCTCTGCTGCAGTACAAAACAACCCACAGTTGGTGCTCGACACGTAAGGATGACTTTCACCTGAAGTGCCCTATTTGGGTTAGGGTGCTCTTTCCAAGAGCCGGTGCAGACTCGATGGGCCGAATGGCCTCCTACTGCACTGTAAATTCTATGATAATCTATGATAGACGCACAGGATTGGAGTAATTATAATGGGAGGTGTATTCTGCAGCTAGCCTATGTTGCACCTAACTTGAGAATGCCATGTGGTGCAAAAATTGGAAAATATGTGTTGAAATCCCTCCCCTTAATCAAAACATTTGCATAACTCTGATTGGGGCAAGCAGCTGTAAGCTGGAAAGCAAAGTCAGGTGTCTGTTTTAATTACTTGGTAATTGTTGATGCTTATAAATGAAGCAAAATGTGTGCTGGGGAGAAGTTGCATACAGATGGAACTTAGAAATGTACAATGGATCCAAACTCCCCCTCTACTAATGTTAAAAATATTTTGCTCCTACAGCTCATGAACAATTTTTAAAAATCCATTATTTATGTCTGGCCACTTCCATTTGATTTTAAGATAATTGGCAGACTGGTACTTGGCTAATTTATCCTCGCTCACCCATGCTTGTCTGCTTTGGATGGGCAAGTGTAGTATTTAAAGTACGAGATTATGCTGAATTGTTCTTTATCTATCCTTTGTAAATAAAGCCGCATCCCCCTTTATGACATTGAGTTTAATGAGGCTGCTAACTAGCACACAATTCAACTGTAAATTCATAGATTTCACCAATTATTTTATGAGAACACCAATACATCCAGTTATTGCAGCTTAAAATATTTAAGTACTTTTCCAACTCCTACAGGTGTATCTGTAGTGAGCTTAATATATGTAGACATTTCCTGCTGATCAGGTTCTGAAACTTGTGTTCTAAATTACTGTATTAATTAATTTTTCCAAATCACCTTTCTCTAGTTTAATAGTAGTTACAGCAGCCATGCCGAAATGGAGGAAAATTTACATAAAGTTAACGTTTTAAAAATTATTTGGTGACAACACGTGTAGTACTTGATGTTTTTCCTGAAGATGTATTTAATATCTTATTTTGCAGATTTAGAAATGGCAATTGCATACTGGAATTTAGTACTTGCTGGGCGATTCAAATTCTTAGATTTATGGAATAAGTTTTTATTGGTGAGTATAAGTATGAACATTTCTAACTAATCCAGTTTATTTTTTGTTTTGAGAGTTAGTGATTTCTATTAGGACAATCTCTAAAGAAGTTAAATCTGCTCTATGCAATGCAAACATCATGGAAGGATAGAAAATAGGAACAGGCGTAGGCCATTCAGCCCTTCAAGTCTGCTCTGCCATATGATCATGACTGATCCTGTATCTCAAAACCATGCCCCCACACTCTCCATACATCTTGACACCTATAGCTTCTAGAAGTGTATCTGTGTACTTATTTGTAACTTGGCCTCCACAGCCTCCTGTAGTAGATAATTCCACAGATTCATCACCCTCTGAGTGAAGAAGTTTCCCCCCAACTCAGTCCTAAATGGCCTACCCTGTACCCAGAGAATCTAGACCCCCTAGATCCCTGCATCCAGCCTGTTTTCCCCCCTCCCCCCCCCCCCTCCCAGTGTCTCACTCTTACTCTTGTCAAAACCTTTGAATTTCCTTTCTAACAGCACTGTGGGTGTATCTACACTTCAGGGACTGCAGTGTTTCCACAGCCTGTGTGCTCTTTTAAGGAGTTGCACAGTTTAGTTTTTTTCCCCTTAACCATACAAATTAATTCTCACAAAATACATGTCTAATTGCCTTTCGAAAGTTCCTCTGGAATCAGATTCCACTACACTTCAAAGTTTATAACCTTTAAAGTGAAATAATTTGTCCTCATTTCCTTTCTGATACTTTTACCAATTAATTTAAATCTGTGACCATTGTTTGCTGACCTACTTGTCAAGGATGATAATTTCTTCCTCCTGGCTTTAGCAAATCCTCTTTAATTTTCAATTCTTCTGTTAGATTTCCCCATAACCTTCCATGCTATATGGAGAACAATTTCAGCTTCTCCAATCTCTCTCTTTAACTGCTGAGTTTTCCATAACTAATAAATTACCACCAGCTCCCTTCCCTAGCCACCTATCCCTCTCCCAGGCAACCCTCGGAGGTTGATCCAGACTATTTGCAACCGTGGCGCTGTATTTGACCACCGAAAAAACTTCCAACAGTGCTTGCATTTTGTGAGATCACTTAAGGCTTCCTATTGCCACCTCTGTAACATTGCCTGACTCTACCCCTGCTGAAACACTTATCATTGCCTTTGTTACTTCTAGACTTAACTATTTCAAGACACTGCTAGCTGACTACCATCTTCCACTCTTCATAAAATCAAACCTATCAAAACTCTGTTGCCCATATCCTAACTTGCACCAACTCCTGTTAACCCATAAACCATAGAATAGTGCAGATAAATAGAGTGTACATTTCTCAATTTGATGAGGTTGGAATTCAATTCAGAGCGGAGCAAAGAGGTGATTTATGTCTACAGTACTTGCGGTGATTCATGTTAACTTGAGTCAGCAAGTATTTAAAACAAATTATTCAATGTTTTAGTGTTTAGTGCAAGCTAGTGGGTATTTTTTTAAAAACTGGAGACATGAAGGACAGCACGGTAGCACAGTGGATACCATTGTTGCTTCATAGTTCCAGGGTCCCAGGTTTGATTCCCGGCTCAGGTCACTGTCTGTGTGGCGTCTGCACTTTCTCCCTGTGTCTGCGTGGGTTTCCTCTAGGAGCTCCGGTTTCCTCCCACAAGTCCTGAAAGACATGGGGTGGCATTCTCCAATAATGGGGCTAAGTGTTGGCGCCGTCGTAAACGCCGGAGCGTTTTATGACGGTGTCATCTGGCTGCTAGGAGCAGCGATCCTGCGCTGCACAGGTGGCCAGCACTGCACTGGAGCACTTCAAGCAGCTACAGCTGCAATTAACCCACCCGTCGCTCGGTTGGCCCCGATCGCAGGTCTCGCCACCGTGGAGGCCCCCACCGGAGTCGGATCTCCCCCCCACCAGGACGGCCCCCACAGCCAGAACGCTGAGGTCCCGCCAGGTAGGACCACACGCGAACTAAGCCGGCGGGACTCGTCCGAACTCGGTGGGCATTCGGCCCGTCGAGTGCGGAGAACCGCTGGGGGGCCGCGTTGAGCCAATTGGAGGCCCGGCGTCGCGGGATTTCCCCCCCCCCCCTCCCCTGCCGATTCTCCGACCCGGTGCGGGATCAGAGAATCCCGCCCATGCTGTTATGTGAATTGGACAATCTTAATTCTCTATCAGTGTACCCGAACAGGCGCCGGAGTGTGGCGACTAGGGGCTTTTCAGAATAACTTCTTTGCACTGTTGATGTAAGCCTACTTTTGACAATAAAGATTATTATTATTATTATTATTAAGAAAAAACTATTAATCTAGACTAAGATTTGACAGAGGAGGTTCAAAGTCCTGACTGCAATATGTGGGGATCTGTGGACAGCAATATTGTCTTGAGTGAACACGTTGACAGGAGATGTCTGCTGTCTAAAATCTCTCTGGCTTAGGGTCATGGAACTGGAGAATGAGGTAGAGACATCTGACACGTAAGAGAGGATGAGAAGTATCTGGATGGTTTGCTTCAGACTTCAGTCAACTTGTAGAAAGATGCAAGTTCAGAATGAGGTTGATTTTTTTTTTTTCATTATTCATACATGGGAATGAGCCTCACTGGCAAGACCAACATTTATTGCCCATTCCTAATTGCCCTTAGGTGAGGTGAGCTGCTGTCTTGGAACTTCTGTAATTACATGCACACTAGTGTTAGAAAGGGAGTTCTGGAATTTTTAACCAGTGACAGTGAAGGGATGATGATATATTTCAAAGTAAGGGTGGTCTGTGACTTGGAGGTCACAATGATAGTGTTTCCATGCATATGTTGGCTTCGTCTAGGTAGTAGAAGTTATGAATTAGAAGATGCTATCCAAGAAGCCTTGGCAAATTATTGCAGTGCATCATGTAAATACTGTGTGCCAGTTGTCAATAAGTACAGTGTACTTGCTACCTGTGAGAATAAATAGCCAGAATGCAGGCTACACACTAACAGACGAGTTAAACAGGCATAAGCCACTCTGCCCTTCTCCTGCTCCACCATTCAATATGATTGTGCCCGATCTGATTGTCATCTCAGCTCCATATTCCTGCCTACCCCCGGTAAACAAGGGGGTGAAAGGTTATCAAGAATCGATCCATCTCTGCCTTAAAAATATTCAAGAACTCTGCTTCCACCACCATTTGCCTTCTGAGGGAGAGAGTTCCAAAGATTTGCGACCCTCTGAGAAAATAATTCTCCTCACCTGTCTTAAATGAGTAAGCCCTTGTTTTTAACAGTAACCCCAGGTCAAGATTCTCCCAAAGAGAAAACATCTTTCTACATCCACCCTGTCAAGACCCCTCAGGGTCTTGTGCCTTTCAATCAAGTCGCCTCTTACTCTTCTAAACTCCAGCAAAAACAAGCCTCACAAGACAACCTGCCCATTCCAGGTATTAGTCCGGTAAACCTCTGAAGTGCTTCCTACACATTACATCCTTCCTTAAATAAGGAGACCAATATTGTACACACTACTTCAGGTGTGGTCTCACCAATGCTCTGTATAACTTCCCTACGTGTGTCTTTAATTCCCCTCCCAATAAATTATTACATTCTATTTGCTTTCCTAATTGTTTGCTGTACCTGCAAACTAACGTTTAGAGATTCTTCCAGAGGACTATAGAACCTTAAAGCAGGAGACTACCCAAAGAGGGTGGGGAGAAGGAAAAGGAGAAGCGTAATATGGTATTTGTATGTGATGCAATAATTAGGGGAACAGATTTCATGTTGTATAGTGCTGGGTTGTGGGGGGGGGGGGGGGGGGGGGGGGGGGTGGCGGCGGCGGTATCTTGCACCAGGTTGAAAGGATATTGGATAGTAAGGGAGAGGGTTCAGTCATGTTGGGGCCAACAACATAGGCAAGAGGCCCTTTTTGGAGGAGCTAAATTAATGAGCAAGATCTCAAAGGTTATAATCTTTGGATTATTACTTCAACCATTCGCAAATTGGTGTAGAGATAAACAGAGGTGGATACATTCCTGAAGGAGGGGCGTGGGAAAGAAATGTTAAATTTCTTGGGATGCTGGCACCAATACTGGGTCAGGAAGGGTTATACCATTAGGGTGGACTCCCATCTGAACCAGGGTTGTGACAGAAAGGATAAACAGAGTGGCCACCAGGGCTTTTAATTAGTACAGTGTGGGAGGGGATCCGGTGGCAATGATAATAGTTTGAAAACAAACTTAAGGGAAGAGAGCAGAATAATAGTCAGAAATTGTATTTTAGACACAGATGTACCACCTGCAAAATCTAAAAGTTGTAATGCAACGAGATCGAGATTGGACACATCTGTTAATGGGTAAAGCAACAAAGGATTAATGGGAGGCCTTCAAAAATAACTTAATGTGATACAGAACCAGATGATGCCACTAAGGTGTAAGAGCTCCACTTGCCAAGGGAAATAATACGTGACTAAAGAGGTAAGAGACCACATAAATCTAAGCATGCAAAATGCAAAAAAAACACTCAGCCTGGCAATTGGGAAAAGTACAAAGAACAGTAAAATGTGACAAAACAGTCAGAGTTCCAAAAAATGAATATTAAACAAAACCTTATGACAGGAAAAAGAGGATAGCCAGGAACAATGTGGATCTCTGAAAACTTTTTAAAAATTCATTTTTGCAGGATGTGGGCCCTGCTAGCTAGGCCAGCATTTGTTGCCCATTCCCTAATGGCCGTTGAAGGTGGTGGTGAGCTGCCTTTTTAAAAAAAATAAAAACATTTTTTTTTTTTTCGAGTACCCAATTCATTTTTTCCAATTAAGGGGCAATTTAGCGTGGCCAATCCACCTAGCTTGCACATTTTTGGGTTGTGGGGACGAAACCCACACAAACACGGGGAGAACGTGCAAACTCCACACGGACAGTGACCCAGAGCCGGGACCGAACCTGGGACCTCGGCGTCGAGAGGCAGCAGTGCTAACCCATTGCACCACCGTGCTGCCCGAGCTGCCTTCTTGAATCACTGCAGTCCATGTGGTGTAGGTACTATTAGGGAGGGAGTTAATGGGGATACTGTCAATGAAAATGAGGAATTGGTGGACATATTAAATAATAATTTTGTGTCAGCGCTTGTGGTAGAGAGAAAGGCCGACAGTCATGCCAATAATCCGATGGAAATTGATATTCAATCAGGGACAGGGTTCACCAAATGTTGGCAAAATAACAGTAATGGAAGAAAAAGTACGAAAGAATGACATTCTCAGGGTTTTAAAGACAGCAGGTTGAGAACATTGCAAATGCCTAGACTATAAAGATGTTTTGATACAGGTGCCTTTCTTCAGACTGGAAAATAGAATCTTGCTCCAATATTTGACAGGAGAGGTAGGAAACTGTGGAATTATTGGCCAATTAGTTCTAACATCTGATGTTGGGGAATGATTAAAGTCTATAATTAAGGATAGGGTGACTGAACACCTTGACGTTTTTCAGCTGATCAGAGAGAGAGCGGGGCACCATGAATTTGTGGCAGGTAGGCCGTATCTATCTGGGGAGAAAGCAGGATTAGGCAATTGAGTTGGATGATCAGCCAATGATCGTGATGAATGGCAGACCAGGCTCGAAGGGCCAAAAGGCCTCCTTCAGCTCCTATCTTCTATATATCTTAAAACCTGATATAGCAGACATTGTGAAGAGGTATCTAAAGTAGTGTATTTAGATGTTATGTTCTTTTTGTGGACTTCCAGAGGTAATTTAGAAAGTTCCTCAAGAAAATATTAGCTGAAGTTGAAGTTCATTCAACTGAAGGCAAATTATTTGCCTGGTTAGAAAATTGACTAAGCAACAGGATTTTGAGAGTAGAGATATTGGACAAGAGCTTTAATTGGCAGGAGATAACTAGGTGTATCCCACAATGGGGCCTCAACTTATTAATGACTTTGATGATGGAATAGAAAGCCACATGTCTATATTTGCCAACAATGCAAAGATAGGTGGCATTGTAGTAGTGTAGATGGATGCACAACATTACAAAGACATTGGACAGGTGAAGTGAATGGTCAAAACTGTGGCAAATGGATTTCAGTGTAAGTAAATGTGAGGTTGTCCACTTTGGATGTAAAAAGAATAAAACTGGGAACTTTTCAAATGGTAAAATCTAGAAACCTGAAAGTCCAAAGAGGTTTGAGGGTTCAGGCACATAGATCATTGAAATGTCATGGACAGATACATAACATAATCGAAAAGGCTAATGGAATGCTGGCCTTTACATCAAGAGGACCAGAACACAAGGTGATAGAAGTGACACCACAGCGACAAGCCTTGGTTCACAGCTGGAGTATTGAGAACAATTCTGGGCACCCCACCTTCAAAAGGATAAGAATACCAGAATGATACCTTGACTCTGAGGGTTAAATTGCAGGAGCGATTAAACAAACTGCAGTTGTTTCACCATAATTTAGAAAGTTATGGGATGGTTTGACCAAAACTTAGAAGATATTAAAGGAAGCAAAGTAGATAGAAACTATTTTTGTTGTAGGGGCATCTACAATTAAGGGGCATGGTCTTAAAAAAGTCAGGAGACCTTTCAGGTCTGCAATTGGGAAACATTTCTAAACTCAGAATGGTAGAAATTTGGAATGCCCAACTGCAAATGGCAACTGATGGCAGATCCATCATTAATTTTAAATCTGAGATTCATAGATTTTTATTTACCATACACTAACCATATATGGGCAAAGGTGGGTTTATGGAGTTAGCTCGCAGATCAATCCTGGTCTATTTGATTGGTGGACCTGTGCTGACCACTGTGACCCAATATTAGTTCTTGGTCACTTCATTTTCAGGCCAACAGAGAAAACTAAAAAAACTAAATTTACAGAAAAGTCAGGAAAACATGAGTCCAGGTAAAGATTAGAAGTTCTGGTTTCCTGCTTGAGACTTAACATTCGAGCAATGTCGCTGTGGGCTTGTTTTTCAAGCATTAGCATCAAAATGTAACATAACTAAGTTGCTGGTAGACAAATAAGGAAAGTTTATTTTTTTTTTTTTTAATATATTTTATTGAAAATTTTTCGATCACAATTTTTTTCCCCTTGCACGTCAAACATAAAAAAAAAGAAAATTTAACAGTGAACAAATGGCTAACCAACATGGTAAACTAATCATTTAACATAAAATAAAACTTTCCACCTCCCCCCTCCCCCCCCCTCCCCCCTGGGTTGCTGCTACTGGTCATCTGTCTTCCCTCTAATGTTCCCCTAGGTAGTCGAGGAATGGCTGCCACCGCCTGGTGAACCCTTGAGCCGATCCTCTCAGCGCAAACTTCATCTGCTCCAGTTTTATGAACCCCGCCATATCGTTTATCTAGGCCTCCAGTCCGGGGGGTTTCGCTTCCTTCCACATGAGTAAAATCCTACGCCGGGCTACTAGGGACGCAAAGGCCACAACATCGGCCTCTTTCGCCTCCTGCACTCCCGGCTCATCCGCAACTCCAAATAAAGCTAGCCTCCAGCCTGGTTTGACCCGGACCTTCACCACCTTCGAAATCACTCCCGTCACTCCCTTCCAATACCCCTCCAGTGCCGGGCACGACCAAAACATATGTGCGTGGTTTGCCGGGCTTCCGCCGCACCTCCCACACTTGTCCTCCACTCCGAAGAACCTGCTCAATCTTTCTCCCGTTATGTGTGCTCTATGTAGCACCTTGAATTGAATCAGGCTAAGCCTGGCGCACGAGGAAGAGGAATTTACCCTGCTTAGGGCATCAGCCCACATACCCTCCTCTATCTCCTCCCCGAACTCTTCTTCCCACTTTCCTTTTCCGCACACATGAGTGCGGCCTCAACCGGGACCTGGGATTCATGTCGCATTACATTCATCCCCCACCATCTGGCCTGCGAAATCCTACCAACTGTCCTGGCTTGGTACAATTCACACCTCTTTAACCTGGGGTTACCCCATCTCTGGATCTGTAAGGATTTAATCACCTGCTAATGGTCGCATTCCTAGCATTGTTTGGCATCTTTGAATTTGTCTATATATGTGTTTCTGGAACAGACCTCTTTATTCACCTGAGGAAGGAGCAGCGCTCCGAAAGCTAGTGACATCGAAACAAACCTGTTGGACTTTAACCTGGTGTTGTAAGACTTCGTACTGTGCTCACCCCAGTCCAACGCCGGCATCTCCACATCAACACTTTCCTTTTAGTTCGCCCACCAGCTCCTCCCCCTCTTCCCTCATCTCTCGGTATATCTCTGACACCTTGCCCTCCCCGACCCACACCCCCGAAAGCACTCTGTCCTGGATCCCCTGTGTCGGGAGCAGCGGAAATTCCCTCACCTGTTGTCTTCTGAACGCCCTCACCTGCATATACCTAAGGAAGTTTCCCCGGGGCAACTTATACTTTTCCTCCAATGCTCCCAAGCTCGCAAACGTCCCATCTATAAATAAATCTCCCACCCTCCTAATTCCCAAATGGTGCCAGCTCTGGAATCCTCCATCCATCCTTCCTGGGGCAAACCTGTGGTTGTTCCTGATTGGGGACCCCACCAGGGCTCCCCGCGCACCTCTCTGTCGCCTCCATTGTCCCCAGATATTCAATGTTGCCGCCACCACTGGGTTTGTGGTAAACTTTTTTGGTGAGAGCGGTAGCGGCGCCGTCACCAGCGCCTCTAGGCTCGTCCCTTTACAGGACTTTCTCTCCAGTCTTTTCCACGCCGCTCCCTCTCCCTCCATCATCCATTTACGAATCATCGCCACATTGGCGGCCCAATAGTAGTCGCCCAAATTCGGTAGCGCCAATCCTCCTCTGTCTCTGCTACGTTGTAGGAACCCCCTCCTTACCCTCGGGACTTTCCCTGCCCACACGAAGCTCGTGATGCTCCTGTCTATTTTTTAAAAAATGGTCTTAGTGATTAGTATAGGGAGACATTGAAATACAAATAAGAACCTCGGGAGGACCATCATTTTAATTGCCTGCACTCTGCCCGCCAACGACAGTGGCTGCATGTCCCACCTCTTGAAGTCCTCCTCCATTTATTCTACCAATCGTGTCAGATTAAGTCTGTGCAAGGTTCCCCAGCTCCTAGCGATCAGAATCCCCAGGTATCGGAAGTTTCTTTCCACTTTCCTTAGAGGCAGGCCTTCTATCTCTCTACTCTGGTCCCCAGGGTGTATCACGAAAAGTTCACTCTTCCCCATGTTAAGCCTATATCCCGAGAAATCTCCGAACTCCCTCAATATCTGCATGACCTCTGTCATCCCGTCATCCCCCCCCCCCCCCCCCCCCCCTCTCCCCCCCCCCCCACTGGGTCCGTCACATACAACAGTAGGTCATCTGCGTATAGCGAGACTCGGTGTTCTTCTCCCCCTCTAATCACCCCTCTCCATTTCCTGGAGTCTCTCAACGCCATGGCCAGAGGTTCAATTGCCAACGCGAACAACAATGAGGATAGCGGGCATCCCTGTCTTGTTCCCCTATATAGTCGGAAATACTCCGATCTTTGCCGACCCGTGACCACACTTGCCATTGGGGCCCCATAAAGGAGTTTGACCCAGCTAATAAACCCGTTCCCGAACCCAAACCTCCTTAGCACCTCCCATAAGTACTCCCACTCCACCCTGTCAAATGCCTTCTCTGCATCCATTGCCGCCACTATCTCTGCCTCCCCCTCTACTGGGGGCATCATTATCACCCCTAATAGTCGTTGCACGTTGACATTCAGTTGTCTCCCCTTTACGAACCCTGTCTGGTCTTCGTGCACCACCCCCGGGACACAGTCCTCTATCCTCGATGCCAGTACCTTTGCCAGCAATTTGGCGTCCACATTCAATAATGAAATAGGTCTATAGGACCCGCACTGCAACGGATCTTTATCCCGCTTCAAAATTAGCGATATCGTCGCCTCCGAAATTGTCGGGGGTAAAGTCCCTCCTTCCCTGGCCTCATTAAACGTCCTCACCAACAGCGGGGCCAACAAGTCCACGTATTTTCTATAAAATTCCACCGGGAACCCGTCTGGTCCCGGAGCCTTCCCTGCTTGCATATTCCCCAGCCCCTTAATAACCTCATCCACCCCAATCGGTGCCCCCAGGCCTTCCACCTCCTGCTCCTCCACCCTCGGGAACCTCAATTGATCCAGGAACTGCCGCATCTCCTCCTTTCCCTCCGGGGGTTGGGACCTATACAGTCCTTCATAAAAGGTCTTGAACACCTCGTTTATCTTCCCTGCTCTCCGCACCGTAGCTCCCTTTTCGTCTCTAATTCCCCCTATCTCCCTCGCCGCTGTCCTCTTTCGCAGTTGATGGGCCAGCAGGCGACTAGCCTTTTCCCCATATTCATACCTCCTCCCCTGTGCCTTCCTCCACAGCACCTCCGCCCTTCTGGTGGTCAAAAGGTCGAACTCCGTCTGGAGTCGTCGTCTCTCCTTGTACAGTCCCTCCTCCGGGGTCTCCGCAAATTCCCTGTCCACCCTTAAAATCTCCCCCAGTAATCTTTCCCTTTCCTTGGCCTCTGTTTTCCCTTTGTGGGCCCTAATGGAGATCAGCTCTCCTCTGACCACCGCTTTAAGTGCTTCCCATACCACTCCCACTTGAACCTCCCCGTCGTCATTAGCCTCCAGGTACCTCTCAATACATCCCCGCACTCTTCCACACACTCCCTCATCCGCCATCAATCCCACATCTAATCGCCAGAGTGCTCGCTGCTCCCTTTCCTCTCCTAGTTCCAGGTCCACCCAGTGTGCGGCATGATCCGAAACCGCTATGGCTGAATACTCAGCTTCTTCCACCCTTGAGATCAACGACCTTCCCAGAACAAAAAAATCTATCCGGGAGTACACTTTATGAACATGGGAGAAGAAGGAGAACTCCCTGGCCCTCGGTCTAAGAAATCGCCATGGATCCACTCCCCCCATTTGGTCCATAAACCCCTTGAGCACCTTGGCCGCTGCCGGCCTTCTTCCGGTCTTAGATCTGGATCTGTCTAACCCTGGGTCCAGCACGGTGTTGAAGTCCCCTCCCAATATCAAGTTTCCTACCTCCAGGTCCGGTATACGACCCAACATCCGTCTCATAAATCCCGCATCGTCCCAATTCGGGGCATATACGTTAACCAGCACGACCTCCATTCCCTCCAGCCTGCCACTCACCATTACATGTCTACCTCCGCTATCTGCTACAATGCTCCTTGCTTCAAATGCTACCCGTTACCCCACCAATATGGCCACCCCTCTATTCTTTGCATCTAGCCCTGAGTGGAACACCTGTCCCACCCATCCTTTCCTTAACCTAACTTGGTCCGCCACCTTCAGGTGCGTCTCCTGGAGCATAGCCACGTCTGCCCTCAGTCCTTTCAAGTGCGCGAGCACTCGGGCCCTTTTAATCGGTCCATTCAGGCCTCTCACGTTCCACGTGATCAGCCTCACTAGGGGGCTACCTGCCCCCTTCCCGTGTCGACTAGCCATCACCTTCTCTAGGCCAGTCCCGTATCCCGCTTCCGCGCTCCCACTCGCTCCCCAGGCGTCGCATTCCATCCCCGTCCACCCACTCTTTAGCCATTTCCTCTTTGATTTCCGCAGCAGCAACCCAGTCATTCTCCCATCTGCTACTCCGTACCTTTTTAGCCCATCTCAGGACCTCTTCTCTATCTTTAAGGCGGTGAAATCGCACAATTGTCGCCCTAGGTGGTTCTCCCGCTTTTGGTCTTCTCGCCGGGATCCGATGGGCCCCCTCCACCTCTAAGGGGCCCGCAGGGGCCTCAGCTCCCATCAACGAGCTTAGCATCGTGCGTACATAAGCCCCGCAATCCGCTCCTTCCACTCCCTCAGGGAGACCCAGTATCCGAAGGTTCTTCCTTCGCGCTCTGTTTTCTAGGGCCTCAATCCTTTCAATGCACTTTTTGTGGAGCTCTTCGTGCGTCTGTGTTTTGACCGCCAGGCCCAGGATCTCGTCCTCATTATCCGTCACCTTCTGCTCCACCACGCGGAGCTCTGTCTCCTGGGTCCTTTGTGCCTCCTTAAGCCCCTCAATTGCCTGTAGCATCGGGGTCAGCACCTCCCTCTTTAGTAGCTCCACACACCGTCTCAAGAATTCGTCTTGCTCGGGCCCCCATGTCGCCTGGGCTTTCTCCGCCGCCATCTTGTGTCTTCTCCCTTTCTGTCCCTATCGTCGAGGATTCCTCGCGCTGCAGCCGCCGCCGCCGATATTTTCCTCTTTCGTTGGGGGGGGGGGGGGACTCCCTATTCACTCACCCCACACCGGGTTTCGTCGCACGAAAATTTCCCGTTGGGGCTCTTAAAAGAGCCCGAAGGTCCGTTGGAGCTGGAGCTGCCGAAACGTGCGGCTTAGCTGGTCATCGCCGCAACCGGAAACCTAAGGAAAGTTTATTAACAGTCAATGATACTGTAGAATATTTTAGTTTGCTGTGGTTAGGTGTATACAGTGAACATTGGTTGGGAGTAAATACATTCAGAAGTAAATTTGATCTTTGATAATTGAACCTCCTTTTTGTTTTACTGCTAAAAACGGACATTTATGATATATTATAAATAAATAAATAACCTTTATTGTCACAAGTAGGCTTACATTAACACTGTAATGAAGTTATTGTAAAAGCCACTAGTCGTCACATTCCGGCGCCTGTTCTGGTACACGGAGAGAGAATTGAGAATTCTCAGCTGGTACGGGAATTGAACCCGCGCTGCTAGCCTTGTTCTGCATCACAAACCAGCTGTCTAGCCCACTGAGCTAAACCAGCCCTCTATAGTGTAACTAATTTTCAAAACAACTGATGTCGTGGTAAGATCTGCCTAAGATGCTATTTTCGCTTAATGTGTTATGATCTTTTAACAATAAATTTAGAGTACCAATTATTTTTTTCCAATTAATTTAGCGTAGCAAATCCACTTAGCCTGCACATCTTTGGGTTGTGGGGGCGAGACCCACGCAGACAAGAGGAGAATGTGCAAACTCCACACTGACAGTGACCCGGAGATGGGATCGATCCCCAGGCCCTCGGCGCCATGAGGCAGAAATGCTAACCACTGTGCCGTCCCATGTTATGATTTTTTTCAGTGAAGTTCTTAGTGGATTTGTGGTAAATACAACAGATCTTTTTTTTAAATTGGGAACTTTAGGTTTTTAGCGTTAACTTCACGTCAACATTGGATTGCAGTAGGCTGCTAATACGAGATAAATTGTAGAACAGATTTTTTGTTTTGTGCAGTAAAGCTTAACTTCACTATTTCTCAGTACTTTCAAGCCACAATTTATAGTTTTGATGTCTAAGAATTGTGCATATTTGCCTTTAGGAACATCATAAAAGATCAATACCTAAAGACACCTGGAACCTTCTGTTAGACTTCAGCTGTATGATTGCTGATGACATGTCCAATTATGATGAAGAAGGTATGTTATGTAAAATAACCAAAGATTATTCTGAAGCTGCTTTAGTTTATATGAGTATTATTCACCCAGTGCTAAACCATTTAGATATTTACTCTGGAATAGTCACTAAAATTTTCACTTTGTAATTTCGTATTATGAACTGTTTGCAAGGCAAATTTACACTTTATCAAACATTCTATGATTTTAATTATCAAAGTGAGTTGGCTTAAATGGGACAAATAGGATAGTAAATGTGTCAGAGAAATGAAGGTCACAACAAACCAGTTTGTTGTTCAATAGTTTAATTTGTTCGTAAAACCTACTAAAATCACATCAGTTACTATAAATGTTCTGGGTGGAATGCTGGCCATTACCTCTGGCCTGAGATTGAATCCAGCTTGACTTGATAGGTTGCTCGCACCGTTACACCTCAAACTCAGTAAAGTGAATTTAATCCTGTTGGGGATGAACCAAACAGGCTCACTGTCTTGAATTTGTAACAAAATTAACATTCACTTCAAGAAACTATAGAAATGTCACATTTCTGCAACAGTGGAGGACTAATTTGAGGCAGAGGTTGAGGTGCGTCTAACCTTTGCAAACCTGATCTGGGAGTGATTTCTGTTGAGGGGTGGTAAGAGTTCAGTTTTCCAGTTTGGTACTCGGCTCCTTTGTGAACATGGGTGGATTGGCCATGATAAATTGCCCTTAGTGTCCAAAATTGCCCTTAGTGTCCAAAATTGCCCTTAGTGTTGGGTGGGGTTAATGGGTTATGGGCGATAGGGTGGAGGTGTTGACCTTGGGTAGGGTGCTCTTTCCAAGAGCCGGTGCAGACTCGATGGGCCGAATGGCCTCCTTCTGCGCTGTAAATTCTATCTATGAAATAAGATTCGTAAAACAAAAGCTGACGGTCAGTGCATGGTAACAGTTTGCTTTATTGACTAACCTTAAATGAAGAAAAATGCTTTGTTTTTAACATGTGCAACGTTTTGATGTGTTTCAGGAGCATGGCCGGTGCTTATTGATGACTTTGTGGAATTTGCACGACCACAAATCACTGGGACAAAAAGTACAACAGTGTAGCATTTGGAAGCCTTGTCGCAAAATGTACATGATGTGTACAGAATGAAAAATACAGCAAATAATGCACAGTCATTTCACAATTAGTTAATAAAATGCAGATCAATGGATTGAAGTGAAGATCAATCCTTTTATTCTATCCAGAGGGTTGTTAACACCAAAAAGGACTTTTCTTCAATCATATCGTATTCATTTAATGGTGGTTTAGGCTTCTGTCATAGTCAGGATCTCTTTATGTAATTTCATCAACACTGAGTGTGAGTTCCGTCTGTATATTCTTTGGTATCCTGTTTGGAGGACTTTTCTGAAAGGATAATTTTATAGTGCTTTTCGACATCAAGCACAATGCTGCCTTCAGTTAGGAGCTGAACAGCATTCTTGGACACCGGAAATCTGTGTTTGAAATGGAAACCTCGATTTGATCTTAGTACTTTTTAAATTATGTAAACAGGCAGTTAGACCATCACAGAATCTTTCTTTAGCTAATATTTCAGCTGTTTCTTGTTCTATGGCAGATTACTTGTCATAAAGTCTTACTTTTCTATGAAGACTGGATCATACCATGCCTATGCACAAAATTCAGTCCTGCTCCATAATGAAAGTGGCATTAGAATGGTGAAATTCTACGAATGAGATCTGTGGTATTTACTGTTTTTTCTTTTTGACAAGAATAAAGTTTCCCCACCCAACCACCATCTGATATTAGCATATTGCTAAACATATTTAGGTCGGGTAAAATACAAGAGGCACCTTGTCACCATCCTGATACTGGATTTTGCATCTTGGCCTTGGATATTTGCAATGTGCTGTGCCGTGGATTGTATTTCATGTTTCCTTTACAACTGCAGTATTATTATTATAATTAGGTTTTATGCTGTTGGCTAAGAGAAACTGAAATTCTTCCACTTTTCAACTCGGTCAGGCTATGCTTAATATAAAGAAAACAGTACAGACCTTCCTTTTTTTTATAACCAAGGAAATTCATGGAAAGTTGACTACAAAAACCTCTGTCTTTTCATTGGTGTTTGTAGTCATTCATTTATTTGAGTTTGAAATGGTCTGTGCTTTAAAGAAAGTACTAAAGGCAAATACTTCATACCTGTTTTGATCCTGCAACCCAGCTCATAATTCATTTGTAAGAAAAGTGGGATGTTTAAGTTGACTTGGCAACCATCATTGCTAGTGGGGTGGGGGTGGGGGCGGGGGAAGGAAGGAAGAATTGAAAATTTCTGCTTGTGTGAGATGAATATTGATGCTTATACGCTTATCATAATTTTATCAGTAGTTTCCCAATAACTTTCACGTAGGTTGCCTTGTCTGTTGATCATTCCTCTATTCGTATGAATGAATTGTAAAGTAGAGGATAATGAAATGTTTCAAAAACTAATTTCTCAGGTCAGTGTTCCATGCAGGTTTAAGATGAGCCTTTTTATTAACTAAACACAAGTTTAAAATATGTGGAATTATCAAAATCTGATTCTTACTGTAAATGACTCCCATGTTGGTCTAATGATGCATTATTCAGGTAAAAAAAACTTACAGCTGGAAGAGACTATAGTCATTGGGATGTTTTATTTTTTATTACATATCCTTGATTTGGATTTCATACTTGGATCTTCAATGAAAACAACCTGTATGTTATGCCCTGTGCTAATTTCAAATGCATTTTAAAATTGTTTAATAAACTTTAATTTATAGGTGTTCTGATGTTACACTGCCATCTAATGCAGTTGACTTTCAATCAGTTTTCACTCACCTGTGCTTTGAATCCTGAAATTGTGTTACATGGCTCTTTTCATTTATTTGTGATGTGCAGCCAATGCAGAGACATTCAATTAGGTTCCACAGTTTGTTACATGCCCAAATGAGTTTTTGACTTCGATCATTTGTATCGGTCAATCAATATTGATGACTAAAATACACCTGAAGAGTAAAACAAGCCTGTTCATCTTGCTTAGAATACTGGAATACTAAATGCAGCTTTTACTTCAGCAGCATACTGTTTTTTCAAAAGTTAATGGCCCAATATTTTGGGCTTTGCCACTGTTTTGAAACTGAACTGTTTCTTTGTCAGTTAAAATGCATTACTTTAATTCAATACTGATCGGTAATTGAAAAAGTTTCAATAATGTTCTGGTTTACTTTTTATTCCACTGTAACGAAACAATTCAAAGACATTTAAGTGATCATAGAAAGTTGACCATTTTAGAAAATCTTACTTTCTCATTTTAATTTGCAAATTATACTTTCAGTAGTTTTCTTTTGAAGATGCATGGTACATTTTAAGGTGCAGTTCTACTGTTTATATTTTGGTGACACTAAGTTTGCAGATGGAATCGACCCTAATTAAATAAGTACATGAAATATGGAAAATACAGCTTTACTGTGCAGATTGTCTCTAATTTGCAACTTGAACTGTGCAAACGCGATGTACTTGAGTACTGTATGAACTATGGAGTCAGTTAGAACTCCTGACATTTGCACATGAGATTAGAAGATTCCTAAGAAAAGAAGGCTTAGCTGTTAAAATGAGGTTATATAAACAATGTAAGCTAAAGAAATTTTGATGCTAAGGTTAAGCAATGATTTTTGGTTATGGCTTGAATTTAGGTACTTCTGATGCCAATACAGACTTTTAAATCAAGATATTAAAGATGAATCACTTTTTAAAGTGATAGATTTTGATTTGTTGCTCACCAACGCAATCTACTTGCCTGCTTCTTCCAGCGTGCACTTCTTTAAATCTGGAGAAATTCAGTTTACTGACATTGTAAACAATTTATATCAAATTCATTAAATATGCAAGAACTCATAATGCACAAATCTTTTTCTGTGTACTGAGCATAGCTGATGATGAACCTTACCGGGTCTGTTAATGTCTGCACGTTATTTCCATTGTGTCCTTTTATTTCGATCTTGAGGTTTCTTCCCTTTGTTTTGTATAAAATCACAGTTGCGGTGATGGATTTCTCTCTCACAAAGCCATTTAATAACCAAGATTCGAATAAGACTGACCTCCAGTTGGACATGCAAACTGTTATGGATCTCGAGTACTTTTGTTTGTACATACTCTCATCTGGAACTTCTAACGATGATGAAACCCTCACCCTTCTTGCGTAACCAACTGTATGAAGGAGAAATATCACCTCACTTTAATTTTTTTTAAAGTTTATGTAAACTTGAAAACAAAGCAACATGCACAGAGTGGAGCAAGCAGGGTGGTGAATTGTTGGTGAGTAACTAATCGTGGAATTTTAAACAGCATTTAAGTTCCGCCTTCAGGTTGAGGTGGCTGTCTTAAAACTTAATTCAGTGCTAACCATATGAATGGCCTGAACATTGCTTTGCTACATCTTTGGATTATTCTCCAGCTTTCAACCCTGATGGAAACGTTTTGTTGAATATTCTCACTTGTCCCTGTGGGAGAATTATCTGTGTGCTGGATTGGTGGGAATGTATTACAAATGAATGAGAAAGGTACTTGTACATACATACACACATACATAAATACATACATTCGTGCATGCCTGGCCTTGTTTGATGTAGAAAATGCACTTACTCATTTTTGGTCTGTTTTAAGAAAAACATCAAAATATTTGGGTTTGATCTTCGGAACTATGGAATAGACATTTTTTAATTAACTGCAGCAAAACTGTTCCTTTTTAATTAATTGGTGATCTTGGGAAGTCATACCCAGCTAGTAATCTTTACCCACCATTTAGTTCTTCCATGCCACAGCAATTCCTAACCAAGACTAGGCAGAGCTACTTCCAGAGCTTTTGTCAGTTTTAAATTTGCCATTAGTTTGTTAACTCAGCCTAGCAGTTTTTCCTTTCTCAAGAAGAAACACTTTCCTTGTGTTTGGCACCTATGCCCAACTTACCTGCTACATTTATGAATCTAAGCTTGCATCTCGTCACCCTACTCCAACTTGATGTGTTTTCACCAATGCTCATTAAGCTGGGAATTTGGTCATACGGATTAGTACTATTTCTGTGTTCATGAACAATGCTGGTGGAACTAACTATTGCACTGAGCTATTCATAGTGATTTCAGATTGCACCAAACTGTTCAGTGACAGAGATTTTGTACTACATGGACACAAACTTTGGATGTCCTTTCCGAAAGCTTGAATCTTATTATGTTTTGTACTGCAGTGTTAAGCATTTTTGTCTGCACATTTTGTCTGTACATTTAAACAAAAAAGTATGATTGCTGTTATGGCGTGATGCACATTTTAATATGAAAGCTGACTTAAGTAATAAAAGTACCATAAAACTAGTTATTTCAGATGCTTAGTCACTTGAAGGGATGCGTGGTTTCTTTAAAATTACTATTGGATCATAAACAACACTTTAAAGAATGTTAATCAAATAAGATAAATTTGGGGAGGGAGTGGGACATTTTTTTAAATTACCTTTTTTCCATAAATTTGCATCCCCCTGTTAAAATTTGCTTTATGAATGTTTGAACTTTCCTCATACAGCTACATAAACATGTAAAACGGAGATCTAATTTCAAAGGAAAACAAAGACACATGAATCTATTGACCCCTTACAGAATCATCTGCAATTTTATGTAGTGTGCCAAAACCATTGTCTTTCATTGCTTGGCATAGAATAATCCAACATGGTTCAGTGTATTTTTGTCCTGTTTGGCTACATCCTTGAATATGACTTGCTAAGGGTCCATCTGTTCCTTTTGTGGTATTTTAAGGATAATATAGAATTGAACATTTGTTCAAACTGAACAATTGTTAACTGTGAAGTCTTCATCCTCGGGTATGGGACAGGGAAACAGTATTGTAATTCAGGCCTAAAATAGTGCTTTGTACGTATTGCAATTCTGTACACTTGTAGGTAGTACATTTTAGAGTATTGAGAGCTTGTTTAGGAAGAGCTTGTTTAAATGGATGTCTTGTAAATTATGTAAAATTTTTATCTCATTATGGGCAAATGTATTGTAAATTGACACATAAGATGAAAATCTACAGGGTCCACTGAGAAATACCAATAAAAGGGTTGTAAAAAAATATTCAATTTATAAGTATCTCATTGCCTGTTTGGTAAGCATTGAACAAATCAAGAAACGTTCTGAAAATTGATGAGGTGTAATAACTGCTGTGGATCAGAAGTCAGATGCTTGAGCTAAATGTCCAAAATAAATGTGTGGGTAATTGCCTATTTTCAAGATCACAAGTGTTGAATTTTCTCTCATCACTAATCGCTTCACCATGTGCACAATTTCTGCTTACCCTCTTTTTTTATCAGTCTTTGGTATGTTTGGTATGATCAGTTGTAACTTCCTCATCCAGAATTTTTAGGAACTGGAAAAATTTAAGCTCAATAATCCTGCCCCTTTTTTTTTTAAACCAATCTCTCCCACAGACCTTGCCATGATTCTCAACACCGCCAGAAATGTATTGTTTCTCTCATGAACACTGTCCGTAATTATCTTTTTAGTAACTTATTTCAGGTTAACCTTGAGGTAAAGTAGTTCTGTTGACCTGCCTTCGTGTCCCGAATATTTGAATTTTTAATTTATGACCCATGGCACCAGCATGCAATTTTCCTGATGTATTTAGTTTGTATCCTCTATACCCTTGAAAACTTCAATTAAATCACCTTAAAGCAAGCTCAATGTTAAACTTTGCCTCTATCCTCTCTCAAGCGATAATCTTCATATAAATGACTGACCAGGCCACAGAAGGTTGCCTCACTAAAACGTGGTGACAAAACGTTTATACTCATTTGCCTAGTGAAACACCAATACCAAATTTGCCTTATTGCCGTAGTTTTGATATTTATCAAATGTAACCCGGAGTTCTTTATGAAAGCGCTTTAACACATTTGTTCTTTTGCTCCCATACTAATCCCATACAAGCATTGCCCACTATAATCATTGGAATATTTTAATTCAAATCAAAACTGTTAATTGTAATTAAATTTTTATTCATTCTTGGGATGTGGCCATTACTAGCTAGGTGAGCATTTATTGCCCATCCCTAATTGTCCTTGAAATGGTGGTGGTTTGTTGCTTTGTTGAACCGCTGCAGTCCATATGTTCTAGGAATACCCACAGTGCTGTTACGAAGGGAGTTCCAGGATTTTGACCCAGCGGCAGTGAGGAAACATCAACATAATTACAAGTCAGGGTGCTGTGTGACTTAGCAGGGAACTTGCAGAAGATGGTTTTCCCATACATTTGCTGCCTGTCATGAGACTATTGGACCTTTATTTTAAACATGATTTTTCAATTGAATGAAAATTTTGCAATTTGAATGGAGATGGAGCAAAAACTGTTTAATGCAAGGCCACATTCCAAATTGAAGGTGAGAAACAAACAAATCGCCCCGGGGGAGTATGAAGAGCGAAACGTTTCCTGTAATCCATCAACTCATAACTATGGAAGGGATATTAAAAATGCAAAGCACTCAATATCAAAATAATAGCTACCATAAACAGATCACCCAAAATCTCTTGGGGAAAATACAATGGTGGAAGTATTTCAAGGCAAGACTGTCCAGCCACTACAGAGAGATTGCAAGTGACACAGGCGGCGTCAAGAAAGTCTTCAGCAGAGGAAAGGGGTTGAAGGGTGCTTGCTCTCTCACTCCCTCTCTTGGAATAACTGTCACCTGGTTCAAGAAGTCACAAAACTACCAGCAAACCAAAATCTTGTAAGAATTGCAACATCCATATCTAACCACAGCAGATAAACGTGGGGGGGTGCGGATTTCATTTTATTTCCTTTTTGGGGGGGGGGGGCGTTGAGTTTGTTTCCTGTTGCCCCAGGTGGCTTTTGTACATCTTGGTTATGTATATATTGAAAATGCCTTCAAACTGTCTTTCTAACCTTTCTGTTTTTCCAACCCCTTCCCCCTCTCTCTAATGTATCTGTTTGTCTTTCTCTCTGCTTACCCCCCGCGCCCCCACCAGGTACTGCATACCCTACCATCGAATCCAAGTTGGCATCTGTTTAAAATCTATGGCTCACCGCCAATCAAAGGACACTTAACCATATATTCTTATACCCTTTTTATTGGACTCTTAACTCCTTTATTTCTGTGTGTGTGTGGAGAAATGACAGTATGAGGGCTGAATACTTGACATTATGTTTTTATTACTTTACTCTGGTGTATTGGTTAATAAATCTGCTCGCTCTCTGACTTGAGAAAACCTTGTTTGATTGGCTTCTTATTGCTCACAGCTTAAAAAGTTCAATACATTCTGATTTGAAAAAGGCCCATCCTTGTGAAAAATAAATTAAACCTTTGTTGTGTCCAGCGGAGAATGTTGAAGAAAGGTGGGCCAGTTCACCCACTTCTCACATGGTTGTAACATGCCCTTATCCTATTTGGTAGAGGCTATGGTTTGGGAGGTGCTGTTGAAGGAGCCTTGGGGAGTTGCTGCACTGCATCTTGTGGATGGTACGCACTGCTGCCACTGTGCATTGGTGGTGGAGTGAGTTGATGCTGAAGGTGGTGATGTCCATCAAGCAGACTGCTTTGTCCTGGTTGGTGTTGAGCTTGATTTGGAGCTGCACCAGGCAAATCGGAAGTATTCCTTCACGCTCCTGAATTGTGCTTTGTAGATGGTGGACAGTCTTTGGGGAGTCAGGAGATTAGTTACTCTCCCCAGAACTCCCAGTTTCTCATCTGCTCTTGTAGCCATGACATCTTGCAGCCATGGCTGGTTATGCTAATAATAATAATCTTTATTGTCAAAAGTAGGCTTACATTAACACTGCAATGGAATTACTAAAAAGCCCCTATAGTAGAGGATTCAGCGATGATAATGCCATTAAATATCAAGGGAGTTGGTTAGATTCAATCTTGTTGGAGATGGTTATTGCCTGGAATTTGCATGGTGTTAATCTCTCAGCTAAATCGCTGGCTTTGAAAGCAGACCAAGGCAGGCCAGCAGCACGGTTCAATTCCTGTTAGCCTCCCCGAACAGGCGCCGGAATGTGGCGACTAGGGGCTTTGAAGCCTACTTGTGACAATAAGCAAATTTCATTTCATTTTCATTTCATTTCATTTCATTGTCCAGGTCTTGCTGTATACGGACATGGGCTGCTTCAGTATCTGAGGAGTCGTGAATGGTGCTGAACATTGTGCACTCACTCGCGAACATCCCCAGTCCTGACCTTATGATGGAAGGAAGGTCATTGATGAAGCAGCTGAATGTGGTTGAACCTAGGATGCTTCCTCGTGGAACTCCTGCAGTGATGTCCCTGGATTGAGATGATTGGCCTCCAACAACGACAACCATCTTCCTTTGTGCTCGGTTATGACGCCAAGCAAGAGTTTCCCAGATTCCCATTAACTTCAGTTTTACTAGGGCTCCTTGATTTGGGAAAATGTTGCATTGGAGTTCAGGGCAGGCACACTCTCCTTAACTCTGGATTTCAGCTCTTTTGCCAATATTTGGACCAAGGCTGTAGTGAGGTCAGGAGCTGAGTGGCTCTGGCAGGACCCAAACTGAATGTCAAGCTATTGCAAGTGTTGCTTGATAGCACTGTTGATGACTTTTTCCATAATTTTGCTGATGATTGAGAGTAAACTGGGATGGTAATTCGTTGGGTTGGTGCTTTTTTTTGCACAAAACTTATAGGTACCTATGTTGTAGCTAGAACAGATCGGCTAGGGGCGTAGCTATTTCTGGAGCACAAATCTTCAGTAGTGTTTGCCAGGGCCCACAGCTCTTGCAGTATCCAGTACCATCATCTGTTTCTTGATGTCAGATGGAGTGAATCAAATTGGCTGAAGACTGACATCTGTGATGCTGGGGAGCTTTGGCACTTCGGGTTGAAGATTGTTGCAAATGCTTCAGCCTTATCTTATGCACTGATATGCTGGGCTCTGCTATTATTGAGGATGGGTATATTTGTGGAGCCTCCTCCTCCAATTAGCTTAGTTGCCCACTACCATTCATCACCGGGTGCGGTAGGACTGCAGAGCTTACATCTGATCCATTGGTTGTGGGATTGTTTAACTCTCTCACTTGCTTCTTCCGCTGTTTGGCATACAAGTAATCCTGTGTTGTAGCGTCACCAAGTTGATACCTAATTTTTTGGTATGCTTGGTGCTGCTCCTGGCATGCCCTCCTGCACTCTTCATTGAAGCAGGGTTGATCCCCTGACTTGGTGGTAATGGTAGAGTGGGGGACATGCTGGGCCATGAAGTTACAGATTGTGGTTGTATACAATTCTGCTGCTGATGGATCATAGTGCCTCATGGATCTGCAGTTTTAGATCATAGATCATTGAATTTACAGTGCAGAAGGAGGCCATTCGGCCCACCAAGTCTGCACCTGCCCCATGGAAAGATCACCCTATCTAAGCCCACCCTATCCCCGTAACCTAGTAGCCCCATTTAAGCTTTTTTTTTGGACACCAAGGGCAATTTAGCATGGTCAATCCACCTAACCTGCACATCTTTAGACTGGGAGGAAACCGGAGGAAACCCATGCAGACGCAGGGAGAACACACAGACACTGCACAGACAGTCACCCAAGCCGGGAATCGAACCTGGATTCCAGGAGCTGTGAAGCAACTGCTAACGTGCTGCCCCACGGAGTTGCTAGATCTCTTCAAAATCTACTCCATTTCAGCAGTGGTAATACAGAATGGAGCGTATCCTCAATGTGAAGGCAAAACTTAATCTCCAAGGACTGTATGGTGGTCACTCCTACCAATACTGTTGTGGACAGATGCATCTTAAGACAGGTGGGTTAGTGAGGATGATGGCAAGTATATTTTTCGCTCATAGTTTAGCAGCTATGTCCTTTAGGACTCGGCCAACTTAGTCTGTGGTGGTACTACCAAGCCACACTTGGTGATGGACATTGAAGTCCCCACCCAGAGTATATTTGTTGCCTTTGTCACCCTCAGTGCTTCCTCCAAATGATGTTCAACATGGAGAAGTACTAATTCATCAGCTCAGGGAGGATGGTAAGTGGTAATCCGCAGGGGGTTTCTTGCTCATGTTTGACCTGATGCCATGAGACTTTGTGGGGTCCAAAGTTAATGTCGAAGACTCGCAGGATAACTCCCTTCCGACTGTATACCCCTGTTTAAAATGCATCGTCACACTCATGGAATCATACTGACAGAAAATGTCCAGGACATACCCAGGGACGGTGCTGGTGGTCTGTGGGGCATCTGTAAGGTACAATTCCATGATTATAACTATGCCAGGCTGTTGACATGTCTGGGACAGTTTCCATTTTGCTGCAAATGTTAATCAGGTGGATTTTGCAGGGTTGATGGGACTGGGTTTGCCATTGCTGCTTCTAGTTTCATTCCTGTTTGATACAGCTCAGTGGCTTGCTAGGCCATTTCAGAGGGCAGTTAAGGGTCAACCACATTTCTGTGGGTCTGGAATCACATATAGGCCGGACCAAGTACGGACGGATGGCTAAAGGACATTTAGTGAACCAGGCGGGTGTTTACAGCAATCTCAATGCCCTCCTGCACTCTTTATTCTAGATTCCAGATCTTATTAATTGAATTTAAATTCCACCAGCTGCTGTGGTGATTTGAACCTGGGTCGCCAGCTTCTGGATTACTAGTTCAGTGACAAAGACCACTGTGCTGTCATTGCCTCCCCTCCCCTAAATGCATTCAATGTTAATGGTACTTTTATCCAATCATTAAATTGTATACGCTTCATTCCTCCTCCAACATTTCCTTTGCTGCCTTTCCATGTCACAGCTATTTCTTGGTTCTGCACATAACAGTTATAATAAAAATATGGTGTGCAGCTTCTGCTTTGGTCCCAATTGACCATTGGGCTCAAATTGCATTGGACAATCTGGGATCAAATTGCATTGGACAATCTGGGTTCAAATTGCATTGGACAATCTGAGTTCAAATTGCGTTGGACAATCTGGGTTCAAATTGCATTGGACAATCTGAGTTCAAATTGCGTTGGACACTCTGAGCTCAATTGCGTTGGTTTCCTGAAATAAAGTTGTGACTCAAGTTTTTTGCCCTTTTTGCATTACCATGTATAATCTTACAATGTAATAGATTGTAAATATTTTTCCCTGCATTAAAACTAATCTGAGTGACGACCAATATTATTATTAGAGATAGAGATGGGTTTATCACAAAAGGAGCTTTTTCTTTAGTGCCCAATCCTCCACCTTTGGATAGCTTAGTTTTAAGTTGCTTTAATTGAGCTGAAAATATATTCTAGTTTCATTGGTGTATACTAGCCAATTTCTTGAATAACTGAGCTTTTGAGGTGGCATTTCAGTCCAAACAAAGCCAAATTTAAATACCCTCCTCCAAGGGTCTCATAGTGCCATTCTCTTTATTTACTTTTGGAGCGAGGCCGATTTTGTGGACAGGGCCAGCATCTAAAAATGTTTTAATCTTTATTGTCACAAGTAGGCTTACATTAACACTGCACTGAAGTATTTAAACCAGCATTAAAGATTGCAGTAACATTTAAATATCGTAGTCATTTACACTTATTTGGTCAATTTCAGATGAATTGTATCGCTTCTCTTTTTGCACAGTAAACTCCAGTTAGTGTATTTTAAGCTCTAACAGGATTGCCCTTTCTCCTGCCTCAACTGCAACAAGCTCTCCCACCCAATATAAGCCCTCTGGTATTATAATATGAAAATTTGGTCAGCAGCTTCTGTGTATACTTGTTTCTACTGATAGAAAGACAATTAGTGTCCTTGGTTTTTCTCATGTCAGCTTAGTAGTTTTAGCTCATCTAAGTCTTACGATTGGGCAAATAAATGCAAAGTTTGCCTTTCATTTCCCCAGCCATCGCCAGAACTGTTTATATTTGCCTCTGCCTGAACTTTATTTTCCTGCCCAGCTTTTGCCTGGTTCTGTGTTAATTATGACATTGTTCCACACCTTGAACTGCATTTTCCTCTCGCATCCATTTTATTTGCAAACATGCTTCCAGAATTGTCAGCTCTGCCTGGTATCCACCAGCCTGCTGACATCTGAGTATGAGGCATTTTGAGATGTGGGAGTGAGGCCCCAGGCCCCCGTCGCAGCCGAGCCACGAAACCCCTACCCAGGAGACCCCTACCCAGGAAACCCCTCCCCAGGACACCACTCCCTAGGACACCACTCCCTAGGACACCCCTACCCAGGAGACCCCTCCCCAGGGCACCCCTACCCAGGACAACCCCTACCCAGGAAACCAAAATACAGGACAGTGACACAGAGTGCATGGGTGGAGGCGAACCGCCACCCCAAAGCACCATGGACTCTGAGTCGGACGATGCGCACGACACAACGCCACTGCTGTCTCCAACACCCTCCACCATCGCAGAGACACTCACCTCGGTTGGGCACTTTAGAGATGAGGCATCTGGTACACTCACTGGTGTGCACAGCACAGTTGTACAGGTACAGCAAGTGGAGGTAGGAGTAGCAGAGGGGCCGGGAGGTCGGAGGACATCCTAGCGCAAGCAAACATCTGCCGCCCAGATGGATCCCGAGTTCCTGGAGTTACCACACCCACCCGATGCAACCACCGAACCTGGGACGAGTGAAGAGGATGACGGTCGGCTTGCAGCGGCTGCAGTCGCAGGTGGAGGAGTCCACCCGCGTCCAGGAGCTGGGAGTGGTGCCAGTCATGCGTGCCACCCAGGCCGACACCGCAAGGGTGGCGTCCGTGGTGTCAGACATGGGGAGCAGTATGCGAGGCCTGGGGCTTTCCGTGCAGGCGGTGTCTGTGGCCCAGGACATGGGACCCCCCCCCCCCCCGCACTCACCCCCCCGTCCCCGGCATTCACCCCCGTCCCCGGCATTCACCCCCACCCCCCTCGCCGGCACCCCCCTCTTCCCCGGCACTCCCTCTAAGCCCCCCAAACCCCCCCTCCCGCCGCGCGCACACCCACACACACCTCTCCCCCACACACACAGACTGCGGCCACGCCATCACCTCTCCTGCGGCCACCCACCAGGCCGTGACCTAACTCCACGCTGGACGGCGTCAACCGTCAGCATTGGTTGATGCCGTTAACCAGGTGTTTTGATTTCCGCCGACATGACCCGTGGTCATGAATATGGGCAGCCCCGGAGTCCATTGTCTCGCGCCCGCCCCTGCCATTCTCCGAGGCGGGCGGCGCGATTGACGCCCCGCCGACTTTTCACCCTTCGGATAATTCGGCGGGGGGGTCGGAGAATCCCGCCCCAGGTCTGGGAATTGAATATCCAAGAGCACGCAGTATTTCGGAAAGATAGGCTGAAAGGAAAAGGCGGTGGCATAGCTCTGCTGGTGAGGAAAGGGATCAGTGCTGTGATGAGAAATGACATAAGCACTGGAAATCAAGATGTGGAATCAGTCTGGGTAGAAATAAGAAAGAACAGAGGGAAGAAGTCTTTGGTAGGAGTAATCTATAGGTCCCCAAACAGTAGTTCTACAGTGGGGCACAGTATAAACCAGGAAATACTGGAGGCTTGCAAGAAAGGTACGGCAATAGGTGATTTTAATACGCACATAGACTGGAGTAATCAAATTGGCAAGGATCACCTGGAGGCAGAGTTCATTGAATGTATTAGAGATTGTTTCCTGGAACAGTATGTTGGGGAACTAACCAGGGAGGAGGCTACTCTTGATTCGACATTCTGCAATGAGGAGGGATTAATTAATAACCTCATAGTTAAGGATCAATTTAGGAGGCGTGCCCATAGTATGGTAGAGTTCAAGATTCAGTTTGGGGGCCAGAAAATTAAGTCCCACACTCGTGTTCTGGAATTAAATAAAGGAAATTACAAAAGCATGAGGGCAGATTTGGCCCGTATAGACAGGAAGGCTAAAAGGTAGGACAGCTGGTGAGCAGTGGCAGTTGTTTAAGGAGATACTCAATTCCGCACAACTAAAATATATCCCAGTGAGGAAGAAAATGGGAAGAGGGGTAAAAAACATCCATGGCTAAACAAGGAGGCCAAGGACATTATAAAAGCAAAAATTAAGTTCTATCATATTGCAAAGGTCAGTGGCAGGCTGGAAAATTGGGAAACTTCCAAACATAAGCAAAGGGATGCTAAAAAAGTAGTGAAACGAGCCGAGGTAAATTATGAAAAAAAACTAGCATAGAATATCAAAAAAGAATAGCAAAAGCTTCTACAGGTACATGAAAAGGGAATTGAGTCACTGAGGTGAATGTTGGTCCATTGGAAGATGAAACTGGTAAACACAGTGTCATGTGAGAGTACCTTTAAGAAATGGGTGTTTAAGAAATGTACCTTTAAGAAATGGGTGTTTATCAGTGATGTCAGAGTGTGGGTGGAGCTGGGCTGTCTGTCAGCTTTTTACTTTAGGCTGTTTGCTGCAGGGTGTGTTTTAGTTTTGTTTTCAGTGTTGGAGCTGAAGCTGTTCTCTCTGCCATGAAAAGACTATCTCTTGATCATTGGGTGAATTCAGAATTATTAATGTTCTCCGCAGTGAATGTACACCTAATGTTCTTCTGTTAAAAGGTGTTTATTTTGTTTTCTGGATGTTGTTTGGGAAGTTATTAAGGAATACTTAGTGTTGTATTCTTTGGGGGTTGTATTTGAAGTGATGGTTGCTAAGCTGTTCACTGTATGTTTTAAAAAGGTTAACTTGAGTTCATAGAATAAACATTGTTTTGCTTTAAAAAAAACGTTTCCATTTCTGCTGTACCACACCTGTAGAGTGGGCCGTGTGCTTCCCATACCACAATCTAGTAAAAGTTGTGGGTCAGGTGAACTCCATGATACACTTTGGGGTTCTCTAAACCCTGGCCCTTAACAACAGAAATGGCAAAGATGCTGAATACTTTGCCTCAGTTTTCATGGTGGAGGACACTAGTACCATTCCTATAGGAATGAGCAATTCAGAGGCAATAGAAAGGTTGCAACTTGGAACAATCAGCATCAATACGGAAAGGGTACTTAACAAACCCTTGGGATTAAGGGCAAACAAGTCCCCCGGACCTGTTGGCCTACACCCTAGGTTGAGTGGCAGTGGAGATAGTGGATCCATTGGTTATAATAATCCAAAATTCCCTGCTCTCGGCAAAGGTTCCAGTGGATTGGGAAAATGCTAATGTGGCGCCCTTATTCAAAAAGGGAGGGAGACAGAATGTGGGAAATTACAGACCAGCTAATTTAACATCTGTTGTTGGAAAATTGTTAGAATCCATTATCAAGGATGTAATATCAGGATATTTGGAAACCCAAAGCGCTATCCATCAGAGTCAGCATGGTTTTATGAAGGGTAATTCATGTTTGACTAATTTGCTAGAGTTCTTTGAAGATGTAACAAACAAAGTGGATAATGAGGATCCCGTCAATGTAGTATATCAGGAGTTCTGGAAGACATTTGATAAGGTGCCACACAGAAGGTTAATTCACAAGGTTAGATCACATGGGATTAGGGGTAACTTATTAGCTTGGATAGAAGACTGGCTGACGGACAGGAGCCAGAGTTGGGATAAATGCGTCTTTTTCGGGATGGCAAGATGTAGTTAGTGGGGTGCCATAGGGTTCAGTCCTTGGGCCCCAGCTATTTACAATCTATATTAATGACTTGGATACAGGGATCGAAGGTTCTATAGCTAAATTTGCAGATGACCCAAAAATAGGTGGGACAGTAAGTTTCGTGAGAAAATAAGAACATTGCAAATGGATATAGATAGGTTAGGAGAGTAGGCCAAAATATGGCAGATGGAGTTTAACATGGATAAGTGTGACGTCATCCATTTGGTTAAAAAAAATGGAAAGGCAACTTATTATCCAAATGGGGAGAGACTTTGGGGTGTTCCATGCAGAGGGATCTGGGTGTCCTTGTGCATGAGTCATAGAAAACGAGCATGCAGGTGCAGCAGATAATAAGGAAAGCAAATGGAATGTTGATATTTATAACAAAAGGAATTGAGTATAAAAGGTAAGGAAGTGTTGTTGCAACTGTACAAGGCATTGGAAAGATTGCACCTGGAGTATTGTGCACAGTTTTGATCCCCTTATTTGAGGAGGGATGTAGTTGCATTGGAGGCAGTTCAGAGGAGATTCACTAGATTGATTCCAGAGATGAGGGGTTTGTCGTATGAGGAGAGATTGAACAGTTGCGCCCATACTCTCTAGAGTTTAGAAGAATGAGTGGGGATCAAATCGAGGTACACAAGACGTATGGAGAAAGTAGATGTGGAGCTGATGCTTCCTCTTGTGGGGAATTCGAAAACGAGAGGTCATAATCTTAGAATAAGAGGTAGCAAATTTAAAACAGATTTGAGGGGAAGCAACTTCTCCCAAAGGGTTGTGAATGTGACTCTCTGGAATTTGTTACCCGAGTGCAGTGGATGCAAGGACAGTGAGTAAATTTAAGGAGTAGTTAGACATATTGTTAATTGGTAATAGGTTCAAGGGTTATGGAGAACGGGCAGGGCAGTGGAGTTGAGGCCCTGATGGGATCAGCCATGATCACATTGAAGGTGTTTAGGCCTGGGAGGCTAAATTGCCTACTCCTGCTCCTAGGTCATGTGGTTTACGGAGGATATGCTCTGCCTGATTTTGCAATCCAGCTCTTGGGCTGTAGCATTGTCGGTAACAGATGAGGAACATATCAGCCATGATAGAATGGCAGAGCAGACTCGATGGGCCGAATAACTTAATTCTGCTCCTGTATTGGTACTCACCAGGGAGAAGGACATGACGGATGTTGAGGTCAGGGATAGGTGTGTGAACTCTCTTGAGACCATCAATATATCAAAGGAGGAAGTGTTGAGTATCCTAAATTGCATTAAGGTAGACAGGTCCCCAGGGCCAGATGGGATCTATCCCAGGTTACTGCAGGAGGCAAGGGGAGAAATAGTTAGGACCTTAAAAGATGTCTTCACATCCTCTTTGACCACAGTCTAGGTTCCAGAGGACTGGAGAATAGTCAATGTTATTCCCTTGTTTAAGAAAGTAAGCAGGGACAATCCAGCAAATTATAGGCCGGTGAGCCTGACATCAGTGATGGGAAGCTTTTCGAAAAAATACAAAGGGACAGGATGTCTGCACATTTGGAGGAAAGTGGACTAGTTAGTGACAGGCAGCATGGGGAAGGTCATGTCTCACCAATTTGATTGAGTTTTTTGAAGGTGACAAAGAAAATTAACGAGGAAAGGGCTGTGGATGTAGTTTATATGGACTTTAGTGAGATATTTGACAAGGTCCCATATGGCAGACTGGTACAAAAACTAAAATGACATGGGATTCAGGGTGGACTGGCTAGATGGATACAGAACCGGCTTGGTTATGGAACACACAGATTAGCGGTGAAAGGGTGGTTTTATGAATGGAGATCTGGACCTAGTGGTATTTCGCCAGGAGCAGTGCTGGGACCTCTGTTGTTTGTAGTATATATAAATGACCTGATTGGTAAGTTTGTGGATGACATGAAGATTGTCAGACGATACAACAATATATAAATAGATTGGAGACGTGGGCATAGAACTAGCAGATCGAGTTTAATGTGGACAAATGCGAGGTGATGCATTTTGGAGGATCAAATCTAGGAATGAATTCTACTGTAAATGACAGATCCCTTAAGAACATTAACACACAGAGACATCTGGCCATGCAGGTTCACAGTTCCCTAAAAGTGGCAACACAGATGGCCAAGGTGATTAAGAAGGCATTTGGCATGCTTGCCTTCATCAGCCAGGGCATTGAGTACAAGAGTTGGGAAATCATGTTGCAGCTGTATAAAACCTTGGTTAGGCTGCATTTGGAGTATCGCATGCATTTCTTGTCAGCACATTATCACAAGGGCGTGGAAGCTTTGGAGAGAGTGTAAAGAAGATTCACAAGGATGTTACCTGATCTCGGGGGTGTTGTCTATGAGGAGAGATTGAATAAACTAGGATTGTTTTCACTGAAAAGATGGATGCTGAGGGGAGACCTGATAGAAGTCTACAAAATTATGGGAGGCATAGACAGGGTGGATAGTCAGAGGCTTTTTCCAAGGGTGTAAGTGTTAATTACAAGGGGGCACAGGTTCAAGGTGAGAGAGGAAAAGTTTAAGGGAGATGTACATGGTAGGTTTTTCATGCAGTGAGTGGTGGGTGCCCGGAATGCGCTGCCAGAGGATGTGGTGGTAGCAGACACATTAGCAACATTTAAGAGGCACTTGGATGGATATGTGAATAGGGAGGAAATAGAGGGATATGGACCGAGTAAGGGCAGAAGTTCTTTTTTAGTTAGGTCATCATGTTCGGCACAGGCTTGGAGGGCCGAAGGGCCTGTTCCTGTGCTGTACTTTTCTTTGTTCATTGTTCTATATCTTATGAAACATTTTAGAATGATTTTAAACATTCTTAAGCATTAAACTCAAGTTTTCCAAACTATGATGCCGCAGGAGAGTAGCCTGAAACTCGATGGGCCGAATGGCATCCTTCTGCACTGTAAAGTCAATGGAACAGAGATCAGTTCCTTATTTTGGGAGATTGATAGGATTATCTTTCAATCGACAACAAATGCTTTGAATGCAACCTTACCAAGTATTCAACATGATTCACCGGGCAGACAATCAGCTCAAGAATCCTTCCATCACTCCCTCCGCCCACCACCCCCACTATTCCCCAAAGATGTGTGGGTGTAAAGATGTGCTTAAAAAAAAGAAGTATTCACCCTTTGAATCTAGGGTTTCAAGTCCGTACTCCCAAGTGAACATTCCCCTGACAACTCCTGCTCCATAGGCGTTACTTTAGTCCTCCTTAAAATAGACATGAAAACGCTCAAATTTCTTCATCAGATAGGTTTGTATAGTGCTTGTTCTGAACATTACTTGGCTGATTAGGCAGTGCATCTTAAAAAAGCTTATTACAAAAAAGTGAAGTTCTGGTGTTAGGAAAGACATTGACCTGCCCACAACAGCCCATTTGACAAGCAGACAATATTCCCTTTGCTACTGAGTGTTAGGGAGTTACTACTTAAGATGATGCACCAAGGGAGGGTGTCCCTACCTGGGCTGAAGAAAAGCACAGATTGTATCTGCACGAGTTACTTTAATCACTCGTCCCATCCATACCTGGTGACAACTGAAGAATTGTGCTCATAGCAAGAGCAAGACAAAGCTGAATGTGCTCTTCAATATTGCAAATATTTTTTGGCCTATCAAGCATTGATTAGACACACAGGCAGGGCATTGTACTAAATGGCAAATTCAATAAGTACAGCGTTTGAATCAGTTACAAGCTATTACTTTATGTATTATATTTGGATTGAAATGATCATAAATGTAGCTATTTGCATTTATTCAGCACTTTTAACATAGAAAAGTACAATCCAAGATGCCTCAGGTGAACGGTAAATGGAGATGGAGTGTAAGATATCCAGAGGAATGCTAGCTGAGTCAGAGGTGGGTTTTAGTCAAGATCTTAAAGGAGGAGGAAGACAAAGGGTTGTAAGAGAAGGCAATGGGACAGATAAAGGCATGGCCATTAATACAAGGGTGAAGAGGAAGAGAGGCTCGACAAAAGTCTAGATGGGAAGGAACAGAAATTTGTGTGGAGGCACGAGGGAAAGAAAAACATAGATTTGAAAGGCAGATAAAGCTTAAGTGTATAGGATTGAGGGAACTGAATCATAAGTACGCGAGGGAATCAGTTGTAGGAATAGGACGATATAACGAAATTATTATTAAAAGTAGAGACTGGCTAGAAACATAAGAATAATTAATTCTGCATGTGTGAGAGCATGAATGTGGGTTTCAGTAGAAGATTGGGTTGGATAGGAGGGAAGGCAGGGAATCCTACCCAGGTGCAGGGGCGGATCTACTATGAAACTAATGAAGCTTAAGCTTCAGGGCCCCTAATCCCGGAGGGGCCCCAGAAGCGACTTTAGTCTACACTGCTAAAAATTTTTGGGTCTACTGTATGAGAAGGGGTTTTTAAAAATGAATAATATTAATAATATAGTGTAATTCAATACAAAATAATAGTTAAAATAAAAATTAAAAGGTTATTAAAGTATCATGTAGGCTAGCCATAAACGAAAAAAACGTTCAAATTAAGGATGTTTCATTCTAAATATATTTAATATAAAAATTATCAATAATTTAAAACACTATTAACATTTTTGACAGAAATACAAACAGTAGATGACGTGTCATCACAAAAAAGGGGAGCCGTTGAAAAGGCAATCACAATGCTAACGTGATAGCACTCGTGATAGCGATCCAGACAAGAATTTTTTTCAATAAAGTGTTCATAAGGATACAATATTTTAATTACCCCTACTCAGAAATAAATGTTATATTTAGAAAAGTAACGCAAGTGATAAAGGTGAAATAGTGTTAGATTAGCCTAAGCCTATTGTTTTTATGAAGAGGTGAACGGAAGGTAGGCTACGACCGCATAACCTAGGCTAATACTATATTACAAGTACTTATGAAAAAGTAATAAAAGGGTGAATTTGTGTTAAATTACAGGGGTTTATTATGAAAAGTGTTCAAATAATGGTAAAATTGTGTTACATTACCTTAGCTTATGAGTTTTGGTGGCCTAGTCTTGCCTAACAGCGTAGGCTAGCTTGAACATAGCCCAGTTTAGCCTATTTAGCTTATTTATTATAAATCTTTAAAAATGGCGCTTTACTTTCTGAGAAGGGTTTTTTTAAAAAAACCTTTCTCAGAAAGTAGACCTAAAATTTTTTCCTTTCCAAGCACGCGACAATAGTCGCACGACTCAATTGATTAATTTTTTGTTGTATATATTTCAACAATCCCAAAGTTTGAGAGTCAGTAGCACAGATGTTGTAAAGGCGGAGTGTCGCGGTAAGTTGGCTGTTCTGCTGTGGCTAATGTAATTTTTTTCCCTTTTTAACAGAGGTCAAGACCCCAGAGGAATAACGATGAGTTCACAAAAGTACTTAAGTGGATACCAAAAACGCAAACTCAATGAAAAGCGATCTGACAAAATCTCTAAATGGCAAAAACTAACAAACTATTTTGCAATGTCAAGTTTGTCAACACCTACAGTTGAAACAAGCCAAGAAAACACCATTGAAGCCAGTGATAGTGCACAAACCATGGGAGCTCTTTCTAGCAATATTCAACCCACTGTTGATGCTTTTGATACAGATGATGATCACAGTGGTCAACATGAAAGTACAGCAGAACAAACAGAGACATGAAACAGGAAGCAAATTCCGTGATTTCAAAAGAATACAGTGACCTTGAAAACTGGCCCATAACAGTTGATAATGATTTCATACAGAATTGTTTAATGCAAGACATAGGTTTTTTCAAAATAAAAAAACAGATGATGTATATACCGAATCAAGCAGGGTTTACAAGGAGCAAAACAAAAGTTTCTCAAACAAATATTTTGAAAAAAGATTGAAAAATGGCCAGACTGTGATGAGATCCTGGTTAGTTTATTCAAAGAGCAAAGGCTGTATATACTGTTTTGTTTGCAAACTCTTTTCTAAATGCCAAACATCACTTACAACCAGGTGGGTTTTCTGACTGGATGAATGTACTCAGAACTCTGGAGAATCATGAAGACAGCATGGAACATAAGAGGGCGATGTTGTGTTAGATAACAAGAAAGTCAAATAAAAATACTGTGGATCAGCAACTTGAAGAACAGATGAGAAAAACCATATTTGAAGTACTGAAAAGAGTTGTAGCTGTTATAAAGTTTTTAAGTGAAAAAGGTTTGGCATTTAGAGGTCATGAGGAGAAGTGGGCTCACCAAATAATGGAAATTTCATGGGGGCCATTAAACTTATTGCATGAACATCTCTAGAAAATGACATTGCAAGGAAGCTCTCATATGACAAAACTGTATGTGACTATGTTGCTAGAAAAAACAGAAAAAAAGAGTATTTTATAAAATGTGCTTCATGTAGTATTTATTCTCATAGGTGTCTAAAATAAAAGATTATATTGACTGTGGTCTTTTCTATGTTTTATTTCATCATTCTATGATGTATCAAGCATGTATATAACATTTCCCTAATTTTCATCCCCCTATAACTCGAAAACTATAAGGCATAGGAATTTTTTATTCACACCAGTGACTTTGACATGTGAGATAATCCAGTACAGCAATTTTAATCAAAATCTGAGATGTAGTGGTTACATTTTAAAAATATTTGTGGTGATCTGTCGTGGAATTACCCCATTGAAGAAGATAACAGTGGTTACCCAGACCTTGTTGCTGGTTGCGAAGGGGCCCCCATAACAGTTCAAGCTTCAGGGCCCCAAAAATGTAGGTCCGCCACTGCCCAGGTGGAAAGTGGTAATGGAGAGTTCATAGGGACACGAGCACAGTTCAAGGTTGAGCACTAATAGCTGTTTGGGATGTATAATGAAATTTAAACCAACTCTGCCAAAAAACCAAAAGAAGACCGTAAATAACATGCCACTGTAAATTATGGACTAGCCAGCTTTCACTTTATCAAGCCTTTCTACAATTTAAAATACAGAGACGCCAATCAGTGGGAGACAACTGAGCAGAACTCAAACTCTGGGACTGAGTGTTCGTCTGGTTAAATTCCAGAAATAAGGGGCTGGTTTAGCACAAGGCTAAATCGCTGGCTTTGAAAGCAGACCAAGGCAGGCCAGCAGCACGGTTCAATTCCTGTACCAGCCTCCCCAAATAGGCGCCGGAATGTGGCGACTAGGGGCTTTTCACAGTAACTTCATTTGAAGACTACTTGTGACAATAAGCGATTTTCATTTCATTCATTTCATTTCTAGTCCTGTATTGATGATGGAAAAAGAACTTCCCATTTTATTGAATACTTTCCTGTACAAAGGCCATTTTGAAATCAACACAAGAAAAAGACATTGAACACCAATCCTGGAGCAGTGTGTAATTTACAGGCTTTACTGTGCAGTTAATGTTATCCTCTGGGCGACATTGTGGTACAGTGGTTAACACTGCTGCCTCACAGCACCAGAAACCCAAGTTCAATTCCAGCCTTGGGTGACTTGTGTGGAGTTTGCACTTTCTCCCCGTGTCTGTGTGGATTTCCTCCAGTTGCTCCGGAGTTTCCTCCCACTGTCCAAAGGTATGCAGGTTAGGTGGGTTATGGGATAGGGCGTCTAGGTAAGGTATTCTTTCAGAGGGTCGGTGCAGACTCGATGGGCTGAATGGCCTCTTTCTGTAGGAATTCTATGTTTTCTACCTTTTCCAGTTCAAAAAAATAGTCATTGACTTGAAACAATAATGCAGTTTCTCTCTCCACAGATGCTGCCAGACCTGCTGAATTTTTCCAGCATTTTGTTTTTGTTTCACTATCCCAGTGGCAACGAGTTCTTAATAGGTGCGTGTGTGTGAGAGAGAGAGGCAGGAATTGAGGAATTACCAAAAGATCCACCCAACAAGTGGGGTCGAATCAAACTTCGAGACAAGAATGACATTATTGCAGTTGATGTTGTTAAAGATTTTGAAGTGGTTATTTTTACGTATTTTAATACAATACATCATCAACTAATCTTCAAAGTGCTTCAGTAGCTGACAAATACTTTAGGACACTGTGAGACCCCGTTCAAATGCATGTATTTTAAGAAATAAAAAAAATGTATAATGGTGATACAAAAAGCTTCAGCGTCTCAAGTGCACACCAAAGGATGCAGCAGCCGTATCTACAATATGGACAATTATAGTAAATAAGCTATTTAACTTGGGATCTTAATGCTGTGCACTCGGGTTGCACGGTGATTTAATTAATGTCTTGAAATGTTTAATCAAATAGGAGTCGGAGTAAATGGTGCTGTGGATGCTAAATGGGCTGCTCCTCGCACATTCAATCCACTTTCTAGCTGAATTTAGTGCGGTTATTCTGCAGCCCAGAGGGAAAGATATTTTAATCCAAAAGCAAAATACTGCAGATGCTGGAAATCTCAAAACTCAGCAGATCAGGCACCATCTAGTGGCAAGAAACAAAATTACTAGTTTAGGTTAATGACCATTCATCAGAAGGGAAGCAATATGTTGGGGTCTGAGCAAGCAAAATGGGGGGGGGGGGGGGGGTGGGGGCTGCTGCTGGTGGAGTCTTTAATTAGTCACCTTTTGAAACCACACTGTTTGGAGCTAGTGGTTGGTTGAAAACAAAATGATTCAGAAAACACAACAGCTGAAATTCAAACACCAACATAATCCATTTGATGAATGGGCGGCACGGTAGCACAGTAGTTACCACTGTTGCTTCAAAGCGCCAGGGTTCCAGGTTCGATTCCCGGCTTGGGTCACTGTCTGTGCGGAATCTGCACCTTCTCCCCGTGTCTGCGTGGGTTTCCTCCGGGTGCTCCCATTTCCTCCCACAAGTCCCAAAAGACGTGCTGTCAGGTGAATTGGACATTCTGAATTTTCCCTCAGTGTACCCGGACAGGTGCTGGAGAGGAGACGAGGGGATTTTCACAGTAACTTCATTGCAGTGTTAATGTAAGCCGACTTGTGACACTAATAAAGATGCTTTAAAAAAATGAACAAATGTCATTGGAGTGTCCCTTTAAGAAATGTTTTGTCTTCTCAAATGGCTTCAGTGATGTCATTGTGTGGGTGAAGCTGGGGCTGTGGATCTTGGGTTTTAATTTTGTTTTTGAGCTGGGAGCTGGCTGTGGCTCTGAACTTTACTTTCATTTACACATTTGGAAGCTGGATTCAGACAGAGAAGTCTCTCTCTCTCTCTGCATGTTAAAAGGTGTCTCCAGATCACTTGATAATTTAAAAGTGATAACTGTTTTCTGGAAGGAATCAAACCTGTGGTTTTGAAAAGTACCATAGTCTTAAAGAAGTATCCATACTGCAGTCTTAAAGATACCAGGTCTTGAGTGTTGTGTGCTCGGCCACATCTTTGAAAAGTGTTTTCTGGTTTTTCATAGAATTTACAGTGCAGAAGGAAGCCATTCGGCCCATCGGGTCTGTACCAGCTCTTGGAAAGAGCATCCCTACCCAAGCCCACACCTTCACCCTATCCCCATAACCCAGTAACCCCACCCAACACTAAGGGCAATTTAGTATGGCCAATCCACCTAACCTGCACATCTTTGGACTGTGTGAGGAAACCCGAGCACCCAGAGGAAACCCACGCACACACAAGGAGAACGTGCAGACTCCGCCCAGGCAGTGACCCAAGCTGGGAATCGAACCTGGAGCTGTGAAACAATTGTGCTAACCACTATGCTACCATGCTGTCCCTTTTATTGGATGTTATCAAATTGAAGCAGTTAAGGGAAGTTATTAAGGGTTATATAGAGAGTACTGTAGCTGTGTGGGGTATTTATGCTTGTTGTTGATAAAAATGCTCTGTGTTTATAAAAATGTTAACGGAATTTGTTGAATAAACTTTGTTTTAGAATAAAAGTGCTTAAAGCCTCTGTTGAATAACACCTGAAAGGTAGGCCCTTGTGCTCCTCGTAAATTAATAAACAGTTGTAGGTCAGGTGAACTCTATGATATAATTTGGAGTTTTCTAAACTCTGGCCCATAACATATAGAACACATTGATAAAAGACTTTCAAAACACAACTTCACTGTAAATAATATTTACCATTCCAAATTAATTCCTTCAAATGTTTTGATTAAATGATACAAGCCCAAAGTTTTGAAGGACAGACAAATATTTTGTCTTGAAAAACAGCATTTCAATTGCTTTGATTATTTTGTAAATGCATATTGAAGATTGGTGAACATCTATAGATGTGCAAATGAGATTTGGTAGTCTTAAAAACTATCATGGAAACCCAGAAATGTGCTGAGACTCTCTCCATTCACCTCAAGTTATTTGGGCCTGTCCCATGAATGTCCTTTGGGATGGTTGCGAGGATTATACGTGAAGAGATGGACAGTTGACACCTTATTTGGAAAGTCCGATACGAGAAATGGAAAATAATTCAGCTGGTGCCATTTAGCGTGCTCTTCTTCCAAAGTCAGAGGAGCCTTATTTTGCATTGGGCTATGCAAATATTTAAAGATGCCTGACCAGGAAATGGTTAATCGTGATCCTTCAGCTAAAAAGGATTGTGCAATATTTCTTAGACTGACAGTCCTCACCCTGTGGAGCATAAAGAAATGATTAATTATAAAAAATGGTTGAAGCTCTGTAAAGATATGTAAACCTATTGGGAGGATTGGGGAATAGTTTGCATTGCTTCACAGAGGGGAAAACAATCCAGCAAAACATGAGGTTATTTGCGGTCTTCCTTCGTTCAACATTCTTGGATCAGCAATTCATGAGCTTTTGTCCTGGGTATCTAATGTACTGGGAAATATGCAGAGTATGAAAGGTTTCTGATCATTTGTCAGAGTGCTGCTGGAGAGCTAGATTAGTTGATCTACAACTGGCATGTTTGATGCTAATTATCAGTAGGATAACAAATATTTCAACCACTAGATGGCAACAAGTGGACCAGGAATACAGTTCTTGCCACAATGATAGTGTGCTCATAAAAACTAAAAGGGAAGCTAGAAAAAAAAACTTCACACTGAATTCTTTACCACAAACTTGAAGCAGAGCCTCCAGATACTTTTATTTTAAAATAAAATCTTTTTATTCTCCACATTTTCATCAAACAAACAAGAAAAACAAACAAAATAACAATCCCTAAAAAACAACAGCCTCCTCAATATACAGTCTGATACATCCATTCATGATTGCAGGTAAAAGTTAACAAAATAGAGTACAGTGGCTAGCATTGCTGCCTCGCGGTCCCAGGTTCGATCCTGGCTCCGGGTCACTGTCCGTGTGGAGTTTGCACATTCTCCCGGTGTTTACGTGGATTTCGCCCCCACAACCCAAAGATGTGCAGGTTAGGTGGATTGGCCACACTAAATTGTCCCTTAATTGGAAGAATTAATTGGGTGCTCCTAAATTTAAAAAAAAATAAAGTTAACAAAACAGTGAAACAGTCCATACTTCTCCCCCAGCCTTGTAAAACGTCCCTCCAGGAACAGGACTTTTAATACCCTGATCCCCCTCTTCTCCCATCTCCGAAATCTTTCATTCAGCCTCCCCAGCTCAAACTGTGATTCCCCCTGATCGGCAACTCCCCTGACCCAGCCCACAACGTAAACTGCTGCCTCAACTGCCTCCAAATCTTCAGCTTTACCACCGCCACTGAACTCCCAGAGTACTTGCCCGGGGCCATCAGAAGTGGCGCTGTTACCAATGCCCTCAACCCCGAAACACCACCTCCTCCTCCAACCTAACCCACCGGGACACTCCCCCACCACGACTGAATTCCTCACTTTTTCCGTGTTCGTCGCCCAATAATGACCTTCCTGCCCCTGGCTACCTTTCCTCCTCAGATGAACTAGGTGACCAAGTCATCCATCTCCTTGAAAAATGCCTTGGGTAAAAAGACTGGCAGGCACCGAAATAAAACAAAAATCATGTCAACACATACATTTTAATCACCTGCACCCGACCTGCCAATGAGAGATTGTCCCACCTTGCCAAGCTGGCCTTCACCCTCCCACCAGGAGTCTGTGCGGAGTTTGCACTTTCGCCCCGTGTCAGCATAGGTTTCCTCCGGGTGCTCCGGTTTCCTCCCACAGTCACAAATATGTGCAGGTTAGGTGGGCGATAATAATTTGTTTTCACAGAGGCCATGTGAAGGAGAAGGTCCTGAGTTGTCCCTTAGTGTCCAAAATGTTAGGTGGGATTACGGGGATAGGGTGGAGATGTGGGTTTGAGTAAGGTGATCTTTCAGGGGCCGGTGCAGACTTAATGGGCCGAATGGCCTCCTTTTGCACTGTAAATTCTATGATTGTATGACATTTTTGGAGAAGTCCTATTATGTACCCCACCAACATATCCGGCTCTGAAATATCCAATAAATCGTCAGAGGACAGAGATACCCTATATTCCATCCCCCGCTCCACAGTCCCAAAGTCTATTATCGAACCCTGAATTAAATACCTGGCTCACCCAACTCTTCCTGAATCTCATCTGGTTCTTTACCTTCAGGTGGGAGGTGGGTCTCTTGTAACATGGCAACATCGGCCTTTAAGCTTATTAGGTGCACAAACACCCTTGATCTCTTCAATGCCACCCCCCCCAAACCCCTCGCGTTCCACGTTACTATTCTGACCCCGGGGGGCACCCCCGGCCACTCCTATCCGCCATCATCATAAATCTGGGCCCTGCCCACTGGGCCTGGCCCACCCCAGCCCTTTGTTACCATAAAACCCCTCCCCCTCCCCGAATCCTCCCATCCACTTCCTCTCAAACATCTCTCCCAGTATTGATCCCTTTTCACACCTCTCAGGCCCATTGAAACATAGAACAATACAGCGCAGTACAGGCCCTTCGGCCCACGACGTTGCACCGAAACAAAAGCCATCTAACCTACACTATGCCATTATCATCCATATGTTTATCCAATAAACTTTTAAATGCCCTCAATGTTGGCGAGTTCACTACTGTAGCAGGTAGGGCATTCCACGGCCTCACTACTCTTTGCGTAAAGAACCTACCTCTGACCTCTGTCCTATATCTATTACCCCTCAGTTTAAAGCTATGTCCCCTCGTGCCAGCCATTTCCATCCGCGGGAGAAGGCTCTCACTGTCCACCCTATCCAACCCCCTGATCATTTTGTATGCCTCTATTAAGTCTCCTCTCAACCTTCTCTCCAACGAAAACAACCTCAAGTCCATCAGCCTTTCCTCATAAGATTTTCCCTCCATACCAGGCAACATCCTGGTAAATCTCCTCTGCACCCGCTCCAAAGCCTCCACGTCCTTCCTATAATACGGTGACCAGAACTGTACGCAATACTCCAAATGCGGCCGAACCAGAGTTCTGTACAGCTGCAACATGACCTCCTGACTCCGGAACTCAATCCCTCTACCAATAAAGGCCAACACTCCATAGGCCTTCTTCACAGCCCTATCAACCTGGGTGGCAACTTTCAGGGATCTATGTACATGGACACCTAGATCCCTCTGCTCATCCACACTTTCAAGAACTTTACCATTAGCCAAATATTCCGCATTCCTGTTATTCCTTCCGAAGTGAATCACCTCACACTTCTCTACATTAAACTCCATTTGCCACCTCTCAGCCCAGCTCTGCAGCTTATCTATATCCCTCTGTAACCTGCTACATCCTTCCACACTATCGACAACACCACCGACTTTAGTATCGTCTGCAAATTTACTCACCCACCCTTCTGCCCCTTCCTCTAGGTCATTGATAAAAATGACAAACAGCAACAGCCCCAGAACAGATCCTTGTGGTACTCCACTTGTGACTGAACTCCATTCTGATCATTTCCCATCAACCACCACCCTGTCTTCTTTCAGCTAGCCAATTTCTGATCCACATCTCTAAATCACCCTCAATCCCCAGCCTCCGTATTTTCTGCAATAGCCTACCGTGGGGAACCTTATCAAACGCTTTGCTGAAATCCATATACACCACATCAACTGCTCTACCCTCATCTACCTGTTCAGTCACCTTCTCAAAGAACTCAATAAGGTTTGTGAGGCATGACCTACCCTTCACAAAGCCATGCTGACTATCCCTGATCATATTATTCCTATCTAGATGATTATAAATCTTGTCTCTTATAATCCCCTCCAAGACTTTACCCACTACAGATGTGAGGCTCACCTGTCTATAGTTGCCGGGGTTGTCTCTGCTCCCCTTTTTGAACAAAGGGACCACATTTGCTATCCTCCAGTCCTCTGGCACTATTCCTGTAGCCAATGATGACATAAAAATCAAAGCCAAAGGTCCAGCAATCTCTTCCCTGGCCTCCCAGAGAATCCTAGGATAAATCCCATCAGGTCCCGGGGACTTATCTATTTTCAGCCTGTCCAGAATTGCCAACACCTCTTGCCTACGTATCTTAATGCCATCTATTCTATTAGCCTGGGGCTCAGCATTCTCCTCCACAACATTATCTTTTTCCTGAGTGAATACTGACGAAACATATTCATTTAGTATTTCGCCTATCTCTTCAGACACCACACACAATTTCCCATCCCTGTCCTTGACTGGTCCTACTCTTTCCCTAGTCATTCGCTTATTCCTGACATACATATAGAAAGCTTTTGGGTTTTCCTTGATCCTTCCTGCCAAATACTTCTCATGTCCCCTCCTTGCTCGTCTTAGCTCTCTCTTTAGATCTTTCCTCGCTACCTTGTAACTATCCATCGTCCCAACTGAAACTTCACACCTCATCTTCACATAGGCCTCCTTCTTCCTCTTAACAAGAGATTCCACTTCCTTGGTAAACCACGGTTCCCTCGCTCTATGCCTTCCTCCCTGCCTGACCGGTACATACTTATCAAGAACACGCAGTAGCTGATCCTTGAACAAGCCCCACTTATCCAGTGTGCCCAACACTTGCAGCCTACTTCTCCACCTTATCCCCCCCAAGTCACGTCTAATGGCATCATAATTGCCCTTCCCCCAGCTATAACTCTTGCCCTGCGGTGTATACTTATCCCTTTCCATCATTAATGTAAACGTCACCGAATTGTGGTCACTGTCCCCAAAGTGCTCTCCTACCTCCAAATCCAACACCTGGCCTGGTTCATTACCCAAAACCAAATGCAACGTGGCCTCGCCTCTTGTTGGCCTATCAACATATTGTTTCAGGAAACCCTCCTGCACACACTGTACAAAAAACGACCCATCTATTGTACTCAAACTATATCTTTTCCAGTCAATATTTGGAAAGTTAAAGTCGCCCATAATAACTACCCTGTTACTTTCGCTCTTATCTAGAATCATCTTCGCCATCCTTTCCTCTACATCCCTAGAACTATTAGGAGGCCTATAAAAAACTCCCAACAGGGTGACCTCTCCTTTCCTGTTTCTAACTTCAGCCCATACTACCTCGGAAGAAGAGTCCCCATCTAGCATCCTCTCCACCACCGTAATACTGCTCTTGACTAGCAGCGCTACACCTCCCCCTCTTTTTCCTCCTTCTCGGAGCTTACTAAAACACCTAAACCCCGGAACCTGCAACATCCATTCCTGTCCCTGCTCTATCCATGTCTCCGAAATGGCCACAACATCGAAGTCCCAGGTACCAATCCATGCTGCCAGTTCCCCTACCTTGTTTCGTTCCTGGCATTGAAGTAGACACACTTCAAACCACCTACCTGAACACTGGCCCCCTCCTGCGACGTCAAATCTGTGCTCCTGACCTCTGTACTCTCATTCTCCCTTACCCTAAAACTACAATCCAGGTTCCCATGCCCCTGCTGCATTAGTTTAAACCCCCCAAAGAGCACTAACAAATCTCCCCCCCAGGATATTTGTGCCCCTCAGGTTCAGATGTAGACCATCCTGTCTGTAGAGGTCCCACCTTCCCCAGAAAGAGCCCCAGTTATCCAGAAATCTGAATCCCTCCCGCCTGCACCATCCCTGTAGCCACGTGTTTAAATGCTCGCTCTCCCTATTCCTCATCTCGCTATCACGTGGCACGGGCAACAACCCAGAGATAACAACTCTGTTTGTTCTAGTTCTGAGCTTCCATCCTAGCTACCTGAAAGCCTGCCTGACATCCTTGTCCCCTTTCCTTCCTATGTCGTTAGTGCCAATGTGGACCACGACTTGGGGCTGCTCCCCCTCCCCCTAAGGACCCGGAAAACACGATCCGAGACATCACGTACCCTTGCACCTGGGAGGCAACATACCAAACGTGAGTCTCTCACGCTCCCACAAAATCTCCTATCTGTGCCCCTGACTATAGAGTCCCCAATTACTAATGCTCTGCTCCTCTCCCCCCTTCCCTTCTGAGCAACAGGGACAGACTCCGTGCCAGAGGCCCGTACCCCATGGCTTACCCCTGGTAAGTCGTCCCCCCACAAGTATCCAAAGCGGTATACTTGTTTCTCAGGGGAACGACCGCAGGGGGTCCCTGCACTGACTGCTTTTTCCCAGTCCCTCTTACAGTTACCCACCTATCTCCAATCTTTGGTGTAACTAATTCCCTGAAGCTGCTATCTATGACCCCCTCTGCCTCCCGAATGATCCAAAGTTCTTCCAACTCCAGCTCCAGTTCCCTAACTCGGTCTTGGAGGAGCTGGAAATGGCAGCACTTCCTGCAGGTAAGATCAGCAGGGACACTAACTGCATCCCTCACCTCAAACATCCTGCAGGAGGAACATTGCACTCCCTTCCCTCTAACTTTCTACCAAGATCTGGCTAACAACTAAATTAAATTTTTTATATAAAAAAAAATTACTAATAATAAAATATGGTACTTACCTCACACCAAAGGATTTTATTATTAGGTTAGAGGAGGAGGGCGGGTGGGAGACACTACACGTGTAGTGTCTCGGGTTTCCTCTCCATCAGAATTTATTGGTGAGGGTCTTCCCAGAAGTCCGTGGGTCGACTAAAGGAGAGACTTACCTCCCAGCAGCCACTTCCGCACAGCTCCCGCTGAAACTGACTAACCAGCCAGCTCCACTCCCGCCGAAATCGACTGGCCTGCCCCTGCAAAGACAAGTGTTTTTAAAGGACAGACTTACCTCCCAGCAGCCACTTCCGCACTGCTCCCGCTGAAACTGACTCACCAGCTGTTCTCCCGCCGAAATCAACTGGCCTGCCCCTGCAAAGACAAGTGCTTTTAAAGGACAGACTTACCTCCCAGCAGCCACTTCCACACAGCTCCCGCTGAAACTGACTAACCAGCTGTTCTCCCGCCGAAATCGACTGGCCTGCCCCTGCAAAGACAAGTGCTTTTAAAGGACAGACTTACCTCCCAGCAGCCACTTCCGCACTGCTCCCGCTGAAACTGACTCACCAGCTGTTCTCCCGCCGAAATCGACTGGCCTGCCCCTGCAAAGACAAGTGTTTTTAAAGGTGTTCGACCAGGTTCCGATGACCGCGGCCCCTCTCCCCGCCACACTCCCATTCACTAGCCGGCTTAAGCTTGCTCGTGTGGATACCCCTGACCAGGCCCCCCCTCCTTCCAGTCCCCTCCCTCACGCTCAATCCCAGAAACAAAGAAATTCCCTTCAAATAAACAACTCAGTGAAAACACACAAACCCCAGAAAACCATCATCGCAAAAAATCCCAACTCCTACCGTTCACATACAGGCAACTTCACACCCTTAAATCACAAATAACTTGAAACAGAACTAGAAATAGTGCTAGAAACAACCTTCCACCACCTTACCCTCCGTCCAAGACCAGACCCCAGTCCCATTTTAGCCTCAGTCCTTCTGCCTTCACAAAAGCCTCCACCGCCTCCCCAGTAGAAATCCTTGGAGTTGTAGATCATCCTCAACTTCGCTGGATACACCACGCCAAACCGCACACCACTGTTGTAGTGTCGCCTTCACACGGCCGAAGGCCGCCCTCTTTCTCACCAGCTCCATGGTTAAGTCTTGGTATATGCATATACCAGGTCCTGCCCATTGCACCTCACACTTGTTTCGCCCAACTCAGGACCTTCTCCTTCACATGGTGTCTGTGAAAACAAATTATTACCATCCTTAGCGGTTCATTCGCCTTCGGTCTATGCCTCAACGACAGATGAGCCTAATCCAGTTCACACCGGGTGCGATCTTCCCCTTCCCCCAGCAGCTCCCCCAACATCTTGGCAAAGTACTCAGTCAGCCGCGGACCCTCCATCCCTTCGGGCAGACCCACAATTCTTAAGTTCTGCCACCTAGATCTATTTTCCAGCTCCTCCACCTTCGCTCTCAGACCTTTGTTGGCCTCCACCACCCTCTGGAGCTCCTCACCCATCGAGGTGAGCTGGTCACTGTTGCGACAAAGCCTCCTCCACCCCCTTCAGCTTCTCACCTTGCTCCCGCACTCGGCTAATGTCTATGACATTGCCGCCTTCACCGCGGGGCAATCGCCTCCTCCAACAGTATCTTCATTGCCGCCATCATTTCCCTCCTCATCACCTGTGTATTTAGTAAACAGTTTTACAAATTCCAAGGCCATCCCCTTGGTCATCTAAGGGTGCGGCCCCACCCAGCGATCCAGCCTCCACCATCTTTCCCGCTGCCGGGCTGATCCTTTTGCTCGATGGTGAACCTTCACTTGCCCCCTTTTTAGACATCCACCTCCTTCCTTATGTCTTCCTGCATCTGTTCATTTAAAAATTGACACTGGGACTGGGCATTAAGTCTCAAATAATCGAGCAGGAGCCACACAACGTGCAACTTCCACCTACAAGACGCCACCGGAAGTCTAGATCCTTTAAAAACAGGATTAAACAGTTGTTTGAAAAGGCGGAATATTAAAAGCTATTCATGTGGGATCTTGTCAAAAACTTTTGAACATTAAATAAATACATCAGAGGGGTTCTATCATTTTTATGCAAGATGCTCAAAAAGATTAGTCACACAAAATTCATGCATGTTCTTATAATGGTTTCCATGGAAGTTCTTATAATGGTTTCCATGATTAATGTTAATCCAAAGGGTGTGCACTTGGCTGAATTTGTGCCTCCTTTAGACCTGTGTACAAGTAGATTCCAGTTCTGCAGAACCAAATTCAGTGCTCAATTATTATTTTATGACCAGAATCATTGGTCTTCACCAGGATAGGTGTCATTTGTCCCAGATGATGTTAGTCTTTGGTCCTTAAATTGATTAAGTATATTCTCTACATTCAAATGAAAATCCATACAATACTATAGACATAATCCTGTTTGTGGTTAGCACAGTTGTTTCACAGCTCCAGGGTCCCAGTTTCGATTCCCGGCTTGGGTCACTGTCTGTGCAGAGTCTGCACGTTTTCCCTGTGTCTGCGTGGGTTTCCTCTGGGTGCTCCGGTTTCCTCCCACAGTCCAAAGATGTGCGGGTTAGGTCGATTGGCTATGCTAAGTTGCCCGAGTGTCCAAAAAGGTGAGGTGGGGCTACTGGGTTATGGGCATAGGATGGAGGCGTGGGCTTAAGCTCTTTCCAAGAGCCGGTGCAGACTCAATGAACCGAATGGCCTCCTTCTGCACTGTTAATTCTATGATTTCTATGATCAAAGGGCTGGGTTAAATCACAAAAATAGCTGATCGTATTCACTAGGGGCAATGAAATTGCGAAAGTTTTCATTGAAGCTCTGCCATTTGTCTTCCATAATTAACTTAATTACAGTTAAGATCACATTAAAATAATGAAAAACACAAGCAACTTTAATTTCACTTTATTTTCTCCAGTGGTTTATTGATCAATATGAACATAAAAGTTTTATCAACAGAGTGGCTTAGGAATGTGAAAATCAACAGAAGACAAAGCTTAATGAAACCATAATGCAAACACACAAAACAGTAAGAACCTGCGTCTGAGGCCCAAGATTCTCAGGTTTTATTGCTACTAATGTAAACATCCCAAAAGCATCTGTACCAATGCATCTTTCCGGTGAAAGTATCACTGGACACAAACAAGGCTTTGCGGTGGTTGGGGGGGGGGGGGGGGGGGGGGGGAAGAGGAGAGAGAGAGAGAGAGAGAGAGAGAGAGAGAGAGAGAGAGAGAGAGAGAGAGAGAGAGAGTGGTCCTCATTGTCTTCAGATTCTGTATCATTATTTGCCACATGACTGTCAGTCATTTTTCTTTCAAGCCAAAAACTGTACCACAGCTATTTCCATCATGGAAAGGAATTTCAGAAACACTAACAAAATAGGACCATATCACACAAAAACTGGAGCAGATTTACAAAGTGATTCAAGCTTTCAAATGTTATATTTTAATAAACCCATTTTTTTCCTACTCATTAAACCACATTTGCAAGGCACGTTTCATTCAGATTTAATCAGAATTAAGTCTCAAAACACATGAAAAAGTATTTTGTAAACATTTCAAAATTTTGCAACAGTCATTAAATTTAGTATTCGACTTAATAGATATCCATGCAAAGCCAGCAACTGTTACAAATCTAACACTTTTAAAGTGGAATCTGCAACTTTCCCTTTTCCTGCATTGGGTCCGTGTCCATGATTTTGAACTGAATATATGAATGAATAAATTAATTTACTGTATTACAAAATATATTTTCTCCCCAATGATAGAACTTTGCTCTTCCTAATTAATTGGTAGATTTAGTAAAATGACCATTATCAAATGGTTAATTTTTAAATCACCTAATGATTTCTTAAATAGGCGTGCAGCTAAGAGTGACATTTCAATAGTTTACTCACAAACACGATTGTCTGTGCTGTGTATTTTGTTGTGCCCTTGCACACAAACACTAATCAGTCACTAACAGGTGACGTGATTTTCTTTTCTCTTTAATACTTGCCTGCCATATTCACAGACAAACATTGCCACTGAAAATAGTACCAAACAGGATGCAAAATGCAAAGTACTTGACCACCAAGATCTTGCACCTTTCTGCTCTGGGTAATACATTACACCTTGAGCCATTGATCTGATAAAACCTGTTACTATGGAAGTAGAGAGAAGAAAAGATAATTCACGCAGTCAACATCTGCAGCACAGGTTGGCCAGTTCAAAAACAAAACGATCGTACGGTGACTAATCAAAACCTTATTTTTTAATACTGCACTGACAATGGGGTAGATAACAGTGCCTGCCTATTCAGGGAGAATATATTAAAATCTAAGTGTTTGATTACACTTTTACTAAACCAATTTCAATAAAACTGGCACATGCTAGAAATAGGTAAATGGGAAATTCAGGAATTATGAATTTCCCTTCTTCCACTGGAATAAACTTTGAACCTCTGCCGAGAAATAATTTCCAAGTTGATAAATTAAATTGACAAGTGATCGAATTTTGACAATATTAATCAATCTTCTTTGAAAAAGCAGCACATTGTGGCTTTTTGCTTCTCTTCAATTCTTAGTCAACCGAGTGTTAATATGTCAATGTTGGGAGTGGTTTCTGTAGTTCACTAATACTGAACAATATTCGCCAAAAAAAAGTGGATATATGTTGAAAACGCAAGTTACCGTAACAGTGCAACTTGCAGTTTTTGACGTGCAGTTGCACTTGCTAAATTGCAATTTATTAACATGAACTTGTGTTGACAATACAGGCAGTGTGTTTTTTGCCTAGAAATCATGGAAACCAAATGTGATGGAACAGTAGAACCAATTTTTGTGGTTGAGTTATAGATTCCAACATTTTTCTCGGTGAACGTACAGGTACAAATGAGTCTTAAAGGAATACTCCAGTATGATGGCCAGCAATGGTCTTAACTGGCAAGATGCATCCCTTACCCCATTAACAATTTTAAGCACTTTTAAAAAATAGATCTGAATCTAATCTTGGGATCCTGATAAGCAGCTCAGCTTTTTGGCATTTTTGATATCTGCTACAAGTAAGTAGTTGGCAGATGCTGGATGCCAAGGCAAGTTGCCAAAATATTAGGCAGAGTTTGCCACTTCTGCATTCACCAGCTTGCAATTTTAGGTCCATCCAGTTTAATTGCCAGAAAATTACAGGCTAATGAACTCAAATCAAAAGACCCCACCCATTGCTTTTAGTGATTGGTTTTGGAAAACAGCACAAAGCAAGTTTCTGATCAAAACAGCCAGTGTGTACCAAATTGAAATTGTTAATAAAAATCTTTTGGAAAGATACAAGATCATAATTTGGCATATTCCTTTACTACATTTGCTATACTCGTTTATAATGCAGCTCCAGTATTAACTGCGGACTGCTTCTACCCACAGGTCCACTGCATTAGTCAACTAGCAGTCTCGCAATGGAAGCAATTAGAATGGTACTGATACCATCACCAGCCTTTTGAAGTTTACAGGAATGAGTTAGATGCCAGAAATTCCACTTCCATAAAGTCACTTTTTGACTGAACAGCTACTTTAAATGTTAAAAAAAAAAAAATGGATTCAGCAATCATGCAGATCTAAAAAAGGGATGCACCAAAGGGAAGTTTCCACTATCCCACACCCTATCCTCTCCCATCCAAGAACAAAAAAAATAGAAAAATATAGCTCCAGAAATATGACATTTTGTAAAAAGAGGAAAATATGGTAAGTTACAACTATTTACAAATAAATTACAATCTTAACTGTCACTCTCTACTCCTGCTTCTCAGACAATGAATTAACATCTTTGAGGTGTGTTTGGATGTGCATGCAAAAATAAGACAGATAGCCAAGGGCAGACCTTTATAAATATTTCCATATACCTCCATGACTCGGAATTAAATAGCGAATTGAAAAAAATAACAGCAGAAAATAAAGACACAGCATCCACTATGTCTTCACTCAATTGTTAAACGCCTGAAGCATTTGAGGAACCATCCATTGACGACAGAGTTAAAATGCTTCTGTCATTTGTGTAGTAGGGATCCAGGTCACTCCAAAATCTAAAGAAAAAGAAAAAGAAAATATATTTGACAACCTTGTATTGAGAGTGCGTTGTAATGTGGAAACTTTGCTAATTTAAACTTGGGCTAAGAGCGTAGTTGGTTAACACTTAACCTCTATCCTTATTTCCACACGTCAAAGTTCCTAATAAACCAATAATATTTAAAGTAGCCAAAATACATACAAATTCTTTAATTTTAGCATTAACTTTGTTAAAATTTGCATGAAATTCCTATTAGCTATTAAAATGTTAATACAACAATGGTTATCAGATACAGTGCTGTTCAAATGCACTCAACTTATGACGCTTTTACTGGTAGACCAATTTTTTTTGAACATTTTTGAAAAGAAAAATATTTTATTTCAAGATATTAGAAATGATTACAAACTAATTCACCAGTCTAAAGCACAATTATCACAGCAGACATACCCCTCGAGTGAGGTTGAAACTGCCTGAAAAGCCTCTCAATTCCTGCATGAACACTTTTGAAACATTAAGTGAAGTGTAAGAGCTTAAATTCAACCGCGCAACTCAAGTGGCTATTTCGATTGTTAAATAGATAACGGAATTCATCAGATAGGCTAACCTTTTTTAAAATGGAGGAACCTCGACGAAGGCCCATAGGTCAAGACACCATCAAGATTGAAAAGAGGAAAGAAGATGAGATTAATCAAGTTAGGAGATGCTAAAGGTAGGATTTAAAACTTTCAGGAATTAGGGAAAGCCAAAAGAGGTAAGGAGGTAAGGCCTTCCAAAGTTTTGAGGTGCAAAGAAAGAATGAATTGCATTACAGGACCTCTTGATTTCAATACAGAAAGGAAGTATGGAATGCTTGGGAAGAACAGCAAATTCAGAGAAACCATACTTACTAAAGAAATATTAATATAGAGCATAACTGAAAAAGATTACCTGAGCCAACAAGTCCACATTAACCTGGCTATTTCAATCTGCTGAGATAACATTCTGCATAAAAGCATCAATCCTCCGAAAGTGAAACAAAACTCCATAATATTCTATTCTACTAAGCCCAGGCTGAAGCATTCCATTACCCCCTACAACTCACGGGTCAAAACATCTTATGGAGTCTTGGCTCAATGGTAGCCTGAACCCATAAACGAGACTGACACATCAGGGCAGTGTTGAGGGACTGCTGCATCGCACTGCCACAAATGAGGTGTGAAACTGGAGGATCCTGCCTGCCATCTTAGATGGGTGCAAAAAAAAAAAAATCCCTCGACACCTTTGAAGAGGGGCAGGGGAATATGCCCCAAAACCACCTCACTGCGATCTGTGCAACTTTGCTGAATGCAAATTGGCTTCCACGTTTCCTGAAGTGTTTCATTGGTTTGAACTGCTTCGCATTAACTTGAGGATGTAAAAAAGTTTGTATAAAAATGCCAGCCCTTCGCTTCCTCATTTAATCAATTCCATCTGCATCTATCCCAGTACCTCTCATCCCAAGCTGACTATGAAAGTTCATTTAGATTGACAAAAATTAAAAAACAATTTATACTGTCAAAATAATGTGGAATGTTCATTAATAATAATCGCTTATTGTCACAAGTAGGCTTCAATGAAGTTACTGTGAAAAGCCCCTAGTCGCCACATTCCGGCGCCTGCTCGGGGAGGCTGGTAGAGGAATTGAACCCGCGCTGCTGGCTTTGTTTTGCATTACAAGCCAGCTGTTTAGCCCACTGTGCTAAACCAGCCCCTATATTGGTCATTGGTCCCTGCATTGAGAAATGTAATCAAAGTACTGCCATAAAAAAGCCAACATTTTCCTTTTGCTGTGTATTTTCAGTCTCCAAACATTCTAGTGGGACAAACCACAGCTAATTTACAAAATAGAAAAAGGATACCAGAAAATTAAAATTTTTTGACTGCTTTAAAAAGTAATTCCTGTCAAAAATCTAATGTTTTTACATTTGTAAATGTACTTTTAAGGACAAAGTCTGCTTACTTTGAAAATCCATGGTAGAATGATGATTTAAGCAGTAGAATAGAATGAATTGCATTACAGGACCTCTTGATTTCAATACAGAAAGGAAGTATGGAAGAACAGCAAATTCAGAGAAACCATACTTATTAAAGAAATATTAATATAGAGCATGACTGAAAAAGATCACCTGAGCCAACATGTCCACATTAATCTGGCTATTTCAATCTGCTGAGATAACATTCTGCATAAAAGCGTCAATCCTCAGAAAGTGAAACAAAACTCCATAATATGCAATATATGGTAGAATGATGATTTAAGCAGTCGAATAGATTATAGAAAATTGTTATAGGTTACATATTTGTGATGAGAACATGAAAGGAATGGGTGGATGCTTAATTAAAAATAGATGTCATTAACAGATTTAATTCTAAATTGCTGTGATAATGAAAATGGCGGGGCAACATGCGGCGCAGTGGTTAGCACTGGGACTTCGAATCCCAGCCCTGGGTCACTGTCCATGTGGAGTTTGCACATTCTCCCCATGTCTGCGTGGGTTTCACCCCCGCAACCCAAAGATATGCTGGTTAGGTGGATTGCCCACACTAAATTGCCCCTTAATTGGAAACAAAAAATAATTGGCTACTCTCAATTCATAAAAAATAAGATAATGAAAATGGCGAATCACAATTACAGTACCAGCAAACACTGCATGACCTACAATGTTTCTTTAGCCCAAACTTAACCAGTAAGAATATCGGACTGCTTTTGAATAGTTGCTGAAGCATAGTGAGATATTCTTTTTAGTGTAAGGGCAGGGCAAAATCAGTTTATTCGCATGTCGATTCAGTTCAGTAACTGGTTGGTCCTGAATTTTATCCCCCCCCCCACGAAAGGTCATTCAGTGCTGATTGTTTAAGAAAAGAACAACGTGGTACTTAAGATTGCGAGTGGCCATCTCATCACTTTGTTGGATAACCATATGCATAGTAATTGAGGAGCCTTTCAAAAGTGTTTGGATGATTTGTAACCAGCAACTCAGGAAAAGTGAAAGAGTAAACAAACGCACAGACAGCACAGATAAATTCTTGACAGAATTTTACCACACAAAAATAGAGCGCGAGAATGCTTCAGAAATTAGGAGAGATAGAGTGGGAAAATACCCACAAAGTTATTAGCTGTTAATAACTAATTAGCAGAGGAAAGCAAGCTCAACATAAATCTGAAGGTTCACGACATTGCAAAGAACACAGTTTGAAAAGTTCCCAATTCGACAAAAAAAAAAAAAACAAAAAAAAAAACCTCTGATCACTTCGGAAAAAATAATGACAGGAAATTCCCACTTACACCTGACGCAAAAGAACAGATACTACAAAGAATTTTGATAAAACAAAATTTCAATTTTTTTTACCTTACTGCTGGGATCAACCTCCCCCTCCCAAATCCCAATGCAAACTTACAGTTTGCCTGCTATTTTTTTTTTTATGACTTTGAAAAGAGGAACAGTCTTTAGTTTTATCAGCACACGTACACAGCTGTTCTACACATCAACAGCTGCAGGGCCCTCATGTTCGAGTTTGTAAGAGAAATGCTTGCAGCACAGTCTGTTTAGAGAAATTCCACACCTGTTGACTCGCAAGGGGTTGCACCTTCCCATCATTTGATTGAGCATTCTTCTAAGAGGCGAACATGCTGTTTCTCCGCTTGAGTAGCAACAAATCGATTCCATACAGGTGATGCCAGAATTAGCCTCCATGAGCTGCAGGGCATAAGAAGGAAAAAAGCATTATTAGCAAGGAATCTAGTATGCAATGATGCAATGGCAGGTTTAATTTTAGTTCTGCATATTTACTCCGGACCTAATGGTTGGGGTATTTGCATATAATCATTTGAATTTGTACTGACATGCAAGTTAATAGAATGGACAAAAAAGCTAGAATCTTTCAAGAATTAGACTCTTCAAATCTCAGCTTTAACGATTATTCAAATTCTGATGATCATTTAGGCCAATCTCCTACTTTTGAGCTGGGCTATGTGATAGAAACAGACAATAGGAGTAGGCCATTCTGCCCTTGAAGCCTGCTCTGCCGTTCATTACGATCATGGCTGATCATCCAACTCAGTAATCTATTCTGCTTTACCCCCCCCACCCCATATCTTTGACCTCTTTAGCCCCAAGGACTATATCTAACTCTTCTCGAAAAACAATGTTTTTGGCCTCAATTGATTTCTCTGGTAGAGAATTCTACTCTTGAGTAAAGAAAGTTCTCCTCATTTCACGCCTAAATGGTTTACCCTGTATTCTTAGACTGTGACCCCTGGTTCTGGACTTCCCTGCCAGCAGGAACATCCTTCCGGCATCTACCCTGTCTAGTCCTGTTAGAATTTTAAGTTTCTATGAGGTCTCCCCCTCATTCTTCTAAACTCCAGCGATTATAATCCTAACCGACTCAATCTCTTCTCATTTGTCAGTCCCACCATCCGAGGAATCATTCCGGTAAACCTTCGCTGCAGTTCCTCCATAGGAATAACATCCTCCCTCAGATAATGTTTTTATTTTTATAAATTTAGGGTATCCAATTCCTTCCCCTCCCCCACCCCCCCAATTAATGGGAAATTTAGCACGCCCAATCCACCTATCCTGCACATCTTTTTGGGTTGTGGGGGTGAGACCCATGCAGAAATGAGAGAATGTGACCCGGGGCCGGGATCAAATCCTGATCTGCGGTAGCTTGAGACAGCAGCGCTAACCACTGTGCCTTGCTGCCCCCCCTTCCTCAGATAATAAGACCAAAACTGCACACAATATTCCAGGTGTGGTCTCACCAAGGTCACTGTATAATTGCTGCACATCATCCCAATCCTGCTCTCGAATCCTCTCACTATGAAAGCCAACATTAAAAAAAAAATTTAGTATACCCAATTCATTTTTTCCAATTAAGGGGCAATGTAGCATGGCCGATCCATCTACCTTGCACATCTTTGGGTTGTGGGGGCGAAACCCACGCAAACACAGGGAGAATGTGCAAACTCCACACGGACGGTGACCCAGAGCCGGGATCAAACCTGGGATCTCGGCGCCTTGAGGCAGCAGGGCTAACCCACTACGCCACCATGCTGCCCCATGAAAGCCAACATACCATTTGCCTTCTTCACCACCTGCTGCACCTACATGCTTGCTTTTGGTGACTGGTCTACATGGACACCCAGGTCTCACTGCACATTTCCCTCTCTCAAGCTATAGCCATTCAGATAATAATCTGCCTTCCTATTTTTGCTACTAGAGTGGATAACCTCACATTTATCCACATTATACTGCATATGCCATGCATTTGCCCTCTCAACTTGTCCAAATCACACTGAAGCATCTCTATGTCCTCCACACAGCTCACCCTCGCACCCAGCTTTGATTCATCTGCAAATTTGGAGATATTACACTTAGTTCCGTCATCTAAGTCATTAATATGTTGTGAATATCTGAGGTCCTAGCACTGATCCCTGTGGTGCCCCGCACAAGACTTCATATCTCGATGGTTAGCGATGGAAGAAACATAATGGAAAATGAACATTTCCTTGTGCCTCCACCACACGAACTGCGACAGTTTAACGCAGTTCATCACCAGTTTCTCGGGAGCAATTATGAATAGGCAATAAATGTTAACCTTGCCAACAATGCCCACCTCCTGTGAGTGAATAACAAAGTGTCTCCATGTTCCTCCCAAAGTATATTGCTTATCTACATTAATTTGCATCCGCTGGTGTCTGCCCATTTCTTCATCCTATCCAACTCCTCCGGACATTTGCTGCCTTTCTCGCAACAACAATGTTGCTAAATTTTGTGCCATCTGCAAACTTCAGAACTGCTCGCCATGCTTCTGGTAACTACCAAATACTAAGATGAGAGCTGGAAACATTGTTTGCATTTTGCCTTTTTTGTCTTTAGTCTCGAACAAACAAAATTTCCATTGTGTATTTAACTTGATTTTCAGATCATCACAATCTTAGAATTCAATTGTCCAGATAGATGGTCCAATTTGTTGAATTAGGGCCTCTCGGAGTGAAGTTAGGAAATATTCTTCTATGCAAAGAGTGGTTAAAAATTTGGAACTTTCTTATACAAAGGTCAGTTTATGCTGGAAAAAAAATCTTGCTTTTAAATCTGAGATTGATAGAGGTTTGTTTCCCAAAGGTGTTGAGGGATATGAGGTTGACAAATGGAGTTACTTCACAGGTCAGCCACGATTTAATTGAATGGCAGAAGAGGCTCAGGAGACTATTTAGCCTATTCCTGTTCCTATGTTCCTTTCTCTATGTTCCTATCTTGTTTCTGTATAATGAAAACATGTTCGGATTCCAAACCCCTTTTCCAGGACTTCAACACTGAAACAAGCTGAAAATGACATAACATTACAGAATCAAATAATTACAGCACAGAAAGGAGCCATGTGGCTGGTCATGTCTGTGCTAACTCTTAGAACAATTCAATTTTCTACACCACACTAGTCGTACTCCCATTACCCTGAAAAATAAGACATTAAGCATGCCCAATTGCTTTTTTGCTCAACTCTGTGGGACAAATGTTATCTTATTTCTAGTATAGTTCTTTTGTCAACTATTTAAATCCATTATCTCCTGTTTATCGACCCACATGCCAGAGGAAAATTTTTCCCAACATGCTCGATCAAAACCCCTCAAACTCTATTAAATCTCCCTATAATGGGGGTGACATGGTGACAGAGTTTAGCTTCACAGTGCCAGGGACCTGGGTTCAATTCCCGCCTTGGGTCACTGTCTGTGCGGAGTCTGCATGTTCTCCGTGTCTGCATGGGTTTCCAGTTTCCTCCCACAGTCCAAAGATGTGCAGATTAGGTGGATTGGCCTTGCTAAATTGCCCTTAGTATCCAAAAAGGTTAGGTGGGGTTACTGGGATAGGGTGGAAGTTTGGGCTTAAGTAGGGTGCTCTTTCCAAGGGCTGGTGCAGACTCAAAGGGTCGAATGGCCTCCTTCTGCACTGCAAATTCTATGATAACCTTCTCTTAAAGGGCTGAAGATGAGGAACCATCTACAGGATGGTACATTTAACCTTAGAAATAGGTATCTCATATGGCGTTGTATTAACAAAGGGCTCTGCCCAGAATGGCTCATGTGAAGGAAATGAAAATCGATGCAATTGGAATAAAAACATTTGGTTAATACAGGGACCTATAATATTTACATATGCACACCATCCATTCACAATGCATTATACAGAAGGGAGATAGGCAGGGAAAAAAATTAATGTTTCTAAAAAATTTGAATAACTCAATCATCAGCTACTGTGATCTTGCCAAATCGGATATCAACTTGAAGCACTAACATTTTATAAACAAAGCATCCAATAATTCAAAACAGCTTGCATGGTCTTTACTCATAAGCTGCATTTTACCTGTTAATTGGGGGAGGAGAGGAAATTAACTGAAAGTCACTGTCTGGTATATACAATGCAAAAAGTGGAGGGATTAGTACAAAAGTCTCGAAAGGAATGTAATACCACTTATAACACAAACCATATTCTACGGTGCGTCGGAGACAACCAAATGCAATAATGAAATCAACAAGATATGGTCTTCCTCACACATCACATGCAAATAGATTATTCTTATCCTTTGCAGAAACAACGGAAAACATTGTGCCATGAAAGAAATTTGAGCCCCATGTAGTCCAAGTGATGATTCCTACATTCGTGTGTGCAAGATCTCATCCGCCAGCTGTACCCTCAGTTCTAAGATCAGAAGGAGCAGCATTGCAAGGGTAAAGCTGAAAAACAGGGATTAAGGGGGGGCAATTTACCTGTAGAAAATGAGCCGGCTTTAAAGCGTAAAGAATATCGTAGGTACAATGAGTAATCCGGTATACATATTTAGTCAATTTCACATAGAACACCAAATGAATACAGGAAACACTGCCTGTTTCAGAGGATGACTTGAAGCTGGATCAACCATAAAGTTTAATGCTCTGATCTGTCAAGGCATGGACATTCAATGAAAGCATGCAAACTATCTAGGCCATTGCGGAGTTGGATAGTTTTGTTTAAAATGTGAGTGACAATTAATTGTTGATGTTAGAGGAATCTAAGTGTCCCGACACATGAATCACAATGTTAACATGCAGGTAATCAGCAAGACAAATGATACGTTCCTTTTTTGGAATTAGGTTGGAGTAGAAGGTAAGGAAGCCTTGAGTTTTGAGGAGACCTCAGTTGGTTTATCGTGTTAAGTCCTAGCTTCATCTAAAGAAGGATATACTTTCTTTATAAAAAGTGTGCAAAGTTTCAACAAATCGATTCCTGGGACGAATGGAGTAGAATGGATGTGTATTCGCGAGAAGAATAAGAGGTGATCTCGGTGAAATGTACAACAGGGCATGACAGGGTTGATGTTGAAAGGTTGTTTCCCTGACAGAGTCTGAAACTAGAGACCATAGTCTCAGGATAATGGGTCAGTCATTTATGACTGAGGTGAGGAGAAATGTCTTCATTCAAAGGCACGTGGATCTTTGGAATTCTCTACCCCAGAGAGCTGTGAATGCTTGAAGAACAGATATTCAAGTAGCGATCAATACCTTTTGGGGTACTAAGGGAAATCAAGGGATATGGGGCAGGGCAGGAAAGTGAAGCTGGTGTAGAAGTTTAGTCATATTGAAATTTGGAACAGGTTCGATGGGCCATGATGGCCTACTTCTTCTTCTGTGATTTATTATTCTCATGTTGGATAACACACTGAAATTTGGCCCATGATATGGCCACTGCACAGATACAATGGGCTCCAACTTTACTTGGTGACTCCAGAACGGACAGGAGGGTGCAAATAAATCCATTCCACTCTAACATTTTCTAATCTGCATTTGGTAATTATTTCCCCAAGAACCATTCTCCCAAAGGGAAAATATATTTATGAAAATATACCACCGTGTACAGAAAAAGCCAAATTCCTGCTCAAATCAACTAACAAATATTTCATTTCAAAAGAAAAACATCTAATTGATGAATGCAAAGTTAATTTGCTGAGACAAGATGGGACAATTCTTTGCCTCACCTCTGCACCAAATGCCAAACCACCTGTGATTTCAATGAAGTTAATAAAGTTATTGAAACAGAACCCTCCCTCCTTCTAGAAAGCACTCAGTGCAGTTCTGCTCCACTGCTGCCAGTTGCTATTTGGATTCTTATTCAAGAGGCCATTATTTATTTGAGCATCTTGGAGGTGAGAGTTAACAGGCTATTTGAGTTCAGTTTTATCTCACCCGTTATCTACTTCCCAAAGGCAGTCACTGGATGTTGAATTTGACTGACATTGCCTCATATGTGCTGCAGGCGAAAGTTGGACAAGATCGGAACACTTGTTCTGAATTGAAAAATTAAGGTCACACACACAAAAAAAGTTCAATATGTTAACTTTCACAGACCCAACGCAGGCCAAGTTAAGGAATAAAGGATTTCATTTTCCTACCAATTTTCATAAATCCAGATAGGGCAATTTCAATCTACCCCATCAGAGGCAGGTACTGGATAGAGATTGCAGCAATTAGGACTCTGAACTAAAAAATAGATTTATCAGTATGATTTTAGATCAGTGTTCACCATATCGGATACCATCCTTTAAACATATTTCTTAACCTTCTGGGCAGTCTCCTAGTATTTCCTTTGCTGGCTCTGTTGACATTCTGCTACATATCCAAAGTGCTTGGAAAACTTTCTCTTGTTTACAGTCGCTATAAATAAAAATTTATAATTTGGATAAAATTGTTTGGGTAGTGTAGATTTACTTAAAAATGCTCTAATAAAAACACACCCATGGCTCTTGCTGAACTGTGCTTATTCATTAATGTTGGGGAAACAACTTGGTTTTTGCGGCTGCTTGTTGTTAGCCCTGGATTTATTCAGTGCCACAATGATCAGCGAAAAAAATGACAATCAGATCGTGAGATCATTGAAGACAATTCTTTTTACCATGACATTTCCCACCAGGACCCTCATAAACCTGAAATTTCAAAGAAAATCACTTCCAAAAATGTCCCATTTCCTTAGTGCTTTATTGTATTTTATTGCAACTTGTGCATTATCCTAAACATACACGTGATGGTGACTTTGTCAAAACTATCAAAAACAGGTGATCTTGGCTTGCCGTCTTGTGTGTAAATGGGCAGCCACACCTGCCTGCATTTATGACAGCACTTCAAAAGTAATTGACTGAATGTAAACACATTTCTTACTAAATCCTACCCATGTGCAACTCCTGGATTAAATCCAGCACATTCAGAATTGGGGCCTTTAAATTGTTCAGCGTCAGTCATATTGAAAAGGACATTATATTAAGACTATGACAGAGAAATTAGTTCAAATTCAATCTCATGAAAAAAACATATTGGAAACAATTCGGGTGCAGACTCAAAGGTCATTTGCCGAATATTAACTTAATTAACAGCAGTCAGCAGGAATTCAGAAATAAATAACTTGCTTGACCAACCTCCTTGATTTTCCACAAGTGGATTGTTGTAAAACATGCAGACTTCCATAACACATCTGAGAACGCTTCTCATGAAAGGTTATTAGTCAAGTTAGAACTATAGAATTACTACAGAGCAGGAGGCGGCCATTCGGCCCATTGAGTCAGCACCAACCCTCTGAAGGGCCCATTACCCCACCCTTACCCTGTAACCCCACCTAACCTGCACATCTTTTGGACACTATGGCACAATTTATCATGCCCAATCCACCTAACCTGCACATGGTCACCCAAGGCAGGAATTGAACCCTGGCGCTGAGAGACAGCAGGGCTAACCACTGTGTCACCCTTAAGTTCTAAGATGCGGGGGTTCAGAGTAAATCTTAAGGATTAATTTTTTAAAAAGGTACTTGCTAAATGAGTTACTCTGGGGTGAAGGTTGGGAAAAATACAAGTAGGGATCCCAAACCAGTTATGTTTCTTGTTTACAGCTGTGACTTGGACTGGAACCCAATGTAAGTTAGTCAAATTTGCAGAAAATGTCAAACTAGCAGAGTCAGTGGAATGGAGGAAGATTAGAAATTGCAAAATGAATTGGTCAAATTTAGATAATAGGGCAAAACAATGGTAGATAACATTCAATTGGTCACAATAAAGTACCAGTCATAGGAAGGACATTTGGTAACACATCAGGGATGGTGTTGAATGTGTAAAAATCACACTAAAAAATACTTGGGAATTTTATTTGACTAGATGGTCAAACTATCCAATCACTGCAAAGCAGAAGTCAAGTGAACTAAAACAAAGTTTAATTCTACAGCTAAAATGGCAACAAACTTGAAATTACATAGCACTTATCACAGCCTCAGGACATCCCAAAGCATTTTACAGCCAAATCATAGACATTACTGTGGCAACGTATCAGCCACGGCAGCCCAGTTGCAAATGGCGAGTTTCCACAATTAGTAATACAATACCCACAGTCTGTTTTTGGGATGTTGACTGAAGGAAATAAATCACTTTACAAACTAATGCCATGGAATCTTTTACTTCTGACAAGGTGGCAGATGAGATCTCGCTTTAAATTTGATCGAAAAGACAAAATCTCAAATCGTGTAGCACTCCTTCAGTACAGCGCTGTTGTGCCAGCCTGGATTTTGCATTCAAGACTCTAGAGTGGGACCTGGACTCCAGCTTCTAGGTCAGGTGAGTGCTACCAGTGATTCACGGCTGAATACAACTCAGTCGTGATCACTGTAGCTACCTAATCAGATCACACCTTTTTACCGTTTAAAGTTCTGCTCAGAGACGGTTTGCTCCTCTTCCACAGTTATGTTCGCTGCTGGGTGTCCCTGGAAATGGAGCACGCAGTGTTTGCCAGCACGATCGGGGCCTTCAGTGCCTGGTGGGTACCGCAGGGACTGCGGTGTTTTATTGACACCTTGATTTATGTTTTAAGTCTCCTTTGAGGTTTTGTTTACTTTGATGCAGCATCCCTTTAGAGAACTGCATATTTAATTTATCCCAGTTTGTTGATTTAGTTTATTCGGTTAACACAAAGAAGCACAATGGAGATAATCAGGGGAACCACAAGGATGATCCAAGGTCTTAGTTATGAGGCAGCACTGGAGAGATTTGGACTCTTCAACTTTGAAAAGACAATGCTTCACAGAGGCATGCAAAGCTATAAACATTTTGCAAGCATTAAATCCAGAAAACTCTTTTAAATTAAATTGAAAGAATCGAACAAGAGGGTCATAGGTTTAAACAGACAAAATGTTCATTAGATTTCTGAATGTGCTTTTTAAATACAGTGACCAGCACACAGACACTCCCAGAAAAATTACTACAGTGGTAGGGAGTTGGGGAGAGTTACAGAACAAAGAGATCTAGGAGTACAGGTTCATAGCTCCTTGAAGGCGGAGTTGCAGGTGGACAGGGTGGTGAAGAAGGCATTCAGCATGCTAGGTTTTATTGGTCAGAATATTGAATACAGGAGTTGGGACGTCTTGTTGAAGTTGTACAAGACATTGGTAAGGCCACTCTGGAATACTGTGTTCAGTTCTGGTCACCCTATTATAGGAAGGAAATTGTTAAACTAGACAGAGTGCAAAAGAGAATTATGAGGATGTTACCAGAACTTGATGGTCTGAGTTATAAGGAGGCTGGATAGGCTCCCTGGAGCTTGGAGGCTTAGGGGTGATTTTATAGAGGTCTATAAATAATGAGCAGCATAGATAAAGTAGAAGTTGACATCTTTTCCAAAGGTAGAGGAGTCTAGAACTAGAGAGCATAGTTTTAAGGTAAAAGGAGAGAGATACAAAAGAGACCAGAGGGGAAATTTCTTCACACACAGTGGTGAGCATCTGGAACGGGCTGCCAGAGGCAGTGGTAGAGGCAGGTATGATTTTGTCTTTTAAAAAGCAGTTAGACAGTTACATGTGTAGGGTGGGTATAGGGGGATATGGGCCAAATGCAGGCAAGTGGGACTAGCTTAGTAATAGAAACTGGGCAGCATGGAGAAGCTGGGCCGAAGGGCCTGTTTCCATGCTGTAAACATCTATGACTACAAATAATGAGAACCAATTGGATTCTGTGCTTGAGGACTTTAAAAATCAATCTGACAGTTTCTGGGAAATGGAATGAATGATCCTCCTCACCCCAACTTAGATTTAAGTAAACAAACACCATCAAAGTTTCTACTGAGCATATAATAAAGAAATAGGGGCAACTTCACTAGTCAATGCCTGCCAACTTGAAAATTGTCAATTTATCCCACCCGTTTACTTCCAGTCTATTAACTAATCCTATTACTAATATATTACCCAGAACTCCATTAACCCTCATCTTGCGCACTAAATAAAAAGGAGATACAAATGCTGTCACAACTCAAAAAGTCACCGTTCAAATGTTTGAATTGAGAACAGTAGAAGCAATCGCTGAACCCAGATAATGAACGCGGTTCTCACTGACAATATTAAGCATTTTTCCAGTTTGCTTTCAAATACATCAAACTGTATAAAAATGTAACCAGCAGTAAGATGTAGTATAAACCTAGTGAAGCTACAATATAGAACTAATTGCATGCCAAACAGTGGAAACATCCTGTGATAGATATTCAGTTTGTGTTCTGTCAGGCCACTTGGCTCCTGACCTCATTACAGCCTTGGCTCAAAGAGCTGAACATAAGAGATGAGTTGACAATGGCCGCCCTTGACATCAAGACAACATTTGACCCGAGTGTGGCATCGAAGAGCCCTAGCAAAACTGGAGTCAATGGGATCAGGGGGAAAACTCTGGTTGGAGTCATATTGGGCACAAAGGAAGATGGTTATGGTTGTTGGCGGTTAATCATCTCGGTTCTAGGGCATCACCGCAGGAGCTCCTCAGGGTAGTGTCCTAATTCAAACTGTCCACAGCTGCTACACCAATGACCTTCCCCTCCATCAGGTCAGATGTGGGGATGTTTGCTGATGTTTACAAAATGTTCAGCACCATTAGCAACTCCTCAGATAGTGAAGCGCCCATGGTCGAATGCCAAAAACCTGGACAACATTAACATGGGCTAAGTGGCAAGAAGCACCGTGCCACACAATAACCATCTCCAACAAGCGAATATACCAACTCTCCATGACATTCAATGGCATTCTCATTGCATAATCCCGTGCTATCAATACTCTGGGTGGTTATCATTGACCAGAAAAATAACTGGACTAGCTATAAATAAAGAAGTGAAAGTCTGTGAACGTGGTGCGTAACTCATTTCCCGACTCCCCAAAGCCTGTCCACTTTCTACAAGATATGAGTCAGGAGTGTAATAGAATACTCTCCATTTGCCTGGATGAATGCAGCACTAACAACACTCAAGGAGCTCAACACAATTCATGACAAAGCAGTTTGTTTGAATGCTACCCCATCCACAAACATTCACTCCCTCCACCACCAATGCACAGTGGCAGCAGTGTGCAAGGTGTACAAGATCAAGCCTCCTTCGACATGATCTTCCAAACCTGGCAACCTCAACCACATAGAAGAACAAGGCAGCAGATACATGGGAATACCATCACTCCTGTAAGTTCCTCTCCAAGCCACACACTGTATTGCCTATCCTTCACTGTCGCTGGACGACAATCCTGGACTTCTTTTCCTAAAGAGCACTGTGGGTGTACCTACACCAAATGGATTGCACCAATTCAAAAGGTGGCTCACCACTGCCGTATTAAGCACAATTAGGTACGGGCAACGAATTCTGGCCTAGAACCCAAAGAGAAAATGCTGGAAAATCTCAGCAGGTCTGGCAGCATCTGTAAGGAGAGAAAAGAGCTGACGTTTCGAGTCCCAATGACCCTTTGTCAAAGGTAAAAGACATAGAAATTGGGAAATATTTATACTGTGGAGTGAGAGAATGAAAGATGAATCATAGCCACAGAAACCAAGGTAACAGAGTGCAGGTTTTAGATTCCAGCTTCCGCAGTAATTTGCTTTTATCGAATGCTGGCCTAACTAGGGTGTCCACACCCCATGACCAAATAATTAAAAACACAAATTAATTTTGCCCCAGGTTATTTTCTTTAATCCCACATCTGTGAAAAAAATAAAGTAAAAGAAACTCCAATAAGATAAGTCCATAAGACATAGGAGTGGAAGTAAGGCCACTCGGCCCACTGAGTCCACTCCACCATTCAATCATGGCTGATTTCAACTCCATTTACCCGCTCTCTCTCCATAGCCCTTAATTCCTCGAGAAATCAAGAATTTATAAACTTGTCTTAAAGACACTCAACGTCCCGGCCTCCACCGCCCTCTGTGGCAATGAATTCCACAGACCCACCACTCTCTGGCTGAAGAAATTTCTCCTCATCTCTGTTCTAAAGTGACTCCCTTTTATTCTAAGGCTGTGCCCCCGGGTCCTAGTCTCCCCTGTTAATGGAAACAACTTCCCTACATCCACCCTATCTAAGCCATTCATTATCTTGTAAGTTTCTATTAGATCTCCCCTCAACCTCCTAAACTCCAATGAATATAATCCCAGGATCCTCAGACGTTCATCGTATGTTAGGCCTACCATTCCTGGGATCATCCGTGTGAATCTCCACTGGACCCGCTCCAGTGCCAGTATGTCCTTCCTGAGGTGTGGGGCCCAAAATTGCTCACAGTATTCTAAATGGGGCCTAACTAATGCTTTATAAAGCTTCAGAAGTACATCCCTGCTTTTATATTCCAAGCCTCTTGAGATGAATGACAACATTGCATTTGCTTTCTTAATTACGGACTCAACCTGCAAGTTTACCTTTAGAGAATCCTGGACTAGGACTCCCAAGTCCCTTTGCACTTCAGCATTATGAATTTTGTCACCGTTTAGAAAATAGTCCACGCCTCTATTCTTTTTTCTAAAGTGCAAGACCTCGCACTTGCCCACGTTGAATTTCATCAGCCATTTCTTGGACCACTCTCCTAAACTGTCTAAATCTTTCTGAAGCCTCCCCACCTCCTCCATACTACCTGCCCCTCCACCTATCTTTGTATCATCGGAAAACTTAGCCAGAATGCCCTCAGTCCAGTCATCTAGATCGTTAATATATAAAGAGAACAGCTGTGGCCCCAACACTGAACCCTGCGGGACACCACTCGTCACCGGTTGCCATTCCGAAAAAGATGATCAAATGCTGAAATTATTGTGCAACACAGACCCGTCAGTTCGGCTCTTGTCATTTACATTTCAGGTTTAAAGTGTTGGCAGGTATTTTTGTTTACTTTCTATTTTAAAAAAATATATATTTTATTCAAATTTTTCGGCCAAATAAAACCATACAAAGGTTTTTCCTTTTTACAACAATAAAACAATATAAATAACAGTGACCGTTTTTTTAACAAATAGATAAATAATATATAAACTAAATGGCAACTGCCATAGCAAAAATAATAACTCTCCTAAATAATAAAATCAAACAATCCAGTATACATAACCAAGTACAAATATCTATACAAAAACACCCCCGAGGACCCACTTGAGCCCTCCCCGCCCCCCCCCCCTCCCCTGGGTTGCTGCTGCTGCCTTCCCATTTCCTTTATCGTTCTGCGAGGTAGTTAATGAACGGTTGCCACCGCCTGGTGAACCCCTGAGCCGAACCCCTTAGTACAAACTTTATCCGTTCTAGTTTTATAAACCCTGCCATGTCGTTTATCCAGGTCTCCACGCCCGGGGGTTTGGCTTCCTTCCACATAAGCAATATCCTTCGCCGGGCTACTAGGGACGCAAAGGCCAAAACATCAGCCTCTCTCGCCGCCTGCACTCCCGGCTCTTCTGCAACCCCAAATATAGCCAACCCCCAGCTTGGCTCGACCCGGACCCCCACCACCTTCGAAAGCACCTTTGCCACCCCCACCCAGAACCCCTGCAGTGCCGGTAGTTTCTATTTTTATATGACCTCTCTATGACCCACTTATTTTTTGGTCACCTGGTTAAACACCTCTAAGGTTTGATGCTAAATCGTGTCCAACAGTCTAGTCTTGACATTTTATGACATTAAAATGTCTCATGTAAAATGCTATTGTCTCCTTCAATTCAATCAGTGTAGGAAGAAATTCCAGGTCAGTATACAGAGATCCATCTTGAAGCTGAGAGCCCATCATAGGATTATGCTAACTCTACAGCAAGCCTCAGGATTCTCTTGTACTAAAAGATTATAAAGACCAATTATGGTATAAACTAAACAGTTTGAGTAGTGTGTCAATTTGGCAATATTTGCTTGGGCTCTGCTCAAAACATACAACAGTTTTCGCCTCTGTGAAGTGCTGAGTTGAAGGAATTAAAATATTCCCAAACCTACGACCTCACGTATGATAAGAGCAGCAGATGCATGGGAACATGACCAACTGCAAGTTCCCCTTCAAAAGACCATAAAACGCAAGAGCAGGTCATCCGGCTCATTACGTCTGCTCCACCATTCAATGAGATCATGACTGATCTGATATGATGTCATCCTGACTTAGAAATATAATTGCCATTCCTTCACTGTCATTGGGTCAAAATCCTGGAATTCTCTCCCAAACAACACTGTGGGCGTACCTACACAAGGACTGTAGCAGTTCCAAGGCGCGGCTCACCACCACCTATTCAAAGGCAGTTAGGGATGGGCAATAAATGCTGGTGTAGCCAATGACGCCCACATCCAGTGAAAGAATAAAAGAGTAAAGCAGGAAGTTGCTATCCAAAATGCCCCGTGTCCATAGAAATATATGAATCAAAATGAAGATGTGTCACTTACCTGACATGTAAGACACTAAACTTGTCAGAAAAATATTGGATTTCCTTATTCCATGTAATTGCCCTTTTAATGGTATAGCAATTCTTAAATTGGATCAAGAGCTCTGACCGGTGTTTGATATTGAAACTACTGAATGAATATTCATGCTTTTCAGCCTTCAGACTTCAAAGCAGTGTTAATGTATGCCTACTTGTGACAATAAAGATATTAGAATAAAATACTTTTTTCGGGGTGGCACGGCCGCACAGTGGTTATCACTGCTGCCTCACAGCACCGGGGACCCAGGTTCAATTCTGACCTTGGGTGACTGTGTGGAGATTGCACGTTCTCCCAGTGTCTGCGTCGGTTTCCTCCGGGTGCCCCGGTTTCTCCCGCAGTCCAAGAACGTGCTGGTTAGTGGATTGGGCATGTTAAATTGCCCTTAGCGTCCAAAAGGTAAGGTGGGGTTACGGGGATAGGGCAGGGGTGTGGGCCTATGTGGGGTGCTGCTTCGGCAGGTCGGTGCACTGTAGGGATTCTATAATTCTATTCTCTAGTTGTCTGTATCAGCATACAAGCCTTAAAACATGACTGAACATTGTGCAGTCATTAGTGAACATTCCCACTTCGAAAGGGAAGTCATTGATAAAGCAGCTGAAGATGGATGGGCCGAGGACACTCCCCTGAGGAACTCTTGCAGTGATGTGCTGCAACTGAGCAGATTGACCTCTAACAACCCAGGTCCAAGTCCAACTAGCAGAGTTATCGCCACGATTTCCATTAACTCCCAGTTTTTCTTGGAGTCCTTGATGCCACACCCGGGCAAATGCTGCCCTGATGTAAAGGGCAGTTATTCTCACCTCACGTCTGTCTAAAGTTGGTAAATAGAATTAAGACTCGGGAAATGGGAGGGTAATTGCCATTTTGGATTTTAAAAATTGACTTGCGACAGAAAACAGTAAGTTTTGGGAAATAGCTGCTTTTCAAAATGGTGGATGCAGGATATAGGTAGGTTAGCTGAATGGACAAACAAGTGGCAGATGGAATTTAATAAATGGAGAAGTTGTGGGGTGATGCATTTCAGCAGAGCAGATGTGTTCTTGGGTATCATAAGTATAGATATTGAGTACAAAAGCAGAAAAGATATGCTGAACCTGAATAAAGCTCTGCTTAGGCCACACTAGAATATTGCATCCAGTTCTGGTGGTCATAACACTTTAGGAAGGTGTGAGGGTCCTGAGGAGGGTGGAGAAGAGATTTGCCAGAATGGTTCCAGGGACGAGAGATTTTAGCTACAAGATTAGGCTGAAACTATTTTCCTTGAAGTAAAGGAGATCGAGAAGAGCTTTCATAGAGGTGTACAAGATTATGACAGGTATAAGTTGGATGAAGAGAAACAGTTTCCAGTAGCTAATGGTACAAGACCAGGGGGAACACCTTTAAGGCATTAGGCAAGAAATTCCAGAAAGGTGAGGAAGATTTTTTGTTTTACACAGCGCATGGAATTCACTGCCTATAATGTGGATGAAAATGAATGAAATGCTAGCCCGTAACTTCCGCAGAATGGGAATCTCGAGCGGATTGTCACTCCCGCCAGACTTACCCACACCAGGATTTCTGAGCCTCCGTCTCGCCCAACCCTCCTCACTCAGGCTGGGTGAGGCAGGACCTGTGAAGCGCACCCCCACCAGCATCAGAGTGAAGTATCTGAGGTGCAGAGAGGTAAGCCACTGCTGTAAAGGAGCGGTTTAAAGGGTCAGGTTACAGGGAGCAGGCAAGTTATAAAATTTAGGGAATGGGGGGCGGTCAGGGCAGACAAGTGGTTGGGGGGCTCGGTCCCGGTTACCCCGAAGGGGGTGTCAGGCTGGGGTGGTGGGTTTGTGTGGGGTCTCCTGTGAGAGGCTGAGTCTGGGTGTTTAAATTGTTATGTTGGATTTAGAGGGTTTTTCCCCCTAACTTTTTCCAGAGTAACTATCAGGGCAAAACTAGCAGAACCACCCGAAGCTTGAGATTTAAATATCTTCTGTTGAATGGTTCCCAGCACATCGCAAGTATTTTGAGGAAGTTAGCACTTCTGGACAATTGCTGGGTAAATCCTTACATGTGAACTTCCAAGAGGGATTCCCAGCGCATCATTGGCGTACCCCCTTAATGAGATGCTGCGAAATCCGGAGGTCATGGGACTATGAATGTTTTGGATGAGCACTTAAATAAACTTACAGGCTACAGGGCTGAAAGAGAGGAAATTAATGAATTGCTCTACAGGGAGCTGGCATGGGCCTGATGGGCCAAATGGCCTCCTGTGCCATAATGACTATAAAAATAACAAAATGGAAGGTCAAGGATAAGGTGGAAGACAGGAGAGATTAAATGACAAGAGAGTTAGTCATGCTGGGCCAAAGGGAGTGGTAATGGGCCAAAAATAAAAACCAAATAAACAAAAGATGCGCCTACAGCAGATGATGAACAGCTGCTGTCTAAAAGCAAAAACAAGTGTAACACGGAAATATGTAAAAGATACAAAATAGAGGCAAGAGATTACAGTCTGAAATGTTTGAACTCAATGTTGGATCTGGAAGGCTTTAAAGTGCCTAATCTAAATGTACGGTACCGTTCCTCAATCTTACATTAAGTTTCACTGGAACACTGCAGTAGGCCGAGGACAGAGAGGTCAATGAGAGAAGGTGGTGAAGGGTTATAATGACAAGTGTCCTGTAGTTTGGGGATCATGGTTGCAGACTCAAAGCAGTCACACAGTCTGCATTTGGTACCCCCAAAGAGCAGGCAACTCAAACACTGTAGAGTACTAAATTGAAAGAAACACACCTATTACAATTTCACCCGGAAGGAGTCTTTGGAATCTTAGATGGTTGGGAGAGAGGAGTTGCATTTCCTAAGCTTGGATGGAAAGGTGACCTAAGAAAGGAGCGGGATGTTGGGATGATTGAAGAGCACACCAGGGTAGCATGGAAGGAATGATGTATTCAAAATGCTGAAGGGGGAGGGGGAAGAGCTATTTGGTGGTAGCATCATGCTGGAGGTGTATCGGAATTGGATGCCAATGAAGAGATGGTTAGATCCTGGAAATTGGAAACTGTTAAAAGCGACAGTGAGAATGGGAAGAGTCACTGACATAGATGAGAAAAGGTTGGATGAGGGGAGAAGATAGAAAGTAATCAGTTCAGTGGCATAGGAGCCGGTTGAAATGATTGGTCTACTGAACAGTCCTGTTTGTGTTCTTGCGAAGGAGGTACACGTGGACTACTTGGGATTGGAGGACTATACATTTGGAGGCTGTGAAGAGAAGATCTTCAGAGGAGACAAGGTCAGTGACATTTCTGAAGACATCGTCTTGACGTTTGGTGGTGGGGTCTTGGCCCAAAGGGACAAAGAGTCAGATATTGGCATTCAGACTCTGCTAGGTAGAGGTCAGTACACCAAACAACTGCACCACCCTCATTGGCAGGTATGATAGTGGTATTAGGGTTGGGCACAAGAGAACAGAGTGCAGCTAGGTCAAAGGAAGACATGTTAGAGTGAACAAGGGAAACAGAGAATTTGAGACAACTGGTGCACAGCTGGCAGTTCTCAACAGATCAATGAAGGCTGAGAGGTCAGAGGGAGGGATGCAGGTGGACAGTGAATACTGGAGATAGGCAAAAGGGTCACTGTGCAGTGGAAGACTTCTGGCCAAAGAAATGGCCATGGGGGAAGAAGGCAATAGAATAAGAGGTCAGCATCATGCCAAACTTGAAATTACTTGAGTTGGGGGCATAAGTGGATGGAGCTGAGACCTTTGCAAAGGCAGAGGGTGGCAAGTCATAGGTTATTGTGAATGCACAATATGAGACAAGGGGCGGGATTCTCCGACCCTCTGCGGCGAAATTGCGATCGGCAGGGGGGCGGAGAATGAGTGTTGACGCCAAAAACTGTGGCCCTCTGGTCCCCGGAGAATCACTGCGAATCGCAAGCGTGCGGTCAACGCGGCACGGGTAGGGGGTCATTGACAGAGCCCCCCCCCACGATTCACCGAAGAAAACTGGCTGAGTTCCCGCCAGCATGGTTCTAACCATGTTTTGCCCGTCGGTAACGGTCGTCGGCAGCTGCGGACTCAGTCCGTGGCCGCCCTGGTGGAGGGGGGGGGGGGGTGGGCAGGGGTCCCCCCGGGGAGGGGGGCCTCAGGGACTGCCAGGCTAGCGATCGGTGGCCACCGATACGCGGGCGATCTTGGGGGGGGGGGGGGGGGGGGGGGTGGAGCGGCCTATATTGTCGGGGCTGCTCCATGTTGTAAGTCCGCCATGTCGCGCCCGGCGGCCGCCATAGGCAGCCGCTGTGCGAATGCGCAGACTCCCGAACGGAAGTGCAGGGCCCCCTATCGGCAGACAGAGCTGCGTGGAGTACTCCAGGGCCCGGCTAGCCCCCTTCAGGTAGGAGAATCACTCTGGACTTTCTTCAAGAATATGCAGAGAGAAACGCCCACGTTTTGACGCTGGAATGGGGACATAGCCCCATTATTGGAGAATCCTGCCCACGGTTAGAAGGAGGAGGATTGTGGTTAGAGGGAAATGAAGGGGAAGAAAGATCTTCTACCCAAGAGTTGTTGGAGGTTGCAACCCTTCATACCTGAAAGGAAAATAAAATGTTATTGCATCGAATGAAGCAAAGCATGAAATAAACTGCAGACCAGCTTTGAGATTGAGTGAGTGAGTTGGGGCTGTTGAAGAGAGAAACCAAGAGTGTGTACGTTGCATGTACAGTAGGCATGTGGTCAATGCAATGTTGGATACTATATCCAATCTGGGATTATAAACTTCTCAGGTGCCATAAGCTGAACCAAAAAGGATTTGTGTCAAGAGAAATCAAACACCACCATACTTACAGTTGGAATAATACATGATATAAAATAAGACCATAAGACATAGGAGCAGAATTTGGCCACTCGGCCCATCGAGTCTGCTCCGCCATTCAATCATGGCTGATATTTTTCTCATCTCCATTCTCCTGCCTTCTCCCCATAACTCCTGATTCCCTTATTAATCAAGAACCTATCTATCTCTGTCTTAAAGACACTCAGTGCTTTGGCCTCCACAGCCTTCTGTGACAAAGAGTTCCACAGATTCACCACCCTCTGGCTGAAGAAATTCCTCCTCATCCGTTTTAAAGGATCGTCACTTTAGTCTGAGATTGTGTCTTGGGGTTCTAGTTTTTCCAACAAATGGAAACATCCTCTCCATGTCCACTCTATCCAGGTCTCGCAGTATCCTAGTTTCAATAAGATTCCCCCCTCATTCTTCTAAACTCCAACGAGTACAGACCCAGAGTCCTCAACCGTTCCTCATACAACAATGTTAGCAACATCTGATTTAAGTATGAAGATAAATTGCCAAAAGGTATTTAGGGGTATATTTTTGTTTTAAATGAGATTGCCAATTTGTGTGAAATTTTTACAATACCAAGTGGTATTACTGGTATTTGTTTACCTTTTTTAATTAAACCTAATGAAGGAACATTTTGGTGATCAGCTACCCAGATTTGGTCACTCTATTTACAATACAAATCTTGTCCAGTTGGTTAAACACGCAGCGAGGTTGGACTATTGAAATTTTCAGTAGAAAGGAGAAATATTAAAGAAGTTTAACATCTTGAAAGTGATAAATTGACAAGCTCAGGAGAAATGTATCCCAGCCTGTTGAGAGAAACAAGGAAGAAAATAGCAGAGGCTCTGACCATCATTTCCAATGCCATAGAACATAGAACAATACAGCGCAGTACAGGCCCTTCGGCCCACGATGTTGCACCGAAACAAAAGCCATCTAACCTACACTATGCCATTATCATCCATATGTTTATCCAATAAACTTTTAAATGCCCTCAATGTTGGCGAGTTCACTACTGTAGCAGGTAGGGCATTCCACGGCCTCACTACTCTTTGCGTAAAGAACCGACCTCTGTCCTATATCTATTACCCCTCAGTTTAAAGTTATGTCCCCTCGTGCCAGCCATATCCATCCGCGGGAGAAGGCTCTCACTGTCCACCCTATCCAACCCCCTGATCATTTTGTATGCCTCTATTAAGTCTCCTCTTAACCTTCTTCTCTCCAACGAAAACAACCTCAAGTCCATCAGCCTTTCCTCATAAGATTTTCCCTCCATACCAGGCAATATCCTGGTAAATCTCCTCTGCACCCGCTCCAAAGCCTCCACGTCCTTCCTATAATGCGGTGACCAGAACTGTACGCAATACTCCAAATGCGGCCGTACCAGAGTTCTGTACAGCTGCAACATGACCTCCCGACTCCGGAACTCAATCCCTCTACCAATAAAGGCCAACACTCCATAGGCCTTCTTCACAACCCTATCAACCTGGGTGGCAACTTTCAGGGATCTATGTACATGGACACCTAGATCCCTCTGCTCATCCACACTTTCAAGAACTTTACCATTAGCCAAATATTCCGCATTCCTGTTATTCCTTCCAAAGTGAATCACTTCACACTTCTCTACATTAAACTCCATTTGCCACCTCTCAGCCCAGCTCTGCAGCTTATCTATATCCCTCTGTAACCTGCTACATCCTTCCACACTATCGACAACACCACCGACTTTAGTATCGTCTGCAAATTTACTCACCCACCCTTCTGCGCCTTCCTCTAGGTCATTGATAAAAATGACAAATAGCAACGGCCCCAGAACAGATCCTTGTGGTACTCCACTTGTGACTGTACTCCATTCTGAACATTTCCCATCAACCACCACCCTCTGTCTTCTTTCAGCTAGCCAATTTCTGATCCACATCTCTAAATCACCCTCAATCCCCAACCTCCGTATTTTTTGCAATAGCCTACCGTGGGGAACCTTATCAAACGCTTTGCTGAAATCCATATACACCACATCAACTGCTCTACCCTCGTCTACCTGTTCAGTCACCTTCTCAAAGAACTCAATAAGGTTTGTGAGGCATGACCTACCCTTCACAAAGCCATGCTGACTATCCCTGGCCACAGGTATGATGTTGAAGGTCTGCTAACATTGTACTATTTTATAAAAGGGAGGAATATAGAGCAGTCAGCCTAAATAGTGGGCAAACTTTCTGAAAAACAGTATTACATTTACATTTAGAGAGGAACCGATTAATCAAGGACAATTAGCAAGGATTTGCTAAGAGAATGTAATGTCATAGAATCCCTAATGCAGAAGGACGGTATTCGGTCCATCGCGTCTGCACCGACCCTCTGAAAGAGCACCTCGCACCATCCCCACAGCTCCACCTAGGGCCAATTTAGCATGGCCAATCCACCTAACCTCCACTTCTTTTGGATTGTGGGAGGAAACCGGAGCACCCGGAGGAAATCCACGCAGACACCCGAGGTCGGAATTGAACCCAGGTCCCTGGTGATGAGGCAGCAGTGCTAACCATTGTGCCACCGTGTCTGACTAGGTCCCTGATGCTGTGAGGCAGCAGTGCTAACCACTGTGCCACCGGGTCTGACTAACGTGAATTTTTTGAATAAATTACAAGTAGGGGTGGTGAGGGCAGTGCATTTGAAGTTGCTTATAAGGAATTTAACAAGGCTTAACAAGGTCCCACATGGCAGACTGGTCAGAAAAATAAGAGTCCATGGGATCCAGGAGAAAGTGACAAGTTGGATCGAAAATAAAGGTCGAAGGCTACTGCCAGTGGAGTTCTGCAGGTCTCAGTACTAGGGGTGGCATGGTGGTGCAGTGGTAGCACTGCTGTCTCATGGCACTGACTATCTGTCCCCGGGTGACTGTCTGCATCAAGTTTGCACATTCTCCCCGTGTCTGCGTGGGTCTCACCCCCACAAACCAAATGCGCACGGTAGGCGGATTGGTCACGCTAAATTGCCCCTTAATTGGAAAAGAAAAGAAAAATCTCTCAGTACTAGGTCTCTTGCTTTTTATAGTTAATGTCAATGACTTTAATCTACGTGAAGGGGGCATGATTAAGATGTTTGCAGATGATACAAAAATTGGTTGCGGTTTATTGTTGTTTGGAGAAATGCCTCTGTCACAGTTGCCTGTTGTGTACTGTGGCTTACCATTATCATGTGACCTCAGATGTCATTCCTATGAAAGTAAAGGATTGAGGCAGAAGCCATTTTGCCCACCACTTGAACAAGGTGTCAGACATGCAGCTGAAATTAAGTGGACTTTGATAACAGGGAGAGAGCCAGCCACTGTAACAGCAGAGTAATTAAAACTTCAGTCTGCAATTTTGCATGGAACATTGAGGGCCGGTTGAGCCAGACCATAAGAAATAGAACAGGAGTAAGTCATTCAGCTCTTTGAGCCTATTCCACCATTTAATAAGATCATGGCTGGTCTAACACTCAATAAGTCCACTTTGCTGCCTCCTCTCCATAATCATCAATTCTCCTACTGATTAAAAACCTATCAATTTCAACCTTGAAAATGTTCACGCACTCGGCTTCCACAGCTTGCTAAGGTAGAGAATATTCCAGTAATGGCTCCTATAAAGGCAGATTTGAGAAATAATTAGAAACTCTTTCAGTCTCAATAGCAGAATAATGAAATTGCCAGAGTTAAACAAGAAATCTGAACAAATAACAATAACTCTGTTTTCTCTGTGGTGAAAGAAATCCATAAGCTGTATTGTACCATAGACCTCACTGAAGAGCAGAAAAGCCAGTCTACATGTTCAACACCAGCATTCAGGAAGAGGGGGAGAATATTGATCAGTATGTGCCTGCACCGAGGTAGCGAGCTGAATCTTTTTGAGCAGTTGAAGGATGATCTGATCAGAGGATTGCCTTAGAAACAAGAGGTCCTGTCATGTCTGTTGAGATAAGGGAAACTTGTTCCCAAGAAAGCTATTAACGTGTGCAGAAGCTCTGAAGTGCTGGGCAAACCTTCCAGTGATTTTCACATCTGATTATTATTGTTCTATTTTTTACACATCACATGCATTGTTACAAGCTTATTTGCTGCACAAATACGACTGTAATATGCTGTTCTATCTGTGCAAAATGTAAACTATGTAAAATACGAACAATTAGTCAAGCATTCTATGGATGATCAAATAGATTTCAATACAATATTCAACAAGTAATATTTATACTGCATGAGAAAAAGGTTGAAATTAGTTGGCATGTCAGCTAATTGATCGAGATGTTGCCATGCCATAGGCACCAGGGAACTTTACCCAGGTCTTTGTTCAAAAAAGCTGCAGCGCCTGGACAAATTACTTTTGCCTGCAGAAGACAGGTCCCTGTATATGAATATATGTAACTTCTAGCGAGTGCGAGCAATATTGCGAACCCGACTGGTGAAGAAACACCCGGAGGAAACCCATGCAGACACGGGGAGAATGTCACTCCGCAGTGACCCAAGTGGGAATTGAACCTGGGACCCAATTACACTCATTGTTTGAATAAGCACATAGAGAATGGTCATTTAGCTCCATTCCGGAGGGTAGCTGGTAACTATGGACCTGTTAATCAGGCAAACATCTGTACCACTCTGTCTGCAGTCATTGTGAAAACACGTGTACATCACATATTAGAAGTTCAATTTGGTCCAATGCTCGAAGGGTACACAGAAATTAAAACAGTTCTGAAAGAATAATTAAAAAAAATATATTTTCCCATCATTTGTAACCCATTTAAAAAGACTCGAGTGTTATAGTAAGTGTTAACTTAATCTTCTTCTCTTCTATTTGGGTTGCTGACATTGTAGAACATCGTTATGTGCAATAGGTAAAGTTGAGGTAGTCTTCGACCGAGGGTATCTTGGTTTTTCATGTATGAATAACTTGCATTTAAAGAGCACCATTAATGGGGAAAATGCTCCAAACCACTGTGCAGAAGTATAATCAGAGAAAAATTAACACCAGTCAATGTTATTTAGGAAAGTTAATGAAAGCTTGATCAAAGAGGTAGGTTTAAAGCAGGGTTTAAAAGGGGAGGAGAAAGATGGAGGCAGAGAGGATAATTGTATAGCTCCAGGCCAAGATGCTTGAAGGCACAATTACCAGTGGTGAAATGAAGGGATTGAAGGATTCATGGGGTCAGTATAGGAGGAACATGTTTTCAGAGCGTTGTGAGCTGGAGGGTGTTAGAGAGATTGGGAAGGACAAGACTATAAGCTTAAGACTAAAGCAGAATAATGGGAGGCCGTTCAGGAGAATATTGGAATTGCAAAAGCAAGAATGAAGGCTTCAGCAGCCGATGGAGTCGAAATTAGTCGGTCTTTTATGGTGGACAGAGAATGTGGTTGGAACTTCAGCTCTGAGCCTAGGTTGTGAGGAGTCTGGTCCAAGGAAGGAAAATAGTTCTGTCTTAATAGCTCCTCCATTACAATTACACTACATTTGTGAGGCCAGTACCACTTTTGAAAAAAACAGTGCTGTTACAGAACTACCACCTAGGTACAGGCCCCAAAAAGAATGCAATACTATTTAAGGGTGAGAAGACGAAAATGCCTTGGGAAGTTCAGCTACTGCAATATCCATGTTTCATTTACTAAAAATGGTTATTTCCAAATGCATCATTTAACTTTCCTTCAATTGGAAGAAACTCCCTGTGCCATGGATGATGTGCTACTCTCCCAGATACATAATTTGGTTTAGTATGGCACTAACACAGACTCTCGTGATATTAATATTGTTGGCTATTGTAAAGTACCTCAGAATCAAACTGACCATTCCACACATTGCATGTGAAAGACCCCAACAATCAGCATCAATTACTAATGCATATATAATTACAAAGTACAGATATATAGGGTGCGATTTAATGGCATCACTGTGCCAGGCTTGGCATCGGGGCGAGCCCGTTAAATTCCACGAGAGGCCTCATGCAGGATTTGCAAGGCTCAAAATGCCTCGCGAGATTTAAAGAAATCTCACAAGACGTCGCAATCTGGATTTTTCCCCCACTGGGCGTAATCGAAATCTCCAGGCACCCGGGGCCTGATGACCTCGCCAGAATGCCGTTTATACTGATTTGCACAGAGATGGACCAGCCATAATGGCACCGGGGCGGGGGGTCTCCTAGACCATTAGAGATCTCCGGGTGGTCGGGGAAAGGCAGGGTGGCACCATGGCACTCTTTCTGGAACCCGGGCACCATGGTACTACCAGCCTGGCATCTGGCAGTGCCACGTAGGCCGTAGCAGGTTTGGGGGGGGGGGGGGGGGGGGGGTTGCGGGGCTGTGCCTAGGGGCCTCCACGAGGTTGGGGGTGGGCGTCAAAAACAGGGAGGGGGGAGGAAATGAGGGGGAGAAAAGATTGGGCAGCCTTCCAAAATGGTGCCCTGATCTGCGAAGAGCATTTCCTGCTCGCAAGCTCTCGAGGCCCAGAAAGAAAACGGGCAATTGCCATTGAATAGCGGGTGTTTCTTGGCAGGGCAGTCACCGAGAAACACTGTGCTAAAAGCGCCCAAAACCAGACATAGATTTTTTTTGGTTGAATCGCGCCAATATTTTTTCCAATATAAAATCTCTACAGTGCAGAAGGAAGCCATTTGGCCCACCGAGTTGACACTGACCCTCTGAAAAAGCACCCAGGCCCACTCCCATAATTCCATCTAACCTGTACATCCCTGGACACTAAGGGGCAATTTTATCATGGCAAATCCATCCAACAGGCACATCTTTGGACTGTGGGAGGAAACCAGAGCAGCCGAGGAAAACCACAGACAGGGGGAGAAAGTAAAAATTCCACACCGACAGTCACCCAGGACTGGAATTAAATCTGGGTCCCTGACGCTGAGGCAGCAGTGTTAACCACTGTGCCCCCCCCAATATTTCTCATCTGTTATTCATCAATTTGCTTAAAACCTGATTATACCTATTCACATTCACCTCCTATTTTCTTCAATTACCAAAGTTTCTGTCTTTTCCTTTATAGTGCACCACTTTATTAAGTTGAATGTTCATTTTAAAACTTGGACAGGAACACTACTACTTGTTTTCAATGGCAAACCTTTACCACAAATGTCAATGCATGACAAACAAAAACGAAAAATTACATTACCTGCTCTGGGTGTATGACCAGCTTAATTTTAAAAAAAAAAGATAAACCTTCACAAACAAATTTTGCACTGCTGTCATGCCAAAGCAGAAATAGTTTGGGATACTGTCCCTTTGTATTCTGAGCAGTCTGAAACTTTTGACACATTCTACCAAAATACTCATCGCCCTGAGGTAAGACGGTAATGTTTAGTGGAAACTTTATCCAGCTTCATGCATTAGTCTTTCAAAGGGCCTCAGGAGAATCCTTTGTGCTGTTGTATCCAAAAGTGGCCATTATTCCAGTAAAGCAATTGTAACTTTCCTCCACTTCACCATACTCTGCTAACAAGTAACACAAGATACATTATCAAACTTGATTTCACAATCAGTGTACCCAAATGTGGCTGAAATGGGCTGATACTGATGTCAATGAAAATGTGCACTAGAACGGTGTTTATTTTATACTTTTGCCATAATCAAGAGTTAAAGGAACCTATCCTGCTTTAATCCAGAAGCCACTGGAAATGATTTATACTCTTGACTAGAAAATGGAGCAATCTGTTGATGGGAAAAAAAATTAAAAGACTGTCCTGGTAAAAAAACCTGAGTGAATGTGTTATAAATTTCTTAGAAGGGCCATTGCCGAGGTGCGATTCCCCCTATGGGTTTGTTAAAATATTTTATTTAATGTAGAAGCTGAATGGACGGCAAACTAGTAAACGGTTTTCCAAATGTGGGTACTTTCTTTCCTAAGACACAGTTACATAAATATAAAATGCATCAACATAACGGTATTTGGTTTTATTGCATTTCTGAATTTAATAAAAACACATAAATAATTTCCAATCTTTTCTCAAAAATATCTGAACTTTCCTTTTAGAATAAAATGTACTTGCAATAAATCTATCTGACTAATAGGAGAAAAGTATAAACTAGTCATTATGGAAAAAGGTTCATTTATAGTTTTCAAAAAGAAACATTCTACACAGGATCACATACAGACCTTTCTGTAAAAATAATGTTATTGCATACTCCCAAAAGACAAATATGGATACAAGGCACTTGCTGGCACAAACATATAAATGACATTGATTTCCAAAACAGCCCAAGCAGTTTCATCTCTGCTTTGATACTTCTATTTTGCAAGCTGTTTAGAAGAGCAGCCACATTCAGTTCGGAGCAGAAATATTTGTTAGGTCCATGCAATGCAAACAAAAAAACTGTGCTGCAGCTAATATTCAGGACATTTTAAGCACGCACTCAGTTTTAGTACAATACATGCCAAGCAGAGGGGCAAATTGCACTTGGGCTTCTAATCATTTTACTAAAGTCAGAATGTGAATGGAGTTCAAAGAATTTAAGGCACAAAAATGTTAAATCTTTAAAACATTACTTTGTTGATAATATATGAACGTACTTTTGTGTTACAATTAACGCTTCGACATATACCAAAAATGTAACCTGAATTCACATAAAAATCCTATTTACACCATATGTAAACTTCATAATTGCCTCAAATGGCTAAATGGATTACCAAATTTCACAAAAACATGCTGTATTTTAATGGTAGATACTGTTGCTGTACTATAAAGTGCACCAATTATAAAGAAATGATGGAGAAAATTAATCAAAACCTACCACTGGATGCAATCACAATTACACAATTATTAATTTTCAAGATTCTTCAGTTTCAAGACATATAGGGATTATGTAGCAATTTGATCGCCAATTTCATTTTCACCAATTAATTAAATACATGTGCTCTAATAGCGAATTCAACACATTTTGCACTCCCAACTTTTGTGCCAAAGTGTACATATTATTCGAGAAGACATTTAGGTTGTGACTATTCAAAGTATTAAACAAATCCAGAAAAACTGGGATTCATCCTCAGGTACTGAGGGATGCAAGGGTAATGCAAGGGTGGAAATTTCAGAGGCTCTGGCAACAATCTACTAAACCTCCTTAAGATTTGGAGGTAGTTCCAGAGAACTGGGAGATTACACTCCTTCTCACAAAGAGGGGAGGGCGATAAACTGAGAATTTCAGGCTGGACAGGTGAGACATGAATCTGGGACAAAATTAATGTCATTTGGACAAGGATGGGCAAACAAATGAAAGTCAATGTGGATTTGTTAAAGGCAAGCCATATTTGGCGAGCTTGATGGAGGTCTTTGAAGAAATAATGAAGAGTGTGGATGAAGGTAGTGAGATTATTTCATGGCGCAATGAAAATGAGCTTGAAAAAGTACGGTCTATTAGACCAGTTAGCAAATTTGAAGATCATGGGATTGCGAACAGCACAGCTATTAAATTGGTTCAGGAACAAAGTAGAGAATAGTGATGAACATTTGCACCAGTGTCTTCTGGGGTGTCAGTGTTGGGAGTCATTGCTCTTTTTGACAATTTAGGAACTAGGGTATAATTTCAAAGTATGTAGGTGACTCATGAAGAAGGCCTTGTGACGCAGTGGATGGCCAGAAACTCCAGGTTCAAGTCTGACCCCGGGACTTGATGGCCAAGGTGCGTTCAAACAGATCAAACGGCCAAATAGATCGATTGTAAATCTTTGCACATACACCAATGATAGGCGCCAAGAGTGGGTGAAATTCTTGTCAACCATGTGATGGAAAGAACATGCATCTAAAAACGTGTGCTGCCACAAAACGCGGACTCCTTGGGTTAGCTCATTTAGTTGGACAGCCGGTGTGGATCAGATTGGTGCCAACTGCACAGGGTCTGATTCCTACTCCGGCTTACATGGATTTGGGACCTCCTTGCCCTTCCTGTGATGAAGGTCATGGTTGTGTGGGTCAGACCTGCCTTCAGAATGACAAATTGAAAATGTATTAAAAAGGAGCATGGTGACAAACAATCAGGACATAGACAGAGATGTGAAATGAGATGAAATTTAGCACGGGAAACTGTAAAGTGATACATTATTGGAGGAAGAATGAGGGGAGGCAATATAAATCAAATGGTACAAATTCAAAAGGGGTGAAGTTGTGTATGCACAAAAGATCTTTGAAGATAGTAGTTGAAGTTGAGAAAGTTGTTAAAAAACATATGATCCTTGACTTTATAAATAGGGGCAAAGAGTACAAAAGCAAGGAAATTATGCCAAACGTTTAGAAGGCACTGGTGAGGCCACAACTGTACTTTTGTGGCCATTTCACAAAATACTGCGAATACTAGAAATCTGAAATAGGAACAGAAAATGCTGGAAAAACCCAGCAGCTCTGGCAGCAACTGTGGAGAGTGAAACAGAGTTAATGTTTCAAGTCCACGTGACTCGTCAGATTTGCCAGAATGCTAGGCAACATCCGTGGATGCAAAACAGGCTGTCCTGACGAAAGGTTATTCTGTTTCTCTTCACAAATGCTACCCAAGCAGCTGAGTATTTCCAGAATTTTCTTTTATTTGTTTCCAGGATGGAGTATTTTGTCTTGGCTTTTACTAAAATGGCACGAGGCATGACAAACTTCAGTTCTGTGGAGAGACTCGAGAACCTGCTCCCCATAGAGTAGAAGATAAAGAGAGATTTGATAGAGGAATGGGACTAAACGGATTACTTTTTTTAAAAAAAAGAGCCAGAACAGGAACAACAGGCCAAATGGCTTCCCTCTGTGGTGCAAGAATTTATGCTGCTTGCCAAATAAGACGGTTCTGAGTAACTGTATGAAAGTTTTAAGAGCATGTGACATTGAACAAGCTTGTTTGAATTTAGAGTGCTAAAAACCGAGAGCAAGTTCTCTTTCAAAAGTGTAGACAGCTGCTTATTAAAACAGTCTCATACTGTTGATCTTCACAGACACGCGGAGAACGCACAAACTCCACACGGGCAGTGACCCGAGGCGGGATCGAACCTGGGTCCTCGGCGTCATGAGGCAGCAGTGCTAACCACTGCACCACCGTGCCGCCCCCCCATACTGTTAATCTTAACCTGTGAGGATATAGATTTTTCTTATTTAGAAACTCATGCAAAATCCTTCCCTGATTAAAATCAAATATTTCAAACTCTATTAAGTGTAAAACCTCTTCAAATGCTACATATTATTACTTCAGCTGCAATAACCTACCAATTTGCAATATACATTACAAAATTTAAAAAGTGCAAAATTTAGGATATTTTTAAATAAAAATCAAGTTTTCAAATAGATACCAAAAGATGCATGGTGGTATAAGTGTTTTATTTATAATAAAACTGAAGTCGTTTCTTAAACTAGTTATATTATTTGACACGTACTGATTCATGCTGGTTTTCCAATGTCTTACCCAGGAAGCAGGAAGGCCCTAAAGCAGGTGCTTGTTAAGCCATTATCCTGCATGCAGGTAGCTAGGTTTGCTTCTCCACCCTATCCCAACATTCATGCCTTTTTGTCCTTGCCTAAGCATGTTATTGTCCAATCATAGTTGCCATGCAAATAACTGAGCAGCTGTTCCTTCCACTCTACCTATTCTTGCTCAGTGGATTCCTGACCCTGAATCTGGCCAGTGGCTGTAGAGCGATGTTGGCCTCCTCTAAAGTAACTCTGTTGATGTGCATCTATAGAGGAACAGAAAAGGGATGGAACACATAATATATAAGTAACTAAACAGAATACTTTTAGTACCTTTTCTGAGATGACCATTAAAGACAAGTCATTTCAGACGAAGATAATATTCTAATGCAAATTCTATTTTTGAAAAGAATAATAATTTAAAAAAAAAAACACTTTCTTTAATTATTAGGGGTAAAAGAAAAAGCTGAATCTGCTCTCAATGCCATGGCAGCTAAATTCACAATGTGACATCACATGAGGGTCATATAGTCTCAGGCAAGCAGAGGTTTGATTCCTGAGATTTGCTCATCTAAGCTGGGCAGTACAATAATCTAGATTGGCTTTCGTTTTCTTTTGGGGAGAGGGTAGGTCTCACTGGCTGGATTCCCAAGACAGTTGGCTGCTTGGCCAAGGTACCAGAGGGCTGCCACTGCTCTTTTAACCAAACAGAAAATAAATCACTCTTTCAGGCCAGAGGAAAGGAAGTTGAAGAATTGATTTGTTCAGAATTGCTCTACACTACAGATGCAAAATTATTTGATGTCTGACATTTGAAAAGTGTTGACATGCAGATTGCATATTTCTAATTTCCATACTCATTTAATGTTTCAAGAATTAATTGTGGGATTATGTAGAGATAAGAAATTTTAAACTTACCTTCATAACAAAATGGCTAAGCGTGTTCACTATAAGTGTTACTAAATATACATCTATTTTAAAGAATTTGCAGACCTCAATGTACAATGTTATAAAGAAATCTTTATGAACTACATTAGTTGACAGTTGATCTATCCAATTCAACTCAGACTGTTCAATGACTTCAGCTCTACTTGGTTAACAATATTAAGCTTCTTCAATTAAATCAGTGCGTGGAAACCAGATCAAACTACAGATGGTTTCCTTGACCTGATTAATTCTCTCCGAAGCTAATACCAGTGGAACCATAGTTAAATTTAATGCACAAAGGTGCTTGGTGAGTATTGATGCAGTTTTAACAATTCTACAAATGGGGTCTGACCATTTCCATAGCTCACCATAAAAGACCACTCCAAATTAAGTTTAACTATCTAATTCTTGGCAGATGGTCCTTAATTTGATTTTCAACTTGTAATTCTGTAACCAAGTGCAGTTGTGATATATACCATACACAAAAAGTGAGCTGAAATTGAAGTAATTTTGAAATTCATACAAAATCAACCTAGATGCAATAAATATAAGTGCATTGTGGAGATGCAATTGTAAACGTAAACATCCCAAGACATTCTTATCTTTTTTGAAATCAGATACACTAAATAATACTTTGAAAATAACATCAATATTCAGCTCAACCATCTTTCATTTAAGTAGTCACCACTTCAAGCACCATCACTGACAAGTTTACTAATCCAGCAGAATAGTAAACTAACAAAAATTACTCAACTCAATTCACAGAAGTAAATATGATTCTTCATTTTATAGTAGGATACAAATAAGTTGCATAATTTCTGAAAAGCTTCCATTACACATTGCAGTGCAGATGGTGGGCATGCAGCCCACTGCGGTTCTTTGGTAGAGCTATTGAAAAATGTGTGAATGGCAGATGACAGACAACAAAGATAACCAACAGTGACTCGGATTGGTTGAATATGGCTAGTCGTATCCTACAATAATCGGAGTTGGGGCCATGCTTGAATCTCTCCACACCTCTGCCAGTATCAAAACAGCTCAAAGTCACAAATGATTGTGACATTATGTGACTGTGCCAAAGGTAAACTTTCCCACTAAACCATTACCTCTCGACACCCAACTCACCATTACCTCTCCTGACATCTCTACTGTTGGTACATTATCAAAACTGTTTATCTGACATCCAGTACAGGGTGAGAAGAAATTCCTTTAATTGGACTCTAGATGAATTTCCAACCACATACATTATTAAGACCACCTATTTCCACCTCTGCAACATCACTTGATTTCCCCCTGTATCAGCTCATCTCCTACTGAAATACCCTCCTTTGTGACTTTCTTACCTGTAAGTTTGAAAAGTTTTCCTCCAACATTCTACACTCCTTCAAAGTTTTTCTCCAAAATTCTATACTTTTTCCCCCAAAGTCTCTCTCCAACATTCTACACTCCCTAAACTTGAGGTCACCCAAACCTCTGCTGCCCATGTCTTAACTTATAGCGAGTCCTGGTCCCCTACCACCTCTGATCACAGTGCTCCAGCTGAGCCCTAACCAGTGTTTTGTAAAGGTTCATCATAATGCAGTTGTTCCTGTACTCTGGGTCTCTATTAATAAAACTAAAGACATCCATCTCAATTTGTCCTGCCACCTTAAAGGATTTGTGCACATATACTCCCAAGAGTCTTCCATTTCTACAGTCCATTTAAACTGTACCATCCAGTTTGCATTCCTCCCCTAGTTCTTCTAAAATATATCACTTTGAACTTCTCTGTTCTGAATTTCACCTGTCAAGTGTCTGTCCATTTCACCAGTCCATGCCCTCTCCAAGTATATTACTATTTCCTTATTATTTAAGACATTTGAGTTTTGTATTGTCTTAAAACTTCGTATTTTGCCCTGTATAACCAAATCTAGGTCATTAAAATGTATTAAAAAATGCAAGGGTTCTAATGACAACCCTAATGCACTGCATACTTCCTTCCAGACTGTTAAACAACTATTTACCTCTACTCTCCACTGTCTGCCCCTTTACCACCATCCCTTTAATACCAACTGTGCCAATTTTGCTAACTCGTCTATTATATGGTCTAAGCTCCTTTTTAATGGTCAATATCCAGTTCATCAGTTGCACTATCCCCAAACAACCTCTTCTTTACTCCAAAGATCTCCATCAGTTTGGTCAAACACAATTTGCCTGCAACAAATCAGTCTGAAGGAGGATCGGAATACTGCACCCAGAGCCTCTGTAATTTCCACTCTTACACGAGAATGCATCTCACCCAAACTGGGTATAATTTTCCTACTTTGAGGATTCCCAACCTTTTGCTTACGACAGTTATATCAAAACTATTTTGATCATGCACCTCAATTCAGCATTATCAACTTGTGTGTAATCCCACAGGCAGATTTAAAAAAAAAAACTACCCCTCTAATGACCACATGTTTCGTAAATCATTCTAATTACACATTACAGGAAAAGATATATCTATAATCTTTTTAAAAATCAACATTCATGTGATGAAGTAGTTTACTGGAACATAAGAAATTGAAAGTTGATAGAAATACATCTGTCCTGATCACCCTTCCCTCAGTCAGCAACCGTCTTCCCAACACTCCTCCAACTACTCATTCATTCATTCACTCAACAGATCCTCTTCCCCACACTAATTGTATGACATTCTATGAGCGCAAGCAATAAAGGAGGTTTAATTATCTTGGTGGCTAATGATGGCCACTGATCTAGTATAATTAACACAATGACTGCTCTGTGTATGAGAATCATCTGTACAGATTAGAAAGAGGTGTTGACAAAATGCACTGACCATAAACATTGACCGATATTTTAATATTTTCAATCTGATCATTATCTAGCTAGAACTGTCAGCATCATGTTCATGCATTTTAAATCCCTAGCCAATGTAGAAATGTTGCTGATTATCGTTGGTCAATTTTCGGGAATACATATTCTGTTATCTTAAGAAGGGTAACAAAAGATCCAGACCTTAAGCATAGCAGCAGAATGCAGTAATATTGCCATTTTCAGTTCTCGACAATACAAACTGTCAGGGTTAAGAAAAATATTCTATTTTCAGTTGCTTCATGTTAGCTGACTTGTAGAAAATATATTCAACAAGGGAACTTGCATTATGTAGCACCCTTCAAATCCTCAAGATATCTCTAGGTGCAATACAGCTATTTAATTATGTGTGAAATATACACAGAAAATGCTGGAAATACTCAAGGAGATCTGGTGGTATCTGTGGGGGTAGAAACAGAGTTACGGTGACCCTTTGTCAGAACTTTTGAAGCATGATCAAGTCAGGTCACGGATCTTGAATGGTAATGGATAATTAAACTAACGATTGGAAGAGGCGGCTCCACAAATATCACCATCCTAAAGAGACTAGCATGTCAATGCAAAACGCAAGATTGAAAGCATTTGCAACCAACTTTAGCCAGAAATATTGAGTGCATGATCTATTTCGGCCTCCTCCCGAGGTCTCAGCATCATGCTAAGTCTTCAGCCAATTTGATTCATTCCATGTGACATCAAGAAATGGTTAAAGGCACTGGATACTACAAAGGCCATGGGCCTAGACAACATTCAGCAATAGTACTTATGTTCCAAAACTTGCTATACCCCATGTCAAGTTTTCAAGTTCTAGTCGCCATAGTCCCAGATGACCATAGGATGCTTTCCCTTTTGAGGGGACAGCTGAGTGGTGGTGGTTTAACTGGAGGATCACCACATCTCAGGCGAGGCGCAAGGTTGAGAAGGCAGGGCCTTCATGAATAACCTCAGCCAGCACAGGAATTGAACCTGTGATATTGGCTTCACTCTGCATCACAAACTTTTCCAGTACAGCTACAGCACTGGAATCTACCCAGCAATGTGGTATGTCTTGCCCACAAAAAGAACAAATCCAACCCAGCTAACTACCGCCCCAATCGACTCTTGATCTTCAGAAGTGTCATTGACTGCCTAATTAAGCACACTTACTCAGCAATAATCTACTCACTGATGCTCAGTTTAGGTTTCACCAAGGCCATTCAGCTCCTGGTCTCATTACCACCTTGGTCCAAACATGGAAAAAAGAGCAGAGCTCAAGAGGCGAGGTGACCGTGACTGCCCTAGACATCAACACAGCATTTGACCAAGTGCGGCATCAAGAAGCCCAATCGAAACTGAAGGCAATGGGAATCATGGGGAAAACTGTCCAATGGTCAGAGTCATACCAATTAAGGGGCAATTTAGCGTGACTAATCCACCTATACTGCACATCTTTAGGTTGTGGGGGTAAGACCCCAGGGAGAATGTGCAAGCTCCACACGGACAGTGACACGGGGCCGGGATCGAACCGGGGTCCTAGGCAACGTGAGGCAGTGAGGTACCTTGTGTTTCCCTATTATGTCTTTTCTTTTATTCCCTTTTTTCCCCCATGTACTTAATGATCCGTTGAGCTGCTCGCAGAAAAATACTTTTCACTGTACCTCGGCACACATGACAATAAACAAATCCAATCCAATCCAGCAGTGCTAACCACTGCATCACCATGCTGCCCCCGTCAGAGTCATACCTAGCAGGATGGAAAATGGTTGTAGTTTTTGGAAATCAATCATCTCACTCCCAGAACACTGCTGCAGGGGTTCCGCAAGGAAGTGTCCTAGTCCAAACCCCATCTTCAACTGTTTCATCAATTAACTTCCCTCCATAAGAAGTGCATCAAAGGATAGCTTTATACAGAAATGATACCAATACTGAACTGAAATCCAAATGGAATATTTATGGAACTAAGGTTAACACATCTGAATAAAATCATGGGGAAAGTGTGTGGAAGAATTAAAAGGACAACTAAAGATGCGGTAAAGAATCTGAAAGAAGCAAAGTAGATAACTCATAGCGCCAGGGACCTGGGTTGGATTCCCAGTTTGGGTCACTGTCTATGCGGAGTCTGCAAGTTCTCCCCGTGTCTGCGTGGGTTTCCTCCCACAAATCCCGAATGACGTGCTTGTTAGGTGAATTGGACATTCCAAATTCTCCCTCAGTGTACCCGTACAGGCGCCGGAGTGTGGCGACTAGGGGATTTTCACTGTAACTTCATTGCAGTGTTAATGCAAGCCTATTTGTGACACTAGTAAATATTATAGATTATTATTATTCTTCATGTTTGTTCCTAGTTGGAACAACTGCACTTAGAGTCTGATCACGTGATGTCCTGATGACATCATAGGCCATGTGCAAATAGGCAGACTATCTTCAGAGTCTATAGAGTAAACACCTTTGTTTGTACCTTCGTGGTCTGTAAGCCTATCCTTTAAAATTACCACAAAGAAAACCATGCTGTCAGACTTCCGAAGAAAATATAGAAAAATTGTCGATCTCTACACAGAAATCCGAAAAGGATTAAGAAGCTAAAAACTTCGCTACACTGAGGGTGCTGATTATTGGTAGCAGGCATCATTAGGAACAAAAATGTAAACATCGATTTTGGAGGAAACAACAGAGAAAAGAAGCTGCCCGGAACGATCTGGAACAGTGCAGGGAGCACCTCAAGTAGCAAGTACCCTGTAACAATAGTTTAGCGCTGAGGTGTTCCAAAACTTGTAAAGAAACAGGCCGAGCTCAGGGGGTACCTTGTTCAGAAAAAAAAAGTGAGGCTGAGTGCTAAAAGAATTCAGTGGCACATCGTGCTCACGCAAGCTCTTTCCGCAAATTTGGGTAATGCTTCCATCTCGGATAATCAGGAAACAAGATTCAAAGCTCGGGAGCTTAAGTCTGGTCCATGTTGATGCAATTGGATAACATCTGAAATTAACAAGAACCATGTCAACAGATGTAACTTGTAAAAATGGCAGAATTTCTGGCACCGTGGGACTGTATGATGAGGGCACCGAGTATTGGAGTTCATATACTAAAAGATTCAATTATCCAAGTGAATAAAATTGCAGCAAATATTATAGCCCCAACTTATCTGAATACAATGGAGGGGAAAATATTCAACCAACTGCGATGTCTGGTACAGTTATAGAAAAAGGGCTCAAAAACCTATGAGGAGATTGTGGCGATATTACAGGGCCACTTCTCACTTAACCCTTTAGTCATCTCAGAGGTTCAGGTTCCATAAATATAACCAACAAGGTGGTAAATCAATCACACAGTTCGCAGCTTTGAAGAAAGTAGCTGAATACTGTGAATTTGGAGATGTCTTGAGCAACACCATTAGAGTGTGCGTGTTAAAACGTGAAGCTATCCAAAAAAGGCTGTTATCAGAAAGCAATTTAAACTTCAGGCTTCAGAAGTTGCAATCTCTACATTAGCAGCTAAGGAAACCCAACAAATAAGTTCATGCACTAAACTCCATAAAACGTTGGATGAGACTCGTACATAGAAATTGCCACCGTTGTGCAAAAACTGGTCACGTCACAGCAAACTGCTGGTGCAAAATTCAGGAATTCTGGTAAAAAGGAGCACATCGAAAGTGCATGTTGGAGAAAGAAACAACAAATTCCAAACAAGAAGTATAAAAAAAACAAGAATTAAGAGTATCAAAGGGAAAACCGAATAGAGGAATAAAGATCCATGCGATACAAAAAAGGCAAAAAAAAGGACCAGACTCACAGCCAGAGTGTGAACTGTTGTTAAACATACTGTCCATTGTGGGCACAACGAACCATGACTGGGTCATAACTGTGAAGTGATGCACATTTGGGGGAAACAGAAAGGAACTTAAAAATAATAATTTATAGAATGTGGGCATTGATGGCAAGGTTATCAATTATTGTCCATTCTTATTTGCCCTCAAGAAAGTGGTGATGATGGGAACTTCCGGTTGCGGCTATGCGGAGCTAAGCCGCACGATTCGGCAGCTCCCGCAAAGACGGACATTCGGGCTCGATAGAAGAGCCCCAACGGAACTTTTCACATAGCCAACCCGTGGGGAAGAGGAGAGGTCCCCCACTAACCTGTATGGACCGGACCCGCAGCGAAACGGCCAAGAAAACGGCACTGGAGCAGCGGGAGAAGAGGGGAAAACAAACAAAATGGCGGAGGCTGGGGACAAAGAGGAAATGCAAGAATTCATCAAGCGCTGCTTCGAGGAGCTGCGCAAGGAGATGGTGGCGCCTATGCTGGCAATAATTGAAGGACTTGGGGCAACCCAGAAAGCCCACGAGGTGAAGATCCAGGACAAAGTGAGTGAGAATGAGGACAAGCTCTTGGGCCTGGCGGTGAGAGTGGAGCGGCACGAGGCGCTACACAAGACGTGGGCGGGAAGACTCGAAGACCTGGAGAACAGGTCGAGGAGAAACAATCTGAGGATCCTGGGTCTCCCAGAAGGAGTGGAGGGGGCCGACGCCGCGGCATATGCGGGCACAATGATCGGGGCGCTGAGGCCCCCCCGGGGTTGCTGGAGCTGGAAGGGGTGCACCGGGTGCTGGCGAGGAAGCCCAAAGCAAATGAGCCGCCAAGGGCGATGGTGGTGAGATTTCACCGGTGCACAGACAGAGAGAGGGTCCTGAAATGGGCCAAGAAGGAGCGGAGCAGCAAGTGGGACAATGTGGAGATCAGAATATACCTGGACTGGAGCACGGAGGTCGCTAAGCGGAGAGCGGGTTTCAACCGGGCCAAAGCGGTGCTGCATCGGAAAGGAGTGAAATTTGGAATGTTGCAGCCAGCGCGACTGTGGGTCACATATAACGGCCAACACCACTACTTCGAAATGCACGAAGAGGCATGGACCTTTATAGGGTGGGGGGTATTTGAGGGTTGAAGTATGATGGCGGTTGTATATAGGGGGGCAAGCACGCGCAGGGAATGTTATATGGGCTGGGGACGAGAGACAAGGCTGCAAAAGAAGCTGCGTCAGGGGGGGCGGGGCAGGCTCTGGAAAGCGCGGGGGTTTTCTCCCGCGCGCGGGAAGAAAGGTGGAAGGGGGAACGTAGGAACGTCTACTGATGGGAAGATTCCCACACGGGGGGGTCAAAGGGATGGCGGGGGAAGCCGGGGTCAGCAGGCGTCAGCTGACTTACGGGACTGTTATGGGGGAGGCAAAAAAGCTAGACAGGGATCTAGCGGGGGGGGATGGAAGGGGGGAGGGGGGAGGGGGGGAGACCAGGGTTGCTGCTGCACTGGCCGAAAGGGAATGGGACACAGAAGAGGTGGCCGGGACGGAGGTCCCCCGGTTGGGGGCCTGGAGGGTGAGGGAGATGCAGACACGGGACTGGCCCAGAAAAGGAGATGGCTAGTCGGCGGGGGGAGGGGTGAGAGCCCCTCCAATTCGGCTGATAACGTGGAACGTGAGGGGCCTGAACGGACCGGTGAAGAGTGCTCAAGTGTTCGCGCACTTGAAGGGACTGAAGGCAGACGTGGCTATGCTCCAAGAGACACACCTGAAGGTGGCAGACCAGGTTAGGATAAGAAGAGGATGGGTAGGACAGGTATTTCACTCGGGACTGGATGCGAAAAATAGAGTGGTGGCAATTATGGTGGGAAAACATGTGTCATTTGAGGCCAGGACTATCATAGCGGACAATGGAGGGAGATACGTGATGGTGAGTGGTAGGTTGCAAGGGACGTGGGTGGTGTTGGTAAATGTACACGCCCCGAACTGGGATGATGCTGGATTCATGACGCGCATGTTGTGGCGCATCCCGGACCTGGAGGTAGGAGGACTGATAATGGGAGGGGACTTCAATACGGTGCTGGATCCAGCACTAGACCGCTCCAGATCAAGGACGGGAAAGAGGCTGGCGGCGGCCAGGGTGCTCAGGGGGTTTATGGATCAGATGGGGGGAGTGGACCCATGGAGGTTTGCAAGACCGCAGGCCAGGGAATTTTCTTTATTCTCCCACGTGCACAAGGCATACTCCTGGATAGATTTCTTTGTGCTGGGCAGGGCGCTCATCCCGAGGGTGGAGGGGACGGAGTATTCGGCCATAGCCGATTCGGACCATGCCCCGCACTGGGTGGAAGTGGGGCTGGGAGAGGAGAGGGGCCAATGCCCGCTGTGGCGGTTGGATGTGGGACTGCTGGCAGATGAGGTGGTGTGTGGGAAGGTAAGGGGGGTATATTGAAAGGTACCTGGAGGCCAACGACAACGGGGAGGTGCGAGTGGGGGTGGTATGGGAGGCGTTGAAGGCAGTGATCAGGGGAGAGCTAATCTCCATCAGGGCTCATAGGGAGAAGACAGAGGGCAGGGAAAGGGAGAGGTTAGTGGGGGAGATTTTGCGAGTGGACAAGAGATACACAGAGGCCCTGGAGGAAAGATTACTTGGGGAAAGGCGACGGCTCCAGACGGAGTTTGACCTGTTGACCACGGGGAAGGCGGAGGCACAGTGGAGGAAGGCGCAGGGGGCGACCTACGAGTACAGGGAAAAAGGCCAGTCGGATGCTGGCACACCAGCTCCGTAAGAGGGCGGCAGCGAGGGAAATAGGAGGAGTCAAAGATGGTGGGGGAGCCATGGCCCAGAGTGCAATGGAAATAAACAAGGTATTCAAGGCCTTCTATGAAGAGTGGTACAGATCCCAGCCCCCAGGGGGGGGAAGAGGGGGTGAGAAGATTCCTGGACCAACTGCGGTTCCCGAGGGTGGAGGAGCAAGAGGTGGCTGGTTTGGGGGCACCAATCGGGTTGGAGGAGTTAAGTAAGGGTTTGGGGAGCATGCAAGCAGGGAAGGCTCCAGGGCCGGACGGGTTCCCGGTGGAGTTCTATAGAAAGTATCCGGACCTGTTGGCCCCGCTACTAGTGAGGACCTTTAACGAGGCAAGAGAGGAGGGGACCCTGCCCCCGACAATGTCGGAGGCGACAATTTCCTTGATTCTGAAGCGAAACAAGGACCCACTGCAATGTAGATCATACAGGCCAATTTCGCTCCTTAATGTGGACACTAAGCTATTGGCAAAAGTGCTGGCCACGAGGATTGAGGACTGTGTCCCGGGGGTGATACACGAGGACCAGACGGGATTTGTAAAGGGCAGGCAATTAAATACGAATGTGCGGCGGCTCTTAAACGTGATAATGATGCCATCGGAGGAGGGAGAGGTGGAGATAGTGGCAGCCATGGACGCGGAAAAGGCCTTTGACCGAGTGGAGTGGGAGTACCTCTGGGAGGTGTTGCGTAGGTTTGGGTTCGGGGGAGGGTTTATTAGCTGGGTTAAGCTCCTGTACAGCGCTCCGGTGGCAAGTGTGGTGACGAACCGGCGGAGGTCGGAGTACTTTCGGCTGTACCGAGGAACGAGGCAGGGGTGCCCTCTGTCCCCCCTCTTGTTTGTATTGGCGATCGAACCCGGGGCCATATTACTGAGGGAGTCTAATAAATGGAGGGGGGTGGTCCGCGGGGGAGAAGAGCATCGGGTTTCGCTATACGCGGACGACCTGCTGCTGTACGTGGCGGACCCAATGGAGGGGATGGTGGAGGTCATGCAGACTTTGAGGGAGTTTGGGGAGTTCGCGGGCTATAAGCTCAATGTAGGGAAGAGCGAGCTTTTTGTACTACAGGCAGGGGACCAAGAAAGAGGGATAGGGGGCCTACCGCTGAGGAGGGCGGAGGGGAGTTTTCGGTATCTTGGGATCCAGATAGCCAGGAGCTGGGGGGGGCCCTACACAAATTGAATCTGACGAGGTTGGTGGACCAAATGGAGGTGGACTTGAAAAGATGGGACATGTTGCCGCTCTCGTTGGCGGGTAGAGTGCAGTCGGTCAAAATGGTGGTCCTTCCGAGGTTTTTGTTTGTGTTCCAGTGCCTCCCCATCGTGATTACCAAGGGCTTTTTCAAGAGAGTAGGTAGGAGTATTATGGGGTTTGTGTGGGCGAACAAGACCCCGAGGGTAAAGAGAGGGTTCCTGGAACGCAGTAGGGACCGAGGAGGGCTGGCGCTGCCAAACCTAGGGAGCTACTTCTGGGCAGCAAACGTGGCGATGATCCGTAAGTGGGTTATGGAGGGAGAGGGGGCGGCATGGAAGAAGATGGAGATGGCGTCCTGCAAAGGAACGAGCTTGGGGGCGCTGGTGACGGCACTGCTGCCGCTCTCGCCATCAAAGTACACCACGAGCACGGTGGTGGCGGCAACGTTAAGGATCTGGGGCCAGTGAAGACGGCATAGGGGTGCAGTGGGAGCCTCGGTGTGGTCCCCGATCAGGGGTAACCACCGGTTTGTCCCGGGGAAGATGGACGGGGGGGTTCCAGGGCTGGCACCGGGCGGGGATTAGAAGAATGGGGGACCTGTTCATCGACGGGGCATTTGCGAGCCTAGGGGCACTGGAGGAGAAGTTTGAGCTACCCCCGGGAAATGCATTCAGATATATGCAGGTGAGGGCTTTTGTGAGGCGACAGGTCAGGGAATTCCCGCTGCTCCCGACACAAGAAATTCAAGACAGGGTGATCTCGGGTGTATGGGTCGGGGAGGGCAAGGTTTCGGCAATACACCGAGAGATGAAAGAAGAGGGAGAAGCACTAGCAGAAGAGTTGAAGGGTAAATGGGAGGAGGAGCTGGGGCAGGAGATCGAGGAAGGTTTGTGGGCTGACGCCCTGGGTAGGGTTAATTCCTCCTCATGTGCCAGGCTCAGCCTGATACAATTTAAGGTGGTTCACAGAACGCACCTGACAGGGGCGAGGTTGAGTAGGTTCTTTGGGGTAGAGGACAGATGCGGAAGATGTTCAGGGAGCCCGGCGAACCATGTCCACATGTTCTGGACATGTCCGGCACTGGAGGGGTTCTGGAGAGGAGTGGCGGGAGCAATATCTCAGGTGGTGAAAGTCCGGATCAAGCCAAGCTGGGGGCTAGCAATATTTGGAGTAGTGGACGAGCCGGGAGTGCAGGAGGCGAAAGAGGCCGGCATTCTGGCCTTTGCGTCCCTGGTAGCCCGGCGAAGGATCTTGCTAATGTGGAAGGAGGCGAAGCCCCCTAGCGTGGAGGCCTGGACAAACGACATGGCTGGGTTCATAAAGTTGGAGAGGATTAAGTTGGCCCTAAGGGGGTCTGCGCAGGGGTTCTACAGGCAGTGGCAACCATTCCTAGACTACCTCGCGGAGCGTTAGAGGAAGGTCGGTCAGCAGCAGGAGCAAGGGGGGGGGGAATGAGAGATTGCTTGAGGGGACGGATGAGCGGGGGATAACATGGAGGGTGGGGGAAACTGGCACGAATGGGCGAGAGACGGTGTATAAAGCCATGTAAATATATCATCTTACCGTGTATATATATATATATATATATAGCTTGCTCAGGGTGATTGTGTTATTTTGTTACGGGGGGGGGGTTATTGTTTGTAAGGGGGAAAAATTGTTTTGTTAAAAAACTTTAATAAATATTTTTTTTTTTTAAAAAGAAAGTGGTGATGAGCCACTTTCTTAACGTGCTGCAGTTTGTGCGATGGAAGCACACCCACAGTCCTGTTAGGAAGGAAGGGAGTTCAAGCTTTTGAACACAGTGACAGTAAAAACACGGTGATATCTTTCTAGGTCAGGATGGTGTGACTTGGGAGTGAATTTAGAGGTGCTGGTGCTCCCTTGTGGTTGCTACACTTGTCCTTCTGCATGATAGGGGTTGTGGGCTTGTGAGGTACTGACCAAGAAACCTTGATCAGTATAATCTAAATGGCACTATTTTGTGGGGGAGTGCAAATGCAGCAGAGCTTTGGGACTATGCATTGATGGTGGCAGGGAAAATTGGCAAAGGGATTAAGAAAATGTATGGGATACTTGGCTTTGTAAACAGGAACAGGGAATACAAAAATCAACAAAAAAAAATGTTCTGCTAATCCTTTACAAGTCACTGGCTAGGCCTCAGCTGGAGTACTGTATTCAATTCAGGGTACCATACTTTAGGAAGGATGTCAAGGTCATGGAGAGAGTACATAGCGGTTCTATAATAGTGGCACGAGGGTTATGAGGGAAGACTTGAGGGAAATTAAGTTTGTTTTCCTTAAGCAGAGAAGGTTATGGGGAGATTTAATAGAGATTGAAGGGTTTTGATAAGAGCAGTTGGGAGAAATATTTATTTGGCAAGGGGGTCGATAACCAGGAGATAATAGATTTAAAATGGTTGCCAAAAGAACTGTACTAGAAATAAGATGAAATGTTTCCCACACAGAATTTGAAAAAAACATTTTTATATAAAGAGTACACAATGGCCAATCCATCTAACCTGCACATCTTTGGGTTGTGGGGGCGAAACGCAGACAAACACGGGGTGAAGGTGCAAACTCCACACAGACAGTGACCCAGAGCCAGGTTTGAACCTGGGACTTTGGTGCAGAGTGCTAACCACTGCGCCACCGCGCTGCCCATTTCCCACACCAAGTTAAGCAAAAAGCAGTTGGGTATGCCGAATGATTTATTTTTCAGGGTAATGGGAGTACAACTGGTATGTGGTACTAAATTGAATTGTTCTAAGAGTTAGCACAGACATGACCGGTCAAATGGCTCCTTTCTGTGCTGTAATTCTTTGACTCCGTAATGTTATGTCACTTTCAGCTTGCTTCAGTGTTGAAGTCATGGTAAAGGGGTTTGGAATCCGAGCATTTTTTCATTATATGAAACAAGATAGGGACATAGAGATAGGAACAGGAGTAGTCTAAATAATCTCCTGTGCCTCTTCGCCATTCAATGAAATCGTGGCTGACCTGTGAAGTAACTCCATATGTCTACCTCATATCCCTCAACACCTTTGGGAAACAAACATCCATCAATCTCAGAGTTAAAAGCAAGATTTTTTCCAGCATAAACTGACCTTTGTATAAGAAAGTTCCAAAATTTTAACCACTCTTGCATCAAACAGGGTTTTCTAACTTCACTCCAAGAGAGGCCCTGATCTAACAAATTAGACCATCTAGCTGGACAATTGAATTCTAAGATTATGATCTGAAAATCAAGTTAAATACACCATGGAAATTGTGTTTGTTCGAAACTAAAGGCAAAAAAAAAAGGCAAAAAGCAAACAATGTATCCAACTTTCATCTTAGTATTTGCTAGTTACCAGAAGTGTAGAGAGCATTTCTGAACTGTTTTCATAACAAAGAATTCATAAAACATTTATTTTTAAAATAAGGCTGTGGGCAGAGGTTTTAATTTAAATATAGAGTGTCATGAATTTTGAAGAATTTTCATGGGTGCAACAAGTCCCATTCAGTTGACGGCAACAAGCAGTCAAGATACTGAACATCCTTCATTTCTAAATGTTGCTTCGCAGCAGAAATATATTTTCCAGCTTAGGAACTGTTCAACAAAGATCAGCGTATCAAAAATCAGCCTTTGATGTAACATACCAAGTGCTTCAGTTCAGCAAATATCGTGCATCCATCAAATGCTTAAATCCTCATTTAGGTTGACCCTTACTCCAAGGCAACGAGCAGACTTATTTTTATGGATTCAATATGATCATGTGTTTAATCATTGTTCAATCCAGACAAAGTTGAAGAACAATTCCGCGGTGCATATTACAAGCTTTGTCCACATTTTGTGTAATCTTTCCTGTACATTTTAATTACTTTTAAGTTCCTGCTAAAATGTGTGGCAAAAGAAAGATTCATAAAGTCGGATTTGAAACTTGCAAATATTTAACATTATTCTGTATTAAGAGGTAGGTTTATCAGTAAGTATATCAGTGCTGACTGTAACCAAAAAGCAGCAAACAGCAACCTTGCTTCACAAACAAAAATATATGAAGAAGCATTCTTTGATTAAAGTTGTAGATAAACCAATATCATCTACCATACTAGCATGTAAACATGAAATTAAATTTAAGATATAAAAACATTTATTTTTTATAAAGAGTGCCCAATTATTCCCCCCCCCCCCCCCCCCCAAAGGGGAAATTTAGAATGGCCAAACCACCGAACCTTCACATCTTTGGGTTGTGGGGGTGAAACCCACACAGATACAGGGAGAATTTGCAAACTCCACACAGACAGTGACCCAGGGCCGGGATTGAACCCGGGCCCTCAGCGCCGTAGGCAGTAGTGCTAACCACTACATCACCCAAAATGAAGATATGCATGCTTGTAGGAAATATTAATAAAAAATGCTTTGCTTTCATGTTTACTTGATGGATAGCATGGTGATTACTTTGCCTTTCACTTATTATTTTCACCCCTCTGTTTGTCTGTCTTGTGTGTGTGCGCAGAGGGTGGGGGCAAGTTAAAGTGGGGGATTAGGAATTAGTTGATAGTTAACCAATTGTATTTGCTGCATATTACATTATAGTTCTCGTTATAACAATCACCCCATAAACCTATCATGGCAAGTTAAGCATGCTTGCACCTTTAAGATGCTTATGCTATGACTCCTGACACATGTCACACACACATGGACAAATCAGTAACAACATTTATTTTGAGGATAACACTGCAACTTTCATATTATGCCAGAATATTTATACTGTTGCCATGTTATTTTTCTTATCCTATGCACAAATTAATAGGATACATCTTCTGTCATCAACCCATCACAAAACCGGCATATTGTAATGATTACGAAAATAGAGTTACACATGCATGCGGTGAAAGAGCAAATTATTACTCAATATTAACCCACTTTGACTACAACTTTTGCCTAACATTTAGTACAAAAGCACATGTATAGCAGATTATAGTATCAACTTTCTAATGCTGATTTAAAAATTAATTGGAAACAACTATTGTATTGTACGCTTAGACTGCAGCTAAGAACATACAGACCATGATCACTGTATGGTATCCATCTGATATGAGCAACAGATTTATATAATTTTACATCTAAACTTCACACAAAAATCAAACCAAAATACCAAATGTTATTCAACTGGATGTTTTTCTTTCTGGCAACCTGTATACAAATTTTAACTCAAAAGATAAATTACAATGCATCTGAATGTGCTGGTGTTGATACAGAAGGACACTTACCTGTGATCTTTGTAGCAAGGTAGGTCGTGTATGTCTCCAGAATACTTTCCTTAGGACATCCGGGAACAAGCAAGCAACTACTATAACCATAATGCCAAGCCAGGCTGAAGCACTGGACAGCAACTGAGCGAAGACAAAGTACATGTCTTGTTCCTTCAAAAATGGCCTATAAAGAATGAAATTGGAGATTGTACACACTAAGTAAATTTTGCTGCAAAATCCTATGAAGCTCCTCTTTAATCCCAGCCCATGGTTTTAAAACCTCCCAATGCAATAAATTCCAATATCTAAATTTACATTGACAATACCTTAGATGACTTCAGAATTAAAGACAAATTTAAAAAGCTTTCATGTAATGGCATGCCATACAACACATCCAAAAATCGAATATGTATCCATAAAAACATGTTGATCGTAGTTTCCAATGGCTTGACAATCCAACCCAAGTTCTCTATTTTTAACCATAGGATTCTCAGTATTTTTGTATCATTTACATTTCTCTTCCGACACACATGAACTAGCATATTAAAATAACCTTTATGCTAGCCACTGCAATTCAATGTCCAAATTAATCAGTTATTTCTGTATTGCACTACCAGTGTATAGAATTAGTAAACAGAATTAATTTCCAAATGGACATTCATTCTAACAAATGTCCAGAATGAGATAGTGTATACCCAGTTGAGTCAACCATATTGCTATGGATCTGGAGTTACATATAGACCAGACCAGGTAAGGATGGCAAAATTTCCTTCCCTTTTTAAAATAAATTTAGAGTACCCAATTATGTTTTCCAATTAAGGGGCAATTTAACGTGGCCAATCCACCTATCCTGCACATCTTTGGGTTGTGGGGGTGAAACCCACGCAGACATGGGGAGAATGTGCAGACTTCTCAGACAGTGACTCAGGGTCGGGATTCGAACCCGGGTCTTCAGCGCCGTAGGCAGCAATGCTAACCACTGTGCCACCCTAAAATTTCCTTCCCTAAAGTATATTCGTGAAACCAGATAGGTTTTTTTTCTTTGCAAACATCAACAATTGTGATCATCAGACTTATGTTTCCAGATTTCTTTTTTTGAATTCAAATTTCACCATCTGCTGTGGTGAGATTCAAACCCAGGTCCCCAGAGCCCACTGACAATACCACTATGTCACTGCCTCCACATTTAGGTTCAACCTAAAAGCAATGGCTCCAGTACCTTAAATCCGCACACATGTTGGCTTCTGAGCTCAAAATAGTTATGCAAATGAACAAACTGTATAACTGCATGTAGCATATTCCACTTTTACAGTTTAAGTGGAATTTTGCACTTGGGCAGATTATTAGTAGTTGAAGGACAGCAAATATAGCATTTTCCTTGCTTTAGTGTCCAGCATTATATAAAACAGTTGGCCACTTTGGGTGCAGAGCTTCCTCATTCTTCTCCGTAATATGCTTTAATTCCAACTTTAGAATAGCACTCTGTTGCTACAATACAAATTTTCCATCTCCTACAGAATCCATCCTTACAGCTGCTGTGTGACAATGTAGTCCCAGTTCTTATGGACAGCTGGTCCTATTTTTATAATGGACTTGAATGTCACTACAATTGGGTTGAGACGGTTATTTTTCCAGAAAACAATTACAAACAACATAGGGGCGAAGACTTTCTTCACTCCTGAGCTGATTATTAATTTAAGTCTCGGATATGATTCACTGCACTATTCTTCATTAGAGATTATATTTTATATTCAGGACACACACCATCTTTCACCATTTTCAAATTTTGACTTCAGTTTTATTTTATAGTATTGCTAGAGCTTGGATGTTAAAATGTTCATTCCTACAAAAGAAAATGTACACACGCTAGTTCATTTTCATGGCTATTATATGCAACTATGGGGAAAAAAGCTATTGAGTGGCTGCAACCAAGAACTGAGGTCCACATACAAGATCCACATCTAAAGCTACAGATTAGTGGAGCTTTCTAACGAAAAACATTTAAATTACATTTCCAAAATTGTATTTAAAAAAAAAAATTCTACAAATCACTACTTACCAAAGTATTGCTCCATAAAGCAAAGAGAATGCAAAGTAAAACACTATTGATCCCCAGGTAACAAAGTGATTTATCCAGGTCCAGTAGTGCGTCTCAATCCCAAGCTTGTGGTTTTTGGAGAGGGAGGTTGGCAAGGAAAAAAAAAAAGAGAGTGAGTTGCTGAGACAAAAGCAAAGGCACCAGACGAGTCGGCATGAAACAAAACGCCACCACAACCAAATTTTAAGATATTCCAATTAAACGAACAGCATTATTTAAATCAGAATTTCCATTTTCACATTAGTAAATTTCAAGGAGTTAATATTCTGAACCAGTTAACAATGGGAAACAAAATGGGTTTTTCAATAGTTTTTAAATAAATTATGAGATTTCCTCTGTGTGCAAAAGGTGATATATCAGGAATCTCAAGCACTTTACCAAGGGCAACTTGTTCAGTCATGATGTGGAGATGTCGGCGTTGGACTGGGGTGAGCACAGTAAGAAGTTTTACAACACCAGGTTTTACAACACAGGTTTGTTTCGATGTCACTAGCTTTCGGAGCGCTGCTCCTTCCTCAGGTGAATGAAGAGGTATGTTCCAGAAACAGATATATATATATATATATATAGACAGATTCAAAGATGCCAGACAATGCTTGGAATGCGAGCATTAGCAGGTGATTAAATCTTTACAGATCCCGAGATGGGGTAACCCCAGGTTAAAGAGGTGTGAATTGTGTCAAGCCAGGACAGCCAGTCAACTTGTTCAGTGACAGTGGTAACATAACTAAATTCCTTAGTTCCTTCACTGTCGCCGGGGTTGAAATCCTGGAACTCCCTTCCTAACAGCACTGAAGGTGTTCCGACAACACATGGACGGCAGTGAGGAAATTCTGTTTCCAAAAATATACTTTACTCAAATTAACTGACGGTACATTATATAACAGCTCAAATTTGAGATTATATAAAGTACATACATATCAGTTTATTTCAATACAGTACATGAGGTGCTTCACTACACTTGTCATTACAGGTTACATTTACAATGTACAGTTACATTTCATGTCAAGGATTCACTAGTGCAAACAGCCTGAGGGCTTTTAAAATTGTTACTGAGTAGATAGTTGTGAAGAGAGAGGTACGTGTAAAGTACCATGCATTTAACAAAGCAATAAGAGTCCGAGACAGAGTAAATGAGAGCACCTTCCAATGATAGCTGATGATCTAGAAATGTACCCTGAGAAATTTCAATGGCAGGGTCATACAGCCAAGGGATAATCATCCTGCACATCAAAGGCAAACACATTTTTGGAGTACCTCACATGAATTATATCAGAATGGGAAAGAGGCATCCTAATTTCTTTGGTCCATTGAGCTAACAAGAAAACCTTCATTTATATAATATTGACAAGAAAGTTCAATGAACAGGAATAAACTTAATTGCCCTCATAACCATACATTTGTGAAATGAAGGTGCAATATCTGGACATATTTCTTTTGCCCGCAGAGGACAGGTCTCAGCATATGAATCATAAGTGAGCTGGACCTCGAGCCCTACGGATAATTATAAATTGGTTGTCAATATAATTCACTGCCAATGAGTTAATTTATGTGACGATGCAAAGCCAGGTACGCAAGTCATCCCAAACACTGGGTAGATCGTGTCATACAGCAAGTCCCTTCGACTGCTCACAATGGGTAGAGTACTGATCATACTCAACCAATTGGTCCTTCCAAAATTCAGAACATAAAGTCTAACATTCAATGTGATTTCACAATTGGGCAGCATTTGGTGAACAATCCAGAGTGTGTCAAGAATGTTTGATCAAACAAAATCATGGGAGACAATAGTTCCCTGATGCATTCTCCATGGCAATGTCTCAACCCATCAGAGCCAACTTACCAACCATTCTCTATGGCAATGTCTCAACCCATCAGAGCCAACTTACCAACCAGTTAGCTCCCTATTCTCAAGAAATATGAAATGTTGCTCTTTTTGACACGTGGCATTGGGTTTGCCCTGATGAGCGCAAGATGAAAAGTTGACTGCATATCTCTTTTCTCAGCAAAACCTAAATCCTGTATGACCAAGCGCATATTGAAATTTTGTTTTCTGAAAATGCTCTTCGATTTCTGCTACATGTTCTAGTTTGTGGCATACTGCTAAGGAACTAAGCTGTTTATAAAAGCACTTAATTCTAGAGTCAGGTCCAAGTTCTCAGCTGGAAATAATTCAAGATACCGAGTTTCAGTGCTTTGGGAGAAAACGTTTACCAGTGAGAAAGAAGTTGTCTTTATTTTTGGTGCACACAATCCTTGCTCACCAAGGTATTTCTTGCTTTTAGAAAGTATATTTATTAAGCTCACTATTGGATTCAAAACACTAGAGGTTCAAAATAAGCACCAAGACATGTGACCCTGACGAGCAAATTCCAGTTTGCAAAGTTCCTTAAGCAAAGAGCAATCATAATCATGACTCAAGGGTATGCTTACTCAACAATTTAATTTTGTGATCTCAAGGACACAGTGTCACATTATCAGTGCATTGTTAGAACAATGTGTAACAAAGCACGTCTAGCAACGCAAAGAGAGATATATGCATATAGCGCTCTCTCATGCACAAAAACACATTCACAGTGTGGAATTACTGGACTTCATTTTATGCTGCTTTGATACCATTTTTAGCAGTAGTGGAGAAAAGCATGAACGAAATCCTCAGACAGATTAATGAATGTGGTGTAATTGTAGCATCAAGTGGTCAGGAAATCATTATGCATTATCTATAGTTTCAGTACAATGAATAGTTTCTATATTTCAAAATATAACAGGTCCAAATGATATATAAACCATTCTTCCTTAGTTAGTAATTTTTGCATGGTTGATCACTTCTCTTCGCATTTGTCCTCACCTCCCACCCATCACACCCATCAGCATGGACAAGCTGTAAAATTCTATGACTATCACAAGTAGCAGTCACGAGTCCAAAGGCCTAACAATCCACTGGACCCTAGTCAAAAAGTTTCCATTTCTGCTCGACTGATCTTATTCAGTGGAACCATGCTGCAACCAAAAATCAATAGTGGTAATGAGGATAACCATACTCATACATCATCTCTCATTTACAATTTAAAATTTCACAAGGCTGGTCATGGTCGCATGCTCGAAAGATGTTGCACGGAATCCTCTCAAAACTGAGAGAAGGGTTGCTGGGGGTTGCCATGACAATCTTGCGGTCGCTGGGGGTTGCCACAACAAACTTAGGCTGCATTTCCACTCTCGAACACAGAGCCTTGCGAATCGAGAGCAATGACCCGCCCGACAATGGCCTTGCACCGCAACTCGGCACAAAACTCCCAATCCAACCACAGTCCACAAACTGCGGACATCACAGAATGCTGCACAGATGCTGCTTGTTGATGTTTGATAGAAATTAAATCCTGAGCTACATTTGTTTTCCTTGTTATTATGTCCAAGACACCTTGGAAAGCCAGTCCTCTGCCTGCCCTCTTTACAGCTCGGGTTTTGCACAATGAAGCCAAGCTCACAATCAGCCTCCTGGTAGCAGTTTAAACGTTAATTTGGGGGGGGGGGAGGGGGGGGGGCAGAACTGTGGGCCAGAAAGTCAGGACTTCTCTCGGCTAAAGACATTCTTGGTACAAATGGCTATTTTGAGTCTGCCACTGGCTTCATTACTGGTGAGGATCTTCCAGCTTTCCCAAGGCTCTCCTCTTCCAGATTTGGATGCATTGGAGGCAGCAGCAGCCACCAAGGAGCTGCCCTGTATCCTGATCCCAGCCTCCACCTTCGATATTGAAACACCTCTTCTTTCGTATTCAGTTTCTTGCCTTCAACATGACAGTGTGTGTCAGGCTGGTCATCAAGCATCTGATCAAAGCAATTGGTCTCCTGCATGGCTGCAGCAAGACCATCCAGATGAACTGCCCCAGCACCAAAAATCACAGGTTCCTTCCTGTTATGTATCAGAGTAACACCATTGGCTGGTGTAATGTCACATGTTACACAGTGACATCAACAGAGTATTTTGCTGGCTTTTGTGGAGTACAAACACCTTTTTGTGAATAAACCGCTTGCATTATGTTATACAAAACCAAATTATGCCACCTCTGATTCTCTCTTTGCGGCTACAACAAAAAACATAACAAAAGTGAAACTGCCGATGAAATCTGGGCCGTACAAAAAAAAGGGAGAAAAACAATTTTCAACCATGATTTTGTGAGCCAGAAGAAGGAATCATCGATGGAGATTCAGGACCATGCACCATTGGGAGCGAGTTTGAGAGAAATATCACTGACTTCCAAGGCAAGATCATCATTGTGGCAAGTAAGAACGTAAGTAAATATCTGGACATTGTACAGGTTTCAGCGGGGCGTCGGCGAATCATTTGCTTGATTGTAACAGCCACTAGTGCAAGTAAAAATGTTTTCAAAAAGGAATAAAAGCAATCAGAAAGAGTAGAATCCTGGATTAGCTGCACGAGGGCCATCCCGGTGCAGTTAGAATGAAGGAGTTGGCGAGAAGCTCCATCTGGTGGCCTGGGTTGGATGCCCAAATAGAGGAGAAAGTGGGGTCATGCCAAATCTGCGCTGCATCAAGAAACCTCCACTATAACCTTTACATCAATGGGAACGGCCTACCAGGCAATGGTAAAGTATCTATGTTGATTATGTGGGACCAGTCAAAGGACACATGTTTTTGGTCATGGTTGATGGGCATTCGAAGTGGTCGGAGGTTGCCATCATGAAATTAACAATTACGGAACAGACCATAGAAAGGCTTGACGAGGTGTTTGCAAGATTCTGTTGATCCGAACAACTCGTGAGCGATAATGGTACACAGTTCACATCGGCCGAAGGGGTGTGGCAATTGCCATATCAGATCTGCCTGCTACCATCCAGCTACCAACAGCTTAGCTGAACGTTTCGTACAACAGCTCAAGCATGCCGTGAAGGTTTCAAGGGATAAAGTCTCTACCTCGACGTGTCAATGGCTTTCTACTGACATACAGAAACTATGCACACAGTTTAACCTTTGACTCCCCTTTCAACTTCAGAGATAGTCAGGCAACAACATCAGATGCAAGAGGCTAGAAGGGGACTACATTCCAAAAGTACAGTCTTTGACCATGGGTAATGTGTTCTTGTCGAGATATTATACCTCGGGCAAAAAATGGACTCCAGCAATTGTATTAGCCAAAACGGGACCGATTTCATTTACTGTGCAAAGTGACGATGAACTAATTTGGCATTGAATTGCTGACTGCACGTATTGGGAGTATAGAATCTGTACCAGATGTTATCACAGAGAGCATGGACAGTGGCATACCAGACTGGAAGACCAGAACTGCTGAATCTGTTATGACAGAATCATCCACTCAACCAGAGACAGTTCCGGAGTTGGTTTCGCAAGTTGCGACACTGACCAATGTACAGGAAGACATCCCTAGTACCCCAAGAACCAAATTAGTGAACATTGTGTTCGACCAAAACGAGATACATATCTACCCAAGAGATTAACATACATATGCATCAGCAACATAATATTGTTATTACTCGCATAATGTGTGGGATCTGTGTTAAAGTATTCAAGTTAAAAATCCAGGGATAACAAAGTAAAGAGGGAGGGGCGTTATGTATTAAAGTAATACAATTGGCTGGTGTAATGTCATGTTTTACACAATTACATCATTGGAGCGTTTCAGAGGCTTTTGCGGAGATCACTATTGTACCGTTTCAGCAGCATCTTGTAATAAACCCCTTGCACTATGTTATGTAAACTTGACGTGCATCACCTCTTATTCTCTCTCTTTGCAGCTATAAAAAAAAAGCATAACACTTCGCTCCCACCCTTGCTGCTCCTCCGAATCGTAGCTTCGGTCTCTGAAGGAGCACAGAGCTGGGTGGGGGAGGACATATGTTTAGGAAACTAGGACATGGGAGAGACAGAATCTGTAAATGGAGGAGCAAAGCCTCAAGATTCTGTCTCTCCCATGCTTGCTGTTCCTCTGATCAAAGCTCTGCATTAATAGAATCATATTTCTACAGTGCAGGAGGCCGCCATTTGGCCCATCAAAACTGCACCGACCCTTCAAAAGGTCGCCCAATCCCAGCAACTCCACCCCAAGGGGCAATTCAGCATGGCTAAACCACCGATACAACAAATCTTTGGACTTTGGGAGGAAACCCACACAGACACGGGGAGAACGTGCAAACTCCACACAGTCACCCAAGGTCAGAATCGAACCCAGGTCCCTGGCGCCATGAGGCAGCGCTATTAACCACTGTGCCACATTATTGACCCACTTTCAATAATAATCTTTATTGTCACAAGTGTGCTTACATTAACACTGCAATGAAGTTTGTGAAAAGCTCCTAGTTGCTACATTCCAGCGCTTGTTTGGGTACATGGAGGGAGGATTCAGAATGTCCAAATGACCTAACAGCACGTCTTTCAGGACTTGTGGAAGGAAACCGGAGCACCTGAGGAAACCATGCAGACATGGAGAGAACGTGCAGACGCCACACAGACAGTGACCCAAGCCGGGAATCGAACCTGGGACCCTGGCGCTGTTAAGCAACAGTGCGAACCACTGTGTTACCATGCCACCCTTTTGAAAGCTTGCACTTTCAAATCCTTGATCGGACCATGAGGATGCAGAGGTTGGGATACATTTAAAAATGATGGAATCTCATAAAGGGCGGGGGGGGGGGGGGGGGGGGGGGGGGGGGAGATAAGGTGGATGGTTGCAAGGAAACCTATGTGCACTATAAGACCAACATAGACTAATGGAGTTAAATTACCTGTCCTTATGTTGTATATTCCAAGTAACACTTTTGTTTGAATGAGTTTTGACTCTGATACAAATTTTATATTTCATATAATGCAGAGCTGACAAGTTAGCCTTCAGAATCAGTAATAATTCTTAATTTTATGATGACATTTATAGAAATACATGTGATTCAATGAAATCGGCACAGGAGAATGCATATTAGCACAAACATAATTCAATAAAATGCCCTTATTTCTTCGGTCCTCAGCCTTAATAATACACCTACCTTTAATGTAACAGTAATAAACATAACAGTGAAGACCAGAAAGCCAAACGTCCAGTTTCCAAATTTCTAAATGTAAAAAGAAGCAAGTTAAAATTCAAATCCAAATCCTCCAGAATTCTCACAAATAATGCATATTAATGACAAAGAAAATGGAAAGTTGATCAATCTCCAAGTGTTACCTTAGCTAAAAAGCAAGAAATAGCCTCTCTGTAAATTTCAACAATTATAATAAACAAATGGAATAGCAATCCATGTAGCCCAAATTACTCAATTGATAAAGTAAACCAAATCTACTTTTGTAGATAATAGTAAGTTCTCATGAAATTAAACCCTAATAGCATGTTGAGACTGAATACTATCTTATAATATAGGCTGAACCCAAAGTCTGCATGGAGATTAGCTAAATCAGCAGCATCAAGTTTTATGACCCAGTTCACACTGCATGCTGCACAGGGAAAACAGAACTTGTGTGTTTAAATATATATACACATGATTCTGCTCACCCTTATCCAAGTGCCAATGTTTCATATTACAGAACAAATGGGCAAATTAAATCATTTCAACTTTTGAATCTTAAATTAAGTCCACTCAATGTTTCTTAAACCTGAAACACAACTGAAATTATTAGCTTGGTTTGCAATTAAATGCAAACAAAATGTTTAATCAAAGCAAGATAACCTCTTCAAGATTGTTTTATATTACTTCAGAGTAAGTGATTGGGGATGTGAAGTAATCTGTTCCGAGCACAAACTGACCAAAGGCAGGTAGGATCAAGGAAAACCCAAAAGCTTTCTATAGGTATGTCAGGAATAAGCGAATGACTAGGGAAAGAGTAGGAGCAGTCAAGGACAGGGATGGGAAGTTGTGTGTGGAGTCTGAAGAGATAGGCGAGATACTAAATGAATATTTTGTCAGTATTCACTCAGGAAAAAGATAATGTTGTGGAGGAGAATGCGGAGACCCAGGCTAATAGAATAGATGGCATTGAGGTACGTAGGGAAGAGGTGTTGGCAATTCTGGACAGGCTGAAAATAGATAAGTCCCCGGGTCCTGATGGGATTTATCCTAGGATTCTCTGGGAGGCCAGGGAAGAGATTGCTGGACCTTTGGCTTTGATTTTTATGTCATCATTGGCTACAGGAATAGTGCCAGAGGACTGGAGGATAGCAAATGTGGTCCCTTTGTTCAAAAAGGGGAGCAGAGACAACCCCGGCAACTATAGACCGGTGAGCCTCACGTCTGTAGTGGGTAAAGTCTTGGAGGGGATTATAAGAGACAAGATTTATAATCATCTAGATAGGAATAATATGATCAGGGATAGTCAGCATGGCTTTGTGAAGGGTAGGTCATGCCTCACAAACCTTATCGAGTTCTTTGAGAAGGTGACTGAACAGGTAGACGAGGGTAGAGCAGTTGATGTGGTGTATATGGATTTCAGCAAAGCGTTTGATAAGGTTCCCCACGGTAGGCTATTGCAGAAAATACGGAGGCTGGGGATTGAGGGTGATTTAGAGATGTGGATCAGAAATTGGCTAGCTGAAAGAAGACAGAGGGTGGTGGTTGATGGGAAATGTTCAGAATGGAGTTCAGTTACAAGTGGAGTACCACAAGGATCTGTTCTGGGGCCGTTGCTGTTTGTCATTTTTATCAATGACCTAGAGGAAGGCGCAGAAGGGTGGGTGAGTAAATTTGCAGACGATACTAAAGTCGGTGGTGTTGTCGATAGTGTGGAAGGATGTAGCAGGCTACAGAGGGATATAGATAAGCTGCAGAGCTGGGCTGAGAGGTGGCAAATGGAGTTTAATGTAGAGAAGTGTGAGGTGATTCACTTTGGAAGGAATAACAGGAATGCGGAATATTTGGCTAATGGTAAAGTTCTTGGAAGTGTGGATGAGCAGAGGGATCTAGGTTCCCATGTACATAGATCCCTGAAAGTTGCCACCCAGGTTGATAGGATTGTGAACAAGGCCTATGGAGTGTTGGCCTTTATTGGTAGAGGGATTGAGTTCCGGAGTCAGGAGGTCATGTTGCAGCTGTACAGAACTCTGGTACGGCCGCATTTGGAGTATTGCATACAGTTCTGGTCACCGCATTATAGGAAGGACGTGGAGGCTTTGGAGCGGGTGCAGAGGAGATTTACCAGGATGTTGCCTGGTATGGAGGGAAAATCTTATGAGGAAAGGCTGATGGACTTGAGGTTGTTTTCGTTGGAGAGAAGAAGGTTAAGAGGAGACTTAATGGAGGCATACAAAATGATCAGGGGGTTGGATAGGGTGGACAGTGAGAGCCTTCTCCCGCGGATGGAAATGGCTGGCACGAGGGGACATAGCTTTAAACTGAGGGGTAATAGATATAGGACAGAGGTCAGAGGTAGGTTCTTTACGCAAAGAGTGGTGAGGCCGTGGAATGCCCTACCTGCTACAGTAGTGAACTCGCCAACATTGAGGGCATTTAAAAGTTTATTGGATAAACATATGGATGATAATGGCATAGTGTAGGTTAGATGGCTTTTGTTTCGGTGCAACATCGTGGGCCGAAGGGCCTGTACTGCACTGTATCGTTCTATGTTCTATGTAAAGTCTGGAGTGTGGCTGGTGCATTAGTGAATCCCATCACAGAATGCGTTGGAAAAGCAGATGCAAGTTAATATGATTCTATTAGATCACATGAATAAAGAACTTGACATTCCTAACTTAGTCTGAAATGTCTGTCATCAAGCAACTCGCCAAGCCTCCATCACCACCACATTCCAAGGCTCTTATCTCTATCACCTAGAACAGTGTTTTTCAAACTTTTTTTCCGGGGACACATTTTTACCAACCTGCCAACCTTCGGGACCCAACCTGGCCGACCTTTGTGACCCACGCCGGCCGACCTGTGCGACCGACCGACCATTTTCTCTTACCTTGTTTGTTGCTGACAAAAATGGAAGAAATGGTTTTGGGTCCCTTTGGCCCCAATGGTCCCTTTGGCCCCCCGAACTTGAAAAAAAGGCTGCGACCATATAAAAAAATATGCGGCCGCACTGCGCAAGCGTGCCCAATCATCGGTGCGTGCGCACCAATCATCGGGCATGCATGCGCAGTGCGGACAAATGGTTTTTTAAAAAAATCTGTTCCTGGCCATTTTGAAGGTCGCTTGCAGCCGGCACTATTAAAAGCTGGCTGCTGCGGCTGTTGAGGGTGGATTTGCTCGATCGGGAGCGCTGCGACAGACGGCTCCGCGACCCACCCGCGGGTCTCGCCCCCAAGTTCCCCTCCAGGCCTCACCATCCTGACTTGGAACTATAACACCCTTTCTGCACTATTGTTGGGTCAAACTTTCTAACAGCTCTGTGGGTATATCTACAACAGTTAGACAGCAGCAGTTCATGTTGGGTCACCATCACCTTCTCAAGGGCAATTAGAGGTGGGAAATAGATGCTGGCCTTTTCAGCTATGCTCGCATCCCGTCAGGAATTTGAAAAAAACAAAGCTAACATAGGATTATCAATGCCTAACTCCATTCAGCATCGTCAGTGGGAACATCATTAACTGCAAATTCATCAGGTCACACAGCATCTAGAGTCTGGAATTAAAGCAGAACTCCTAATTGTCAGTGTCAAATTATGGAAGTCCCTACAATGATTAAATTGGCGTTTTTTTATTTTTAGATTGACCATAACTAAAAAGGGAAACTGAAAAAGAGAAATAGAGAAAGGAAACTAACCCCCCCCCCACCCCCCCCCCCAGTTTCTATGGAAACAAATACTATAAGGAATTCTAAGGAAACAGAGATTAGAAACCAAAACTAGGAAGGTTGAACTGGTCAAAAGCTTATAAAAGAACACAGGTCGATCCTTGCACAGTACAGCTGGATCAGCCTAGTAGTTGTTATTGAAAATATGGAAAGATGTGTCATTTGAAATATGGAAGTCTGGCAATATCTGGTCTGAGAGAAACATGAGAGGATACAATGAAAGATCCCACAAAGGGTTAACAGCAGCTGCAAAGAGCAGGATTGTAAAATGCAGGTATCCTTGGTCAAGCAGGCTTAGCAAACACACAGGATTTTGAATGAGGCCAAAAACAATGGCTCACACCTTCATTGAAAGTAACTATCCTAGTAAGCATCTGGGAAAGCATGGATGGTTTCAGTTGAGCTAGGTGATAAATGTAAACCTTTGAAGTTATAACCCAAGTGGATTTTTAGCATACAGCTAAAAGCAATGTTTCACACCTTCATTGAAATTAACTATCTTAGTAAGCAGCTGGAAAGGAAAGCATGAGGTTCAGTTGAATTTGGTGACAATTCTAGGTGTGAAATTTTGCTAATACCAGGTAAATTAAAGAAAACTGGAGACTATCAGACTAAGAGAAACATAACCCAAAGCCAAAATCAAAGTCAAAATTATGAGCTGAGGACACAATTGGAAAATAAAACTATAGAAATGACAGGAACCAAACCAAAATTCACACCTCTTGAAACCAAAGCATTTTTGAATATCACAAAGGAACTTTGAACATCACAAAGGAGAAAATGTAATCAGGTCTATATTGTATTAGAATGTTTAGATCAAAGATACTTTTTACTATCAAAGAAAATAAAAGTTACTTTACAATAAAGTCATAAAAACTAGATAAGTGTTAGAAAAATATATAAACCCGAAGAAAGGGGACAGCAGGCAGAACCAGAACTCAGAGAATCAGAGAAGGAAGAGAAGCAGCTCAGAGTCAGATTACAGTCAGCTCGGTCATGGGAAAGATAAGACAAAATAGCCGAGCTAAAACAGCTAATACACCTAAGGAAGACTAGAATTTAAAGAGTAGGCAGAGTCAGCTCAGAGACAGCCAGTTCTCACAGCTCGGTACATGGGAAAGATAGGACATAGCAACCGAGCTAACCAGCGAATACATCTAAAGAAGACCAGACTTTAAAGAAGATTGATTGCCAAGGTGGGCCTGAAGGTCCCTTCAACCAACCAGAAGGATCCAGAAGCAAGATCTTTTTACCTTTCTGTAAAGACAGTGATTGCAGCTTTTAAAAGAAAAAATATAATAATAAAACAACTGAAAAGTTTTAACCTGAAATAGTGGTTATTCCAAAGTCTACTTTACTTACTTAGCAATGCGGGACCCAGGATCGATGCTACTAAGTGGTAAGTGGATGAAATCTTCTGTGAAGGTATGGGTTATACCGGGGAATAACTTTAAAACATAGTTTGACCTGAATAGCACCCACTGAAGCCTGCATCGGAGTCGGGGAGTGAGAATCCCTGTTCACCATTTAGAATGTCGACCCTTTTTTGGTATAGGGGGAATTCTAAGAATAGTGGTGAGTTTTCAACAACATAGTAGTGCAGTACAGGCAAGTTGAAGATAACAGAGGCTAAATCTAGAAGCTAAGAATCAACAAATACAGATGCTGAGCTAATTGTGGATCTACACCATCCATTTCTGGTTGAGGATGTTCTGCAGACATTGGTCATTTTTGGTGAAGACTGTGCCCGTGGAACGCAGATTGGTTGTGCGCTTCATTATTTTAGTAAATAACTGGGATTTTGAATTTATTTTTTCTCTCCATCAGTTTTACAATTAGATCAGGAGACAGCAATCAAATGCAGGAACCCTGCTTCAACATTGCACACTGGATCTGGGAGGTTCGGTTATGTGAAGCATCCCAACCGTTGTGACTGCAGAGCTCAGAAAGCACAGATTTTATACCTACCTGGTCCGAATGGCTCAATACATCAAGACAGCATCTGACCGAGTATGGCATCAAGGAGCCCTAGCAAAATGGACGTCAATGGTAATCCCCACTGATTGGAGTCATACCCGGCACAAAGGAAGATGGTTGTGGTGGTAGGAATTCAATCTCAGTCCCGGAACATTGTTGCAGGAATTCCTCAAGGTAGTGTCCCAGGCAGAGCCACCTTCAGCTGTTTCATCAATGACCTCCCTCCATAGTAAGGTCCAAAGTGTTTGCTGAACAATTTTCAGCACCTTTTGCGCTTCCTCAGATACTGAAGCAGTCCCATGCCCATATGTAGCCAGACCTGGACATCATGCAGGCTTGGACTGCTAAGTGGCAAATATTCACGCCACACAAAGTACCAGGCAATAGCTATCTTTCAAACCGGAAGTTCCACCCCGAGCTCGAGTTGGACCCGGCACAGCCCTCTGAGCGCTCGATCTGGTCTGAGAACCGATGCCAGCCCTGGGACCGCCCGATCCAGCCACTGTCGCACCCAACCCGGCCCGGAAAAGCCCACCCAGCGACCCGACTTATCGGAGGATGGAAAGAAGAATCCACGTGGAGGCCCGACCAGGCCTACTCCAAGGCCCGGCTCCAGAAGCACCTGACCAGACCACTAACGCTGGAACACAACACGGGACACGGCCCAAATCTGACCCAGAAAGCCCCTGCCTGCGACTCAAACCCGGATTAAAGACCCCCGACACGGCAGTGACCCCCGCAAGGTAGACCCGTCCTCTCAGAACGCCAGGGCCCGACTGGATCGCAAACTTGCCCCTCCCCCGGTAATCCCAAAATCGCAACCAGCGTCTGGGACCCTGTCAGACGAGGCCCCAAAAACAAAGCCAGCGCTCCGGCCCCCGCCAGACACAACCACCTACCTTCCACACAGTCAAACGTCTCCCATCGGATCCCTGGGTCATCCAGAAGCAGCCACTGACCGAGGAAGTGAGGGAAACGCGTTGGTTTGCAGGTAAGACTAAAGCAACGCGGTTTCAAGACTCCTCTCCCCAGCATACTCCTAGCAAACATCACAGCGATTGAAAACAAGCTGGACGAACCTAACGCTAGACTTATCGGAGGGAAGCAAGAGACTGCTGTGTGCTCTGCTTCACAGAGGCGTGGCTCACCCCAGCCTCACCAGACTGTGCCATGCAACCTGAAAGCTTCTTAATCCACTGGATGGACCACAAGGCGTCATCAGGCAAAGAAAAGTGTGGCAGGGTTTTGCCTCCTATTCAACTCCTGCTGGTGCTCGGATGTGGCGACCCTGGTGACCTACTGCTCCCTGAACCTGGAATATCTGACTGTGAAGTGCCGCCCGTACTACCTTCCAGGGGAATCCACTCAGCCATCATCACAGTGGTCTACGTCCCACCCCAGGAAGAAGGGAAGGCGGCACTGGACGAATTGTACACAGTTATAAATAACAATGAAATGGAACACCCGGAGGCCTTGTTCATCGTGGCCAGGGACTTCAGCAAGGCCAACCTCAAGAGTGTACTGCCAAAATTCCACCAACAGATCGCCTGTCCAACCAGGGACAACACCCTCGACCGCTGCTACACAAAAATCAAGGGCGCCTACCTATCCATCCCCCGACCGCACTTCGGAAAATCGAACCATAAGATGGTGGTACAGTAGTTTAGGACTGAGCTTAGGAGGAACTTCTTCACCCAAAGGGTTGTGAATCTATGGAATTCCTTGACCAGTGAAGCAGTTGAGACTCCTTCATTAAATGTTTTTAAGATAAAGATAGATAGTTTTTTGAAGAATAAAGGGATTAAGGGTTATGGTGTTTGGGGAGGAAAGTGGAGCTGAGTCCAAAAAAGATCAGCCATGATCTCATTGAATGGCGGAGCAGGCTCGAGGGGCCAGATGGCCTACTTCTGCTCCTAGTTCTGGTGTTCATATGGTGCGCCTTCTCCTGGCATACAAGCAGAAACATAAGTGGGAGATTCCGGTCAAAAAGGTTGTGCAGTGTTGGTCCAAGGCAACAGAAGAGCTCCTACTTGACTGCTTGGAGTCAGTAGAGTAGTCCATATTTAAGAACTCAGCGACCAACCTAAATGAGTATGCCACCACCGTCACAGAATTTAGCAGCAAATGTGTAGATGACTGCGTGCCAAAGAAAGCAGTACGTACATTCCCCAACCGGAAACCATCGCTTAATCGGGAGATTGGCTCCCGACTGAAGGCCAGGTCTGAGGTGTTCTAGTCAGGCGACTCTGAACTATACAAGAAATCCAGGTACGACCTCTGCAATATCATCAGGAACGCCAAATATATAGGTGTGAAGCTTTGCTGAAATCAGGTAAATTAAAGAAAACTGGAGACAACCTACAAGAACACAAATTAGACCCAAATCAAAGTCAAAATTGAGCTGGGGACACAATTCGATAATAAAACTATAGAAATGACAGGAATCAAAATTCACACCCCTCTTGAAATCAAAGCATTTTGAACATCACAAAGTACACAATGTAACCAGATCTATGGGCTGAGGCCATGCCCAAAATGAATACTTAGTCGTGTTAGAAAAATTTAGATTAAAGGTACCTTTTACAATCCAAGTGAAAAAAAAGTTACTTTACAATAAAGTCATAAAAACTTAACTGTTAGAAAAATATATAAACCCCGAGAGAGAAGCAGAGAAAGAACAAGAGAAGCAAGCAGAGTCAGCTTACAGTCAGCTCGGCCATGGGACAGAGCAAAGCAGCCGAGCTAAAACAGCTAATACATCTAAGATCAGAATTTAAAGAGGAGGCAGAGTCAGCTCAGAGACAGCCAGCAGAGCCAGCTCTCACAGCTCGGTACATGGGAAAGATAAGACATAGCAACCGAGCAGAACAGCGAATACATCTAAAGAAGACCAGATTTTAAAAAGATTGATTGTCAAGTTGGGCCTGAAGGTCCCTTCAACCAACCAGAAGGATCCAGAAGCAAGATCTTTTTACCTTTCTGTAAAGACAGTGATTGCAGCTTTTAAAAGAAAAAATATAATAATAAAACAACTTAAAAGTTTTAACCTGAAATAGTGGTTATTCCTAAGTCTACTTTACTTACTTAGCAATGCGGGACCCAGGATCGACGCTACTAAGTAGTAAGTAGATGAAATCTTCTGTGAAGGTATGGGTTATACCGGGGGATAACTTGAAAACATAGTTTGACCTGAATAGCACCCACCAAAGCCTGCATAGGAGTCAGGGAGTGAGAATCCCTGTTCACCATTTAGAATGTCGGCCCTTTTTGGTATAGGGGGAATTCTAAGAATAGTGGTGAGTTTTCAACAACATGATCCATAGACCACAATCAGTAAGGATGAACAACGCCTCGTCCATGATAGTCCTCAATACCGAGGCCCCACAAGGCTGCTTACTTAACCCCCTACTATACTCCCTGTACACACGCGTGCCAAAATCTGGCTCCAACTCCATTTACAAGTTTGCTGAAGATACAACTGTAGTGGATCGGATCTTGAACAACGATGAGTTAGAATACAGGATGTAGATAGAGAACCAAGTGGAGTGACGTAACAACAACAATCTCTCCCTCAGAGTCAGCAAAACTAAAGAGCTGGTCATTGACTTCAATAAGCAAAGTATCGTACACACCTTTGTCTGCATCAACGGGGTGGAGATGGTTGACAGTTTCAATTCCCCAGGTGTGCACATCAGCAAAACTCTGTTCTGGTCCACCCACGTCAATGCTATGACCAAGAAAGCACTACAGCAGCTATACTTTCTCAGGAAACTAAGGAAATTCGGCATGTCCACAGAAACTAAGGAAATTCGGCATGTCCACATAGACTTACCAATTTTACAGAAGCACCATAGAAAGCATCCTATCTGGCTGCATAACAGCCTGGTATGGCAACTGCTCGGCCCAAGGCCGTAAAAAAAATACAGAGTCGTGAACACCGCCTAGTCCATCACACAAACCCACCTCCCATCCATTGACTCTGTCTAAACCGCCTTTTTCCAATCAGGCAGGAGATACAAAAGTCTGAGAACACGCACTAACTGAATCATAAACAGCTTCTTCGTTGCGGTTACCAGACTCCTAAACAATCCTCTTATGGACTGATCTGATCTCTTCACACATCTTTTCTACTGAATAGTACTACACTCCCGAATGCTTCACCTTAAGCCTGTGTCTATGTATTTACATTGTGTATTTTATGTTTGTCCTAGGTATTTTCTTTTCATGTACGGAATGATCTGTCCGAGCTGTAGGCAGAACAATATTTTTCATTATACCTCAGTACATGTAACAATAAACAAATCCAATCCCATCTCCTACAAGAGTATCTAACCATCTCCCCATGACATTCAATGGCTTTACCATCGCAGAAACCCCCACTATCAACTGGGTTACCAGTGACCACAAACTGAGCTGGACCAACTATACAAATACAAGAAGTGAGAGGTTGGGATTTCACCACCCGATTCCTTTTCAAGAATTGTACTTTATTTTAGGAATAGTAGGTCCTACCTGTCCATTCCCCATCATGGATGCATCATCTCGCCTCAGAAAGTAAGAACCGAAGAAAAATATAAAGGCATGACAAAATCCAAGCAGTGTCCAATACAGAAATCTTTTGAGAGACAAGACTTCATTTCTGCTAATTTCTCTGTAAAAATACAAAATATTAATGAGCTTATACAAAATGACACAAATGATTTTGGTTAATTTTTAAAAATTCATTCATGGGATGTGGCGGCATTGGCTGGATCAGCACCTATTGCCCATCCCTAATTGCCCCTGAACTGAGTAGTTTGCTAGGCCAAGAGTCGACCGCATGGTCATGTATAGATTTCTTTCAGTGCATGGCAGATTTCCTTCCCTAATTAGTGAACCAGATGGGTTTTCAAGACTATTGACAATGGTTTCATGTTGATTATTAGACTTTTAATACAAATTTTGCCATCTGCCGGAGTGGGATTCAAACCGGAGTCCCTCGGTCTTTGGACTACTCTTCCAGTAACAATACCACTATACCAGTCTACCCTTAACTGCCTAAATACAGCATTTTGTAAAGATTTGAAACTTATTTTATGCTGATCTGTAAACTTATTCACACCCTATAGGACCAATACTGCTGCTTCAGTAGGACTCCACCATTCTGGTTCACAGGTTAAAATCAACCTTTCTGAATACTTCATTGCCACAATTTTAAATAAAAGAATAAAAAACTTTTAATTTAGCATGTGGAAAAGATACAAAGAATGCAATAAGGCATTCAACTTACCTGTACAACGCTGGCTTGCTCTTAAGTACATGATTGTGCACATCCTGTTCAAGCAAACTGTACATGAGGATGGGTAAAGAAGTGAAGCAAATGTTGTACAATGTCAGGTAAGCACCATCATACAATGTCTGTAAGAAAAATACATTATTGTGGTGGTAATTGAAGCTTAAATATCTCTCTAGTTATTAACTTGTATGTACATGCATTATCCACACGCCATTTAAAAAAAATAATTTATCGGGTATGGGAGTCGCTGGCTAAGCCAACATTTATTGCTTATCCTTGGTTACCCTTGAGAAGGTGGTGGTGAGTTGCATTCTTGAACCACTGCTGTCCAGAAGTGCAGGTACTCCCACAGTGCTGTTAGGGAGGGAGTTCCACAATTCTGACCCATGTGATGAGTGTGTAGTGATGGGTTTTTAAATGTCTGGGTTGGGTGTGTATATGCCTGCTGTAGTAATATTTTTTAATATTTAAAAGAAAAACAGACACTTGCTACAAAAGGGTACAATTAAGTTGTACACGCGAGATTTTTAAAAAAACATGTATTTTATTACAAACATGTATCAAAACAGGTTACAGCAAATAAACACCCCAGGGAACATACTTCCCAGCAATCAACTATACAGTCTGTACAGACTTTTCTCCTTTTTCACATGCTCCCTCCTTCCCCACGACGAACAGCCCCTCAATCACGGTCACAAATATCCTCCACCTTTCCTCAAACCCCCCTAAAGAGTCCCTTAACTCATACTTTATCTTCTCTAACCGCAGGAAGTCGTACAGATCACCCAACCATGCCGCTATCGCCGGTGGCGATGCCGACCGCCACGCCGCAAAATTCGCCAGCATGCAATCAGAGAGGCGAAGGCCAAGACATCGACCTTCCTCCTCTCCACGAGCTCCGGCTTCCCTGAAACCCATAATAATCGCCACCAAAAGGTCCGGGTCCACCTCCTCCGCCACTATCCTGGTTAAGACTGCGAACATTCCCGCCCAGAATCTTCCCAATTTTTCGCAACCGCAAAACATGTGCGCGTGATTCGCTGGCCCCCGCCCTCACCTCTCACACTCATCTGCTATCCCCTGAAATAACCCACTGGTTCTCACCCGAGTCATATGCACCCTGTGCACCACCTTAAACTGTATCAGACTCATCCTTGCACAAGAGGAGGTCCCTTTACCCTTCGCAGTGCCTCACTCCATACTCCCCAATTGATCTCCATTCCCAACTCTGCTTCCCATTTCTCCTTGATCTTCACCACCCGCTCACCTCCCTGCTCCCCCAGCCACTTGTATATATCCCCAATTCTTCCCTCCCCTTCCACATCCGGAAGCAGCAGTCGCTCCAGCAGGATATATCCTGGAAACCTAGGGAACCCTCTCCAGACCTTTCGTGCAAAGTCCCTAACCTGCAGACACCTGAACTCACTCCCCCTCAGCAGCTCTACCCTCTCCCTTAGTTCCTCCAGACTGGCGAACCCTTCCTCCAAATACAGATCCCTCACCTTGACCAGCCCCATTTCCCTCCACCTCCTGTATACACTAACCATCCCCGGCTCAAATCCATGATTCTCGCACAGCGACGTTAGCACTGACATGCCTTCCACCTTAAAATGCCTCAACAGATTCCATATCTTCACTCTGGACTGTACCACAGGGCTCCTTGAATACCTACTCTGAGCCATTGGCAACGGTGCCGTCACCATAGCCCTCAAACTAGACCCCTTACAAGATTCCTCCACCATCCTAACCCACTCTACCCACCACCGCTGCACCTTGTCCACATTCGCCGCCCAATAATAATGAAGCAGGTTCGGCAACGCCAATCCTCCTGCTGCCTCTGCAGCAGGGTCCTCCCCACCCTCGGCACCGTCCTCGGCCATACAAAGTCAGAAATGATTGTGTCCACTTTCCGAAAAAAAAAAGTCCTTTGGCATAAAGATCGGGAGAGCTTGAAAGATAAACAAGAACCTTGACAGAATATTCATTTTCACCACTTGGACCCTCCCCGCGTTAAATGCAGTGTATCCCATCTCCTAGGATCCTCCCTAGCCTCCTTTATCAGCTTCGTTAAGTTCCACTTATGGAGCCCCGTCCATTCCCTCGCTACCCGAATCCCCAAATACCTAAATCTATCCCTCGCTACCGTAAATGGCAACCCCCCCTAAATTAGCCCGCCGTGCCAGGGAATACCTCACTTTTCTCTACATTCAGCTTGTACCGAGAACCCTCCAAACCTCCCCAGCAGGCCCGTAATCCTTCCCATACTCTCCAACGAATCAGAAACATACAGCCAGAGGGCATCGGAGCGATACCCCATGCTCCCTCTGTCCCCTCATAATCCTTTGCCACTCTGCCGGCGCTCTGAGAGCCATCGCCAATGGCTCTATGGCCAGCGCAAACAGCAGTGGTGGCAGCGGGCACCCCTGCCTCGTACCACTGTATAAGTCCAAGCTTTGTGAGCTCATATCATTCGTCCTCACCCTTGGAGTCACATACAGCAACCGTACCCATGCCACAAATCTCGGCCCAAACCCAAACCTTCCCAAAACCTCGAACAAGTACTGCCACTCCACCCGATCAAATGCCTTCTCCGCGTCCATGGACACCACCACCTCTGGTACCAGAGTCCCCGACGGATTCATCACCACATTCAACAGTCTTATATTACTCGCCAGCTGCCTGCCCTTCACGAAGCCTGTTTGATCATCTGCCACCACACCGGAGACACACTCCTCCATCCTCCCCGCCAACAACTTAGCCAATACTTTCACATCCGTGTTCAATAGTGATATGGGCCTATACGACCCACATTCCACTGGGTCCTTCCTCTTTTTCGGGATTAGTGTGATTACTGCATGCGTCATCATCTTCGGAACTCCCCCTTCTCCAGTGCTTCATTAAACGCCCCCAACAGATGTGGTGCCAGGTCCGTTGCAAATTCCTTATAAAATTCCGTTGGGTAGTTGTACGTGTGGGATTATCGTTATTTCAAACCATGCTCATGTTTAAAAGGAGAGGCTAATGGGTTTTTGTTCTGATTTCTGGGGAGTAGTTAAATAATTAGATCATGGAATTTATGGAGGTAAAGATGGTGTAGCAATGGGAGGAGCTAAATCTGTACTAGGTCTCTAGCAATCAGTTTAGATTTGGCTGTGAACAGAACAGCTTGTGCAAAAGGCTGTCAGGTTGAGCAGTAGTCTGATGCAGACAAGAATCTGCTGACGGACTCCTGAATCTGCAGACTGTTTCTTGAATCTGCAGACTGTTTCCTGATAAGATCTCTCTCTCCACGCAGTCTTTTGGAGGAATTCTTTATTTAAAGGTTGTGTCCAGCTGGCATGTAATCCTGTGTTTGCTAACTTTATTTAAAAGTGGGTTTTGACCGGTGATGTGTTTTGCCTGATTGGATAAAGAAGGAAGCAGACAGGAGTTAGTGTCTCACTTATTGTTAAGCATTGTTTAAATTGTAAGCTATATTTTTGTGACGTTAAGATAGTATAATACGGTGTTAATAATAAAGATGGTTTTAATGTACCATATCCCTGTTTTTGGAATCAATCCTGGAGCGAAGTATCCTTCCCTCACCTTTCATAAATTTCTGTCTGTTAACCCAGCAAACGTTGGGGCCCGGTCCGGGATCGTAATAGCCAGCAACAGTGAAGGAACTTCAATAGATTTCAAAGTCAGGATAGTGAGTGAGCAATTGAGGAACATCTAGGTGATGCTGTTCCAAGATATCTGCTACCCATGTGCTTCAAGATGGTAGTGATCGTGGGTTTGGGAGGTGCTGTTGAAGGAGAAATAGGGAGTTCCTGCAGTGCAACTTATAGATGGTACAAGCTGCTGCCACTTTTCGTTGGTGGCGGAGGGCGTGAATGTTTGTGAAAGTGGTATCAAATGGGCTGCACTCATCCATGCAAGGAAGGAACATTTCATCACACTCCTGCCTTATGTCTTGCAAATGGTACACTGACTTTGGGGAATCAGGAGGCGAGTTACTCACCACAGGATTCCTAGCCTCTGACCTGCTATTTACATAGCTAGTTCAGTTTCTGGTCAATGGTAATCCCCAGGATATTGACAGTCAGGCATTTAGTGATGGTACTGCCATTGAATGTCAAGGGGCGATGATGAGATTCCATCTTGCTGGAAATGGGCATTGCCTGGTACATCCACAGATTCTACCTGCCACTTGTCAGTCCAAGCTGGATATTGTCCAGGTGTTGCTGCATTTGGACATGAACTACTTCAGTACAAATCATTGCGAATTGTGCAGGGCATTGCTATCATCAGGACTGTGGAGCTTGGATCGGACTTTTTGATTGTGGAAATACTCATCCCTGTTCATTACTTACCGCTAAATCTGTTTGGCACTCAAATAATCCTGTGTTGTAGCTTCATCAAGTTGACACCTTATATTTAGGTCTGCCTGGTGTTGCTCCTGATATGCCTTCCGACTCTTTTCCTTGAACCAGGATTCATCCTCTGGCTGGTTGGTGGTAATGTTAGAATGGGGGATATGCCAGGCCACGAGGTTACAGAATGTGGTTCAGTAAAATTCTGTTGGTGCTGATGGCTCACAGTGCCTCATGGATGTCCAGTCTTGAGTTGCTGGATGTATTCAAAATCTATCCCATTTAGCATGGTGGAGTGCCACACAACATAAAGGAAGGTATCCTCCTTGTCCCCCAAGACAGGACCTGGTCTCCACAAGGACTGTGCGATGGTCACCTCTATTGATAGTGTCATGGACAGGTGTATCTGCGTGGGCAGGTTGGGAAGGATGAGGTCAAGTATGTTTTATAAGACCACAGACCAAAAGACATAGGAGCAGAATTAGGCCACTCAGCCCATCGAGTCTGCTCCGCTATTCAATCATGGCTGATATTTTCTCATCCCCATTCTCCTGCCTTTTCGCCATAACCCCTGATCCTCTTATTAATCAAGAACCTATCTATCTCGGTCTTAAAGACATTGTGAATTGGCCTCCATAGCCTTCTGCGGCAGAGTTCCACAGATTCACCACCCTCTGGCTGAAGAAATTCCTCATCTCGGTTTTAAAGGATCGTTCCTTTAGTCTGAGATGGTGTCCTCGGCTTCTAGTTTTTCCTACAAGTGGAAACATCCTCTCCACATCCACTCTATCCAGGCCTCACAGTATCTTGTAAGTTTCAATAAGATCCCCTCATCCTTCTAAACTCCAAAGAGTAGAGGGATTGAGTTTCGGAGCCATGAGGTCATGTTGCAGCTGTACAAAACTCTGGTGCGGCCGCATTTGGAGTATTGCGTGCAATTCTGGTCGCCGCATCATAGGAAGGATGTGGAAGCATTGGAAAGGGTGCAAAGGAGATTTACCAGAATGTTGGCTGGTATGGAGGGAAGATCTTATGAGGAAAGACTGAGGGACTTGAGGCTGTTTTCGTTAGAGAGAAGAAGGTTGAGAGGTGACTTAATTGAGGCATAAAGATGATCAGAGGTTTGGATAGGGTGGACAGTGAGAGCCTTTTAACTTGGATGGTGATGTCTAGCATGAGGGGACATAGCTTTAAATTGAGGGGAGATAGATATAGGACAGATGTCAGAGGTAGGTTCTTTACTCAAAGAGTAGTAAGGGCGTGGCGTGGAATGCCCTGCCTGCAACAGTAGTGGACTCGCCAACACTAAGGGCATTCAAATGGTCATTGGATAGACATATGGACGATAAGGGAATAGTGTAGATGGGCTTTAGAGTGGTTTCATAGGTCGGCGCAACATCGAGGGCCGAAGGGCCTGTACTGCGCTGTAATGTTCTATGAGTACAGACCCAGAGTCCTCAAATGTTCCTCATATGACAAGTTCTTCATTCCAGGGATCATTCTTGTGAACCTAAGTACCTTTGTGCTTCTGCTTTCCTAAGCATTTCCCCAGTTAGAAAATAGTCTGTGCCTATATTCCTCCTTCCAAACTCTCACTTTTCCACATTATATTTCATTTGCCACTTCATTGCCCACTCTCCTAGCTTGTCTAAGTCCTTCTGCAGCCCCCTTGCTTCCTCAATACTACCTGTCCCTCTACAGATCTTTGTATCATCTGCAAACTTAGCAACAGTGCCTTCAGAACCTTCTTCCAGATCATTAATGTATATTGTAAAAGGTTGTGGTGCCAGCAGACACCACTAGTCACTGGCTGCCATACTGGAAAACACCCCTTTGTCTCTTTTTTTGCTTCTTGTTGGTTCCCCCATCACCTGCCGCAGAGTCAGTCCAGCAGCCATGTCCATTAGGAATTGGTCAGCTTGGTCAATAGCGGTGCTCTGAGGCACTCTTGGTAATGGACATTAAAGCCCCCACCCAGAAAACATTTTTCACCCTTGCCACATGCAGTGCGTCCTCCAAGTGGTGTTCAATAGGGCAGAGTACAGTTATGGGCCAGGATTTAGAGAACCCCAAAGTGTATCATGGAGTTCACCTGACCCACATCTTTTAATAGATTGTGGTATGGGGAGCACATGGCCCACTCTACAGGTGTGGTACAGCAGAAATGTAAAAGTATTTTTTAAAAGCAAAACCATGTTTATTCTATGAACTCAAGTTAACCATTTTAAAACATAGTGAACATCTTAGCAACCATTAATTCAAATACAACCTCAAAGAATATAACACTCAGTAATCTGTTAAGCTTTCCTTTTAACATCCATAAAACTTAACACCTTTTACCAGAAGCACATCAGGTTAAAGTCACTACTGTTATTAGTTTTAAATCACCAGGATCCATTTACAGTCTTTAGGTTACAGAGAGAGAGACTCTAATACACTTTCTGGCTGTGACTGCAGCTATCCAGCTCTGAAAACGAAACTAATACACACCCTGCAGCAAACAGCCTAAAAGTAAAAAGCTGACAGACAGCCCAGCTCCACCCACTCTGACATCACTGCAGTAATAAACACCCATTTCTTAAAGGTACTCTCACTACAGATATTTATATACACACCCATTTCTTAAAGGTACTCTCACATGACAGTACAGATTCATCAGCTGAGGGAGGACGTTGTGTGGTAATCAACAGGAGGTTTCCTTGCCTATGCTTGACCAGGTGTCATGAGACTTCATTGGGTCCAGAGTCAATGTTGATGAGTCCCAGGGCAACTCCCTCCCAACTGTATAGCAATGTGCTGTCACCTCTGCAGGATCTGTCCTACTGGTGGGGACAGGGCTTACCCACGAATGATGGTGGTGGCGTCTGGGACATTACCTGTGTGAGGCTGTTGCTTGACGACTCTGAGACAGCTGTCCCAATTTAGGCACAAGCCCCCAGATGTTAGTAAGGAGGACTTTGAAGGGTGAACAAGGCTGGGTTTGCCATTGCTGTTTCTGGTGCATAGGTCGATGCCTGGTGGTCCATTGGTTTCATTCCTTTTTGTTGCCTTTGTAGCATTTGGATACAACGGAGTGGCTTGCTAGGCCATTTCAGGGGGCATTTAAGTGTCAACTGCATTGTTGTGGATCTGGGGTCATATGTAGGCCAGATCATGTAACGACAGCAGGATTCTTGCTAAAGTGAACCAGATGGGTTTTTCCAGCAAATCGACAAAGGGCTCATGGCCATCATTGCAGATTATTTCAGATTTTAATCAAATTCCACGATCTGTCATAATGGGAATTCAAACCAGGGTTCCCAAAGCAACATCCTCAGCCACTGGAGTACTACTAGTCCAGCAGCAATACCAGTGCTTCCACTTCGCTGACTTTCAAACATTTATATAAAATTTATATTACAGTTGAACAGATATACACACATAGACTCAACTTGAGGAAAGCATAGTCTCCAGAAAAAATTGGAGGAAGGTATAGCTGGCTTACATGCTTAAAAATATGTCATTTAGGGATCTCAATATTTCCTCAGAAATGAAAAACCTTTTTTGCTAACTCATTCATGGGATGTAGGTGTTGCTGGCTGGCCCGGCATTTATTGCCCATCCCTAATTGCCTTTGAACCAAGTGGCTTGCTACGTTATTTCAGAGGGCACTTGCGAGTCAACCCCATTGCTATGCATGGAGTCACATGTAGTCAGATAGGAGAAGGACGCTTCCCAAAAGGTACTAGTGAACCAGATGGGTTTATATGGCAATTGACAATGGTTTCATGGTCATCATTAGACTTTTAATTCAAGACTGTTTATTGAATGCTAATTTGACCATCTGCCGTGGTGGGATACAAACCTAGGTCCTCAGAGCATTACCCGGGGTCTCTGGATTACTAGTCCAATGACAATACAACCAAACCACTGCCTCCCCTAAATACATGCAAACATACTGTTCACAACATTGGGATGCTCCAAAATACATCACAGCCATCTTTACTGAAGTGATTTAGGCAGCAAATTGCAGAACCTGCAGGTCTAAGCAGCTGAAGTTACAAGTTGGCTAATGGTGGGGTGAAGGGTATTGGTGATGCACAGGAGGGCAGAATTGCAGGAATGCTGGAAAATGCCCTGATGTGAAAAAATTAATACAATGCAAGTGATGCCCAGAGTAATCCTCCCACAGAAAATAAATTCTACGCTTTTGATAATTGCTTCTCCTTTCAGAAGCGTGTAATGCCACTAAATAAAAATGAAGGGAAATAGCAACTATTGTATGCAGAAAAAGTTAATACATTTTGGTCTCAAGTCAAGAATTTATATTAAAAATACTTACCTGTTGTGAAAACAAACAGAAGAACTGATATAAAAATTGAGGTGTAATAAAACAGACATTCTGGGGAGAGAAAAATATAACAGGTTTAGTTAGATTTGAACATGGTATCAGGTGCCTTTGAAAAAGAATGCATAATATTAAATTTACTGCAGCCAGTTATGAAATGGCTACAAAATCCACATATTTCCACTTTGATTCTGTGAGTTTGCCTGAGAACTTAATTTAACATTCTGCAGAGTTTGTTTTAAAATACTCCTTCAATGACATTGCCTACTAAACTACAGTTTACAGGTTTGATTACCGATATCAGCAAATTCAACGCAGACAGGACTAAGCAGTTTTTTAATGCAAGGAAGAAAGGTTATGCTTTGCATTTCCTATTGTAATTTTGTTTGAAAAGTGTATAAATGGGCAAGATGGTTAAGCTTGTGTGGGGAACCATTCACTCTCAAACAGCCTGATATCGTGGTTCATAAAGTAGGCATTTGGTCAGGGCACTAAGTCATGGCTCAGAGTCAGAAGCTTGTGGTTTCAAATACCACTCCAGAGACTTGAGCAATTGGTGACACTCCAGTGTGGTACTGAGAGTGTGCTAAATTGTTTGGATGAGGAAGGTAAACTCTCAGCAGGGCATGAAAGATCCTATGTGCTATTTTAAAGAGTAGCAGTTATTCATGGTGCCCTGGCCAATATTTATCATTCAATCAACATCATGAGAACAGATTATATGCTCATTATTACATTGCTGTTTATTGCTGTGTGCAAATTGACTGCCGTGTTTTCTACGGCTGGTTGCAGCCTTCTGTCTCATAAGAGAATGTTTTTTTGCCATTGTCAACTTTTAAGCATCGCCTGGTGTAGTTCAGGAGCCCCACTGTGACATGATAGTCTCTACCACATTTGCTGCAGAGGAAGACAGTGGGCCAAGATGCAGCATGTTTCACTGGGCTCTGTTTTGCCTGGGCCCTCTTCTCGGCCAGCTGAGCTTTTCATTTCTACTTGTCTCTTCCAAATCTCATCCAAACAGTGTGGCTCCAGAGGTCATGGCCATCAGTGACTGTCATCCAGTTGTCAGTGTCAAAACCTGCCGTTTTCATTGTGTCATTCAACAGTGACTACACTTCACAACAACATATTGGCTGTAAAATAGTGTGGCTCATTCCTCGTGTTGTGAAATCATTACGTTGCACATTGGAGGGAGGTAACAGTTTCACACAGGGAAAGAACTGGACAGTAGGCAGCAACACTGGGAGGGAGGGAGGGAGGGATACAAACAAGATTATTCATTTCAGCCATTCCTGAATTTGGTCCACTGCTCCGCAAATCCATGATTGATTCAGTCTCCATACAAGGCTGTCGCAAAATTCCTTTCAGTTTCCCAACAGTCTTTCGTAGGACCATGTGGCCCAAACAACGCCATTTTGGAGTGACCCCCTGATCTCCCTAACCCATCCATTCACTGCTGACCTATCAGCCTGCAGCTGCTGACTGAATTGAGAGGAGACAGTTTACTACAAAAGATAGAAATGTAAGCATCTACTGGATTGGGATACAGGTACTCCGAATCAAATTTTTTGTTCAGTAGGTGTTTACAATGTTTTTCCAAGTATAATCAATCCTTTTTTTAAAAAACCTCTGGACTGATTTCCCACATTGGAAGAGCAAGGCTGCTAAGGTCAGTTAAGCAGTGCGTCTGTAGAAGTTGTCCATGTCTTGCAGGTTTTGAATGTCTGACGATTATAAGTTCAGAAAGTTTGGCCACTCCTGGGCTTTAAAGTACTTTGCGATGTCCTGTGGTCATGAAAGGTGCTATAGGAATGCAAGCTTTATATAAAACTGTGGTCACATCAACACTGTACCACAGAAGTCAGGAAAAGAAAAGAAAAGTCAAGTGAAAAAGAGTTTTGTTAACACGCAGGACAATGTTAAAAATGTGACCGATAACACTTGTAAGATTAAAGATTAATCAAAACGACATACCTTATAAAAAAAGTACTGTACAAGATTTGATATTCTGACATAATACAAGTGGCCATGTACAAATAGTAACTTAGCGAGGAATCTGAACCTTGCTATCGCATAATCACTATTTCTCACTGCTTGTCTTCCTTCTTTGCCCATAATTCCTGTGGGAAAAATGTTAATACAAGTTAAATGTAAAAAGAACATAACACAATATCATTCACATACCCAGTGTACATATGGAGAAAGTCACAGATTTTAGAGCACAGCAGGAGGCCTTTCGGCCCATCGTCTCTACGTCGGCCATCAAGCATCCATCGATTCTCATCCCATTTTCCAGCACTTAGTGGGGGAGCCGCCATGGGCAATGGTGATGAGGCTGCATCGGTTCCTGGATAAACAGAAGATCTTGAGGTGGGCGACACAGACCAACAAATGTATCCGGGAGGGGAGTGAGCTGCGGATCTACCAGGACAAAGTGGACATTGTGTTCTTGCAGGAGATGCACCTGAAGTTGGGGGATCAGCCGAGGCGGAGGAAGGGGTGGGTGGGGCAGGTGTTCCACTCAGGGTTAGGCATGAAGACAAAAGGGGTGGCAGTTGCTTTTGAGGTGGGGATTTTTGTAATGGACAAGGCGCTGCTGGCCGACTCGGAGCACTCGACGATTGTGGTTTCCGACCGTGCGCTGCACTATGTGGATTTGCGGGTGGTGCGGGGGGGCCCAATGGCCGCAGTAGCGGTTAGATGTGAGGCTACATGAGGGAATATATGAGTGGGTGAGGGCTGCCATCCAGGGTATGTAGAGTTGAATGACATGGGGGAGGTCACGGCCATACACTGTGGGAGGGCACTTAAGGCAGTAAGTTAGGGTTGCATGTATTTCGATCCAGACCCATAGGGAGAGGCGGAGCGAGAGGAGAGAGCAAGGCTGGTGGAGGAAATTCTGTAGGCGGATCGGAGGTACTCTGTGGCGCTGGAAGAGGGGTTGTTGAAGGAGAGGCAGAGGCTTCAAATGGAGTTTGGGTTAGTGTTCACGGGGAAGGTGGTAAGACAGCTGCGGAGGGCCAGATGGGCAATGTACATGGGGAAAAGGAGAGTAGGATGCTGGCCCACCAGCTGAGGAAGCAGTCAGCAGCGAGGGAGTTGGTACAAGGGGGTAAGGTGGTGACGGACCCAGAGGGGGTAAATGGGGTATTTGAGGCCTTCTACAGGAAGCTGTACGAGTCAGAGCCTCCATCTGGGGAGGAGGAAATGAGACAGTTCCTGAAGTTCCCCAAGCTGGAGCGGGAGGGGGTGCTGGAGGCAAGTTTGCAGGACTGGAGGAGTTGCCAAACGGGACTGGCTTTAGGTACCTGCAGGTGACAGATTGTGAGGAGAGAGGTGCCGTCCTTCCTGGGTGCTGTCTCCATGCTGCAGGACAAGTTGTTGTCGGAGGATGATACAGGGAAGGGAGGGTGTCGAATAGCTATATTGAATTGTTGGAGAGGGAGGACTGTGTGCCGGGCACTCCGGTGGAGGAGGATTAAGCGCAAATGGGAGGAGTTGGGAAGGGAGGTACAGGCCGGGATGTGGAAGGAGGGTAAACGTGTCCTCATCTTGTGCGAGATTAAGCTTCTTCCAGTTTAAGGAGGTACATAAGGCCTACATGACGGTTGCGAGGATGAGCTGCTTCTTTGCAGGGGTGGAGGATAGGTGTGGCCGATGTATTGGAGGGGGGGGGCACCAATTCCAAAGCTGAGGGGCTTCTGGCAGGGGTTCTTGAATATTATGTCCGAGATTCTGGGTGTGGGGGTGGCCCCCGGGTCCGGAGGTGCCGATATTTGGTGTGTCGGAAGATCTGGAAATCCAGGTGGGGGAAGAGAGGCCTATATATTGCCATTTGCCCCCTGATAGCCTGGATTGTGTTGGCGGGACTCAGAGCCACCGAAGGCGAAAGTATGGGTTGGCAGATGGGTTCACCCGGAGATGCAAACCGATCATTGATTTCTTCAAGGTGAATTAAGGGGTCACTAGCCTGGATTGTGTTGGCGGGACTCGGAGCCACCGAAGGCGAAAGTATGGGTTGGCAGAGGGGTTCACCCGGAGATGCAAACCGATCATGGATTTCTTCAAGGTGAATTAAGGGGTCAGCTGGGGGGGGGGGGGGGGGGGTTAGGGATAAGGTGGTAAAAGTAGGAAACGGGGTGCATTGGGTGCTGGTATCAGCGGAGGCTGGGGCTTTGTTGTTTTTATTCATGTTGATGTTTTGGTCTTCTGATATTTTTGTTTATAAATGTAAAAGGCCTTGAATAAAAATATTTCTATAAAAAGAGATGGCGGGGCCTTCACAAATAACCTCAGCTGTTGGCAATCGCTCTGCATAACAAACCAGCCACCTGAACTAACCGTTAACACAATAACGCTGTCATTTAATTTTTGACACCAGTTCATTAATTGGAAAGTTCACATGGATTATTGGGGAATATCTCGATCCAGTTTCCTCTGAACTCACGACTGTTTGGATTTGGCAGGGCAGCTCAAACATAGTAAGAAATTATTTACATTGTACAGGACCAATTACTGGCTCATTCACCAAAGAATGGGATGATTCTGTGCAGCCAGATATATAAAAAATACAAACCCTGAAGCTAAGCACTTGAAAATAGTTTTCATCAAGCGCCCATGTCAAAAACCAAAATGGTTGAAAAATGAGCTGAAAACCTATTTTGCAACAAATATCCGTGAAAAATGAAAGACCATTGATCAGGAACATTCCAATTAATTTACTGACTGATGTCGTTTTGTTATTTGGTGCATCAGATTCACTTTCAGCCAGATTGTGAAGTCTATTACAATCCCACTTTCATGTTACATATAAAGTTGTAACAAACAAATATCTGGCAATTTTCTGTTTACACACCTATGCCAATATTTGCTTCCATTATCATGCTGACATCATTTGCACCATCACCAATTGCTAAGGTAATAGGCTTGGTTGGCGATGTCTTCAAGAGTCTGACTACCTGAAAATATACAAAAGCAAATATCAATTTTAAGTCACAAAATGCAAGACATATGACATGGTCCACAAAGAACTACACTCACGAAAGCAAGTTTTCAAAAAGAATAATGGGTAAAATCTGATGTTCAGTCCTTTATCTTTTTTTTTTTTTAAATGTGTTTTTATTCAAAATTTTTCAATAATTTTTACGAACCAGTACAAAAAGAAAAACAACGAAAAGAAAACATAGCAATAAAACAGAAAACAACTTAACCATTTAACAAAACAAGGTGGGATATCTGCCCTTTACAAATGAAATCCATCCACCGCCCAAACCCCCCCCCCCCCCCCGGTTTGCTGCTGCTGACCTCCACCTAACGTTCCGCGAGAAAGTCAAGGAACGGTTGCCACCACCTGGAGAACCCCTGCAAGGACCCTCGCAAGGCAAACTTTATCCTCTCCAACCTGAGAAATCCCACCATGTCACTGCCCCAAGCCTCTACGCTTGGGGGTTTCACGACCCTCCACATTAACAAGAGCATTCTCCGGGCTACCAAGGAGGCAAAGGACAGAACTCCGGCCTCTTTCGACTCCTGCACTCCCGGATCATCTTGATACCCCAAATATTGCTATCCCCCAACTCGGTTTTACCCGAGTATCCAAGACCTTGGACATAGCCTTTGCGAAGCCTTTCCAAAATCTTGTAAGTGCCGGGCATGCCCAGAACATATGGACATGATTTGCTGGGCTCCCTGAGCACCTCACACACCTGTCCTCCACCCCAAAGAACTTACTCATTCTCGCCACTGTCATATGCACCCAGTGCACCACCTTAAACTGAATCAGGCTAAGCCTGGCGCAGATGAGGAGGAATTGACCCTGCCCAGGGAGTCAGCCCACAGGCCTTCGTCCAGCTCCTCCTCCCACTTGCCCTTCAGCTCCTCCACCGAGGCCTCCTCCACCTCCTGATATATTTCCGATATCTTGCCATCCCCTACCCACACGCCTGAGACCACCCTGTCCTGCATCCTCTGGGCAGGCAGCAGCGGGAATTCTCCCACCTGCTTTTTCACGAACGCCCGAACCTGCATGTACCTAAAGGTATTCCCTGGGGATAGCCCAAATTTCTCCTCCAGCGCCCTCAGACTAGCAAAAGTCCCATCAATGAACAAGTCCCCCATCCTTTTGATACCCGCCCTGTGCCAACTTAGGAACCCCCCGTCAATTATACCCGGAACGAACCTGTGATTGTTCCGTATCGGGGCCCAGACTGAAGCCCTTGCCTCGCCCCGGTGCCGTCTCCACTGCCCCCAGATCCCCAATGTCGCCGCCACCACCGGGCCCGTGGTATACCGCGTCGGCCGAAGCGGCAACGGTGCCGTTATCAGTGCCCCCAAGCTAGTATCTTTACAAGACGCCGCTTCCAACCGTTTCCACGCCGCCCACTCTCCCTCCATTACCCATTTCCCAATCATGGATATATTCGCTGCCCAGTAATAGCTGCAAAAGTTCGCAGCGCCTAGAATAGAACATATTATTAGAGATGAGGAAGCCCTAGACTGATGCACAAAGCTTCCAGCAGAGATCTCCTGTCAGATGCAAACGCTTTCCTTTTTACTCGTCTGGGAAGACCGAGATTAATTGTCACTGGATAGGAATTGGGATTAAGTCTATAAACTTCCGAATCTGATCTAGATGGGAAATACATTAGTGGTTTACATAGGCTCTTGTGCTATATGCTTCTATCTATATAGTGCAGGAACCAACAAAGACTTTAAAACAAAAACTGTTCACTGGTCTTGCAAAACCATAGTGATCACAGCCAGCAACAGATTCCATGGCACACTGTTAAAAGGTGCGATGTTCTCAGACCTTTCTCAAGAAAACTATCTCCCCAATTATGGAACAATGCCCGTGAGGAAGGGATTGTGTTACATATGTACCCGACTAAACTTGTAATCAATAGCCCTTCACTGATGTACAAAAGGTTCCAGCAGGGATCTCCCATCAGATGCAAGCTGATTGATTTTTCACTCGCCTGGGGAGACCAAGATGAATTGTCATTGGAGATAAGAATTGGGATCAAGTCTATAAACATCCTCATCTGATCAAATTGAGAAATACATTTGCTGCACTTAGCCAACATGTTAGTTGAATTTTAAAGACGGTTATTTTCATTCAGGTACAAAATATCTACTTCTATACCAATATACTGAAGGATAAGGGAAGCATGGGACTTTTAATACAGTTCGGCTTTCCCAAATTAACACAAACAACATAAAAAATTGCATGAGTAAGTATGATTTCTTTGTCCAACTGTACTTTTGAATACATAACTTACTTACTTTTGCTTTTTGCAGAGGTGCCATTCGGCAAAACAGCACAGCACTGCAGTTTTTGCTGATTTCCATGAACATTTTTTCATGCCCCCGGAGTGCAACTGAAAGGCTGGTTCCATCCACAACCAAGCCATGCTGAATCACATGATCCTGTTTTATTCTGTAATCATAAACCATTTGTTAAAGTTTATAATTCAAGATTCTGAATTTTCTTTGCATAGTTAATCTGTGTATGTACACAAGATAAAACACTGCCTGCACCAATCTATTTCAGAAAGATTTGAATACTCAATGCGGTTGACTATTAACTGGCCCCTCCCCACTGAAATGGCCTAGCAAGTCACTTAGTCCAAGGGCAAATAGGGATGAGCAACTAATGCTGGCCCAGCCAGTGACGCCCACATCCCAAGAACAAATTTTTAAAAATTTATTAGCAAGCAAAATTTACCCTCTCCATAAAACCTTATCTTAAATATGATGAATCCATACGATTGTATTTATTGTACACCTCCCACTCATATGCATAGGGAAATCTATTTATAGTATAGTGTAGGCCTTGCCTCAGCCAACTTATCCCATTACGTGCTGTAGAGAATTAATTTACTATAGTAATCGCTGCTGTTTTAACAGGAAGCTCCTTTTTTATGTACACTCAGATTTTGATCGTTATTCGATTCTTAGACTAGAAGAAATTAAATATGGAAAATGACTGGAGACCATGCTTGTTTTTACTTACATTACCAGCTTTTCTAAAAATATGAACTGTTTCAGGTGGAAAACCTATGATCCATCTTGTCCACCCCTTGGTGCATTTCTGGTAACCCTAAGTTCCATCTGTTAACAAAGACTTTTCCAGTTCCTTTTTGAAGCGCATCAATTTTTTTTGTTTCCGCCCATGCTGGTAATCTGTTTTGCCGACTTACCACCAGTTTTATTAAAAAGGATCTTCCCTACTATCCATACCTTATTATAGGTGGTTGCACTGACAAATCTCTCTCATTGGTGGCAGCATAGCCCTGACTGAAGCCTCTTTGTCTATCTGTACCATCTGCCCATTCCAATAATCACAGTAATAGTGTAGTCCTTATTACCAAAGCACACCTTTGACACTCTGTCTACTCCTCTGGTGCTTTCTCCAGCTTAGAGCACCTCCAGTTGTTCAAACCCTCTTGCCTATCCTTTAAAATCTGTTTGTCAGTTCCTGCTGAGCCCATACCATTTAAATACAAATTGAGCTATTCTCACTTAGCCTCAATGCATGACTGACTCCTCATTCCCTTTGATTTCAATCACCAAGTCACTTTACCCTCGATCCTCTGACTTCACTGCTATTCTGACAACACTAAACCTCTTCCTCTATATAAACTCTGTAGATTCATAGTCACCCCTTTAACCTGCTCCCCTACGTCCATCACTTGAATTATAGGTGAGGCCATTCCCCTGGCTTTAGGATCAATTCTCATCCAAGTCACTCACAACTGTACTTTTAAATTCTTAAGTGTTTCACTTTTGGACCATCATGTGCTACAATGCAGCTCAACCACTCTTTATCTGTGATGTCCTTGTTTACAGTAAAATTCCTACTTGCCCTAACCCTAGGCAAGCCCTCTAGTACTGTACCAATTTTTGCTTCCTGAAGTTCAAGAAGCACTTGAGCCTGTCTGGCACCAAGTCAGTTTAGCTATTATTCATCAGATCTGGCTGAATCATAACAAGCACTGTCAAGCGTTAGCCTTAGTAAGCCCCAGGCTCACCCAAAATAGGAAAGATAATCCCTGGCCTCTATTTTCCATCACCAACGACTGCGTTAAAACACTTTGTCTAATCTCCCATTGCCCTCACCTCCAACAACCAAATGTAAGGGGACCTTGAGACCAACCATTTCTCTGAACTATGATTTCCACAAGGTCCACCACTCCTCTTGAATGCACTCCCACTAAACTACTGCCAATCCAACTTCCCTTCTTGGCTCACCCTGCTTGCCAATATTGCAAAAGAGTTCCTTTTCCTCAGATATTGCTCGCCTTTTCAAAGTTATCACCCCCCCCCCCAAAAGAAAAATCACCCTCGGCCCCTCTCCTTACAAACCTAACCTCGAACCTTCCTGCCTTCTCCAGACTACTTGCAACATGCTGCTCCTTCTACAATTTCATGTCCAGCTTTCTTGCAAATACTTGTTGGAACCTCCGCAATCAGATTTCTGCCCCCACACAGCACCAAAACTGCTTTGAAATCACAAATGACAATCTTTATGACGGTGATCACGGTACATCAGTCTTCTTTACCCTTAATTGACCTCCCTGCAGTTGTTGCCATTGTTAATCACAACATCCCCTTCCATTCAGATGGACAATGGGAGGAGTAATTGCCACTCCGTGCCCAACTACCGTGGATTTTCTTCCATGCCCATCTCGCCTAATCTTCCGACTCGGACTGAGTGAGATCCAGGCAGCACAACTGCCTCAACGTCCAGTGTCGTAGTCCAGCTCCATCGGATTGAAGGACATGACCCATTTTTATTGGCACTAGCTGCCACGTAAGCTAAAGGTTCCACTGAAATTGACAGGAGAAGATAAATGTTTCAGGCAAGTGGATAGGATTTGGGGGTCGGTCAGACCTCTAGGGCAGGGGATGGGGGAGGAGCCCCATGGCAGTGGGGGAAACCCCAATGGGTGGTGAGTGGGGATGCAAATAGCTTGGGGGGGAGGGGCGGGTTGGGGAAAAGAGGAGTGGGTCGGGGGGGGGGGGGAGGGGGGTGTACGTTGGGTGGAAGTAGTCAGTGTGGGTCTTTTACAATAGTTACCCAGCAGTTACAAGAGGTTTTAATGCATCTAACATTTGCTGGGTAATTATTTGTGTAACAAAGTGGGAACCATGCAATATAAAAAGCACATTTTTGAATGGTTCCCAGTGCAGGGCAATTGCCCAGAGAAAGTTTGCACTTCTGGGCAATTGCCATGCAAAGCCTTACCTGTGACATTCTAAGAGCCATCCTTGGGGCACACTTCTAATCCAACGCTGGGGAGCTCAGAAGCTATGGCCAATGAGGCCATCCCTAGCCCCCATCCTCTTCCACCATCCATTCCCTATCTACAAATTATCCTTGGTGATAGCATCTGAAGAATTAGGTTCAAACTTCACTTATGCACTGACAAGCCCAGCTTTATATCTCAAGATCCTTCCTCTACTTGTGTTATCAACTTGCTTGTTTGGCATCCATCCTGATGAGCGACAATTTCTTCAGGTCAAACAGTGTGTAGAATTAAGCCACTGTCTTTAGGGCTGCTACAAACTCTACTCTTGCTACTTGCATTTTCCTTCCTTGCCATCGGCGCACATTGAAGCAAACCATGTGTGCATTTTTGTCCTATTTGAGCCGTGCTAGAGTTGGATCCTAAATACTCTCCAAAGATTGCCTACTTCTACGACTAATGTATCATGTGAGCGTACCCTTTAAGAAATGGGTGTTTAAGAAATGTACCTTTAAGAAATGGAAATGCTCATGTTACTGGAGTGATGTCAGATAGTGGGTGGAGCTGAGCTCTACTTCTGCTTTTTTAGTTTCAGTTTGAGAAAAGCTTGAGTGTGTCTGTGAGCTGCACTGCTGTTGATCTCTGCCATGAAGAACTATCTCTTAATCATTTGGTGAATTCATAAGAATTATAAATGTTTTCAGTCTTGAATGTAAACCCGAATGTGCTCCTGTTTGAAGGTTTGTTAAGTCTTTTGGATGTTAAACGGATGGCATACAGATTACTTAGTGTAGAATTCTTTGGGGGGGGGTGTATTTGATTTACTGGTTGCTAAGATATTCACTGTTTGTTCTAAAAAGATTAACTGGAGTTCATAGAATAAACATTGTTTTGTTTTAAAAACCACTGGTCCATTTTCTGCTACACCATGCCTGTAGAGTGAGCCGTGTGCTCCCCATACCACAATCTATTAAAAGTTGTGGGTCAGGTGAACTCCATGATACACTTTGGGATTCTCTAAACCCTGGCCCATAACAATTGGGGGCTCGAGGGGGATACAAGTCTATCTATTGGATTGGCTTAGCGAACTTAAAGACAGTGAGGGGTGAGCATATTCTGGTTGCTTTTCAGGTGTGGTATTTTAGTTTAAGTGGGGAGTGTGTTGTGGACAATGGCTCTTTCAGAGGCTGAGGTTTTTGGGGGTGGAGACTGTCACACGCAGTACCTTACGGACAGAGACTAAAAGCAGACTGTTAGATTTGGCAAAAACATTGCAGTTAACATTACCTGACAAAATGCGAAAAGATGAGGTAATTATGGCGGTGGTTAAGCATTTAAAGTTGCCTGAGATAAGAGTTTGACTCATTGGAAATGGCAAAAATTCAGTTGCAAGTTAAGCAGCTTGAACATGAAAAAGAATTAAAGCAGCTTGAATATGAAAGCGATAGAGAGGAAAAAGAAAGAGAGGAAAAAGGAGAGAGAAGAAAGGAGAAAAGAAAGAATAGCCATGGCAGAACAAAGAGAAAGAGAAAGGGAGATACAGATCAGGGAAAAAGATAAAGAGAGAGAGTTTGAACTTCAGAAAATGGCCATGAAACATGACAGTCAGTTAAAATTGGCAGACGTAAAGGGAAACGTACAGTTGGATGATAGTGATGAGGATAATGAGACAGAGCGTCATAGTCGAAGGCTTGGTGGGAATCTATTTAAATATGTCAAGCATTGCCAAGGTTTGACGAGAAGGAGGTCGAAGCCTTTTTCATTTCATTTGAGAAGGTAGCTAAACAAACGAAATAGCCATCGGACATGTGGGTATTACTGATTCAAACAAAGCTGATTCAAACAAAGCTGGTAGGTAGAGCTAGTGAAGTGTTTGCATCACTACCGGAGGAGGCATCGGGGACGTATGAGGAGGTGAAAAAATCCATCTTGGGTGCATATGAACTAGTGCCTGAAGCTTACAGACAAAGGTTTAGAAATTTAAGGAAAGAATTTGGTCAGACATACATGGAGTTTGAAAGGATCAAACCGAGTAATTTTGATAGGTGGATAAGAGCTTTGAAAATAGACCAAATGTATGAAGCTCTCAGAGAAATTATCATTTTGGAGGAGCTTAAAAATTCAATTCCTTATGTAGTGAGAATTCATGTGGAAGAGCAGAGGGTTAAAACTACGAGGTTAGCAGCAGAAATGGCAGAGGATTGTGAATTAGTTCATAAATCAAAGCTTGGTTTCTGACATCAGTTTTAGCCTGTGAGGGATAGAAACTGGGGACATGAGATATACTCAAGTGGTAAAGGTAAAGGTGATCTGATGGGAGATAATAAGGAGTGTGTACCTCAGTGGTTGAAGAAAAGCAGTGGGAAGGCTGATGTGGTAAAACAGGATAAGACAGTGGGGTTTGTTAAAGTGGTAAAGGAAAGCCCAAGTGAAGCGAAGGAGGTGCGTAACATTGTACAGCCTGATCAAGAGGTGATTGATAAGGTGCCAGATCTCTTTAAAGAATTTACTTGTGTGGGTAAAGTTTACACATGTGTATCAGGAGGACTAGGTAAAGAAGTCACAATTTTAAGAGATACGGGAGCTAGTCAATCATTAATGGTAAGAGATGAGGAGTTATGTAGGTTGGGAAGAATGTTGCCAGAAAAGGTGGTAATATGTGGAATTAAGGGTGCGAGGAATAGTGTTCAATTATATAAGGTAAGGTTGGAAAGTCCAGTGAAGAGTCGAAGTGGTAGTAGGAGTAATAGAGAAACTATCTTGTCCAGGAATACAGTTTATCTTGGGTAATGATATAGCTGGATCGAAAGTGGGAGTGATGCCTACTGTGGTTGATAAGCTAGTAGAAAATCAGACAACTGAAGTTTTGAAGGACGAACATCCTGGGATTTTCCGGATTGTGTGGTAACAAGGTCACAGTCACAGGTTAAGACAAGAGGAGAAATCAAAGAGTGAAGATGAAGCTGAAGTGCAATTATCAGAAACTGTTTTTCATCAGATGGTTGAAAAAGAACAAGAACAGGTGGAGGATGAGGCGGATATTTTTAGTTCAGGAAAATTGGCGGAGTTACAACAGAAAGATATAGAAATAAAACGGGTGTATCAGAAAGCATACACGGAAGAGGAATCGGAGTGTATACCAGAGTGTTATTACCGTAATAGTGATGTCTTGATGAGAAAATGGAGACCTTTACATATGCAGGCGGATGAAAAGTGGGCAGACGTTCATCAAGTAGTATTGCCGGTAGGGTATAGAAAGGAGGTGTTGCGAGTTGCACATGAGGTACCAGTGGGAGGTCATTTGGGAATAAGGAAAACTCAAGCTAAAATCCAGAAACATTTTTATTGGCCTGGACTACATAAAGATGCAGTTACATTTTGTCCATCATGTCATACATGTCAAGTGATAGGGAAATCTCAAGCAGTGATGAAACCAGCGCCATTAATACCCATTCCAGCATTTGAGGAACCTTTTACAAGGGTCCTAATTGATTGCGTAGGACCGCTTCCTAAAACAAAAAGTGGGCATCAATATCTTTTGACTATAATGGATGTGTCTACTAGGTTTCCAGAGACAATTCCAGTACGTAATATTACAGCTAAAAAGATTGTGGAGGAGTTACCTAAATTCTTTACTAGATATGGACTACCCACAGAATTATAATCAGTTCAAATTTTACCTCCAGGTTATTCAAAGTAGTAATGAATAGCTTAGGAATACAACAATTTAAATCAACTGCGTACCATCCAGAATCGCAGGGAGCGTTAGAAGGGTGGCATCAGACATTAAAAATAATGTTGAGGGCGTATTGGCAAGATTATCCAGAGGATTGGGATAAAGGAATTCCATTCGTACTGTTTGCAATTATGGATGTACCTAATGAGTCAACCAAATTTAGTCCTTTTGAACTAGTTTTGGTCATGAGGTAAGAGGACCACTTAAATTGATTAAGGAAAAATTGGTGAGTGAGAAATCGGAAATTACATTATTGGATTAAGTGTCAAATTTTAGGGAACGATTAAATAGAGGTGAATTGGCTGGACAATATTTAAAAGTTGCACAAAATGTGATGAAACGGGTAGCGGACAAGAAATCCAATGTTCGTAGTTTTGCCAGTGGAGATAAAGTTTTAGTATTGTTACCAGTGGTAGGTGAACCTTTAAAAGCAAGGTTATGTGGACCTTATCAGATTGAAAGGAAATTAAGTGAGGTGAATTATGTTGTAAAAACACCAGATAGAAGGAAGACTCACCGAGTGTGTCATGTGAATATGCTTAAAAGGTACTTTGAAAGGGAAGGAGAGAAAAAGGAGGAGGTTTTAATGATTCTAACTCAAAGTGACAAACCAAATCCAGATGACTGTGAATTTGACATACCTCAAATTAAATTGGAAAATGAGGATGTTCTTAAAAATTGGGATACATTGTTGAGTTACCTTCCAGAGGAAAAACAAACTGATCTGAAAGAGTTATTGATATCACATGGGCAGGTTTGTAGAGATAAATTGGGAAGTACTAAAATGGCTATACATGATGTAGATGTGGGAAATGGTGTTTCAATCAAACAGCATCCATATAGACTTAACCCGTTAAAATTGGCACAGGTTAACAGAGATTGAGAGTATGCTTACAAATGGCATAATTGAAGTGGGTTGTAGCAAATGGAGCTCACCCATAGTGATGGTGCCTAAACCAGACGGTACCCAATTGCTGTGTGTGGACTATAGAAAGGTTAATGCAGTTACAAGAACGGACTTGTATCCTATCCCACGTTTGGAGGATTGCATTGAGAAAGTGGGACAATTAGTTTTTAATTCCAAATTGGATTTACTTAAAAGGTTACTGGCAGGTACCTTTCTCTGAAAGGGCGAAGGAGATTTCAGCTTTTGTGACTCCAGATGGTATATACCAATTCAAAGTTATGCCATTTGGCATGGAAAACACACCAGCCACATTTCAACAGTTAACTAACAAAGTCTTTTCAGGATTACCCAATTGAGCGGTATACATAGACGATCTGGTAATTTTCAGCCAGACATGGAAATACCATTTAAAACATCTGATGGAGTTATTTGATCGACTTTTGGAGGCGGGTTTGGTGAGAAACCTCGCCAAAGTGAATTTGGAAAAGCCCGAATCACTTTCCTGGACGGGTTTTCGATACCCTCAAGACAAAGGGAAATAATGCGATTTCTTGGCACGAGTGGATTTGATCGAACATTTGTGCAAAAGTTTTGTAGCGTAATTGTTCCACTGATGGACTTGCTTAAGAAACGTCGAAAATTTGAATGGACAGCGGATTTCAACAGGCATTTGAAAGCCTGAAAGCTGTGATAACCAATGCTCCTGTGTTGGAGAATTACGAGGGACTCTGTGATCAGATTGAACTAATGTATCTGACTTTAAAGAAACATGCTGAGGCGTAGAGAATTGGACGGATCGTGCAGAGACCTTCTTGTTCAACGAGACTGTCAATCATTAAGTATTTCAGTTGGAGGAAGAAGATCAGAAAAAATGGACTATGTTATTGTACCTGTTTGCGCGTGTTGTTTTTTGAAACAAAAAATATCTTTACTGTGTGCATTTCTTAAAGGATGGTGAAAAATGAAACCATCTTGAAGATGATGGGTTTGTTTTTTTTGAGGGGGGGGGTGTCATGTGAGAGTAATGGGTGTTTAAGAAATGTACCTTTAAGAAATGGAGCTGCTCATGTTACTGGAGTGATGTCAGAGTGTGCTCTACTTCTGCTTTTTTTAGTTTCAGTTTCAGAAAAGCTTGGGTGTGTCTGTGAGCTGCACTGCTGTTGATCTCTGCCATGAAGAACTATCTCTTAATCATTTGGTGAATTCATAAGAATTATAAATGTAAACCCGAATGTGCTCCTGTTTGAAGGTTTGTTAAGTCTTTTGGATGTTAAACGGATGGCATACAGATTACTTAGTGTAGAATTCTTTGGGGGGGTGTATTTGATTTACTGGTTGCTAAGATATTCACTGTTTGTTCTAAAAAGATTAACTGGAGTTCATAGAATAAACATTGTTTTGTTTTAAAACCACTGGTCCATTTTCTGCCACACCATGCCTGTAGAGTGAACTGTGTGCTCCCCATATCACAATCTATTAAAAGTTGTGGGTCAGGTGAACTCCATGATACACTTTGGGATTCTCTATCCCTGGCCCATAACATATGTCATTCAAACCATCTGCTGATGAATCCATACCGTTGACACCTACAATTTCTCCAGGTCAGAATGTGATTTTCCAAAATCTGATCCCAAGTTCTGCAGCCTGGTCCAAAATGTACAGCCTGTATCCCATCCTTCACCATCCTCACCTTTTCCCGCTGACCTAAATCAAATCTGTCACTTAGTACCACAGATTGAAATTTCTTAATTTCTCTTCTTCAAAGTGATCTTTGCCATCTTGTTTAAGATTTCTTTCTTTGGCTTGGGGTGATATTTGCGCAATTATAATTCTGTGAAGTGCCTTGGGAAAACGTTCCACGTTAAAGGTGTTATATAAATGCAATTACCGAAGGGCCGAGGATTTTTAAAAAAAAATGAACCATAGATATCAATTGTAAATGCAATGCTTTCTGAAACAATTTTTTTAAAAAGAGTCATTTACGGGATCTGGGCGTCGCTGATTATGCAGCATTTATGGCCAGCATTTATTGCCCACCCCTAGTTGCCTTCTTGAACCACTGCAGTCCCCGAGGTGTAGGTTTCATCTCTTTTGTAGCAGTTGAATACAACAGGGTGGCTTGCTAGGCTATTTCAGAGGGCATTCAAGAGTCAACCACACTGCTGTGGGTCTGGAGTCACATGTAGGCCAGACCAGATGAGGACAGCAGCTTTCCTTCCCTAAAAGGACCAGATGGGTTTTTACAATAATAGACAATGATTTCATGGTCATCAGTAGACTTTTAATTCCAGGTATTTTACTGAGTTTAAATTCCACCACCTGCCATGGTGGGATTTGAACCTGGGTTCCCAGATCATTACTAGACCTATGACAATACCACTGTGCCACCGCCTTAATTATAGAGGAATGGTTTTACTAGAATCAACTTACTGCACAATCATAAAATACAGAAGAATTGTGTGGCATTAATTAAATGGACCACAGAAAGTAAACATGATTACCTTCTATCAAGTCTTTCAAGCTGCGCAGCACATTCAGTGTCTGATTTCTGATTGGTGAGTTCCAAAATATTCATTGCCCTGTGAAAATGTCCACTTGATAAACTCACACTAATTGCAGTTTCCTGTTTATCTCCTGTAAGAACCCATACTTTGATTCCTGCCAATTTAAGAGCTTCTATTGTCTCTGGAACTTTTTCTTGCAACCTAGAACAAGAAATAAAGCGGTTAAGATACTTACTGCAAGCAACACTTTATATGTCTAATTACCATTTCTGACAGACATTCAGTAACATTGTCAAACATTATGCAACTAGGTGGACAGCAGTTCAGATATGGGTTCAGCTCTGATCCTCCACAGTCAAAGTTTAAGAAATTCTATATTACAAAAGGACACAAACTCAAATTCAGGTGAACAGCTCTTCTCAAAATAACACGATACTTTATATAGTAGTGTAAATGCAAAACCTGTGGTAGGTGACCAGCAGATACCTACAATGCACTCGAGGTTTCAATAAATGGGACGAAAGTATTTAAATATGTTGATGTTATGTCCAAATCACCAGGCAGCTAAACAATAAAACTTTATTGGATAAACATATGGATGATAATGGCATAGTGTAGGTTAGATGGCTTTTGTTTCGGTGCAACATCGTGGGCCGAAGGGCCTGTACTGCAATGTTCTATAATACTGCTCAGAAATGCCTCAATAAAATGTTTCACTTTAAGGGAATCAAAATATCAGCTCACAATAGTACCAACATCCAAACATTTAGGTGCAGTGTTACTCAAATCACATAGTATCATTATCACGTTACTTCCTCAAATGTTTGGTACAACTAAAATCAATTTATAAATGAAACACAAGAGGAGATTACTTACAATGTAATCATCATTGTATGATCAAAGTTAAAAATCTAGACACAATCAGGAATTGCTGTTATCTCACAAGGGAAGTTATTAGAAAATTGTCGGTTGAACTTCATTGTTCTGGGAGTCTTGTAACCTCGTCTCCAACCCATATATACCACAGCATCAATTTGAAACACGCTTTGACTCCAGTGTCTGGCAAAGGTAGCAATTAGGGCCACCAAGAGCACTAACATTTTACAGTTATAAATAACTGTTAAAAGGAAAATGGAGGTTGGCCAGGAGGATGCTTTACATGTGGAGCTAAAGCTAAAAGAATGAAGAAGCCTTCATATACAGTAAGCAGCTATAATTTCCTTTTATTTGTTCATCCTGCACATAGTAATTTTTCAAAGCAGTACCATCCTGAGAAACAATTTTCAGGTCACCTTGGAAGCTAACTGAGCACTTTTTGTTTGGACAAAAGTGATTTGTGACAGCATACAAGCTGCTCCAGGCAACCATCTTAGAAATAAAAGACAGGCTCGCATTCATACTGCACTTTTCACGACCACTAGAAGTCGCACCACAGCCACCGAGGTACTTTTGAAGAGTAGACACTGTAGCAATAAGAGAGACCTTGAAGGAACTCTGCACAAGTTGGCTCATCAAGGGACTAGCACACAAACTAAGTGAGCTTCATTCCAGTTGGTTCTGCTTTGGCACACAATATAAAGCAATACTGTCAATGATCTAGTTTGCTGACTTATTTATTAATTAACTTGCTAATTAAATATAATATAATAAATATTTTAAATATTTCAGAATTGTCCAAGGTCTTTCATACTAACTGTTCACCTGGCCACAAAAGCCAAGCAGTGCTTTCTTTTATGAAAGGAAATGTTAAATGATTGACAAAATTTGATCAGTTTTTCAGAAATTGGTAAACAAAAAATGATTTGAAACGGAGATGGAAATGTAACCTTAATCCATCTAGCAAACAAGGCAGGTCTACCAATCGTTAGACTTTGGTGTTTATTATGAAGGCTGACAAAGTAATAGTCCTTAAGAGATTTCACAAGAGCTCAGGGGTTGATAAAAACTTGGACTCTAGCTTTGATCCCAACAAGTTATAGTGCCATCCAGGGTCAAAAGGAGGAAATGGCAGAATTTATCAAATGTACTTCATAAACTGGATCAAAGTGAAAAGCTGTACTAATACTGTACCTGCAAGATGTAAATCCCAGTCAGAAATGACAGCTGAGAGAGCAAGAAATTAAGTAGGAGAAACTCCAGCAACTCAAAAGAAATATTGGTACAAGACGCTGCATATTTATACTGATCATCTGATGAATGTGTGAAGGAATTCAAGTAGTAAGCAAAGTTTCCCAGGTGGAATGATTCATGGGACCAGCAATGTTATTATGAATGATTGTTAGATACCCAACAGGTAAAAGTTATGCATTTGTAGAATCGTGCTGACAACTACATTTTCTCTGTATGACTTGCAAAGAGAAATTTGAAATGCTCCATCCTCACTGAACAGACCACAATCTCAACAAGTCTACTTGGGGGCGAGTCCACCTTTGTCACCCCATGCACATTACATCCTGGAGATACCAATGTCCATTCAAACTCCAAATCTTTGTTTAGATTTCAGACTACAGGTATTGTGGGCTCGACAGGTTTTTACAAAAAAAAAAAAAAATCAATTTTCTTCCAAAAGAACCGCAATGATGAAAGAAACAAAGTGTAACAAATTTCTTATCAGCGCCTTGGCCAATGACATTGACATATGCTTTGTCAACAATTGTTAGTATCAGGCTGGTACCAGAGTCAAAGCCCAGGCAGTGCAGAATTAGTGGCGAGGTCAATGTGGATGACTCACCAGTATTCTCAGTGGGACCAATGACTGCATCAGTGATGCTTTGTCTGTCAGCGACCAGGATGTTTTGGTCATTCTATCACTGCCAGCAGAAGGCAAAGCACCTAAATCTAAAGATAATTTGCAGCATGAATGAAGGCATTTTTGAGGAATGTTGGACCTTTTCTTCAGTCATGGAAATAAACAACTCAATTAAAATGATGCAACTTTATAGGAACAATCCTGTAAATTCTCATTTCACTTGAACCTGGGGACAGGAGATTCTTCATTCTACGGAACATCCTCTTGCGCAAGTTAAACTTGGACTATCTGGATGACAGAAACTACTTTCAGTTATTAAGCCAATTATGTTCTACTCTTGAAATAAATCTGAAATAATGGAATGGAAATTGCTTATTGTCACAAGTAGGCTTCAAATGAAGTTACTGTGAAAAGCCCCTAGTCGCCACATTCTGGCACCTGTTCAGGAAGGCTGGTACGGGAATTGAACCGTGATGCTGGCGTGCCTTGGTCTGCTTTCAAAGCCAGCGATTTAGCCCTGTGCTAAACCAGCCCCTTAATCATGGGCGTCTCTCACAAGGAAAATTTATAGCATCTAACAAAAAATTTGAAACCACTGATTAGCAGCATTGCATAATCCAGAGTTAGGTTAGTCAACAGAGCCTTGCATGTTTGTTGAAAAATAGTTCATCAAAACCTTAAAGGATCATTGCTGTGTTCTTAAAGATTAGAAAGAGACTAAATTATATTCAGCAACTAAAAATACAGGAAAACATGGGAAGTTATCTATTGTCTCAAAAAGGAAAGGAAAACAACACTTCCCTTTTCAGTAATGCTGTGTTATAGGATGGGAAAAGGTATCTCACCCAAAGGGTACAATATTCTTAACAGCAATTCCTGCTTATGCATGGAGGCTGAGTGAGTTTTAAAAAGCAGAATCCACATTTGGAACTGGTGATGAACAAAATATGCCACGCATTTCTCTAGCAATGTGTCATGTGCAACTCTGAAAGCCACCACTTCCTCAGGTGTTCCTTACCTTCACATTTGCACATGCAGCATGGTTGATAAGGAAAACATAACATACAAACTTGAATTTCAATTCAACAATAACCCAAATATCCTACTATTTTATTAACTCTCTGAATTTGTTATTGCAATTTGAGTACAGCAGAACGGCGTTAATTTCCAGGATAAGATTAAATACACCATAAGAACAAGACACCCATTGTGCATTCTTAAATTGAAAACAAATCATCGATTTGATGAAAATGCATTAAGCAATTATTAATTCCAGTACATTTTGGCGGTTACACTGAAACTGGCACTTAAAGTAACGAGATTGTCATGATAAATTACAAATTGCATGAAGTGAGAGATGGTTGACATCTTCAAAACAGAAGAAACAAAGTAACTTCTCAATTAATCAGTGGCATTTCAGAAAAATCCAGCATAAAAACTTAATCTACAGAATTTGATCTCAGAATAATGATTTCATTAAATTAGACCTTTCATGCAGCATCTGTAAGGACACGAGTTTAGGGGCATTGGTCATGGCACTCTGCCGTTCTCGCCGGCCCGGTACTCCACAAGCCCGGTGAGGCAGCATCGGTTTGGGCTCCAATCTGCAGCAACCATCGGATTGCCCCAGGGAGACTAGATGGAGGGTTTTGGGGATGGCAGAGAGCAGGGATCGGGAGTGTGGGAGATTTGTTTATAGATGGGAGCTTCCCGGTTTGAGGGAGTTAGAGGAGGAGTTTGAGTTGACAGGAGGGTATGGGTTTAGGTATCTGCAGATTCGGGACTTCTTGCGAAGGCAGGTTGCAATCTTCCCGCTTCCACTGCCACAGGGGATACAAGATGGGATAATTTCTAGAGTATGGTTGGGAGAGGGGAAAGTCTTAGATATCTATAAAGAACTCATGGAGTCAGAGGAAACGCAGACAGAGGAGCTAAAGCACAAATGGGAGGATGGGTTAGGGAGAGAGATAGAGGCTGGTCTCTGGGCAGATGCATTAAGCAGGATCAACAAGTCCACATCATGCGCCAGGCTCAGCCTGATACAATTTAAGGTCGTTCACTGGGCACACATGACGGTGGCCCGGATGAGCAAGTTTTTTGGGATAGAAGACAGGTGTGCAAGGTGTGCGGGAGGGCCAGCGAACCATGTTCACATGTTTTGGGCATGTTCGAAGCTTAGGGGATTCTGGCAGGGGTTTGCAGATGTCATGTCCACGGTGTTAAAAACCAGGGTGGCACCAAGTCCAGAGGTAGCGATTTTCGGAGTTTCGGAGGACCCGGGAGTCCAAGGGACGAGAGAGGCCGACGTCTTGGCCTTTGCCTCCTTGGTAGCCCGGAGACGGATACTGTTAGCATGGAGGGACTCGAAGCCCCCCAAATCAGAGACCTGGGTCAATGACATGGTTGGCTTCCTCAGTCCTGAGAAAATCAAGTTTGCCCTGAGAGGGTCAATGCTAGGGTTCGTCCGGAGGTGGAAGCTGTTTGTCGACTTTTTTTAGAGCAAATTAACTGTCAGCAGAGGGTTTAGTCTAGATTACTATTCAAGGAAGGTGGGACCTGTGAGGGAGGTAGATAGTCTTTGCACTATGCTTATAGTGTTTGTATATGATTTACTGTTACTGTTATAAAATCACAAATGCCTTAATAAAATATTTTACAAAACAAATTAGACCTTTCATATTAATTTACATAATTTATAACTTCATGAACAAAGTAAGAGAATTCATAGATATCTAACTGGAGTAACAATGACGTCAAAGCATTAACATACTTATCTTCAACGCCAGAAGCTCCCAGCAAGTGCAGGTCTCTCTCAATAAAATGGAAAACATTTGCTACTACTTGTTCTCGGTTCTGTAGCGATGTCCTGGCTTGAAGAAGCTGAGATGAGACTTCAAGATATTCTTTCTTGGATAAATATTTGCATCCTATACAGAGCGTTCGCAGTCCTTTCTGGAAAGAATATGTAAAATCTGTAATTGTTATAACATCTTGTGTATTCTAAAACCCTACATAACCGATGAGGTACTTAATTTTTGTGCTGAACAGCTGGTTTGTGATCTAGAATGCTGCCAACAGCGCGAGTTCAATTCCCATACCGTCTGAGATTAGAACCACAGAATTCCTACAGTGCAGAAGGAGGTCATTTGACCCATCAAGTCTGCACCGAACCTCTGAAAGAGCACCCTAGCTAGGCACACTCCCCTGCCTTATCCCCATATTTAATCCATGAAGACCCTGCCTTCTCAACCTTGTCCCTTGCTCGAGTTGTGGTGATCCTCAGGTTAAATAAACACCAATCAGCTCTCCCCCAAAGGGGAGAGTGGCCCATGATCCTCTGGGACTGTGGTGACATTTTACTTACTTATTGGATTGCAGTCATTGCTTGTAGGGAGCAGTGACATCCACTATGCACAGTTAAATCCCATATTTAGTAATCGGCTGGATGTTGCGAACAATAGCAAAGCAACAGTGCTCGCCGCTAACTTCAAAATGTTGCCCATAAAAATCCAATGACCAGTTTAAATCTGGTGCTCTATTAAAGGGATTTCTTTGTGTGCAGCAGTGATGCCTGCAAACAGTCAAACGCATTGAAGTTGTGAAGCACATGGTCCACAGTGGTTCAGGGAAGCAGCTCACCATTTCAAGGTTAAGTAGGAATGGGAAATAAATGATGGTCTAGCCAGCGACTGCTGACTCATACAAACAAAGTACTCAGGGAAGAGCAACTATTTCAGAGGATGGGCTTCCCTTCGCTGGAACCACTGTCCTAGCCAATCATATAACTAGAGCTGTGGACAAGGCTTTAAACTAACAGTGGGGGGGGGGGGGGGGGGGGGGGAATAAAAAATTCAGGTAAAAGGAGAGAAGGAGCGAGGCATCTGAACACTGTTGCAATGGGGATATAGACAAGCAGAGCGGATTGTACATTGCCATTAAGGTCACTGCAAGGAACAGAAGTAAAATAATGAAATTAAGGGTTCTTTATCTGAATGCACAAACCACCTGCAATAAGATAGATAAATTGTTGGCACAATAGAGGTAAGTGATTTAGATCTAATCGCCATTAGAGACATGGCTACAAGGTGATCAAGGTCGGTAATTATTCCAGGGTACACAATATTTCAGAAAAACAGACAGAATCGCAAAGAAGGAGGCATAACCCAAATAGCAAAGGATGGCATAAGGTCATTAGTGAGAAAGTCGAATCAGTGTGAACGGAAATTAGGAACAGCAAGAGTCAGGAAACACTGGTGGGTGTAGTTTATACATCCCCTAAATTATTGGAGTTTGTAACAAAGGAAATGTAATCATTTTGGGGACTTTATAATCTTCATATAGACTCAGACAATCAAACTGGCACGAGGCAGTTTCGTAGTGGACCTGCATCGATAAAGCTGTCTTAGATCTATTATTGTGTAATGACGCAGTGTTAATTATAGTAATATCATAGTAAAAGATCCACTGGGAAATAATGATCATAATAACATGACCATTGAATTCCATGTTAAAGCTTGAAAGTGACATATTCTAACTGCAAGCAACAATCTTAGAAACTTAGACAAAGCCAATTGCAAGGTAGGAGGGGTGAACTGGCCAAGGTTAATTGTGTAACAGATTAAACGGAATGGAGGCAAATTAATAGTGAGGAGTATTTTTTTTTTAAATTCAAAATGTTCAACATACATTCCATTGAAAAAAACAACTCATCAATAACCAACTTAGAAGTCACTTTAGTCTGGTCACAATGTCCCATCTGCAAGAACCATAGATTTACCCCTGCAACAATGGGCGCCTCCTTTTGAAAAGGTGGAGACAGGGCAGAGTAGCTATCCTGGGGGAACTCAGACATGCTCCAGCTTCCAAAAGGGAATGATCTCCGGTACATACAAATAAGGAACTTCCTCCACAAGGAGCCAGCAACGCTCCCCCGGCTACCGGGACACTCCCTATTGGACTGACTTGACCACGGGCGAATTGGGGGATGGCAGCTGCGCAGACATGTATGGACAACTATTAGAGCAGGAAGGGTCATCGCTGGACGATACACAGAAGTGGGAGGAATAGCTAGGCATCGAGATGGGGGGAGCACTCTGGATCGAAGCACTGCACAGGGCAAACTCTATCATCGAATGCAGAAGGCTGCTAAAGGTAACGCAGCTAAAGGTAGTGCACAGGGTGTACCGTACACTCGTGAGCAGGTTCTACTCGGATGCGGAGGACAAATGTGAATGGTGCCGGGAGTCCTTGCCAGCCACACCCACATGTTCTGATCTTGTCCCAGACTGTCGGATACTGACCCACCTTTTTCGAGGCCATGTCCAAGGTTGGGTGTGTGAGGGTAGATCATGCCCATTTGTGGCAGTCTTTGGGTATTGGAGCAGCAAGAATTCTTTACAGGGTCGGGCAGACAGACACCCCAGCCTTTATCTCCCTTATCGCCCGCTGAAGACTCCTGCTCAGCTGGAGATCAGCAGCGTCACCAAAGACCGAAGGCTGGCTGTCCGACTTGAGAGAATTCCTTAAATTGGAAAAAAATAAAATTCTCCATTTGGGGATTGGCGGAAGGCTTCCACAACACGTGGAAGCATTCACCTGCCTGTTCCAAGACCAGTCTGTGACCAGAACACAATAGGGGAAGGGGGAAAAGGGGCGGAAGGACCAAAATGGACAACGGAAGGAGAATAGAAAGGATTCCTGGCGGGGGGGGGGGGGCGGAAATCAAGCAAAACACAGGGCAAAGTAGCCAGAAGAGACAAATGCAGAGGACACACAGGGTGCGACCACAACAGCAACGCAAAGGCACACCTCGTTTACACCAAACCCTACCCATGATATACTCTAATGCCAGGAGGCAGCGTGTACATAATTAAAATAGTGCTGTTGCGGCAATCGATCACCAGGGCCACAAATATAGGGCCACCATATCTGTACACTTTTGGATGTATACCTGTTTGTCTTTCTCAGCACACACGCGCACAGAGCACACACGGGGAGGGGGGGTTTGCGGTGGGGTACGCAGTCCATCTTTTCTGCCGTGTACACGCGGCTGTAGCTCGTCAGCCCTGCGCAGATCCAGCGATTCTCCAACCGTTTTCCACGCGTTCCGCAGGTGTTTCACAAAAGGTGTATCACTCACCATAGCAAGTTCATCCACATGTGTACGAATTGTAGGTATTTCCCCACTTGTGGTTAATGGGAGGATGGAAGATTCTGCCCCTTTAGTGAACATCAATATCTTTCCTGAAAATGTTCGAATCCTCAATGATTAGATAAACATTATTTACATCAAAGTTTGTCATATTTTCTCATTCATTACAATATTCAACGCATGTAACTTGTTTCAAAGAACTTATGCTCAAGAAACAACTTTATGACCTGGATTTTCCGACCACCAGGTGCACACACACACCCAGCAGGCCTGGAAGCTGGCTTGAAATGTGTTCCAGGCTGCAGTCGACCTCAGAGCACAATTTCAGGCTGGCTGGTCAATTAACCATCATCCAGCATGAAATGTGCTCTGAGAAAAGTTCAGCGCTGCCAGGGAGGGCAGTGCGGAGTCTACACGTTTTCCCCGTGTCTGTGTGGGTTTCCTCCCAACTTCATTGCAGTGTTAATGTAAGCCTACTTGCGACACTAATAAAGATTATAATAATCTATATAATTGTCACAAGTAGGCTCACATTAACACTGCAATGAAGTTACTGTGTAAATCCCCTAGTCACTACACTCCGGTACCTGTTCGGGTACACAGAGGGAGAATTCGGAAAGTCCAAATTACCTAACAGCACGTCATTCAGGACTTGTGGGAGGAAACCCACATGGTCAGAGGGAGAACGTGCAGACTATGTACAGACAGTGACCCAAGCCGGGAATCGAACCTGGGGACCTAGCGCTGTGAAGCAACAGTGCTAACCACTGCTACCGATTATTATTATTAAAAGAGACGGCACAGGCTGGTGCACCTAGCGTGCTTCCTCAGGGGGATAGCCGCTGTGGAGCTGCCTCGGGGAGCTGTGAAAAATAAATAGCGACGGACAAACTATACAAAATGTGTCTAGGGAGCAGATTCCCAACACAAACCGCAGTCCCCAGACAGCTTTTAATTTATATTTCAGCTGATTTCAGCTTATACAGTTCATTTGGCCCTGGATCGAGGCTGAAGCTAAAATGCAAAAAGGCCGCTGACCACTGGCCCGCCTGCCAACTGTAAAAGCGGACAGGCCATGTAAAATCGTGTTCCATTAACCCCTTAATGGGCTATATTGCTTACTTGATTGATCGTCAGCGGGCATGCTTCTAACTCTCATGTGCTCACGTCCAAAATTGCTCAAGTGTGTGACAACATTTGGAGTCATGCCTCATGTCTACACACATGATTTCATGAGCTTCTGGTCAGGCACGCCCCTGCCCGAGCAATGTAAAATTCTGGCCAGTAACTAACAGTAGCAAAACATAGTTTCTGCTACAACAAATATGTTATGAAAATCATTAAGTAGATTAACAGACAGAAATTCACCAACACCAATTGTCTAATGCATATGTGATTTCATAGTTAAGTGGCGGGCCCAGTTCCATCAGTCAAACTTTTACTCTTATATGTGCAGTCCATCACTTATATTAGATTGTCCCTTCTACTTACATGCTAACTAATATCAAGTTAATTTTATGTTTTAAACTTTCCTTTACATGTTCACATTTGTTATACATTACAAATGTGAATCTTGATATTGTAAATTCTCACGTGTATTGAGGATGTGTTTATTAACGTACCTTCTGGTGTTTGTACAATTACGCTCATTCGCCTGCGATCTGCATCGAATTCTAAAATCTCCAGAAGCTTGTATCTGTAGGAACAGAAGACAAAAGTAAATTTATATGCATCCTAACTTTTAAACTGATAACCACAGTGTTACAATTATATCTGAGACCTGCATTTTTCAGTATCAGTGCTGTCTTTATCTTAGGTCAATCAAGTGCCATATACCCAGTACATTAACTTCATTTCAGTAATGGAGACTAAATAACATGCCCCAGATGCTGCAGCACGAACATGGAAGGCAGCAGAAACCATAGGGCACACAGCAATCATGAGTGACTTCATGAAACCCCGACCAAACCAACACCTTAATTGAGGCATACAAGATGATCAGAGGATTGGATAGGGTGGACAGTGAGAGCCTTTTTCCTCGGATGGTGATGTCTAGCACGAGGGGACATAGCTTTAAATTGAGGGGAGATAGATATAAGACAGATGTCAGAGGTAGGTTCTTTACTCAGAGAGTAGTCAGGGCGTGGAATGCCCTGCCTGCAACAGTAGTGGACTCGCCAACAGTAAGGGCATTCAAATGGTCATTGGATAGACATATGGATGATAAGGGAATAGTGTAGATGGGCTTTAGCGTGGTTTCACAGGTCGGCGCAACAGCGAGGGCCGAAGGGCCTGTACTGCGCTGTAATGTTCTATGTTCTACCTCCCAGAGAGTTCCATTCCACACAGTCAAAGGTCTTCTCTCCGTCCATTGCAACCACTACCTCCACTTCCTTTCCCTCTGGGGGCATCATGATTACATTCAAGAGCCTTCTAACGTTGGCTGTTAGCTGCCTACCCTCAACGAACCCCGTCTGGTCTTCCCCGATCACCACCGGGTGTCTGTTAATCTACTTAATGATGATTTTCATAATACATTTGTTGTAGACAGTCTTCTATCCTGGAGGACAAGATTTTAGCGAGCAGTTTGGCATCAACATTCAACAGGGAGATCGGCCTGTAAGACCCGCATAGCTCAAGGTCCTTCTCCCGCTTCAGGATCAGTGAGATCGAGGCCTGTGACATTGTCGGGGGAAGAACACTGTGCTCCCTTGCCTCATTAAACATCCTCACCAACAGTGGGCCCAGCACAGAGAACATTTTATAAAATTCCACTGGGTAACCATCTGGTCCTGGGGCCTTGCATGGCCTCCAGTCCATCTGCTATTTCTTCAATCCCTATCGGGGCTGCCAGTCCTTCTACCAACCCTTCGTCCACCTTCGGGAACTCCAGCCCTCCCAGAAATTGCCTCATTCCTCCCACTCCAGCTGGGGGTTCCGACTCGTATAGCCTGCTGTAAAACTCCTTAAATACCCCTGCTGGGTCCAAGATTGTGTTCCACCTCTGTCCTTCACTCTCCCTACCTGCCTCCCTTTTCCTGAACTGGTGCGCCAGCATTCTTCTCGCCTTCTCTCCAAACTTAAATATCGCCCCCCTCACTTTCCTCATCTGCTCCACCACCTTCCCGTAGATAACAAGCCAAATTCCACCTTTAGCCTCAGTCACTCCTCCAGTAATCCTACCTCCAGGGCCTCTGCATACCTCCTATCTACCTGAAGTATTTCCCCGATCAACCTATCCACCTCTGCCCTCTCTTCCTTCTCCCTATGGGCGTGAATCGAAATCAGCTCCCCTCTGACCACTGCCTTCAGTGCGTCCCAAACCATTGCTGGCGAGACCTCTCCCGTATCGTTAATCTCCAGGTAGTTCTGGATGGATTCCCTCGCCCGCCCGCACACCCTCTCGTCCTCTAACAGTCCTGCATCCAATCTCCATTGCGGGTGGTGACCACCCTCCTTGCCCACCTGTAGGTCAACCCAATGTGGGGCATGGTCCAACACCGCAATAGCTGAATACTCGGTGTCAACCACCCCCGCCAGTAAAGCCCTGTTCAAAATAAAAAAGTAGATTCGGGAGTATACTTTATGTACATGCGAGAAGAAGGAGAAATTCTTCGCTCTTGGCCGTCCAAACCTCCATGTGTCTGCCCCACCCATCTGCTCCATGAACCCCTTTAGTATCCATTACTTTATTAGAGTTACAAAGCCAGAGCTCAGACTGTGGACATGGGCAAACCCCAATCCAGCTCCTTGCCTGCTCCAAAAACCAATTCAAATTGAATCCAATTCATGGTCTCCACAAGAGACATACCAGATCCAGGCATTACACTTGATCCCACGCTCAGTTTAGCCAAAAGGCCAAGAAGCGCTATGCTTGATCTTAGCCAAAAGGCCAAGAAGCTGCAGGTGCAGCACTGATGCAAGTGAAACTGCTTAGCACCAACACTACAGCTGCAGAGTAAATGTGCACTTAAATACATCAAATAGCAGTGGCGGTTAGATGAAATTGAAATAAAAACGGCATCTTTAATACACAGTCCAACATAGAATAAAGGTTCAGAAGTTTTATTCCGTTCTATGGTGAGAAAGACAATGTCATTCATGACAGGGATAGAAGAAATGCAATTGGTCTCGGGATTCTTAGCTGAGATGATTAAAATAAACTGTGGCCGGTGTCGAAGTGCTAAAGAGTAACCCTCTGGGAAGGTCCGTCTGTGTGCGAATGCTGGATGGGTACAGGGTGGCAGAATATCTATGATCTCCCCCAAAAGCCTCCCGACCGAGGCTCACTATCCTGGCTGACATATGAAGAATGACCAACTGAACAAGACAGCAGGAAACAGGTGACTTCAGTGGAGCCATAGCTCAATGCATGTTTGCATATTCAGGGCCCAAGGGAGAAAGGAAAATCCATGAGAAAGAGAAAAAAAAACACATCTCTAGCTATCTTTTAAAGGACCGAAGTTGAAGTTTTTGTAATTATTTCCCTCTGCAGTTCAAGAAAGCATATCAAGGCCAGGTACACCGTATTGTTACCTTTCATCTTTTCCAAAGGTGTTGAGAATGATCTCGTTCTCAGTGGATCCTAGAAACGTAACCCCAATCCTGCATGAAGGAAAACATATCCGAAATAAATTGTTAAAACAGACAGCATTACGACAGAATGCAAGAAATAGGTCATGAGAAGCTTTACCATGAAATTATAGAAAAAGAGCCACACAAGATTTATGCTCAGCCAAAGAAGGTCTAATATTCTAAATATGTGCTGCACTAGATCATTTGTAGGTTCAAAGGAAATTTCAGGCCTGCCTATGGGAATAGCTGATGAATTAAATACAAATAAGTATCTAAAGATCTCCCATTCATAACAGGTGATGATAGACGAACTGAATTCTACATTATTCCAATTATTCCATATTCCACCACATCCAATGTACCAATTAAGAGGAATAGGCCACTTGGATCCACAAACCTGCCCTGCTATTCAATAGGATCATGGCTGATCCGATTGCAACATCAACTCCCCATTCCCATCTACCCCCAATAACCTTTCACCGCCTTGTTAATTAAGAATCTACCTAGCTTTGCCTTTAAACTATTTAAGACTCTGTTTCTACTGCCTTTGGAGGAAGAGAGTCCCAAAGGCTCACAACCCTGAGAAAGAAATTCTCTTAATTTCCGCCTTAAATAGGCAACCTTTTATTTCTAAACAACGTCTCCCTAGTTCTAGATTCAGGATCTTGTATATTTTAATCAAGTCATCTCTTAGTCTTCCAAACTGTAGCAGATACAAGTCTAGCCTGTCCAACCATGCCTCAAAAGACAACCTACTAGTCCAGGTATTAGTCTGGTAAACTTCATCTGAACTACTTCTAATGCATTAACATCCTCCAGTAAAGAAAATAATACTGTACACAGTACTCCTGATATCACAGAATACTACAGTGCAGAAGAGGCCCTTCGGCCCATTGAGTCTGCACTAACACATGAAAAGCCCTGACCCGCCCACCTAATCCAATTTCCCAGCACTTGGCCCACAGACTTGCATGTTATGGCGTGCCAAGTACTCATCCAGATACTTTTTAAACAATGTGAGGCATCCCGCTTCTACCACCTCCCAGGCAGTGACATTCCAGACCGTCACCACACTCTGGGTAAAAACGTTTTTCCTCAAATCCCCCCCTAAACCTCCCATTTCTCAATTTGAACGTTTCCCCTCGTAACTGACCCTTCAATTGCCTGTATAACTGAAGCATAACCTCCTTTGTATTCAATTCCCCTCACAATAAAGAATAACATTCTATTGGATTTCCAAATGACTTGCTATACTTGCATACTAGTCTTCTGCGTTTGATGCACTGGGACAGTGCTTTCCAAATGTTTTTTATTGCCAGTGTTGCATGCATTTGTTCTCATATTTTGTGTAATTAATTGATCAGAAAAACATCCAACCACACAGAAGTTATACAAAACAGCCATTTAAATAAAATGCATCAGTGCTGGAACCATGATACTTTGTGCTCTGAACAGGATTTCTCAAAGAATGTAACTGCATGTTTGCGTGACTCTGTGTTGGATCACTTTGTATCTGAATCCTATATCGCTCCTTGCTCTCAATCCTTGTCCTTGCTATCAGAAGACATAGAATCTGTGTGGGTAGAGTTGAGGAATCTCAAAGGTAAAAAGATCCTGATGGGAGTTATGTACAGGCCCCCTACCAGTAGTCGGGATGGGAGGCAGAAAATAAATCGAGATAGAAAAGGCATGTAAAAAAAGGCAATATTACAATAATCATGGGGGACTTCAATATGCAGGTAGACTGGGAAAATCAGGTTGGTAGTAGATCCCAAGAAAAGGAATTTGTGGAGTGTTTAAGAGATGTTTTTTTGGAGCAGCTTGTGACAGAGCCTACTAGGGAACAGGCAATTCTGGATTTGGTGATGTGTAATGTGGCAGACTTGATTAGGGAACTTAAGGTGAAGGAACCCTGAGGGAGCAGTGACCACAATTTGATAGAATTTACATTGCAGTTTGACAGAGAGAAGCTGCAATCAGATGTAATAGTATTACAATTAAATAAGGGTAACTACAAACACATGTGGGCCAGAGTTGATTGGAAAATCCACAGAAGACAGTGGAACAGCAATGGCAGGAGTATTGGGGGGTTATTTGGGAGGCACAACAGAAATTCATCCCAAGGAGGAGGAAACACGCTAAGGGGAGGACAAGGCATCCATGGCTGACGAGGGAAATCAAGAACAAAAAAGGAAAAGCATACAAAGTGGCGAGTATTAGTGGGAAGCCAGAGGATTGGGAAGCCTTTAAAAGCAAGCAGAGGACAACTAAAAAAAGCAATAAGGGGTAAGAAGATGAAATATGAGTGCAAGCTAGCTAGTAATATAAAGGAAGAATGGAAGTGTTTTTTTCAATATATAAAAGGTAAGAGTGGCAAAAATAGACATTAGACCACTGGAATATGCGGCTGGAGAAGTAGTAATAGGAAACAAAGAAATGGCAGCGGAACTGAATAGTTACTTTACATCAAGTCTTCACAGTGGGAGACATCAGTGGGATGCCAGAGCTCCAGGAAAATCAGGGGACAGAGGTGAGTGCAGTGATCATCATTAAGAAGTTTCTGGGGAAACTGAAAGGTCTGACGGTGGATAAGCCACCTGGACCTGATGGACTACACCCCGGAGTCCTAAAAGAGATAGCTGAGGAGATTGTGGAGGTATTGGTGATGATCTTTCAGGAATTACTGGAGGCAGGAAGGATCCCAGAGGATTGGAAAGTGGCTAATGTAACACCACGTTTAAGAAGGGAGGGAGGCAGAAGAAGGAAAATTATAGGCCGGTCAGCCGGACTTCAATCATTGGTAAGATTTTAGAGTCCATTGTTAAAGATGAAATCACAGAGTACTTGGAAGTGCATGGTAAAATAGGACTGAGTCAGCACGACTTTGTCAAGGTGAGGTCATGTCTGACAAATCTGTTCGAGTTCTTTGAGGAAGTAACAAGGAAGTTAGACAAAGGAGAACCAGTCGATGTGATTTATTTAGATTTCCAGAGGCCTTTAACGAGGTGCTGCACAGGAGACTGATAAATAAGTTAAGAGACCATAGTATGAAGGATAAGATCCTGGTATGGATAGAGGATTGGCTGACTGGCATAAGGCAGACAGTGGGGATAAAGAGGTCTTTTTCAGGATTGCAGCTAGTGACTAGCGGTGACTCAGGGATGGGAGCTGGGACCACAACTTTTCACAATATACATTAATAATCTGGAAGAAGGAACTGAAGGCACTGTTGCTAAGTTTGCAGATGATACAAAGATCTGTAGAGGGACAGGTAGTATTGAGGAAGCAGGTGGAATGCAGAAGGACTTGGACAGGCTAGGAAAGTGAGCAAAGAAGTGGCAGATGGAATACAATGTGGAAAAGTGAGGTTATGCACTTTGGAAGTGTAGCCACCTGGGTTGGCCAAGTCCCGATTTAAAATGGAGAACAGCAAAGGCTGAAGGGAAATTCAGCCAACACAGGCAGAAACTAGCAGGTGCAAGTTACTGTGTATTAAACTCTGCAAAAGCCCAGACAGCATTGATACAAGCAGCCATCTACATACTAATAAGCGATCCCCGGGAACAATCGCAACATTTGGGATAAACAAAGCCAAGCCAGACTCCCCGGCGCCAGCAGGAGCCAACACAAAAGAGGTTAACGGACACCTCAAGACCGCCCATCGATCAGGGAACCGCTCCAGTATTGGAGAAATCGAACCAAGCGATTGGAACAAAGTCCAATCACATGGAACCAGGTACAGGGTCCGCCCCGAAAGGCGGGAAGTCCCGGGGACTATAAAGTTAAGCCCCCAAGTTCAAATCGTTCTTCTTGACCGGGTCACTCAGCATTGCGAACCAACCCTTGACAGTGACCGGTGCAGCTGCCGCCGATATCCAATAAGTCTTAAGTCAACGCTCGCTACGAGATAGGCGCTCCTAGCTACCAGTCCGTACCAACTTTGAATCCCGCAGACTCAGAACCCGAACGAAAGGCCATTTGTTCCCCTGACCTGGTGGGCCAGTCCGAAGCCAAGTATAGGCCTGTTAGTTGTAGAAGTAGCTTAGAAGTAGAATTTATGCATGAGTAGCGATTACGGTGTATAATAAATGTGCTTTGATTTGAATCTTACTAATCGGTGTATTGAGTTATTGATCATTACTTGAACTTGAACCTCGTGGCGTTATCATAAAGATACCTGGCGACTCGAGAGCAAGGGTTATAAAACAGAGCCAATTGAACCAACCAAAAGTTAGAAACAGTAGAAAGAACGGAGGCATAGACTATTTTCTAAATGGGGAAATGCTTAGGAAATCAGAAGCACAAAGGATCTTGGGTGTCCCTGTTCACAATTCTCAAGGTTAACGTGCAGGTTCATCGGCAGTTAGGAAGGCAAAGGCAATGTTCGCATTCATGTCAGAAAGCTAGCATACAAGACCAGGTATGTACTTCTGAGGCAATATAAGGCTCTGGTCAGACCCCATTTGGAGTACTGAGAGCAGTTTTGGGCCCCCTTATCTAAGGAAGGATGTGCTGGCCTTGGAAATGGTCCAGAGGAGGTTCACAAGAATGATCCCTCGAATGAAGAGCTTGTCGTATGAGGAACAGTTGAGGACTCTGGGTCTGTACTCATTGTGAGTTTAGAAGGATGAGGGGGGGTGGGGATGTTATTGATACATGCAGGATACTGCAAAGGCCTGGATAGAGTGGACGTGGAGAGGATGTTTCCACTTGTCGGAAAACCTGGAAGCAGACCACACCATCTCAGACTAAAGGGACGATCCTTTAAAACATAGATGAGGAGGAATGTTTTCAACCAGAGGGTGGTGAATCTGCGAAACACTTTGCCGCAGAAGGTGGTGGAGGCGAAATCACAGTCTTTCAGACAAAGATAGATAGGTTCTTGATTAATAAGGGGATCAGGGGTTGTGTGTAGAAGGCAGGAGAATGGGGATAAGAAAAATATCGCCATGATTGAATGGCGGAGCAGACTCGATGGGCCGAGTGGCCTAATTCTGCTCCTATGTCTTATGGTCTTATGAAGGAAGCCATAGGATATAGAGAGGCTAAGCTTTCCCTGTTTCATCACCATGAAATGACCCCAGTCATTGAGAGCTACAAAGCTGCCATCAGCCATACAGAAGTCAGACATTCACTGGAACTCGGAGGAATTATGCTGTTGGTCTTGTAAATTATCAGATACTTGGCCAGCCACAATGTACTGTCCGCAATGCAAGCTGCCATCATCCTCCTGCAATAAAGGGGCTATGGGCATAGAATCATAGAATTTACATTGCAGAAGGAGGCCATTCAACCCATCAAGTCTGCACTTGGAAAGAGCACTGTACTTAAGCCCACACCTCCACCCTATCCCCGTTACCCAGCTAACCTTCTTGGACACTAAGGGCAATTTTACATGGCCAATCCGCCTAACCTGCACATCTTTGGACTGTGGGAGGAAACCGGAGCACCCGGAGGAAACCTACGCAGACACGGGGAGAACGTGCAGACTCCGGTTTCTTCCCACAAGTCCCGAAGGACTTGCTTGTTCGGTGAGTTGGACATTCTGAATTCTCCCTTGGTGTATCTGAACAGGTGCCAGAGTGTGGCAACTCGGGGATTTTCACAGTAACTTCATTGCAGTGTTAATGTAAGCCTACTTGTGACAATAATAAAGATTATTCTCAACATCCACAGCAGAGATGAAGGCAACCTGCTGCCAACTATGCCCCGTTGTCAAATGCCAGTACACTTTAACAAGCTGTGCTTCATGCCCTCAAAATTACCTTTATTTAAGCTTAAAATACCAGGCTTGATCGCTTCATGCCCCAAAACTGAATGTAAAATCCAATCATATTGTGATCGCTGTTACCTGGGGCACCTTTAATAAGTCATGAATTAATCCCATCTCATTGCAGAACACCAGCTTTAGTGCAGTCTGCTCTGGTTGGCTCGAGAATGTGTTGTTCCAAGAAACTATCCTGAAAATATTCTCTGAGTTCCCCATTTGGCTTCCTACTCCCATTTGATTTTTCCAGTCTGTGTAATTTAAAAATCCCATTATTATTGTCGAACTTTCTGACAAGCTCCCATTATTCCCTTCTTTGTTTTTCACCCTACCATGTTTAAGGGGTCTGTACACCATTCTCACAAGTGACTTTTGCCTTTATCATTTTTCATCTCTACCCAATTTGCTTCTAAATCCTAGTTTCCCGACTTTGATCACCACTCTCTATTGTAAGAATGCCATAATTACTTGACAGATCCACCCCTCCACCATTCCTACCTTTCCCAAATGCCATGTACCCTTCAATATTCATGTCCCAATCTATGGTTATCCTGCAGCCTCGAAGACTACTTATTTCTTCTTGCGCTATTGTTTCATCTGTTTTGTTTTGAATGCTATGTAGTCAGGTACAGAGCCCTACAGTTTTGTCCTTTTACTATTTTAATAACCTCTAGCCTTATCTGCTAGATTTGTATTCTCTATCCCATCCTGTCATGGTCAGTTTGTCATTTTCCATAGTTCTTGCCTGGTCTCTACTCTTTAATCACATCTTCCCAAATTTGATCCAGTGGCAAAATGCTTTCAACTTTCACATTTAAGAAATTTAACTCTTCCAGTATTCAATGCAAGATACCATGAAGGATCCAGTTCTGACACCATCTGTGTTGCACCAATTCACTTTGACCAGGATGACAGTACAAATAATACAATTCGCATCAACAAACCGGAGCCTGCTAGCGAATAAATCAGCAAATAATTAGTATTTAACATGGCGGGTTAGTATTCTTATTCTCTACTGGAAAGTTCCAAAGTTTTTCACTGGATGAAGAGAGAGTTGGGCTCTATAATAATTCCCCATAGTCAAATATACCTGACTGCTGCTGAATACATGAGGAATTATTACCTCCAAGAGGTAATAGCACCTCTGTAATAATGGTCTTGTAGGAGTCTGCTGTCAATTAAGGAAGACAGGTGTAATGTTAGGGGGTAAAATATCCTCCATATGTGGAGGTTAGGAGAAACTTTGACTTGACTGAAATAACTTGCACGCAAAGTGGAACACCAACACGGTGGTCTAGGTTTACACTTGATAAGTAAGCATTTGGTGCAACAGGATTGGCAGTGCCCATGCGACTATACTGTAACCTGAATGACCATTTTCAGCAAAATGGAAAATTCTGGGGTAAAACAAAAAAATTGACTGATTTAAAAATATAATGGCAACTGCTTCAGTGAGCAACATATTTCAGAATAGAGGGTGACTTTAAAAACAGATTTTGCATTTCATGGCTTCATCAAGCAACAACAATGACATTTATATAGCAACTTTAAGTTGTTTTCTCCAAGTGTTAGAGTAAAATTTGACACCATAAGGAAATATTAAGTCAGATGATCAGAGGCTTGGTCAAATAGGCAGATTTTAAAGTGCATCTTAAAAGGAGGAAAGACAAGTCGAGAGATTTTCGGGAGGGAATTCCAGAGCTCAGGCCTTAGACAGCTGAAGACACAGCCACCAATGGTCGATCAATTACAATCAGGTGGAATAGGCACAATCTGAGATCTAGGGGAAGTTGTTGGAATGATGGGAATTAGAGAAAGGAAGGGGCGAGATCTGAAAAGAGAGAACTTTAAAATTAAGTTACTGCTTGACCAGGAATCAAGGTTAGATCAGTGAGAAGTGGTGAGGTGGATGTGTAGAGCTCTGTGCAAGTTGGGAGGCAGCAGCTGAGTTTCGAATAACTGCATGATTCAAGTTGGAATCTGGGAAGCTGGCGTTAAAATAATCAAGTCACGAGATTGAAAAAAGACCTGGCTGAGGGTTTCAGCAGGAGATCCTGCTTGAATACAAGATGCCAGGTAAGGAGTCTAGCAATTTAGAGACCACAACTAATGATAATAGTAAGATTCAAAGCAGCTGAAAAGATCACTCATCATACTTATGCTACCAAACTGACTTTTTTGATTTTGCCATGTGCAGTTTGCAATATGCCACAGCTCTGGTACTATGTAATCTGCTTTATCCACAGTGCCAGTGAATTTCACAGAATATGCAGAAAAACAACCCAAAAGATGAAGGGGCAGTGTGAGCAAATCAGAAAACGTGCAAAATAGAGGGGAGCGAAAAATAAGAAAGAAAAGGAAGAGAGGAAGAATAGAGATTATGAACTTGCATTTATAGTGACTTTCACAAACATAGGTTGTTGCAAATCGCTCGACAATCACTAAAGTACTGTACAGAAATGTCAGCTGAGATTATGTGCCTATGTTTCTAGAAAGAGGCCTGAACTCAAATCTTCAACTCAGAAGTGTGACTGCTACCACCGAGCGTTGACCTATTTACCAGCTTTTCTCACTAACCAGCCTTGGTAACTACATAAGAACATAAGAACTAGGAACAGGAGTAGGCCATCTGGCCCCTCGAGCCTGCTCCGCCATTTAATGAGATCATGGCTGATCTTTGTGGACTCAGCTCCACTCTCCGGCCCGTACACCATATCCCCGAATCCCTTTATTCTTTAGAAAGGTATCTATCTTTTTCTTAAAAACGTTTAAAGAAGGAGCCTCAACTGCTTCACTGGGCAAGGAATTCCAGAGATTCACAACCCTTTGGGTGAAGAAGTTCCTCCTAAACTCGGTCCTAAATCTACTTCCCCTTATTTTGAGGCTATGCCCCCTAGTTCTGCTTTCCCCGACCGGTGGAAACAACCTGCCCGCATCTATCCTATCTATTCCCTTCATAATTTTATATGTTTCAATAAGATCCCCCCGCATCCTTCTAAACTCCAATGAGTACAGTCCCAGTCTACTCAACCTCTCGTCATAATCTAATCCCCTCAACTCTGAGATCAACCTAGTGAATCTCCTCTGCACTCCCTCCAGTGCCAATATGTCCTTTCTCAGGTAAGGAGACCAAAACTGAACACAATACTCCAGATGCGGCCTCACCAACACCCTATACAATTGCAGCATAACCTCCCTAGTCTTGAACTCCATCCCTCTAGCAACGAAAGACAAAACTCGATTAGCCTTCTTAATCACCTGTTTCACCTGCACACCAACTTTTTGAGACTCGTGCACCAGCACACCCAGGTCCCTCTGCACAGCAGCATGTTTTAACATCTTACCGTTTAAATAATAATCCATTCTGCTGTTATTCCTCCCAAAATGGATAGCCTCACACTTGGCAACATTGAATTCCATCTGCCAGATCCTAGCCCATTCACCTAACCTATCCAAATCCTTCTGCAGACTTCCGGTATCCTCTGCACTTTTTGCTTTACCATTCATCTTAGTGTCGTCTGCAAACTTTGACACATTGCACTTGGTCCCCAAGTCCAAATCATCTATGTAAATTGTGAACAACTGCGGGCCCAACATTGATCCTTGAGGGACCCCACTAGATACAGGTTGCCAACCAGAGAAACACCCATTTATCCCCACTCTCTGCTTTCTGTTATTTAACCAATCCTCTACCCATGCTACCACTTTACCCTCAATGCCATGCATCTTTAGTTTATGCAGCAACCTTTTGTGTAACTGATAGAATATTGATTTATTCATGGATTTAGGTGTTAATTGAATGCATTGCTAAGTGAAATTATTAAAAAGTGTCTTGACTGTGAGAATCCAGTCATTGTTTCAGATAATGAATTAACTATTGTACTTCAGTGTATTCAGTAATAAGAATGTATCAACTAATCAGTTACAGCAAGGTCTCCGGCAGAGCTGTGGCGCGAGAAATCTATTCAGTAATTATCCTGAAACTGCGCACACAGAAGCTGAGCTAGACACCAGTCAATCTAAAGACCTATGTTTTATTACTAAATCATCCTGAGTAACATACATCCATTTGAACAAATCAGGAGGTCGCAGTTGAGAATTAGAAACCAATGAGAGTAAATGAGGGATTAGACCTATGATAAGGATTCCCTTAAAAGTAGGACATAGTGGCCGAGGTCTTGTTCCTGAATCATCTATCCATTTGCTTGTGTTTAAAGTGATTTCTTTATGCTTTTATGTGTAATGCTTTTTGCAACTTGTTTGATCCTTTTAGGCATGGTTTGACATTTCATTTCTAAGTTTTGATTCAGTTCTTATTCAAGTGAATAATTAGCAATAAAGTTGTATGTTTGACACCTCCAATCAACCGGACTATAGACTCTTAGAAAGTAAAACAAGAATCCCAATAGTGACTTGCAGAAATTTTATTCAGGCATCTAGTGTCAACACAGGGTAATATGCAAGATTAAAACTAACGATTTCACTTCATGAATGTATACTGCAATATGCACAATTAACCCTTGGTGTAGATCAACATACCGCGCTGATGGAATTACATAATTGAGAAGAAGCGTCATAGTAATCTATATACATCTATAGAGTCGCTCAGACACAACTGTATTGGTATCAGATCCACACTAACCTTTTGTTTGCTTATTCTTTCATGGGATTTGTTGTCCATCCCCAATTGCCCTTGGAACAGAGGGGGCTTGCTCTGCCATTTCAGGGAGCAGTTAAGAGTTAACAACATTGCTGTGAGTCTGGAGTCACATGTAGGCCAGACAAGGTAAGGATGACAGATTTCCTTTCTTAAAGCGCATAATAATCTTTTATTGTCACAAGTATGACGTTACTGTGAAAAGCCCCTAGCCGCCACATTCCAGCGCCTGTTTGGATAAGCTGGTACGCAAATTGAACCCGTGCTGCTGACCTTGTTCTGCATTACAAACCAGCTGTCTTTTTACTATGACAATCGACCATTCTGGAGATTTCAGATTTATGAATTGAATTTAAATTCCACCAGCTGCGTGGTGGAATTGAACCCATTTCCCCAGAGATTTTGCCTGAGCTTCTGGATTACGAGTCCAGTGACGTTACCATTACACCAATGTTTCACCTAGCTGTCAATTCACATGAAGTATTGTATTTTCATTGGCCTTTATTTAACTAACCGTCATCTACCCACAAGAACAGTCTAGCAAAATATTTGTGATGTAAGTCTAAAGTGGTCCACGGGGCCGAGGTGTAGATGGTTAGCAGTTTTAAATTCCTAGGGGTACACATCTCCAAAAATCTGTCCTGGTCCACTCATGTCAACGCTACCAAGAAAGCACAACAGCGCCTATACTTCCTCAGGAAATTAAGGAAATTCGGCATGTCCACATTAACTCTTACCAACTTTTACAGATGCAGCACAGCCTGGTATGGTAACTGCTCGGCCCAAGATCGCAAGAAACTTCAGAGAGTCGTGAATACAGCCCAGTCCATCACGCAAACCTGCCTCCTATCCACTGACTCCATTTACACCTCCCGCTGCCTGGGGAAAGTGGGCAGCATAATCAAAGACCCCTCCCACCCAGCTTACTCACTCTTCCAACTTCTTTCATCAGGCAGCAGATACAAAAGTCTGAGAACATGCACGAACAGACTCAAAAACAACTTCTTCCCCGCTGTTACCAGACTCCTAAACGACCCTCTTATGGACTGACCTCATTAACACAACGCCCCTGTATGCTTCACCCGATGCTGGTGATTTATGTAGTTACATTGTGTATCTTCTTTTATTTCCTTTTCTTTTCATGTACTTAATGATCTGTTGAGCTGCTCGCAGGAAAATACTTTTCACTGTACCTCGGAACACGTGACAACAAACAACATCCAAATCCAATCCAATCCAAGTTACTGCTACCTTGCACAAACGTTCCCGTGAGTTGCTGAGAATAATTTCAAAGCTCAGATTTAACAAAACAAAACTGTCCAAATCAAAAGATGATATTAACAGTTTATTGTAGAAAAAAAAATCCTTACTTTCTGGTTGCTTCTACCAAAGCCTTCTCATCTGGGGAGGCAGCATAGTATTCCATAGTGGATGGATCATGAACGATATTCTTCGAATGATGTGTATGGGTCTCTACCTGGTCACTAATACGCACTGTATGACAGAGGGAAATTGCCTTCAAGAACATTGTCTCCTCATCAGTCTAGGAATTAAAACGTGAAAATGTCAGAACATCAATAATCTTCATTCAGGCAAACTCTACCTTTTGGCAAATAAGGAGCAGATCTTTTAAGTATTGACATTTCTTGGGTTATGTTATTTTGTGTAACCAAGGCTGATTTGTATTAGTGCCAGAAATAATAGCCTCAATATTGCTGCTTCAAAGCGGTTGAAGATGGGACATGTGCCAGAAGATGTCAGGATCATGTGGAAGCTCTGACATACAGACATACATGGGAATTTCCCCATTGGACTGATTCCGAGCTGTCCAGTGCCCTCCATGAACATCTAGGACGTTGGGAGTTCAAGTCTTGAGCCAGATATACAGGCTTTATCTGGATACTTACCTAGGAAACATTAGTTTGATACCTGGTCTAACGGTTGGGTAATGCTACAACTGACTCTTCCAAAACAGCTTCCCACATTCCCCCTACACCCGACCCAACTTAACCCCACTATTCCTTCATTCATCAAAAGACTTGAAACTTTAAAACTTTGCTGAATACAGCAGCGCTTAAAAAATAGGGGCGTGACTCTCCTACCCCTGACTGTACTACACTCACTGGACTTGCCAGAGGGATGCTGTGTTGCCCACTTCCCAGATGATCCCGAATAAATGGGCAGTCTCATTGGGTTGGTAAGAACTCGCAGGCAGCAGCACTGCACCCAGCATTGTCATTGATCGTAAGTTCTATGCTAATGAAATAGTCAATCCAGCTCAACTGTTAATTCAAGCATTTCATCGTAAGTTTAAAAAAAAAAAATTTAGAGTACCTAATTTCTTTTTCCCAATTAAGGGGCAAGTTAGTGTGGCCAATGTACGCTGCGCATCTTTGGGTTGTGGGGGTGAGACCCACGCAGACACGGGGAGAATGTGCAAACTTCACCCGGACAGCGATCTGGGGCTGGGATCGAACCGCGGTCCTCAGCACCGTGAGGGAGCAGTGCTCACCGCACCGTGAGGGAGCAGTGCTCACCACTGCGCCATCATTTCAACATAAGTTAAGCAGATCTCAGTCAATGACATTATATTATCTTCAGCACCTTTGATTAGGAACAGATAACATCAAGCCAGACACCTGTTCCTGACCATCCAGAAAATCTGAAAGTGACTCTGTGATGACAGTATCAGCCCCTGGCATGACTGCCAATAGTTACTGTCTAGGTCTATGCAGGAAGAATGAGATCTTGAGTGAAACACTGGAGGAAGATTTACACTGGCTTAACTGTATGCCAGCGAAATGGCAATGTCAGTTTTGAAAAGGGTAACAAAATCCACATGTCTTGTGATGCAAATCTGTGTTTCTGTGAAGATGCTCAAGTTAGGATGCTAGTTCTATCAGCAATTTCTGCCATATATTTTTTTTAAAAACAGAAAAACCTACGTGGGCATTGGTATTGCATCAGCTGTTTTGCAACGGAATTGTGAACATTCATTGTAATTCACTTTTGGGTCTGCTTCAGTTCCTGAGTATTAATTTTAAACCTGTGGGGAAGCACGAGGGCTGAGAGAGGATACATCCCTTTCCCTTCTGAGATAAGAGTCCAAACTCAGTCAGATCAGTAGACGTATAGTCTGCTAACTGCGATCAGTGGAATAAGCCTCAACCTAATTCCCTGCAGATAATGACCTGCAGCATAAAAAAGGTAATAACATGAATAGGCCATCTCACAGATAGCTCAGAAGAATACTTGATTTGAGAAATGAAAAAGTTGACACTTGCACACAACAGGGGATATATTGATGTTTGTTAGGCAAGAGAATATGGGTACAGTGTGTCAAATCCAGCTATCCAAAAAGCAGACTTTTTCTTTAAAGCAACCATCACGTGACTTTTTGCCTCCTCACCAACATCTTTGGTCTAACTGGATGGCTGGGAAATTCTTGGGAGTTGCTCCCACTCTACAATGAAGTGCAGTTGGAATCCTATTTACATGCACAACAGAGCTTCTGCCATGTTTCCAGCAATAACTCTGATGGATCTGAAGCAGTTCCAAAGAGTTCCTGGCTTATCTTGCAGCATTATCTTTATTTATTTTTAAACTGCCCCTTCAACCCTCGAGAAACATACCCTCAACAATCCACCTGCCCTACCCAATCTGGGCCAAAAAACGGCACAATCCAAAATCTGGCACGGACTATGTCCTGAGGTTGCCGATTTTGAGACACTACTTTATACTTTGCAGATGGACTGTCTCACCTGAGACAATGTAATACTGATACTACATGTGAAAATAAAACAAGTATCTATTGATGAGTGGGCGAGTTAAAGGGGAGGGAGGGGGGTGGGGGAGAGTGTAAGTACCCTTTCCTTTTGCTTTCTCGACCTTTTTCACCTGGTAGGAATTGGTTTTTACTCTACTACATGAAAAGGAGCGGTTTGGTGATATCTAGTAAATGGCTAAATCCATTCTGGTCCTGAGGATTTAAAATAGTATATGAACTGGTGATAAAATCAATAACATATGAAACAGGAAAATAAAGTAAATAATATAATTATGTAATGAAAACACATTAAGGATGATAGGACAGGTGATGTGTCAAAGCTGCAGCATGTGGAGCTTCTGTTTGCTAGTGCAATTGAGTGCAAACATTTCTGCAGTAAGTCTTTGTGCTTGAGCAGCTTCAGCTCAGAGTCATTGAGACAGCATGACACATCAGGTGTAGATATTTCAAAATAAGAATTCTAAGGGGAGGACCCAACATCTTGAAAATACAGCACAGAATGAACACAAGGTTGATAAGAAAGGATAAATTAGAGTATGAGGGCATACTAGCTGGAAATATAAAGGCATATAGGAAGTGTTTCTATAGATATTTAAAAATGAAAAGAGGTTGGTCCGATAGAAAGTGAGTCTGGGGAACTAATAATGGAAAATAAGGAGATGGCAAATTCACCGAATTGATATTTTGCATCTGTCTTCACTATAGAGGACACAAAGAACCCAGAAATTTCTGTAAATCAGGTAGAAGGGAGGAACTCGGGAAAATTACATGGAAATGGTATTGAGAAAATTGTTGGAGCTGCAGCTGACAAATCATTGCGTTCTGGTGGGCTTTATCCTAGGGTCTTAAGAAAATGGACTAGTGAGATGGCTCTCGCACTGGCTTTAATTTTCCAAAACTCCTTAGATTGTGAGAAAGTTCCATTTGATTTGAAAATAGTGAATGCAATTCCTTTATTCAAAAAGGGAGGGAGACAGAAAGCAGGCCAGTTTGCCTAACATCTATCATAGGAAAAATGTTAGAAGTCATTGTTTAAAATTTTATAGTAGGGCACTTGGGAAAATTCTACATCACCAGGAAGAGTTAACATGGTTAAATCATGTTTAACTAATTTATTGGGGTTCTATGGAGGTAGTAAAGTGTGCTGTGGGTAACAGAGAACTAATGGATGTGCTTTACTTCAATTTTCAGAAGGCATTTGATAAGGTGCCAATTGAAGGCTATTGCAAAAAACATAAGCTCACGATGTGGGTGGTAACATATTAGCGTGGATAGAAGATTAACTAGCTAACGGGAAGGGGTTCGGCCTAAATGTGTCTTTTTCTGGATGGCAAAGGCGAAACAAATGATGTACTATAGGCATCAGTGCTGGGGCCTCAACTCTTTATAATTTCTATAAATGACTTGGACGAAGGGACCAATGGTATTGCTGTTAAATTTACTGAAAACACAAAGATAAGTAGGATGGTAAGATGTGAAGAGGACACGGAGGCTTCAAAGGGATACAGATAGATTGGAAGAATAGTCAAAGTCCTGGCAAATGGAGTACAATGTGGGAAAGTGGGAAATCACAGAATTGTTACAGTGCAGGAGGCCATTTGGCCCATCATGCCTACACTAACTCTGCAAATGAATAAATATGATAGAAACTTACAAAAGTTGGGTTCCTCCTTTCAAACATCCCGGTCATTCCTTCATGGACCAAATTGCCGTTGCTGTATTTGTATTTAACGCCATTAATAGAGCATTCCCTGAATTTCATTTCATTTTCAGTCAGTGTTCCAGTTTTGTCTGTTAACACATACTCCACCTATTTGTACAAAGTACATACATTCATTAAACATATTTATTGTGACATTTGCACATTTTATTTAAAACACAGCTCCCTAATCACTCAATGGGGTTTGGGGTAAGTGCACCACTTATTGGGGTACTCAGGAGCCAAGAAGACCCCATTTTCAATGGTGTCTCCCAAGTTGTTCAATCTCAACTAAGCTACAATTAGTTTAGCTACCCTGGACTAGGAACAGGAGAGCTGGAACAAGATTGCAGGAATGCACGTGATTCAAATTAATAATATGACCAAAGTAGAGAACAGACATGTAATCTGTAATTGAATAATAAAAAATCAAATCATTTAATTTCCGTGGAGAAAACAAAATTACTGGCATGCTGCATTAGACAAACGGCTAAAAAATGAAATGATCCACAGTTTAACCCGTAAAAATTTTCATTGCACAAATATGCATTGTAAATGCATATTAAGCAAACCATTACAAACTCATTATTTCTGACTCAAGAGGTAAATATGAACTGGGCTAAGCTGCCACTTCAATTCTGACAAAGAAATTCAAGTGACATTGCTACCACACACACGGCAGGCAAAAGCTACAATAATAATAATAATCTTTATTATCATCACAAGTAGGGTTAAATTAACACTGCAATGAAGTTAGTGTGAAAAGCCCTGAGTCGCCACACTCCGGCGCCTGTTCGGGTACACAGAGGGAGCGTTCAGAATGTCTAAATTACCTAACAACACATCTTTCGCGACTTATGGGAGGAAACCGGAGCAGCCGGAGGAAATCCACGCAGACACGAGGCGAGCATGCAGACTCCGCATGACCCATGTCAGATGACCCAAGCCGGGAATCGAACCTGGGACCCTGGCACTGTGAAGCAACAGTGCTAATCACGGTGCTATCGTCCTGCTCAAGCCTTTGTCTTTTACTAATTTCTCAGTGTTGAAATGAATTTAATGTTAGTTTCTACTGTGCTTTAGTTTATTAGATACAGGACGCGATTTAACGGAAAGGTTCTAATGTCATTCCAGGCGCGATTGGCTGGGTGTTCCCGGACGTCCGCATTGGCGAGATCAGGCCCGTATTCAATGGCACTTAGTTCCAAAAATAAGCACCCGTGAGTTTCACGCCATTAATGGCACCCTTGCCATCTGATTCGCCAAACTCGTACCTCAGCAGCTCTTCGCTAACAAGCTGGGATCTGCTTGGAAATGCCCCCTCACAACTCACTGCCAGCCAGCACACAAAGCATGATACCAAACAGATCTGCTCTCCGCTTAGGCTTCTGGATACAATGGATGCGTGATGGGACATTCTGTTCCCCCAACGGGGTGGGAGGGCCAGTAGCAGGGCCACCAATACCGCCCAAGAGACATTTGCAGCGGGCGTCAGCTCTGGCAGCATGACCAGGAATGCCGTACAATGCAGGAAGACAACCTACGATCTCCACTGAGCCGCAAAGTTAAGTTAACACTTGCCCCTTGGAATCAGTTCTGCCTGCCCCCCCACCAAGTCAGCAGCTGGCAACCCCTCTCCTTCCCGATCAATGCATGTGCCCTAGTAGGCCCTGGCACCCACCAGCACAACCCCTCCCTGTCCAGGTGCAGCCCCAAATGCCACCCATATAGACCTCCCCCAAATCACCAAGCACGTGGTTCAAAATGTACCTTTCCTGTCCCCACAAGAGAAGTTAGCATATAACAGGCTTGAAAGGGCCCAGACGGGTAGCGGAGTTCCAGGAATCAGTTCTCACCCACTATGAGGAATGGGCTATGGTGATCATGGAGTTGACCAAGGAGTGAGCAGCCACAGACATCGAGGTTGGCTTGTGCTGCAGAGGTGAGGATCCACTGCCTTTCACCCAGATGACTTGTCTCAAGTGAGTTGTTCATGTCAGGCAAAATGATCCTTCCCTCTCACTGACCACATGTTTCTCTCACAGGATCTCCACCCGATAGGGCCAGGCCATCCGCACCACCCAAGAAAACATCTTACAGGAGAGCTCAGGGGAGACAACCATCAAGGAGTCATAGCTACCACCGTCCACCATTGCAGAGACACACCTCTGGACAGACGTCTGGAGCACAATCTGGTGAGCACCACACAGTTGTTGATGCGCATCAGGTGGAGGCAGGAACCTCCAAGGGGGGGGGGGCAGCAGTCGGAGGTCTGCTGGATCCCAGGACTTAGCTGGGTCCAGTCAAATGCTGAATCTCTGGGCAAGATTACTCCGGAGCTGATGCAGACACTAGGGCACGGCAGCCGTGAGGTTCAGAAAGGCTACTGGTGCAGAAGATGGCGCCAGCAATGCGTAGCTGAGGCCGCTAGGGTGGCGACCGCAGTTTTAAGACCTGGAGTACGATCTGTCCTGAGTGGTGGTGCCAAGGAGTGCCTCAGTCTGTGACAACCATGGCTAAGGGCCTTGACATCATATTCCAGTTGCTGAGGAATGTGTCCCAGACACAAGTGAACATTGCCGGGGCTCTGCAGAGCATGGCCGAATAACGGAGGACATCAACACCACAATGCAGACAATGGGGAGCTGCCAGGGCTGGCAAAGCCGATTGACTCAGAGGCCTCCCGAACTCACGATGGCCATCTCCAGTTGCTCCGATTCCCCCCTCCTGACACCGGCACGTATCCAGAATAACGGGCAGAGCAGGGTGGCGCAGCGACGCCCGTGACACTGGTAACTCGGCTGGGACACTCCGGCTACAGGCCATCCAGAGGACACATGCCAAGGACTTTGAAGGCCACAGGGTCTCTGATGTGCATCCTGGGCACACCTAGACATAGCAGTAGAGCACTAAAGATTATGATGATTGAGGATCACAGATTGCAAACTGCAGGGGGTTGGGGGGGGGGGAACAATTCGTAGCTTGGGGGAATGGAAATGTCAAATGTTCACCAATAAATCATGTGACACCTGATACATGTGAAGCCTGCGTCACATTATTCCACACTGCGGGCCTGCTTGCACCCCCACCCCCTGTTGCCCTCTATTTCCCCACCCCCTGGGCACAGGGGAGGCAGTGGCTTAATGGTATTACCACTGGGCTAGTAATCCAGAGACCCAGGGTAATGTCCTTGGTAACTGGATTCACCAGGGCTATTGGTGAAATTTGAATTCCATAAAAATCTGGAATTAAAAGTCTAATGATGACCATGAAACCATTTTCAGCTGTCGTAAAAACCCATCTGGCTCACTAATGTCCTTTAGGGATTCTGTCATCCTTACCTGGTCTGCCTACATGTGACTCCAGACCCACAGCAATGTGGTTGACTCTTAAATGCCCTCAGGGATGGGCAATAACTGGTGGTTCAGCCAGCAACGCATGCATCACATGAACAATAATGAAAGAAAAAACAGAGGATGGGTGTGAGCGCCTAAGAGTTAGACTTTTGGCATAAACTGGAGGAGCACCAGAGCTAACAACACAGCAAGTTATCATCACCCTCCTTGGTGATATCATCATCCTCATGGGTACCTTGACCTGCTGAAAGTGCCGACACAGGCCCATGATGTTACAGACCCTAGGAGGGTGGAACAAGGTAATCGGGGAGGGTTGGGTGAATTGGGGGGGGGGGGGGGTGATGAGCTGATGGACCAGGCCTCGACCTATGAGAAGCAGCTGGGGATGAGCACTCCGAACCCTCGCTGCCACCTGTCCTCCATCCGCTTCCACGGGTCCTCCTCAGGCTCGTCCTCCATCCTCTTCTTGTCCAACTCCTCCTCTTCGGATGAGGCCGCACATCCCTCCTCCTGCTCCAGCACATCGCCTTGCTACTGTGCCAGGTTGTGGAGGGCGCAGCAGACCACCACAAAGCGGGAGACGCTCTGGGACGTGCTGTGCGCCATCAGAACCCTCCAGGCATCGGAACCATGGATCACGAATGCACCTGTGGGTTGTAGATTGAGATATGCTGCACAAGTCCCCACTCTAGCCCTGGAATGATCCGGTGGCATAAAGGTTCAGGGCGGCGATTACCTTATCGGGAGCAGGTGTCCTCTTCCTCCATGGGGTGCCAAGTCCATGAGAACATGGCACGGGTGCCACACTGTCTCTTTGGTGAGACGGAGCCTCCTGCGGCACAACGCTGTCCATCATCTCCTTGAATGACAAACGATGCCTGTACACCTTGGGCCATTGCCGACGTCCCCCTCTGGGCTCCTCCATGGTTTGATGGGCCAGGTCTTCAGGGTGTGCGGCGGCTCCCTGCACATGGGGTGCCACCACCTGTCTCCGTCAATGCTGCTGCCTTCTACGGTGTCTGGCTGCCACTAGCACAGCGAGGGAAGCCTCTGCAGGGCCAATGACCCATCTATTGTGGCACCTGCAAGGAATTCGAGGAGGCAAGAGACTGACAATCAATCAATTAGGATTTCTACCCTGGAAACCCTCAAATCCCCCAAGCCTTCCCCATCCTTGCGTTCTCCGCCTTCTCTCAGAGTGCCATTCACCAAGTCGGTTGTGCTGGGGAACCTCGCTCTGCACACTCACCCGACCACAGCAGACCCCTGCTGGGAACATCAGGGAGACCGTGCTCAGTGTCTTCCCCTGATCTACACACATCCTATGGTCGTAAAGATATTCCCAGTGCTGAAGCCCAGCCCGAGTGTTCAATTGTTAGCCATTGCCTCTGTGATGCCTCCATGGTCCAGGCAAAGTGTCCTGGCCTCTCGGTTGGTTGGAATGCTAGGCAATAACATTCGTCTGAGACACGGCGCATATGCCCACGAGAATGCACTTGAGCTGTGAAGTGATCATATAACTAACTATGCCAATTCCTTATTCGCAATTGCCATCAGTTGTGAAGCTAGAGTCAGAGGGAGTTAAAATGAACTGCAGCATATAACCAAGAGCAGGGCTCTGTCCTGGGTGTATTTGGTAGGATAGGCAGGCAGTACTTGCCTGTTACATGCATACACAATATTGGCTTATAGGCCCCGAAGAGACACAGACAGACCCTCTCTCTCTCTTCTCCCCCACCCCCCCCCCCCAAACCCACCAAGCTTAGGGACACTCAGACCTATCTGCTTAAATCCACGGCAGACTCAATGCAGTGGTTAAATCGAGGCCATAATTTCCAGTACCTTTTTACTAATTCAGCAATACAGTCACAGTGGTTAATGTTTTTTTTATTAAAGAATTTTATACATCAGTGTCATAGATGCCAGTTTTAGATTTTTAAAGTTATGGGTTTTACTGGTCACGGTCTCCGTGATTTATAAATCAGTGTATTGATTACCATGGCATGGCACTTGACACCTGATGTATATGTATCCTCTTCAATGTGGGAACTCCACGGCATTTAATGCATGCTAAATGTCCACTTGTGCAGGCAGTGACAGCAGTTGCTTAAGTTCGAAACGTAGCAAAACGCAAAGAGTCACTGTTGTGCATTAAGTCAAGGTTTCTCCAAATGCGCATTTCAGGAAGTGGTGACCCCACAACTACAGAAGCTGCAGGAGGCAGATCACCATATATGGTAGGAGAACACAGCAAGTGTAGGAATTCTCCATGCCAATGGCACTCATTACATAGTTTTCAGTTTCAAATACGGGAGAGTCACTATTTCTTGGAAGAACAAGAAAGAATCAAACTCCTGGAACCACAAGATATTTGACTGCACACAGGGGAAGCAGTTATAAAAAAAAAAAAAAAGAGGAAATGGGGGTTGTTGACATGATAATAATAGAGATGTATTGAAAAGATTAGCATTACCAAAGGTTGATATGTCACCTGGTCCAGATGGAATGCATCCCAGGTGCTGAAAGAAGTAAAGGTAGAAATGGCAGAAGCATTGGTCACAATCTTTCAAATCTCACCGGATAAAGGCCTGAAGGGCCGGAAATGTTGGAGTGCTATTTAAAGAAGGGGAGTGGGATAAATCAGGAAACCACAGGCCAGTCAACCCAATATCGATAGTGGTGAATCTATTGAAACCATTTTCAGGGACAAAATAAACTTTAATTTGGAAAGACATAGGTTAGTCAAGGAGAGTCAACACACATAAATCATGTCTGACCAACTTGATTTAATTATTTATTGAAGGTTAAATAAGCAATGCATGTAAGATGTATATGTGAACTTTTAGCAGGCATTCAACCAAGTGCGACATAGGAGGTTCATTGAGAAGATGGAAGCTTATGTTATGAAGGGGAAAGTGACAATAGAGACACACAATTGGTGCATTCACAGAAAGCAAAGGGATAGATGTTTCAGTAGCTCTGATTCAAGGTTACAGACCCAAAATATTTACTTTGCTTTTCTCTCTCCACGGGTGCTGCTAGACCTGTTGAGTATTTCCAGTGCTTTCCTTGTTCATTTCATTGCTGTTTCCCAAGGATCAATTTGGGTCCATAAGTCTGCAATTTTTATGAACCTAAACTCAGGTGTAGGGGGCAGAATCAAAGTCTGCAGAAGCTATAAAACTTGTCAAAATAGTAAATGATCAACATATGAACTAGGAGCAAGAGTAAGACGACCAGCGCCTTGTGCCTGCTGTGTCATTCAATAAGATCATGGCTGATTTGATTGTAACCTCAACAATCCTCTTGCTTAACAAGGATCTACCTAACTCTGGCACAAAAATATTCAACGACTCTACAGAAGTGAGTTCCAAAGATTGCCAGCCTCAGAAAAACTCTCAGCTCGGTCTTAAATGGGTGACTCCTTAATTTTAAATAGTGACCCCTAATTCTAGATTCTCCCACACGGGGAAACATCCTCTCCGTATGCCCCCTGTCTAGATCTCTCAGGATCTTATATCTTTCAATCAAGTTGCCTCTTAATCTTCTAAATTCCAGCAGATACAAGCCTAGCTTGTCCAACCGTTCTTCATAAAACAACCTTCCCATTCTAGTAAACTTAATGAGGATGGTGATAGGCTTCAGGATGGTCAAATGGGAGGAAGCATGACAAATGCGCAGAGCAACATGAAGTGATGCAATTTGGAAGGATGCAAATGGAAAGACAGTGTACTTGCTATAAAAAGGCACAATTTTGTGAAGTGTAGACCAGTGAGACCTTGGTGTCCAGATACAAATTCTTAAAAGGTGGCAGGACAAGTTGATGGGATGGTTTTAAAAAATTGATTACTTGGGTTTACAGATAGAGGAATAGAACATAAAAACAAAGACCAGACGAGAACTTCATAAATTACTCAGCTGGAGTATTGTGGCCAATTGAGGACCACACATCAGTAAAGGTACAGAGGATGTTTAGGAGGTTTATCACAATGCTATCAGGGATTTCAGTTGAGGAGAGATTGGAAAAGATAGGATCGTCTCCGTTGAAACAGAGAAGATTAAAAGTTTACCTAACAGAGCTTTGTGCAATGAAGAGCATTTTGATAGAGTAAAGATGGAAAAAATATTCCATCAGGTGAACAGCTCACGAACTAAAGGTCATAGATTCAAAATTATTGAGAGAGTTGTCATTCAGAAGCTCTACTTGAAAAAGGTGGTGGAAGCTGATTGCATAAAATTTTTTTGAAAAAGGGAGTTGTGCAGGTACTTGAAGATGAAGAAAACATCCAGGTTCCCAGACAAGAAGCGAAGTTGTAGATTTAAGTACGAATATTCATTCAAAAAGCCAGCATATGTTAGAAATTAGCTACATACATAGTATATCAATAAATAGTTTGAAATAGGTAAAGGTTCAGGTGTTATCTTTGTAAGTTCTTTTTTTTTTAAGACCAGAAATTGCTCAAGGTTTAACTTCCATGGAAAGTAGACTGGAGAGATCATTCCTAAGAATGACTAAATAGGCCAGAGGGTGCATCCAAAGGCTCAACAATATAAGCTGGCCTAGAAAGTTTTAATTTTATTTTCGTAGGCTTGCTTAACTTGACCATTTTTATTAGTAAAAGCTTTTTATAAACATGTATCCTACCAAGAACTAATTGAGTCAAGTCGCTCTTTTATACTAACATGTGAACAAAAAGAGACCATGTTGATGTTGCTAACCTTTTACCTCAAACGACTATAGCGGTCACTGACAAGCAACAGATGATTGTATTAAAAGTACCTTAATTACCTGCAATTGAAGGATAAGTAAATAATAATCATAGTTAATAAAGGTCAGATTATATTATTTCTGTATTTTCTACTAATATTCCTAAGTTAGAACTTCAAATTTCAAACTTAAAGTGCTATAACAGAAGCAGTGCGAAATAAATCTGCACTATCCAGTAATAGCTGGTCAAGAACACACTGACCTGGACTGTCCCAGTATTGGTCTAATGAATGAAATACTTGTAGGTGTTAAGATAAAGAACACATCTTGAGGCTGTCCATTGTCTTATGTTTTAGGCAAATGTGCTCAAATAGTTAGAACCAATTAAATTAACCCGCACAACATTATTGACCAATTAGACATTAACAGCATTCATGGACGAAGGCAAGGTTTTCACCATCTTTTAGACAGTTACTCGTCAAGTTTGCAGTGTTTAATTGATAAATATATTTTTGTTTTATTTTATTAAGTGTATTGTTTTATTTTGCTTATAGAATTCCCTACCGTGCAGGAGGCGGCCAGTCAACCCATCTCGGTTTGCACCGACACTTACCGGAGCACCCTACCTAGGCCCACTTCCTCGCCACCCAACCTTTGGACACTTGAGGGGCAATTTAGCATGAGAAGCATTGAGGGGCAAGGAGTCAGCCTGGAAGGCCTCCAGAGATAGAGGTCTCCCCGGTGTGTGACCCTCTCCCCCTCAAACGTCTTCAATCCAGGTTCTTTTCCATAGATGTCACGCCCAGTCCCCGAAAGAAAAGAGGCGGGGGGGATAGTGAAGAAGCCGCCGCTGTCCCCGGAGCAGGGTGCTCCGGGTTCGGGTGGGACCCTGGAGGGCGTGTTCCATCCAGTACAATTTAGCACCTCGGACTTGTTCAATTTCTCAGGGGAGGGGGTCAGCGATAACCCCATGCTTCTTGGGTTCTTAGCGGGTTATAGTTTGGAAGACCCTCTGTCTCAACCGCCGTCTTCGGACACCTCTGCCACCATCCCGGACCTGTTTTATCAATGACACTAAAAATAAGACGGCAGGCGAAGGGAAGAAGTCACAAACACTCAGGGAGAAGTTAGAGGTCGGTCCTGGGAGCCGAACACCCCCCAAAAGTTTAATTGGATTGATTGAGACAGAGTAACCTGAAACGTTTTGAGATCTGGGGTGATGGGAGTGCCCCAGGCATATGCAAAATAATAATAATCCTCATTAGTGTTACAAGTAGGCTCCCATTAATACTGCAATCAAGTTACTGTGGAAATCCCCTAGTCGCCACACTCTGGCGCCTATTCGTGTACACAGAGGCAGAATTCAGAATGTCCTATTCACCTAACAAGCACATCTTTCAAGATTTGTGGAAGGAAACCGGAGTACCGGGAGGTAACCCACGAAGACACGGGGAGAACGCGGCGACTCTGTAGACAGTGACCCAAGCCGGGAATCGAACCCAGGTCCCTGGCACGGTGAAGAAATGCAAGGAAATTGGATAAAATGGTTTATGCAACCCACTGTTGAATACAGGTTCTGTATGGCAATACAAAAGTTAACTATCACAAAGCAAAAGTATGCCAAATGCTAGAAACAGCAATGGCATTTTAAGCTGCAATAAGCTCTAGGAATTAGATGAAGGGAAACAACAGAGAATTAGGGAATCAACAACATGCTGCTGAGAGGACAGTTCAAAAGGGGAAAGCAATTGGTACCATCACAGGTTTTAGTAAATGCTGCCAGTTTCTATGCCAAGAAAACTGTATATAGATTTAAGATTGTACAGGAGGAAGTGACCTTAAAGCATTAAAATGTTGAGTGACATGAAAGAAAACCCTGTGTTAGGGAAAAAGGTTAAGGAAAAAAGAGACAAGTTAAAAAGCCCACAGCAAAATTTAAAATTGCTGCGAGAAAGGAGTGTGTCAGGTTCTGTTATTAAGAGAAAAGCAACAGGATTTAGTTTTCAGTACTAGTGTTTGTAAACATTGGACCCTTCCTGTGAATTAAAACCTGTTCATATCTATGCATGCCTGTGCCCTTTTCAACAGAGCTAACAACCATTAACCCTTTGTATTTTACTATTTAATAAGCTTTTTGTTTGCCATCTCTATGTTTCTTCACCCAAGTGTATTGTTTGTTGGAAATTGGAGTCATATTTTGGTTGTGAATTGGTTGAAGCGGAGTTCCTTGGACTTCGGAATGCGAATGCAACAGATTTTTGGCACTCCTTTCATAAACCATTGCAGGGAATTACGAAAGTATGACTGTCACTGTTGAGTCAAGTTCAGGTATTCAGAATTAGAAAAATATGAAACCTGAATTACATTTTAAGTGAAAAGAAGCTGGTGTGAATATTTAAATCTCATTGGTGGCCTCAATGAACTTGAGTCATTATGTCAAGTTATGAGGGAATCTTTAATTCCGGATGCATAGCTTGCTCATTTAATAGCGACAAAATCATGTGGTTGCACCAAGAAATCTTGGAATAGAAATAAATGGGATAAAGTTTGGGAATGACTGAAGCCTGACCTAAATTCGCTGCCTTCCGAGATGAGAATTGTTTCCTTTGAAATTATAATATTACAAATGATGCGTTGTTTTCTATTTCTATGGATTAAAAAGATTCGCAAAAGTTACCACGGAGTTGGAAAACAGAGTCAAATGATGTTCCTCTTCGATTGGGAAAGACATTTGACTCTTAAACAGAGCTGCAATAGAGTCTTTGGGTTTTTTTTTTTAAAAACAGGTGACAATGGTTTCCCGGCCACATGAGCCCTGATATCGCAGAAAGAGATCTAGAAGTTTCAAGAATTTAAGAACTTGTGCAAATATTAAATATCACACCATTGTCATAATTTTGACTACGACTGTGCCTTTCAAAGATTTGACTTAACTCATTTAAAGATTTGACTTAACTCATTCAGTCCCTTGGTTACCTTGAGCAACAAGTGCTCAAAAAAGAATATGAAAAGGAACCAAACTAAATGCTCAGTAATATGTTTTTTTTAAAAAAGCAAATCAAAGGCTCTCTAGAATAAAGAAGAAATTGGAAAGTGTGTTAATAAATGGGACCACTTTGAATGTTTGATGCTTGCTTTAAAAATGTGAGAACATTGCAGTAATGTTCTCTTTGAGATATTTGTGTCCTTGCCTGTGAACCAGTCTCTAGAGTATTGCAATTAATAGTTTAGCTACTCCCCGAAGCATCAGGACCGTAGAGGGTAGAAAAGCAAAGATCTTAATACAGATTCTGGCAGTCGCTGATCTTCTGATAAGATTACCTGAAAATCAAGAATGGTTTTATCACATGGTGTGTATGGCATGTTATTGGAATACTGCTGTAGCTAATATACAAATGTGATTTGTTATAGGTGCAGCAACAAATATGCACAATTGCGTGGTGATTTTGCACTGAAGAATGGGTCTGAGACATGCTCAGTTACATGACAATAGCACAACATTCATGGTTAATGTAGCTTGTAGGGTGATTCAACATGTTAAGTCATCAAGGTCTTGACACAATAGCAAAACTGACTTTACAAGAATTGGAATAGAATTGAGAGGAAGTAAAATTAAGGTAAGAGAGAAACAAAATTTGGATTGGACAATTAAGGGTAGGGAGTAATAATACATGGCAGGAACCATTCACCAAATGGAAAAAGGCAACGAGAATGCTGGAGAATCTTAAGTCTAAGCTTGATCCATTTTGATATGAATTTACAACATGCAAGTAATTAGCAGCATTCTTGAAAAAGAACAACATGTTGCTGAGTGAGGTAGTCTACAGGTATGAAGTACCAATCCAAGTCAATAATAATTACTGTTAACATTTCATGGGCATTTTCTTTTACAGAATAAAATGTATAATGGGTATTTGATATAAATTCCGTATATCATGCCACCCATGATAATCCGGGTTTGTGGAAAGAGGAAACTGAACTCTGAAAACTATTTTAAACTGGATCACCCCTCTCATGGGCTAATGAAAGTAAGGTGGTATGAGGGAAGGGATGAGTAAGATATTGCCCTGTGATAACAGAAGGCCCAAGAATGGTTAGTAGTAACTCATACCCATGACAGTTCAAGAATGTTAGAAATGGAAACCAATCAGTCACTGAAATGTCAAAAGGCTTGTACAGCTATGCTTAGGAGATTAGGTCATGTAGCCAGCCTTTTATTTTCAAGTCATTTAAAATGGAAGTTCCCGTTCCTACAAGAATTCAAATGAACCCAAGTACGAGTGAACATTGCCCTACAATGCCTAGAAGCAGAGGTACAAATTGGGCACCCGATTCCACCCCTTTCACTTAACTCGAGGTCCATCGTGGAAAGTAGCAGTACGACTTCCAGAAACACCTCAAGATGAAACAAGACAACACTTCAACTGAAAAGGCAATAAACAAATTAGAAAACTTGCAAAAAATAACTTACAATACCTTTCAATATCCCTGGGCCAGAATGATCTCACAGGCCCCAGGAACTGCTCAGTGCCTGGCCCTGACGGACTTTTCACAATAACACAATATTTTGAGGGCTCCAACCAAACAATCAAACCTATCACCTATAATTGGTTAATGTGAGGTTGGAAGTGAAAGCTCGAATGATGTTTCTATCGCGCGAGGTGGGGTGGAATATATAGGCATGGCAGGCCAAATTACTTTCTCCTGTGCTGTAATTTCCTATGATTACTTCTGCTGCAAACAGCCCAACTATACAAATTAATTCTCACCTGCCCGAGTTCTTCATTGAGGTCCGAGGTGTTAACCTGTGCACGCTGACCTGAATCGTCATGGTACAAGTCAAGATCCCACACAATAAAAAAGGATCCCAAGAACTTCTGCATCTCAACGGTAACATAGAGTGAAATTGGAATGATATAATTGTACAGCACCAAGAAAGCCAAGAAATCAGATATACCGGTCAGAATCTACAAACAAAACAAGTATACACAATTAAAATAAAATTGATACAACAGCTGTATGAACATGAAACATTTTGAAAATGTACTTTGCAGTTTTCAAAACATTAAGTATTGAATTTATTGCATCGTTTGACTCTCAAACCTATGTACTGATAGCATATTAAATATCCAAAGCTTGGCACGGGACAGTATTTGATGGAAGTCTGCATTAGATGGGTGGGTAGAGGTGATCTTAGACAGGTGGTAAAGAAAAGCTGTTTTCTCCTGTCTGGAAACTCACCCCTGTAAAAGCAGGCTCTTTATGTGAGGCACAACAAAAATGTATTTTAATCACAAATCCAGATGAGTCCAGCATTGTTAGAAAGTGTTGGACCTCTCACCAAGTGCTTTTGAAAATGAAACTGGTGTTGATGTCCAGTTGTTTCAACTTCCTTTCATAAGGATGAACATGTTCCACTTAGAGGAGATTTACTGTCTGATTGCAATTCAAAGATAGCTGGCGAGTGGAAGTGGGAGCATTTTTCTCATGTTCAAGAATCCTTAGGAAAGATTATCAGGACAAAAGACGATGGAAGTAGTGTGCAGCAAAGGAAGCTGACGCTGGGAACGCTGAGGCAAAATATTTTTAACAGCCAGTCAGCTAAGTATCAGACACAGTCTTACATTAACAAGTAATCCTTTCATATGCCCCAAGTGTGCCATGGATATAATTCTGCTACCCAGGGCTGTCCCTTCTAACTCTTGAACTTGGAGATCACAATGGAGAACTTTCCAGTCTTTCCAGCCCGTTTTGCCATCAAGTTAGATCGTGGTTGATCAGTCTCATTTTCGCCTTGGTTTTGTCGCCCTTAGTTTTATGTTAGGTATGAGTACTATCACCAGAAAAGTATTATAGAAAATCCAAAATGAAAACATAAAATGCTGAAAAACTCAGCAGTCTGGCAACATCTTTGGCGAGAGAAACAGAGTTAACATTTCAGGTCTATGATCTTTAATCAGAATTGGGAAAAGTTAGAAACATAATAGGTTTTGAGCAATTGAAAGGAGGTGGGGCTGGGTAAAATGACAAAAGTGTGCAGGGCCAAAGGAAATGGTAATGGGACAAGTAAAGAAACAAAAGATCCGTCCAGAGCTCGGTCTATGATGGTACTACCAAGCCACTCTTGGTGATGGACATCGAAGGCCTCCACCCAGAGCATATTCTGAGCTCTTGCCACACTCAGCGCTTCCTCCAAGTGGTGTTCAACATGGAGGAGCACGGATTCATCAGCTGATGGTGGCCGGTACATAGTAATCAGCAAGAGGTTTTGTTGCACAAGTTTAACCTGAAGTCATGAGACTTTATGTGGTCCAGAGTTGATGTTGAGGACTCCCAGGGCAGCTCCCTCCCGACTGTATGCCAATGTGCCGCCACCTCTGCTTGGTTTGTACTGCCAGTAAGACAGGACATACCCAGGAATGGTGATCTGTCTGGGATACGGTTTGTAAGGAATGATTCTATGAGTATGACTATGTCAGGCTGTTGCTTAACTAGTCTGTGAGGCACTTCCGGTTGCGGCTATGCGGAGCTAAGCCGCACGATTCGGCAGCTCCCGCGATCACGGACTTTCGGGCTTGCTAGAGGAGCCCCAACGGAATTTTTTTCACAGACAACCCGTGGGGAAGAGAAGAGAGAGATCCCCTCCCAACTTTTATGGACCGGACCCGAAGTGCAACGGCCAAAAAAGCGGCACTGGAGCAGCGGGAGAAGGAGGGAAAAAAAGCAAAATGGCGACGGCCGGGGACAAAGAGGAGATGCAGGAATTCATCAAGCGCTGCTTCGAGGAGCTGCATAAGGAGATGCTGGCGCCTATACTGGCGGTAATTGAAGGACTAGGGATAACCCAGAAGGCCCACGAGGTGAAGATCCAGGAGGCCCAGAAAAGAGTGAGTGAGAATGAGGACGAGCTCTTGGGCCTGGCGGTGAGAGTGGAGCGGCACGAGGCGCTACACAAGACGTGGGCGGGAAGACTCAAAGACCTGGAGAACAGGTCGAGGAGAAATAATCTGAGGATCCTGGGTCTCCCAGAAGGAGAAGAGGGGGCCGATGCCGCGGCATACGCGGGCACGATGATCGGGGCGATGATGGGCACGGAGGCCCCTTAGAGGTCGCTGGAGCTGGACGGGGCGCACCGGGTGCTGGCGAGGAAGCCCAAGGCAAATGAGCCGCCAAGGGCGATGGTGGTGAGATTTCACCGGTTTACGGACAGAGAGAGGGTCCTGAAATGGGCCAAGAAGGAGAGGAGCAGCAAGTGGGACAATGCAGAGATCAGAATATACCCAGACTGGAGTACGGAGGTCGCTAAGCGGAGAGCGGGTTTCAACCGGGCCAAAGCGGTGCTGCATCGGAAAGGAGTGAAATTCGGAATGCTGCAGCCAGCGCGACTGTGGGTTACATACAAGGACCAACACCACTACTTCGAAACGCCTGAAGAGGCGTGGACCTTTATACAAACTGAAAAGTTGGACTCGAACTGAGGGTTTGAGAGGATGGGGGGTGTTCGAGGGTTGAAGTATGATGGTTGTTGTATATAGGGGGTCAATCACGCGCAGGAAATGTTATATGGGCTGGGGGAGAGAGACAAGGCCGCGACAGGAGCTGCGCCAGAGGGGGCGGGGCAGGCTTTGGAAAGCGCGGGTTTTTTTTTTCCCCCGCACGCGGGAAGGGGAACGAAGGAACGTATATGGATTGGGAGACTCCCACACGGAGGGGTCAAAGGGACGGCGGGGGAAGCCAGGGTCAGCAGACTTACTGGAGTGATATGGGGGAGCAAAAAAGCTAGACAGGGGTCTAGCGGAGGGGGGGGGGGTTGCTGCTGCACTGGCCGAAAGGGAATGGGACACAGAAGAGGTGGTCGGGACGGAGGTCCCCTGGCTGGGGGACTGGAGGGTGAGGGAGACGCGGACACGGGACTGGCCCAGAAAAGGAGATGGCTAGTCGGGGTCATCCCGAGGGTAGAGGGGACGGAGTATTCGGCCATTGCCGTTTCGGACCACGCCCCGCACTGGGTGGAAATGGGGCTGGGAGAGGAGAGGGACCAACGCCTGCTGTGGCGGCTGGATGTGGGACTGCTGGCAGATGAGGTGGTGTGTGGGACGGTGAGGGGGTGTATAGAAAGGTACTTGGAGGCCAACGACAACGGGGAGGTGCGAGTGGGAGTGGTATGGGAGGCATTGAAGGCGGTGATCAGGGGAGAGCTAATCTCCATCAGGGTTCATAGGGAGCAGACAGATGGCATGGAAAGGGAGAGGTTAGTGGAGGAGATTTTGAGAGTGGACAGGAGATACGCAGAGGCCCCGGAGGAAAGATTACTTGGGGAAAGACGACGGCTCCAGACGGAGTTTGACCTGTTGACCACGGGGAAGGTGGAGGCACAGTGGAGGAAGGCGCAGGGGGCGACCTACGAGTACGGGGAAAAGGCTAGTCAGATGCTGGCACACCAGCTCCGTAAGAGGACGGCAGCGAGGGAAATAGGGGGAATCAAAGATGGAAGGGGAGCCACGGTTCGGAGAGCAACAAAAATAAACAAGGTATTCAAGGCCTTCTATGGAGAGCTGTACAGATCCCAGCCCCCAGGGGGGGGAAAAGAGGGGATGAGACGATTCCTAGACCAACTGAGGTTCCCGAGGGTGGAGGAGCAAGAGGTGGCTGGTTTGGGGGCACCAATCGGGTTGGAGAAGCTCGCAAGGGTTTGGGGAGTATGCAGGCAGGGAAGGACCCGGGGCCGGACGGGTTCCCGGTGGAGTTCTACAGAAAGTACGTAGACCTGTTGGCCCCGCTACTAGTGAGGACCTTTAACGAGGCAAGAGAGGAGGGGACCCTGCCCCTGACAATGTCGGAGGCGACAATTTCCTTGATTCTAAAGCGAGACAAGGACCCACTGCAATGTGGATCGTACAGGCCGATTTCGCTCCTCAATGTGGACGCCACGTTATTGGCAAAAGTGCTGGCCACGAGGATTGAGGACTGTGTCCCGGGGGTGACACACGAGGACCAGATGGGATTCGTAAAGAGCAGGCAATTAAACACAAATGTGCGGCAGCTCTTAAACGTGATAATGACGCCATCGGAGGAGGGAGAGGCGTAGTGGCAGCTATGGACGCGGAAAAGGCCTTTGACCGAGTAGAGTGGGAGTACCTCTGGGAGGTGCTGCGTAGGTTTGGGTTCGGGTTTATCAGCTGGGTTAAGCTCCTTTACAGAGCCCCGGTGGCGAGTGTAGTGACGAACCGGCGGAGGTCGGAGTACTTTCGGCTGTACCGAGGAACGAGGCAGGGGTGCCCTCTGTCCCCCCCCTGTTGTTTGCATTGGCGATCGAACCCTTGGCCATATCACTGAGGGAGTCTAATAAATGGAGGGGGGTGGTCCGAGGGGGAGAAGAGCATCGGGTGTCACTATATCTTATGACCTGTTGCTGTACGTGGCGGACCCAATGGAGGGGATGGTGGAGGTCATGCAGACTCTGAAGGAGTTTGGAGAGTTCTCGGGCTATAAGCTCAACGTAGGGAAGAGTGAGCTTTTTGTATTACAGGCAGGGGACCAAGAAAGAGGGATAGGGGACCTACCGCTGAGGAGGGCGGTGGGGAGTTTTTAGTATCTGGGAATCCAGATAGCCAGGAGTTGGGGGGCCCTACATAAACTGAATCTGACGAGGTTGGTGGACCAAATGGAGGAGGACTTCAAAAGATGGGACATGTTACCGCTCTCGCTGGCGGGTAGAGTGCAGTCGGTCAAAATGGTGGTCCTTCCGAGGTTTTTCTTTGTGTTTCAGTGCCTTCCCATCGTGATCACCAAGGGCTTTTTCAAGAGAGTAGGTAGGAGTATTATAGGGTTTGTGTGGGCGAATAAGACCCCGAGGGTAAGGAGAGGGTTCCTGGAACGCAGTAGGGGCCGAGGAGGGTTGGCGCTGCCAAACGTAGGGAGCTACTACTGGGCAGCAAACGTGGCGATGATCCGCAAGTGGGTTATGGAGAGAGAGGGGGCGGCATGGAAGAGAATGGAGATGGCGTCCTGTAAAGGAACGAGCACAAAGTTGGTGACGGCACCGCTGCCGTTCTCGCCATCAAAATATACCACGAGCCCGGTGGTGGCGGCAATGTTAAGGATCTGGGGCCAGTGGAGACGGCACAGGGGTGCAGTGGGAGCCTCGGTGTGGTCCCCGATCAGGGGTAACCACCAGTTTGTCCCGGGGAAGATGGACGGGGGGTTCCAGGGCTGGCATCGGGCGGGGATTAGAAGAATGGGGGACCTGTTCATCGATGGGACATTTGCGAGCCTAGGGGCACTGGAGGAGAAGTTTGAGCTACCCCCGGGAAATGCATTCAGATATATGCAGGTGAGGGCTTTTGTGAGGCGACAGGTCAGGGAATTCCCGTTGCTCCCGGCACAAGAAATTCAAGACAGGGTGATCCCGGGTGTATGGGTCGGGGAGGGCACGGTTTCGGCAATACACCAAGAGATGAAAGAAGAGGGGGAAGCGCTAACAGAAGAGTTGAAGGGTAAATGGGAGGAGGAGCTGGGGGAGGAGATCGAGGAAGGTTTGTGGGCTGATGCCCTGGGTAGAGTTAATTCCTCCTCCTCATGTGCCAGGCTCAGCCTGATACAATTTAAGGTGGTTCACAGAGCGCACTTGACAGGGGCGAGGTTGAGTAGGTTCTTTGGGGTAGAGGACAGATGTGGAAGGTGTTCAGGGAGTCCGGCGAACCATGTCCATATGTTTTGGTCATGCCCGGCACTGGAGGGGTTCTGGAGAGGAGTGGCGGGAGCAATATCTCAGGTGGTGAAAGTCCGGGTCAAGCCAAGCTGGGAGCTAGCAATATTTGGAGTAGTGGACGAGCCGGGAGTGCAGGAGGCGAAAGAGGCCGGCATTCTGGCCTTTGCGTCCCGAGTAGCCCGGCGAAGGATCTTGCTAATGTGGAAGGAGGCGAAGCCCCCTTGCCTGGAGGCCTGGATAAATGATATGGCTGGGTTCATAAAGCTGGAGAGGATTAAGTTTGCCTTGAGAGGGTCTGCGCGGGGGTTCTACAGGCGGTGGCAACCGTTTCCCAGACTATCTCGCGGAACGTTTGAGGAAGATCGGTCAGCAGCAGCAGCAACCCTGGGGGAGGGGAGGGGAGTGGGGAATTGCTTGGGGGGATGGATGAGCAGGAGATAACATGAAGGGCGGGGGGGGGGAAACTGGCACGTGCGGGAGAGAGCCAGTGTATAAAGCTATGTAAATATACCATTTTGCCATGTATATATCTTGCTCAGTGCGATTTTGTGTTACGGGGGGGGGGGGTTATTGTTTGTAAGGGGGAAAAATTGTGTTGGTAAAAATTTTTAATAAATATATATTTTTTTTAAAAACAAGTCTGTGAGGCAGCGCTCACAACTTTGGCACAAGGCCCCAGGTGTTAGGATGGAGGACTTTGCAGGGTCGACAAGGCTGGGTCTGCTGTTGACGTTTCCGGTGCCTGGTAGTCTGTCCAGTTTCATTTCTTTTTTCTGTTTTGTAGCGGTTGAATACAACTGCTAGGGCATTTCAGTGGGCATTTAAGAGGCAACCATATTGATGTGGGTCTGAAGTCACATGTAGGTCAGACCAGGTAAGGATGGCAGATTTCGTTCCCTGAAGGACATTAGTGAACCAGATGGGTTTTTACGATAATAGTTTCATGGTCACCCTTAGACTTTTAACTCCAAATAACTTTGAGTTTAAATTCCACCACCTGCCATAGTGGGATTTGAACCCAGGTCACCAGATCATTATCCTGGATCTCTGGATTACTATACCACTACGCCACTGCCTCCATAATGCGGCAGGTGGTCCGAAATAACCACCACAGAATACTCCACATTTTTTACCCTGGGGAACAGAGTCGTACCTATAACAAAGAAGTCAATCCTGGAGTATACCTTGTGTGCCGGCGAACAAAATGAAAACCCCTTTACCCCCCCATTGTACAAACCACCACGCATCAACCCCTCCCATTTCCTCCATGAAAACGGCAAACACCTTCGCCATCCCCGAAAGGGACGGTGACGTCAGCCTGCAGCAATCCAACTTTGAGTCCAGAATGCAATTGAAATCTCCCCCCAAAATCAGCTGGTGCGTATCTAACTCTGGAATGACAGCCAACATCTATTTCATAAACCTATCATCCTAATTTGGGGCATACACATTCACCAACACCACGTTTTCCCCTCCAGTGTACCTATAACCATCACGTAAAGCCCCCCCTCATCGGTCACCACTGTCCCCGTCTGAAAACGAACTTTCTTGCTGACCAGAATCGCCACCCCTCTTGCCCTACTATCGAACCCAGAGTGAAAAACGTGGCTCACTCAAGCCTTCCGCAATCTGATCTGGTCCTGCACCTGCAGGCGAGTCTCCTGCAGAAACACCACATCAGCCCCAAACCTTTCAGATGAGAAAAACCCTTGCCTTCTTCACAGATCTCCCTAAGCCCTGCACATGCCAGGTGGTAACCTTGTTGGGGGTCTCTGTCACCCCTCCCTTCCTCCCCTAGTCAACCTTTGGTACCCTGATTCAATGACAAGGCCTCCTCCATCCCCTTCAGCATCTCGCCTTGCGTTTTTACCACATTCAAGGTCTTCACCAATTGTTCACAAATCGGACACAAAGCCTCCTCAACAGTGGCTTTAAAGGTTTCCTTTATCTCTTTGCCCTACTGCTCGAACTGTCAATCCACCGGTTTACCAAATTTCTACAGCTCCTGCAGGGCGCACAATGGCCAACGTGTCTAATGGAAAGGGGACAGCAGCCATTGTTCCTCCTACAACTGCTTTCGGTGGGCTTTATATAAGGAAAGACTCCCGAGTCTCTCGAACTGAGCTTCGATTTGGGCGATAATTTCAACATGCCTCTGTTGAGAAAGAGTTCTCTAAATCCACTAGGGGCCTTTGGTCATCAACCCTCCCACCCAGAAAAAAAACAATAGGCAAACAGGATCCAAAACAAAGACCCTGCCAGGAGCCACTTTCCACACGTCTTGCTCCTGCATGACGTTGCTGGAAGCCCGACATTTCTAAACTTATAATGGAATTCAATATTATGATCGCCTATTCCCAGCAGATCCTTTACTGTGAAATTACAAATGAAAGCAGCCTCATTGTACAATATTAGATCCAAAATAGCTTTGTTGGTTCCGCGTCATACTGTACTAGGAAACAGTCAGAAAAACAATGCTGATTCTCTCTCCCCACCTCCCAATCAATTCCCCATGACTACTTTTTGATGTAGACAGTCAAATTCATGAACACAAGTTACAGATTAGATTTCACTGCACATTACTAAATTTGAATGTGTACGGCAGTTACAATGAATGCACAAGATCCAAAATTTGAGAATTTCCAAGGAGCAATATTTCCTATCAGTGGAAGCTTCTTACAAAACTCACTGCTACAGATAATAAAAATATAACTTTTCACTTTAAAAATGAGAACAATCGCAGAATGGTTATGTTCAATGCAAATGTGCATATAATTAAACATTTAAAATTGAAAACAGCATCGTTCATGCATAAAATGTTACAAACTTTTAAGGTTACCTTATATGAAGTTAAAGTCTGTCCATACTCACTTTGCTGCTATTCTTCTCCTGTGTAGTTCTTTGATTGTATGATGGTTCATATTGCCAAGCATATTTCATGATGGTACTAATAACTGCTTCAACCACAAGAATTTCCAGGAAGACTATGAGAAAAGTGTTCATAGACCTAGCCAGGGGGAGGGGGGGCACAGAAAAAAAAAAGAAAAAAAAAATCACAATTATGCTTTATTATTTTCTTTTGCTTCCTGAGATTCACTTCACCTCACCTCTGAATTCTGCATGCTTCCTATTAAATTTACATATTGATAACGTTATATCCTTAATTACTTCCTATTTTCGTAAGTAGTCTTACAACACCAGGTTAAAGTCCAACAGGTTTGTTTCGATGTCACTAGCTTTCGGAGCGCTGCTCCTTCCTCAGGTGAATGAAGAGGTATGTTCCAGAAACATATACATAGACAGATTCAAAGATACCAGACAATGCTTGGAATGCGAGCATTAGCAGGTGATTAAATCTTTACAGATCCAGAGATGGGGTAACCCCAGGTTAAAGAGGTGTGAATTGTGTCAAGCCAGGACAGTTGGTAGGATTTTGCAGGCCAGATGGTGGGGGATGAATGTAATGCGACATGAATCCCAGGTCCCGGTTGAGGCCGCACTCATGTGTGCGGAACTTGGCTATAAGTTTCTGCTCGGCGATTCTGCGTTGTTGCGCGGCCTGAAGGCCGCCTTGGAGAACGCTTACCCGGAGATCAGAGGCTGAATGCTCTTGACTGCTGAAGTGTTCCCCGACTGGAAGGGAACATTCCTGCCTGGTGATTGTCGTGCGATGTCCGTTCATTCGTTGTTGCAGCGTCTGCATGGTCTCGCCAATGTATCACGCTTCGGGACACCCTTTCCTGCAGCGTATGAGGTAGACAACATTGGCCGAGTCGCACGAGTATGTACTGCGTACCTGGTGGGTGGTGTTCTTACGTGTAATGCTGGTATCCATGTCGATGATCTGGCACGTCTTGCAGAGATTGCCATGGCAGGGTTGCGTGGTGTCGTGGTCACTGTTCTGAAGGCTGGGTAGCTTGCTGCAAACAATGGTTTGTTTGAGGTTGCGCGGTTGTTTGAAGGCAAGTAGTGGGGATGTGGGGATGACCTTGGCAAGATGTTCATCTTCATCGGTGACGTGTTGAAGGCTGTGAAGATGTCGTCGTAGTTTCTCCGCTCCGGGAAAGTACTGGACGACGAAGGGTATTCTGTCGGTTGTGTCCCATGTTTGTCTTCGGAGGAGGTCGGTGCGGTTTTTTGCTGTGCGCGTTGGAACTGTCGATCGATGAGTTGAGCGCCATATCCCGTTCGTACGAGGGCATCTTTCAACGTCTGTAGATGTCTGTTATGCTCCTCCTCGTCTGAGCAGATCCTGTGTATACGGAGAGCTTGTCCATAGGGGATGGCTTCTTTAATGTGTTTAGGGTGGAAGCCGATCGAATGCCGTCGTCATGGGGGATGCTGGTATAGAGTGCCGAGATGTCCATTGTGACGAGGAATGTTCCTAGTTCAACTGGTCCATGGGAGCGGAGTTTCTGTAGGAAGTCCGCCGTGTCGCGACAGAAGCTGGGCGTACCTTGTACGATGGGTTTCAAGATGCCCTCTATGTAGCCAGAGAGGTTCTCACACAGGGTCCCATTGCCTGAAACGATAGGACGGCCTGGTGTGTTGGCCTTGTGTATTTTCGGGAGGCAGTAGAGATCTCCAATGCGGGGAGTACGTGGGATGAGAGCACGTAGGGTGCTCTGAAGACCTGGATCCAAGGTCTTAATCAGTCTGTTAAGTTGGCGGGTGTGTTCCTTGGTCGCATCTGCGGGTAACTGTCTGTAGTGTTCTTGGTTGTTCAGTTGTCGGTATACTTCTTTGCAGTAGTCCGTCCTGTTCAGTATGACAGTGGCCCCTCCTTTGTCTGCTGGTTTGATGACGATGCTGCGGTTGGTCTTGAGAGCGCGGATGGCATTGCGTTGTGCTTGGGTGACGTTCGGGGCTGTCTTGTGAATGCGACTGATGAATCTGGCATTGACGCGACTCCTGACGGCTTGAGCATACATGTCGAGTCTAGGGCAGCGGCCTTCCGGAGGGGTCCAATTCGACTCTTTCCTCTTCGGTTGCCGTACCGCAGATCTCTCGGTCTGCTGTTCCGGTTCATTGATAGTCTGCTTGGGTTCGCTGTTGGCCTCTTGGGGTCTGTGGAAGAATTCCCGGAGCCTCATTCGCCTGATGAATTCCTCCGTGTCTGCCGCGAGACTGATGGGGTCCATTTTGGTGGTGGTGCAGAAATTGAGCCCTCTGCTGAGGACTTCGATTTCGTCTGGTTGAAGGGTGTAGTCTGACAAGTTGACAATAGATTTCCCTGTATTGTTTTCTACTGTGGTACCGGGGTGGCTTGGTTGCTGCTGGTGGTGATGCAGAGTTTCTCAAGCTTCCTGTTCTTGGTATGCAGATAGGTGGCATAGTATTGTTGTCTCATCTGTTTGGCGGTGTTCCGCAGCTGGTCTGCTGCGTCCTGATCGCAAGTTGAGAATACGGCCTCTATCTTGGTTTCCAGGTTGCGTCGTCTGCTGTAGAGCTGGCGTACGAGGTGGTTGAGGAGTGTGAGAGAGGTGCGACGGCAGAGTCTCTCAGCGTAGTCAGTGTTGTAGGTCGACTTAAGTGGGTTTGTGATCTGTAGCCCTTTCGGGATCTTGTCTGCTTTCTTGCATCTTTGTAGAAACATAATGTCAGTGTCTATATGTGTGATCTTCCTGGAGATCCTCTCCACTTTGAGCCGGCAGTTTGCGGTGTCGATGGTAGCCATGATGTGGAGATGCCGGCGTTGGACTGGGGTGAGCACAGTAAGAAGTCTTACAACACCAGGTTAAAGTCCAACAGGTTTGTTTCGATGTCACTAGCTTTCGGAGCGCTGCTCCTTCCTCAGGTGAATGAAGAGTTATGTTCCAGAAACATATACATAGACAGATTCAAAGGTGCCAGACAATGCTTGGAATGTGAGCATTAGCAGGTGATTAAATCTTTACAGGTCCAGAGATGGGGTAACCCCAGGTTAAAGAGGTGTGAATTGTGTATCAGTTGCATTCTTGGACACACTCGTCTCCATCAAGGACGGTCACCTCAACACTTTGCTTTACCGCAAACCCACGGATAACCTCACAATGCTCCACTTCTCCAGCTTCCACCCTAAACACATTAAAGAAGCCATCCCCTATGGACAAGCTCTCCGTATTCACGGTCTGCTCAGACGAGGAGGAGCGTAACAGACATCTACAGACGTTGAAAGATGCCCTCGTACGAACGGGATATGGCGCTCGACTCATCGATCGACAGTTCCAACGCGCCACAGCAAAAAACCGCACCGACCTCCTCAGAAGACAAACATGGGACACAACCGACAGAATACCCTTCGTCGTCCAGTACTTTCCCGGAGCGGAGAAACTACAACATCTTCTTCACAGCCTTCAACACGTCATCGATGAAGATGAACATCTTGCCAAGGTCATCCCCACACCCCCACTACTTGCCTTCAAACAACCGCGCAACCTCAAACAAACCATTGTTTGCAGCAAACTACCCAGCCTTCAGAACAGTGACCACGACACCACACAACCCTGCCATGGCAATCTCTGCAAGACGTGCCAGATCATCGACATGGATACCACCATTAACGTGAGAACACCACCCACCAGATACGCGGTACATACTCGTGCGACTCGGCCAATGTTGTCTACCTCATACGCTGCAGGAAAGGGTGTCCCGAAGCGTGATACATTGGCAAGACCATGCAGACGCTGCGACAACGAATGAACGGACATCGCGCGACAATCACCAGGCAGGAATGTTCCCTTCCAGTCGGGGAACACTTCAGCAGTCAAGGGCATTCAGCCTCTGATCTCCGGGTAAGCGTTCTCCAAGGCGGCCTTCAGGCCGCGCAACAACGCAGAATCGCCGAGCAGAAGCTTATAGCCAAGTTCCGCACACGAGTGCGGCCTCAACCGGGACCTGGGATTCATGTCGCATTACATTCATCCCCCACCATCTGGCCTGCAAAATCCTACCAACTGTCCTGGCTTGACACAATTCACACCTCTTTAACCTGGGGTTACCCCATCTCTGGATCTGTAAAGAGTTAATCACCTGCTAATGCTCGCATTCCAAGCATTGTCTGGCATCTTTGAATCTGTCTATATATGTGTTTCTGGAACATACCTCTTCATTCACCTGAGGAAGGAGCAGTGCTCCGAAAGCTAGTGACATCGAAAGAAACCTGTTGGACTTTAACCTGGTGTTGTAAGACTTCTTACTGTGCTCACCCCAGTCCAATGCCGGCATCTCCACATCATATTTTCGTAAGAGCACAGGAAATAGGAGCAGTAGAAATGGCTGAGCCATTCAGTATTATGGCTGATCATCTACATCAATTTCACTTTTCCACCCTATGCTCAATCCACTTCCTGTCGCTGTGCTTTTATCACATTTCATGTGTCAATATTTCTGTCCAGAGCAGGGACGGTGTGGGTGAAATTTGGATTATCTAATCCAGATATGTGCAGTGTACTTAAATGCCCACGATGCTAGACCAGAGTCAACAATACCGAGGAAAGTTTTTCTTTAGCTTCCGTTCAGCCATGGGACAAAGTTCAAAAACCTCAAGGTCAAATTCGTATTGCTTCTCATAAAACAGTAGATATCTTCTAATTACATTCACTGATGTATTTTCAATTAATTTTAGATAACAAAAAAGACAATAGACTGAGATCAGGACGAGTAGGAACGCTGAGGATGCGAAAGGGCAGAAAAGTTAGCGGGGTATTTTCCTGCATGTTACTGCAACTTGTATGTACAAAAGAAAATCAATTTTGATCCCATCCGATTATACACTTGTGCTCTTTTGACAATAAAAGCTAAATGTGAAAAGCCTATTCCCTGCGAGCTATTTTAATTCCCAAAACATGTCTCAGAGAGAATGAGCGCGCAGGAGGGAATGGGAGCAAGCGGGTAACAGAAAATGGATGAGAGAGCATGTGCATGTGTTCTTTGCTGTTGCTTTAATGCTGAATTTTGAAAGCACGGAAATCTGCTAAAGGAAACCAACTGAAAGTGATTGCTGATCTCTCACAATCTGGAAGGGAGTGGAAATCAAGGAGTGGATGGAGGATTAAGGGCAAGGCGAGTGACTGCAGGGCTAGGAAGAATATGGGGAGGTGCAAGAAAAAAAATTGAAGGTAGGAGAGTGGGAAGACAGATGAGGTCATGTCTTAAGTTATTATAAAATCTACAAAAAGCTCCATTCTCATGTAGTTCTTCAACAAAGAGTTGGAACATTAAACTGCAGATTCAACAGCTGTTTTCAAACTCTAACCTTTGGTCAAAATTGTAGAGGCCTTTTGGTGGAATGTACAGAACACAGCTTTCAAAAGAGGATGGGAGATAAAGTTTCCATCAGAATGCTCCTATTCCAAGCTTCCTCAAAATTAGAGAAGTTCACAATGAATTGTTCCTGGAAGAAGCTCATCCACACTTAGTATTAATTTGATTAGTTTTACCCAGGCTACTTAAATTTAACTCTATGATAAATAAACTTAGAAAAACCACCCAATCAAAACCTGGTCAAAGTTACTGGGCGGAGTTTAAAAATGCTGGAATGTTTCTTATGATTTGGCCACTATATACAAGCACATGTTGTTATGAGAGTTTAAAATATGATTAGTTGCTAGATTGGGTGTGTGGAAATAATGGCAAACATGACAGGTTGGATAGTAATCTTATTTCTATTCTCAACTTAAAGTTTTCTGTTTCCACATTTAATGAAAAATCGTAATTTTTCCTCTTGAAATTTCAGTGAAAACTTACTTTTCTACAATGGAACGTTTCTGTGATTTGCTCTTGTAATTCAAAGCAATCTTAGCATCCATTCCTGTGTAAACAGCCACACCTGGAAATCAAAAGCTTTATTTATAATGCTGATTCAAAATGGTTTTGTTCATCAATAATATGAAATGTGCCTCAAGAACATATTGTATGGAGTTTATTTAACCCAATAACTGATATTTACGTAACTTAAATTGACATGGCAAAACCAGACAGAAACTGAAGTCTTGTTTGATGTCAATCTGCTCAAGTAAAATACCTCAACTTGTTTCTCGAAAACATGATTAGTATAGAATCCCTTTTCACAAAAAGTCACCATAACTTTTGAGATTACAAATACCTAGTTACTTCTGGTTGTGATATTTGGTATTGAGTGGTTACCCAAGATAAATATGTTTAAGACAAAAATACATTTCCATGTACAAATAGGAATTTCTGTAATCCTACATGAATTAATCACGTAGGGACTTAACCCCATTAAATAACATGCACCACTGGCTTATTTTGGCCAGGTGATTTTCTTCTTTAATAACATTTTTATGAAAGGCAAATTACAAGCCAAGGTTAATTGACCATAAACACCATGAGCCTGAAATTGCTCTTGGTCAAACAGTATTTCGGACTAAGTCAAATCATTGAAATAGTGTGTTCCATAAGGTTTTAGACAGTTTCAGCACCAATAAACATTTTCCACTCAGCATTATAAAGATTGAAGCTCTTCTGAATTCAAAGATAATTATCACTTCGGATTCCTGTTAAAGGTGCCATATAAATAAAAGCTTTATCATCAACTGAAGGCTCTAAGGAACTGTGTCATATCAGGAAGTCCAGTTGAGTCAATACCGAGAAACTTTAGTCACAAGCGTTTGGAGAGTTGACTCCAATGGGATTTTGTGAATGGTCTTTGCAATAAGTGAAATGGGGTTCAGAGAGCTGGTGTAGACATTGAGAAGATGTTTTCACTCGTAGGAGAGACTAGAACCCGAGGGCACAGCCTCAGACTGAAGGGACGATCCTTTAAAACGGAAATGAGAAGGAATTCTTTCAGCCAGAGGGTGGTGCATCTGTGGAGCTCATAGCCGCAGAAGGCAGTAGAGGCCAATCACAGAGTGTCTTTAAGACAGAGATAGATAGGTTCTTGATTACTAAGGGAATCGGAGTTATGGGGAGAAAGCAGGAAAATGGGGATGAGAAACATATCAGCCACGATCGAATGGCGGAGAAGAATTGATGAGCGAATAGCCTAATTCTGTTCATATATCTTATGGTGTAGATTTGCGATTTCAGGAGATTGACACGATATTGAGGACTAGAATCACACTTGCCCTACAGTAGACAAACCGTAGTAATAATTTGTTTTGGAAGATAGTCACGAGCTGTCCTTCTGAAAATTCTAATTCTTCAAAATGGAATGAACGGATTTGAGATTAATACTTTATATCCAAGGAAATGTTAAAAACAGCACGGCTGTACTGTACATTCCCAGAGGTATCAAGTGGACAGATCTGGGTGTTGGTGACTGTTTTATAAGAATCTTCCCTACATATTTGTTAAGTACCATTACTGTGGTATTTGAAAGAGAGAACAAACAAGAGAGCGAACGAGCATCAGCACGCGGCATGGCAACTACTGCTGCCTCACAGCAGCGGGGACCCAGCCTTGAGTGACTGTCTATGTGGAGTTTGCACTTTCTCCCAGGGTATGCTTGAGTTTCCTCCAGGTGCACCAGTTTCCTCCCACTGTCCAAAGGTGTGCAAGTTAGGTAGACTGTCCATGCTAAATTGCCCCGTAGTGTCCAAAGATCTGTAGATTAGGTGGAGTTATGGGGATAGGATTGGGGAGTGGGCTTAGGTGGAGTGCCCTTTCAGAGGGTCGGCGCAACTTGATGGGCTGAAGGGTCTCCTTCTGCACTGTAGAGATTCTCTGATTCTATAATTAACTACAGCAAGAAATTTCATAGAACTTACAGTGCAGAAGGAGGCCATTCGGCCCATCGAGTCTGCACCGGCTCCTGGAAAGCGCACCCTACCCAAGCCCACACCACCCTATCCCCATAACCCAGTAACCCCACTCAACCAACACTAAGGGCAATTTTGGACACTAAGGGCAATTTAGCATGGCCAATCCACCTAACCTGCACATCTTTGGACTGTGGGAGGAAACCGGAGCACCCGGAGGAAACCCACGCACACACTGGGAGAACATGCAGACTCCGCACAGTGACCCAGCCGGGAATCGAACCTGGGACCCTGGAGCGGTGAAGCAATTGCGCTAACCGCTATGCTACCGTGCTGCCCAATAGTAAGAAGACAACAGGTACTGTCAGTAGATAGCATTTGCCTCAAGGCCACTATGATAGAGTGGATAGAGTTGTTTGGGTTCTTCCTTGGAATAGGAAAAAGGAGGACGTTAATTATTTTTCCAGAAGGCAGAAATGTGAAAAGGTTCCAAAAGCTTTATTCTTAGCACTAGGGTAGTGTCTGAAGCCAACCATCTTCAGCTGCTTCATCAATGATCTTCCCTCCATTATAAGGTCAGATAGGAGGAGGTCCGTTGAGGACTGTAGAATCTTCAATTTCATTCGCAACTCTTCAGAATAATGAAGAATAATGCACCCTGTCCAGGTGCAGCAAGAACCAGAAAATATTCAGGCTTGGGCTGAGAAATGACAAGTAACATTCATACCACACAACTGTCAAGCAATAACCATCTTCAATGAGAGACTAATCACCTCCCCTTTAGTTAAATGGCATGACTATTTTTGAATCCTGCACCATATCATTGATCAGAAACTTAGCTGGGCCAGTCATATAAATAATGTGGCAACATGGCAGGTCAGTGGCTGGGCATTCTATAGTGAGTAAATCACTTCCTGACTCCGCAGAACCAGGCCACCATCTACACGGTACAAGTCTGGAGTTCTTTTAAAAAGTCTTTCATGGGATGTGGGTGTCACTGAGCAAGGCCAATATTTCATGCCCAAATGTTCTTGAATGGAAGAGTTAAACATATTGCTATGGGTCTGGAGTCTCATGTAGGCCACGCCATGCAAGGACACCAGATTTTCTTCTCTAAAAGGATATCAGTAAACCAGAAGGATCTTTATGACAATCACTATTACGGAAATTAACTTTAATTTCCAAATTTATCAATTGAAGTTAAACTCCACTAGCTGCCATGATGGGATTCCAACTAGTGCCCCAATTAGTCTGGAGCTCTGGATAACAAGTGCTCCAGTTTCCTCGCACAAATCCCGAAAGACGTGCCGTTAGGTAATTTGGACATTCCGAATTGTCCCTGTGTACTGTAGCCATGTAAAATGGCTGCGTTCCGATTAATCTGGCCAAAACCCAGTTTAAAACGGCTAACCCGAAAGACTGCTGGGAAAAGCAGCCAAGAAGACACAAGCAGGCTGCTGCAGACAGTTTTGCATATTCGGCTCTGGGAAGGTAGCCAAGATCGATACTCCGGGTTATCAACAGCCCATCAACCCAGGTATTCACAGTTGCATTCAGGACTGTTTGCAGCCAATCTATTCAGACATCCACAGTTAAATCGGCTATCCCCGGGAACAATTGCAACATATTAGCAATTGAATACCGGGCCAGACCTGTCGGCGCCTGCAGTGGCCGAAACAAAGACAGGTGAGCGACCACCCCCCGATCGAGGAATCGCCTCACCATTGGACACATCGACCCCAGAGATTGGGGACAGAACCCAATCACTTGGGACTCAGGGTCAAGGGCCGCCCCGGGAGGCGGGAAGCCCCTGGGCCCTATAAAAGTGAAGGTCCAAGTTCAGATCTCTCTCTCTCTCCTCTTCGCCTGCTCGAGACCTTCGCAAGACCAACCACCGGTAATAGTAAGTTTGAATCCAGCGATCGCTATCCAGTAGAGACACCTAGCCACCGACCTGTAGCAGCCTTTTGAATCCCGTGGGCCAGATCTGATTGGACAAGCCATTCGTTTCCCTGACCTGGTGGGCTTTCCTAAGTTATGTATTGGCCAGTAGTGATAGGTTTATTATATAAATAGTAGTATTAGGGTATTAATATTGCTTGTTGTATATAAATGACTGTTGTTTTAATCCTTACTAAGCGGTGTGCTATATTATTAATCATAACCTGAACTTGAACCACGTGGCGGTATCATAAAGATACCTGGTGACTCATGAGCAAAGGTGACGTAAACAGAGCAAATAGACTAAAGCTAAAAAGAGCAACAGTACCCGAACAGGCACCGGAATGTGGTGACTGGGGGCTTTTCGCAGTAACTTCATTGCAGTGTTAATGTAAGCTTACTTGTGACAATAACGATTATTTTTAAAAAGTCCAGTAACATTATCACTATGCACCATCCCCCCAGAGTGCGATGGAATGCTTCCCACTTAACAGAAGGAATTTAGCTCCAACAATATTCAAGAAGGTTGACACCATCCAGGACAAAGCAGCCCAGTAAATTAGCATCCCCTTCACAAATGTTGAGCATTGCGCAGGTCAAGGAGACACAGCCTGAGTGAGTGAGACACAGACAGAGTGAGAATTTGAAACTTGGTAATTTGGTGCAGTGAGGTAATTCGGTGAAGAGTGGGAGAAGGTGCTTTTTCCCTACTGTTTTGTTCTCTCTCTTTCTTCTGGCCTGTAACTTTTAATCAGCAGGGAGAGAACCGGAGAACATCGGAGACCCTCAGAAGGTAAGAAAGTGATTTTTACTTATTTTTACTTTTATTACTTTTTCAAATTGCGTGTGTGTGTGGGGGGGGGGGGGGCTGAAGTGACATCACAGAAAAGCTGTGGCCTGAGTGGTTCGTTGGGAATCTACACAAAATTAAAAAAATTAAGCATTGGTAACTAATTAAACATAATTACTTAATTATAATTTAGAGGGGTATCTAAGCCAGAGATCAGAGAGTACTATATTTAGCTTTCACATTTATAGTAGAAATCTAGTGCTAGGAAACAGACAGTTAACAGTAACCTTAAAAAAAAAATTTTTTTTTAAACTTTTAACTTTAATTTACTACTTAATTGGCGCAATGTCAGTTAGAGGGGTGCAGTGCTCCGACTGTGGGATGTGGCAGATCCGGGAGGCTTCTCGCGTCCCGGATGGCTTCATCTGCAGAAAGTGTACCCAACTGGAGCTCTTCACAGACCGCATGGTTCGGTCGGAGCAGCAATTGGATGCACTTAGGAGCATGCAGGTGGCGGAAAGCGTCATAGATAGCAGTTGTATAAATGTGGTCACACCCAAGGTGCAGGCAGAGAAATGGGTGACCACCAGAAAGGGCAGGCAGTCAGTGCAGGAATCCCCTGTGGTTGTCCCCCTCTCGAACAGGTATACCCCTTTGGATACTGTCGGGGGGGATAGCCTATCAGGGGAAAACAGCAGCAGCCAGAGCAGTGGCACCACGGCTGGCTCTGATGTTCAGAAGGGAGGGTCAAAGCGCAGAAGAGCACTAGTGATAGGGGACTCTATAGTCAGGGGCACAGATAGGCGTTTCTGTGGATGTGAAAGAGACTCCAGGATGGTATGTTGCCTCCCTGGTGCCAGGGTCCAGGATGTCTCCGAATGGGTAGAGGGCATCCTGAAGGAGGAGGGCAAACAGACAGAGGTCGCTGTACATATTGGTACTAACGACATAGGCAGGACGTGGCGTGAGGTCCTGCAGCAGGAGTTCAGGGAGCTAGGCAGAAAGTTAAAAGACAGGACCTCTAGGGTTGTAATCTCGGGATTACTCCCTGTGCCACGTGCCAGTGAGGCTAGAAATAGGAAGATGGAGCAGCTAAACACGTGGCTAAACAGCTGGTGTAGGAGGGAGGGTTTCCGTTATCTGGACCACTGGGAGCTCTTCCAGGGCAGGTGTGACCTATATAAGGACGGATTGCATCTAAACTGGAGAGGCATAAATATCCTGGCCGCGAGGTTTGCTAGTGTCACACGGGAGGGTTTAAACTAGTATGGCAGGGGGATGGCCACGGGAGCAATAGGTCAGAAGGTGAGAGCATTGAGGGAGAACTAGGAAATAGGGACAGTGGGGCTCTGAGGCAGAGCAGACAGGGAGAAGTTGCTGACACAGCAGGTCTGGTGGCCTGAAGTGCATATGTTTTAATGCAAGAAGTATTACGGGTAAGGCAGATGAACTTAGAGCTTGGATTAGTACTTGGAACTATGATGTTGTTGCCATTACAGAGACCTGGTTGAGGGAAGGGCAGGATTGGCAGCTAAACGTTCCAGGATTTAGATGTTTCAGGTGGGATAGAGGGGGATGTAAAAGGGGTGGCGGAGTTGCGCTACTGGTTAGGGAGAATATCACAGCTGCACTGCGGGAGGACACCTCAGGGGGCAGTGAGGCTATATGGGTAGAGATCAGGAATAAGAAGGGTGCAGTCACAATGTTGGGGGTTTACTACAGGCCTCCCAACAGCCAGCGGGGAGATAGAGGAGCAGATAGGTAGACAGATTTTGGAAAAGAGTAAAAACAACAGGGTTGTGGTGATGGGAGACTTCAACTTCCCCAATATTGACTGGGACTCACTTAGTGCCAGGGGCTTAGACGGGACGGAGTTTGTAAGGAGCATCCAGGAGGGCTTCTTAAAACAATATGTGGACAGTCCAACTAGGGAAGGGGCGGTACTGGACCTGGTATTGGAGAATGAGCCCGGCCAGGTGGTAGATGTTTCAGTAGGGGAGCATTTGGGGAACAGTGACCAGAATTCAGTAAGTTTTTAAGTGCTGGTGGACAAGGATAAGAGTGGTCCTAGGATGAATGTGCTAAATTGGGGGAAGGCTAATTATAACAATATTAGGCGGGAACTGAAGAACCTAGATTGGGGGCGGATGTTTGAGGGCAAATCAACATCTGACATGTGGGAGGCTTTCAAGTGTCAGTTGAAAGGAATTCAGGACCGGCATGTTCCTGTCAGGAAGAAGGATAAATACGGCAATTTTCGGCAACCTTGGATAACGAGAGATATTGTAGGCCTCGTCAAAAAGAAAACGGATGCATTTGTCAGGGCTAAAAGGCTGGGAACAGACGAAGCCTGTGTGGAATATAAGGAAAGTAGGAAGGAACTTAAGCAAGGAGTCAGGAGGGCTAGAAGGGGTCACGAAAAGTCATTGGCAAATAGGGTTAAGGAAAATCCCAAGGCTTTTTACACGTACATAAAAAGCAAGAGGGTAGCCAGGGAAAGGGTTGGCCCACTGAAGGATAGGCAAGGGAATCTATGTGTGGAGCCAGAGGAAATGGGCGAGGTACTAAATGAATACTTTGCATCAGTATTCACCAAAGAGAAGAAATTGGTAGATGTTGAGTCTGGAGAAGGGTGTGTAGATAGCCTGGGTCACATTGAGATCCAAAAAGACGAGGTGTTGGGTGTCTTAAAAAATATTAAGGTAGATAAGTCCCCAGGGCCTGATGGGATCTACCCCAGAATACTGAAGGAGGCTGGAGAGGAAATGGCTGAGGCCTTGACAGAAATCTTTGGATCCTCACTGTCTTCAGGTGATGTCCCGGAGGACTGGAGAATAGCCAATGTTGTTCCTCTGTTTAAGAAGGGTAGCAAGGATAATCCAGGGAACTACAGGCCGGTGAGCCTTACTTCAGTGGTAGGGAAATTACTGGAGAGAATTCTTCGAGACAGGATCTACTCCCATTTGGAAGCAAATGGACGTATTTGAGAGGGGCAGCATGGTTTTGTGAAGGGGAGGTCGTGTCTCACTAACTTGATAGAGTTTTTCGAGGAGGTCACTAAGATGATTGATGCAGGTAGGGCAGTGGATGTTGTCTATATGGACTTCAGTAAGGCATTTGACAAGGTCCCTCATGGTAGACTAGTACAAAAGGTGAAGTCACACAGGATCAGGGGTGAGCTGGCAAGGTGGATACAGAACTGGCTAGGTCATAGAAGGCAGAGAGTAGCAATGGAAGGATGCTTTTCTAATTGGAAGGTTGTGACCAGTGGTGTACCGCAGGGATCAGTGCTGGGACCTTTGCTGTTTGTAGTATATATAAATGATTTGGAGGAAAATGTAACTGGTCTGATTAGTAAGTTTGCAGACGACACAAAGGTTAGTGGAATTGCGGATAGCGATGAGGACTGTCAGAGGATACAGCAGGATTTAGATTGTTTGAAATGAAAAATGAAAGAAATGAAAATCGCTTATTGTCACAAGTAGGCTTCAAATGAAGTTACTGTGAATAGCCCCTAGTCGCCACATTCCGGCGCCTGTTCAGGGAGGCTGTTACGGGAATTGAACAGTGCTGCTGGCCTGCCTTGGTCTGCTTTCAAAGCCAGCGATTTAGCCCGGTGCTAAACCACCTCTGGAGACTTGGGCGGAGAGATGGCAGATGGAGTTTAATCCGGACAAATGTGAGGTAATGCATTTTGGAAGGTCTAACGCAGGTAGGGAATATACAGTGAATGGTAGAACCCTCAAGAGTATTGAAAGTCAGAGAGATCTAGATGTAAAAGTCCACAGGTCACTGAAAGGAGCAACACAGGTGGAGAAGGTAGTCAAGAAGGCATACGGCATGCTTGCCTTCATTGGCCGGGGCATTGAGTATAAGAATTGGCAAGTCATGTTGCAGCTGTATAGAACCTTAGTTAGGCCACACTTGGCGTATATTGTTCAATTCTGGTCGCCACACTACCAGAAGGATGTGGAGCCTTTAGAGAGGGTGCAGAAGAGATTTACCAGAATGTTGCCTAGTATGGAGGGCATTAGCTATGAGGAGCGGTTGAATAAACTCGGTTTGTTCTCACTGGAACATCGGAGGTTGAGGGGCGACTTGATAGAGGCCTACAAAATTATGAGGGGCATAGACAGAGTGGATAGTCAGAGGCTTTTCCCCAGGGTAGAGGGGTCAATTACTAGGGGGCATAGGTTTAAGGTGAGAGGGGCAAGGTTTAGAGTAGATGTACGAGGCAGGTTTTTTTTTTTTACACAGAGGGTAGTGGGTGCCTGGAACTCGTTACCGGAGGTGGTGGTGGAAGCAGGGACGATAGTGACATTTAAGGGGCATCTTGACAAATACATGAATAGGATGGGAATAGAGGGATACGGACCCAGGAAGTGGAAAAGATTGTAGTTTAGTCGGGCTGCATGGTCGGCACGGGCTTGGGGGGCCGAAGGGCCTGTTCCTGTGCTGTACATTTCTTTGTATTCACCCCCTCCACCATTGGGACACTAGTATGTACCATCTACAAAGTACAGTGCAGCAACTTACCAAGAGTTCTTTAACAACGCCTTTCAAACCAGTGACCTCTACCACCTAGAAGCACAGGGCAGCAAGTGCATGGACATACCATCACCTACAGATTTCCCTTCAACTGCTTAGGGTAGGTGGTAAGAACACAACCTCTGGTGACAATAGCAGAATGTTAAACCAAAGAAACAACCCTGCAGAATGCAACACACTTCCACTGAAAATTGTCTCCTGGTAAACCCTTTCCACTCTCCCCAATGAAATATTAAAATTTGTACATGGAAATGCAACAAATTATTAAGATTTGGAAGTTTACTTACAATCAAATTACCAGGTTCGTTTGAAGCAGAAATGGTGCTCAACTCAATGCTCAATTTCATTGAATATCTTTTTCGAACATTGAATATATTAGTTTCACAGTATTAAAAAGATATTAAACAAGAACAACCTTACAATACATTTCAGACAAATGAATATATTGATATATTTTCGAATTTTAAATGACTTTTTAATTTGACTGAAATATAAACTTGTTACGCGACAAGATTTTTTTTTTTTTTTTTTTTAAACTGAAAATTTAATGTAGTCTAGTCAAAATTAATTTTATTCAGTTAAGTGGATACAAAATAACAGAAACAAATCTTTTGGTACCAAAAACTTTGCTGCTATTTTTCAAACTTGCTCCTCTCAGTAGAAGGTTTTCTGGTCCCAGAGGTCTGAAGAAACACAAAGTATTCAGGTTATACTTCAACAAGGCTTCAATTTAAACTTTATAGTCTGTCGAGAAGGATAGAAATTAAGTAACTTTTTCTAGACAAAATGCATTAACCATTATAGTCTTAAAAGCAGGTGATTTCTGGTCTTCTCGTGCAACAGTTCTGAAAGGAAACCCTTGTTGTAGAATATGCCCCATTTCTACCAAAAGGCACAACTAACAAAGGATAACTGCCTGCGGGCCAAATTTCCACAGGTGTAGCTGCTCTGAAGTGGTAATTTTGACAGCTTAGTCAGGATATTCTTCAATATTGGGGAAAGAAATATGGAATTTCAGCAATGGAGAACAGCATATACTGACTGGTACAGATAGACTAGAGATCAGCTCACCCAACACCAAATACAAAATGACAGGTAGTCTACATGCTATTGGCAGACACATATAAGCAATGTCTGCAGTTTCTGACACAAGATTTCACATTTTATGACTTTTACTATAACAAAAGACTACAAGTATGATTAACTAAACAGCATCTTTGGAGGCAACTTATACTTTGAAATAGAAAATGTGTTTTCTTTCTTTTAGCAACAACTGAAATACACTTCACAGATATTTTCGTGTGACCACTGTTCATTAAGTAGACATTCAATTTTCCTGGCCCCAATCCAAAAGGATCTTAGCTCGAGGGTTACTTTAGCTTTTTTCCTCTCAGCCTGACAATTTCAGAACTGTCTTTCATTACAAGGTATTTCCCCTGGAGATTATTCCTGCAGCTCCAACTAAGCTAATCTTCCAGCCTCATTTTAACTCCTCATGAATTAGGTCTTTACAACCCAAGTGCAGGCCATTTAGAAAATCATATACAATTACAATTAGGCAGAGTCAACATGGTTTTATGAAAATGGAAAACATAGTCGACAAATTTATTAGAGTTCTTTGAGGGTGTAACAAGCAAGGTGCATAAAAAGGAACCAGTACAGACAATGAATTTTATTTCCAAAAGGCATTTGATAAGGTCCCACATACAAAGTTGCTGTACAAGATAAGAGCTCTTGGTGTTGGGGTATTATATAAGAATGGATAGGAGACTGGTTTACTTAACTGGAATCGGAGTTGGGATAAATGGGTCATTTCAGGCTGGCAAGCTGTGCCACATGGATCAATGATGGGGTCTCAACTATTTCTGATCTATGTTACTGACTTGAATGAATGAACTGAGGGTATTGCAGCAAAATTTGGCGATAAAACAAAAATCGGTAGAAAAGCAAGTTGTGAAGAGGATACAAGGAGTTTATAAAAGGGATATAAATAGGATAACGGAGTGGCCAAAAACCTAACAGGTGGAACATAATATGGTAAACTGGAAGATGAAATGTCATGGACAGTTTTCTCTCCTCTCTACCACATAGGTACGGAGTTCCATGTTGGTATCCCAATTGATGCTCTAGTTGGGATCAGTTAACACCAAAGAAAGGAAATTAAATACAGATTGCTGGTTTCTGGATCAGTACTAAATCGTGTGGCGCCTTTTTAAATGGGACCAAAAGAGATCCAAAGCAGCTTAGGAGCAATTTGTAAATGCAAACTGCTCGTCATATAAAATAGGCTTGCTCTTTCACTCGTGCATGAGAAATAGAGGACTATTACAGGGCTTTTAAATTATATTAGCATATGGCACTTGAGCCTACATTACTTTTGCTATTTGGTACAAGGAACATTTTGAAGAAGCAGACATCATGGGCCAGATTTTCCAATCGGTGGCAATGCTGCATTGTTGCTGACTGCAGAGGTCAATGCATGCATTTACAGTGCAGAAGGAGGCCATTCGGCCCATCGGGTCTGCACCGTCCCTTGGAAAGAGCACCCCAGTTAAGCCCAGGCCTCCACCCTATCCCCGTAACCCTGTAACACCACCCAAACTTTTTTATTTGGACATCAAGGGCAATTTATCATGGCCAATCCACCTAATCTGCACATCTTTGGACTGTGGGAGGAAACCGGAGCACCCGGAGGAAACACACGGGGAGAATGTGCAGACTCCGCACAGACAGTGACCCAAGCTGGGAATCGAACCTGGGACACTGGAGCTGTGAAGCAACTGTGCTAACCACTGTGCTACCGTTTGGGTGCAGCGATCCTGGAGAAGGCTGACAAAAAGGGGAAGTGCAGAGGACATGCCCTCTTTAAGGGCATCAGTTGCTGTATTCAGCGGACTTTGGAAATGTCCTTCAGTGTGGTTTGAGCAAGTGAGTGGTGGGGTGGGAATGGGCATTCAGGCTGGAGCAGGTGCGGGACAGCCCTGGCTTGCGCGCAGTCGGGTGCATGGGAAGGGGTCAATGAGTCGAGTTGCTCAGTCTGGATCAATCTAAGAGACATTCATGGGCAGCGCAAATCAGCCCAGAGGTTTAAACTTCCCGGGCAATAACAATGCATGTGCACATATCAGAGATTATTCAGGATCCTGATACACACCAGAAGCATAGGGTTAATGCATTGCAGCTTCCAAAGGGAATATGCTTTCCTGTGATTGAAATAGGCTGCAACCAATTGAGAGAAATTACCAAATTTGACATGGTAGCCACATCCTTGGGAAGGGAAAAGCAGGAATCTGAGCTAGGCTGTGTGGGGGAATAAAAGATAAAACAGATCTGGTGCAAGCAGTATGCTACTAAAGGTATAGCATATTAAAGCAGCAGAACTCAAACCTTAAACTTGTGAAAGAGTGGCAGGATCAGGAAGAATACGTTATTGCAGATTTGAAACATTATGGTTAAAACCATATAGGCAGGATAAATTACTTTGGTGGGAGCAGTCATGGGGTGCGGGCATCGCTGACCAGGTAGGCATTTATTGCCCATTCCCAATTGCTGAGAAGTTGGTGGTGAGCTGCCTTCTTGAACTGCTGCAGACTATGTGGTGTAGGTATTTTGTACAGGTATAAACAGGACAGGGCCACAAATCAAGACAGCATGCTAAAGTCACGTTCAAAAAAGTCTTAAGCATTTTGATTGGCTGCTTTTCTGGTGTTTGCTGGATCCAGTAGTTTGGTAAATGATTGGTGGTGAATCAGGGGAATCCTTTAAGCATTTTTCCCTTAATGTGCTCTGACTAATTGTTGATCTTTTTATCCTAAAATATTCCCAGACTTGCCATGTTTGGCAAATTAAGTGTTTTATAATTTTCTTATCGTCAAAGCTGTGGAGAATTTATAGGGAAATATTTTTAACTCTATGTCTTTTTATAGTTTTATTACAAACCAGAATGTATAAATTCTCATACCTTACTATGTCGTTTGACTTTCCTCTTATCGTAATTTGACCGACAAATCTGTAAACAAATAGTTATGAAATATTGATGCTGCAAAAATAGTTTTAGAGAAAATAAAGTTGAAGCTAACAGAAAAACAGATTCACAGACACCAAATCAAATTTAGTACAGTACAATTCTATGCTTTGATCTCACCTATACAGGTCTGGTTCTGGCTGGAGGCAGGTTATGACAGCTCTCAGTGTGTCTAGCTGAAGAACATTCTGCATTTTAGCTACTTCTGGAACAGCACGATGTGTCTAGGAAAAGTATAACAAAACTCAAAATTTTAAAAATGTGCATGAAGTCTACTCCTCAATAAACCACATAAGCAAGTGTCACAGAACTAAATTTGAGAATATGCATTCTTTCCCCTATCTGGGGTCAGATTAGCTCAGTTGGCTGGATGGCTGGTTTGTGATGAGTGACGCCAACAGCACAGGTTCAGTTCCCTAACCAACTGAGGTTACCCATGAAGCCCTACCTCTTCTCAACCTTTCCCCCACCTGAGGTGTGGTGACCCTCGTTAAATCACCACCAGTCTGCTCTGTCAAAAGGAGAGAGCAGCCTTTGGTCCTCAGGGACTATGGTGACTTTCATTCATCCAATTATTTTCCTCAAATAACATTTAATCGAATCGCAAGATGATTACTGATAAAGACTGTTCTATCCATATTAACACATCCACCCATAGGTCAGAGGGTGAGCCCCATTTCAGAATCCAATTACTTCTTTAAATGTGTTGACTGGTTTAGGCAATAAAATTCCATTGTGGAATTCACTCCTCAAATCCATTCACCTTTCAAAAGGCGCTTTTTAAAACCACATCTTTAACCAAAGGTTTTCTAAACTTTTCCAATAACTTTGTTGTCCAATAGTTCAGGTCTAACAATAGTATTGTTCTTCCTTGACCGCGCTCCCTCCTAGATACAGGAATATTTTGAACAACGCTTCAGACCGCTGCCATCCACATTCTGATCAAGTCATGGAAACAATTCAACACCTGACGAATAATCCATCCACCTCACAACTCCCATTTCAGTTAAAACCTTGCTATTCAAGCGAACTACATGCCAATAAAATCACATTTGTCGCAGCCTGCATTCACAAATTTAATGACCATTTAACAAGCAGCGGCACAGTAGCAGTGGTTAGCACTGTTGCTTCACAGCGCCAGGGTCCCAGGTTCGATTCCCAGCTTGGGTCACTGTCTGTGCAGAATCTACACGTTCTAACGTGTCTGCGTGGGTTTCCTCCGGGTGCTCCGGTTTCCTCCCACAAGTCCCGAAAGACGTGCTGTTAGGTGAATTGGACATTCTGAATTCTCTTACTGTGTACCCAAACAGACGTCGGAATGTGGCGACCAGGAGTTTTTCACAGTACCTTCATTGCAGTGTTATTATAGCCTACTTGTGACAAAAAGATTATTATTAGGAACCTGTATAAGTTGGAGCCACCGGAGGATGAGGGGAAATGATGGTGTTTCTGGGTGGGCTAGAGTGTCCAAGGTTCGGGGAGGTGAAGAGGGCAGGGTGGGAGGAGCCGATGGGATGGAGGATGGGGAAGGTGGCGATTGGGAGGATGCAGGCAGGGAAGGCAGTGGAGCCGGACGGGCTCCCAGTCAAACTTTATAAAAAGTTTAAGTAAGGCTGGCGCCGTTGATGGTGGGAATATTCTTGGAAGCGATGGATAGGGATGTCTTGGCGCAAATGATGGGGCAGGCCTCCAACTCATTGTTGCTTAAGAAGGATAAGGATCCCTTGGAGTGTTGGTCGTACAGACCCATACCTCTGCTGAATGTAGATGCCAAGGTATTGACAAAGGTGCTGGCATTAAGGTTGAAGGGCTGCCTTCCGAAGGTAATTGGGGAGAATAAAACAGGTCGTAAAGGGAAGACAGTTGTAATCGAATGTGTGGAGACTGTTGAATGTAGTGCTTTTTCCCACAGAGGGAAGGGAGACGGAGGTGGTGGTGGCATTGGCTGCGGAGAAAGCGTTTGATTGGGCAAAATTATTTGATGGCGGTATTGGAGAAATTTTGGATTGGGCCGAAGTTTGTTGCGTGGGTGCAGATGTTATACAAGGAGCAAATGGTATGAATTCAGGGTATTTTGCATTGCACCAGGGTATGAGGCCGGTATGCCCCATGTCCCCTCTTCTGTTTGCATTGGCTATAGAGCCCTTGGCCAATGCGCTGGGAGCTCGGGGCTGTGGAAGGCGAGAGGGGAGGTGGAACATAGGGTGTCCTTATATGCAGATGAAGTTGTATATTTCGGAGGGACGCATAATGGGGTTGCTTCAGAGATTTGCGACGCTTTCAGGATACAAATTGAGCTTCGGGAAAAGTGAGTATTTTATAGTCTCCCTTCAAGAGTGGGAACAAGGGTTGGGGGGGGGGGGGGGGGCTGCCATTTTGTTTGACAGCATCTCATTTTAGGTATCCAAGGGTCAGGTGGCCCGGGATTAGGCAGGCTTCAGAAGTTTAATTTCACTAGCTTGGTGGGGAGGGTGAAGGCTGACTTGCTGAGGTGGGACAATCTCCCTCTGTTGTTGGCGGGCTGGGTATAGGCAGTAAAGATCCATCTCCCACCCAGCTCCTCCTCCCACTTCTGCTTTATATCCCCCAGTGTGGCCCCCTCCCAATTAGTTTCTTGTAGACCTCAGACACGTTCCCCTCCCTTATCTCTCCCTTCAACAGCACATCATCTTGCAACCCCAAGGGCTGTAACCCAGGAAAGGACGGCACCTCTCTTCACAAAATTCTGAATTGCAGGTACCCAAAACCATTCCCCCTGGATAGCTAATAGAGCCCGGTCCTCTAATTTCACAAAACTGTCTCACCAAACAGGTCACCGAATCGCTCAATCCCTGCCTGCCGCCACACCCGAAACCTCGCATCCAGCCCCCCCCAGGTGAAAAACTATGATTATCACAGATCGGTGCTCATGCCAAGGCACCGTCCAGTCCGAAATGCTGCCTCCACTGCCCCCATACCCTCAAGGCCGACACCACTACTGGGCTCACGGAGTACCTGGCCAGCGAGAACGGCAGAGGTGCCGTTAACAATGCCCTTATGCCCTCCCCCTATAAGAAGCCGGCTCCATCCGCCCCCCATGTCGACCCCTCCCACACTCCACATTTCCTAACCAGGTGCTTCTCGCAACCTAAGGTCCAAGGAAAGAAGTCCAGGATCCATGCCTCACGTTAAAAGAGCTCATTATGATCGAATCCAATTTCTGCAAAACTGTTTGACGCCATTTTGATTTCTGGTTCTCTTTTCAGTTTAACAGACTATGGCCAACCCACAAAGGCTCGCAAGGAGTGAAATAATAACAATTTTCTTTATGTGTCGAAGGTGTATGCCAAAGATTTCAATGTCTCCAATAGTTGGGTATGCATTGTTACTCCCACCCACTCAGAGGAAGGTATTCCCTTTTTGTCTATTCTTTTTAATATTTCTGAAACATCAGAAATTTTCCAAAGCATCGTCCGTTCTTCCCAAGCTCATGAAGGAGCCGGCGCATGTAGGGGAACCAACTCCTGGGTCTTCCTGAGAAAGAGGGTTCAATTGTGGAGATCTGCAGGTTACCCGCTGACTACCTTTTCAAATTGGTACCAGCCCAACGAAGACAAGGACCAGAATCCTCCCTATATAAACCTCTCAACCACCTTCATTCAGAAGGGGTCCGTATGCTTGACAAGTCATCACCCTAAGGGACTGGAGATGGGATATAGTAACTGCACCCACTATTTTAATGTAAGTTGGGCTAACAAATATACTCCACTATTTTAAGGCAAATAGGGTTGCGCTCGGTTCCTCCTCACTGACCGGCCTATACAATTCTACTGCCGGTGGGAATTTCTCAGACCGCTGGTATCCAGAGGATGTTGCTCACTTTACTTCCTACAATTGTACTTATTTTGTTTGTGATGACAGAGCCTATCCTCAGCTTCCACGTTTTTGGTCAAGATCATGTTATCTGGGGAACGTGATAACCTCTATTTGTCATTCCACTTCTCTATTAGAGGTAGCGGGGGGAAGAAGTAAATGTGACATTACTGTGCACATGACAAGTTGCTCACTTTGTTTGTTCCTTTTTATGGTGATGCCAAGGTAGCTAAAGAATTTAATAAAATGGCAGTCACCATAGAAGAGGTAGCTCGTGATACCTCCGCAGTCTAATCAAGATTTCCACCGAAATGCTACCCATCTGCAATGGCCTTGCAAAACCGAATGGCTCTTGATTACATTCTCGCCGAGAGAGGTGGGACATGTGCCCTGATTGGGTTAGAATGTTGAACTTACATTCCAGATAGCTCCGAAGAGATCACTAATTTGGTAAAACACAACCATAAGGAGGTTGAAAAAAATCAAGCAATCAGAGTCCAGCACCCTTTAAGGGTTGGGCTGCTGTGTGGCTAGGGTCCTTGGGAGCCTCAGTGGTGCAAGGCTTGGTCATGTTCTTTATAGTCATTTTTGCTACGTACGTTTTGTTTCTGATAATCAAATGCATCTGCGAGAGAATGGCAAGAAGCCCTAAAATGGTGGGCGGGATTCTCCCATTCGATGGCAGAGAGTCCACGCCTTCGGAAACGCCACCGCCTTTCACGACAGCGTGAAGGGGCCACTGGGAGTACCGTTTCTGGCCCCTACAGGGGGCCAGCACGGCACTGGAGCAGTTCACGCTGTTCCAGCTTCCCATCCCGGCACGAACTGTGCACCGCAGGACCCGCACATGCGTGGTGACCTCCCTCAACGCGCCAGCCCTGGCGCAACATGGCGCAGGTGTTCAGGGGCCGACACAGATGAAAATAGGCCCAGGGAGCGAGAGGCCAGCCTGCCGATCGGTGGACCCCGATTGCGGGACAGGCCCCATCGGAGGCCCCCCCCCCCCGGCTGCGACCAGGTGTGGACGGCGCCGGCGGGATTCTGCCTTTTAGATTGGCCACTCGGCCCATGAATCTGCAGAGAATCGCGTGCCGGCGTCGGGGCCCGGTTGCGGGGATTCTCCGGCCCAGCCCCGGGCTGGGAGAATCCCGCCTGGTGCCTCTATATTCACCTCAACAAATACCTCCACGAGGTATAAGCGTTCTTACTATTAGCCCAAAGTGCTTGTAACTCTTTCAGGGATTGCCCATTCTAGCATTGAAGGCTGTTCCTAAACAAAGGGACCATAAGGGCAGCACGGTAGCATTGTGGATAGCACAATTGCTTCACAGCTCCAGGGTCCCAGGTTCAATTCCTGGCTTGGGTCACTGTCTGTGCGGAGTCTGCACATTCTCCCCGTGTGTGTGTGGGTTTCCTCAGGGTGCTCCGGTTTCCTCCCACAGTCCAAAGATGTGCGGGTTAGGTGGATTGGCCATGTTAAATTGCCCATAGTGTCCAAAATTGCCCTTAGTGTTGGGTGGGGTTACTGGGTTATGGGGATAGGGTGGAGATGTGGACCTTGGGTAGGGTGCTCTTTCCAAGAGCCGGTGCAGACTCGATGGGCCGAATGGCCTCCTTCTGCACTGTAAATTCTATGATAAAAGTCAACTGCGAGTATGTTCCCTTTAGCTTTTATTTTCATCTTCACTTTACTTTAATGCGATTCATTCTATTAGGTTTAGAAGAATCAAAGGGAGGACTGATAGGGTCTCGTATTATTCATATAGGGGCTAGTGAATGCTTGTAACTGATGATAAATATTAAAACTATCTTGACGGTGGGAACTCATTGTCTCATATAATGAATTAACCATTGTATTCAGCACTGAGAATGTATTGTTTGCTATCTAATCAATTCTTAAGGTCTCTGCCAAGCTATGAGACATAGCAAAAGGTGTAAAACATATGCAGTACTTTTCCTAAGACTGAGCACGCAGACACTAAGCTAGGTTTAATAGGCACCTGTCAATCTTAAGTAATGTCCAATGCTAGACTAACAAATCATCCTCGCAAGGAGGGGACATGAGAAGTATTTGGCAGGTAGGATCAAGGAAAACCCAAAAGCTTTCTATAGGTATGTCAGGAATAAACGAATGACTAGGGTAAGAGTAGGACCAGTCAAGGACAGGGATGGGAAGTTGTGTGTGGAGTCTGAAGAGATAGGCGAGATACTAAATGAATATTTTTTGTCAGTATTCACTCAGGAAAAAGATAATGTTGTGGAGGAGAATGCTGAGACCCAGGCTATTAGAATAGATGGCATTGAGGTACGTAGGGAAGAGGTGTTGGCAATTCTGGACAGGCTGAAAATAGATAAGTCCCTGGGGCCTGATGGGATTTATCCTAGGATTCTCTGGGAGGCCAGGGAAGAGATTGCTGGACCTTTGGCTTTGATTTTTATGACATCATTGGCTACAGGAATAGTGCCAAAGGACTGGAGGATAGCAAATGTGGTCCCTTTGTTCAAAAAGGGGAGCAGAGACAACCCCGGCAACTATAGACCGGTGAGCCTCACGTCTGTAGTGGGTAAAGTCTTGGAGGGGATTATAAGAGACAAGATTTATAATCATCTAGATAGGAATAATATGATCAGGGATAGTCAGCATGGCTTTGTGAAGGGTAGGTCATGCCTCACAAACCTTATCGAGTTCTTTGAAAAGGTGACTGAACAGGTAGACGAGGGTAGAGCAGTTGATGTGGTGTATATGGATTTCAGCAAAGCGTTTGATAAGGTTCCCCACGGTAGGCTATTGCAGAAAATACGGAGGCTGGGGATAGAGGGTGATTTAGAGATGTGGATCAGAAATTGGCTAGCTGAAAGAAGACAGAGGGTGGTGGTTGATGGGAAATGTTCAGAATGGAGTTCAGTTACAAGTGGCGTACCACAAGGATCTGTTCTGGGGCCGTTGCTGTTTGTCATTTTTATCAATGACCTAGAGGAGGGCGCAGAAGGGTGGGTGAGTAAATTTGCAGACGACACTAAAGTCGGTGGTGTTGTCGACAGTGAGGAAGGATGTAGCAGGTTACAGAGGGACATAGATAAGCTGCAGAGCTGGGCTGAGAGGTGGCAAATGGAGTTTAATGTAAAGAAGTGTGAGGTGATTCACTTTGGAAGGAATAACAGGAATGCGGAATATTTGGCTAATGGTAAAGTTCTTGGAAGTGTGGATGAGCAGAGGGATCTAGGTGTCCATGTACATAGATCCCTGAAAGTTGCCACCCAGGTTGATAGGGTTGTGAAGAAGGCCTATGGAGTGTTGGCCTTTATTGGTAGAGGGATTGAGTTCCGGAGTCAGGAGGTCATGTTGCAGCTGTACAAAACTCTGGTACGGCCGCATTTGGAGTATTGCGTACAGTTCTGGTCACCGTATTATAGGAAGGACGTGGAGGCTTTGGAGCGGGTGCAGAGGAGATTTACCAGGATGTTGCCTGGTATGGAGGGAAAATCTTATGAGGAAAGGCTGATGGACTTGAGGTTGATTTGGTTGGAGAGAAGAAGGTTAAGAGGAGACTTAATAGAGGCATACAAAATGATCAGGGGGTTAGATAGGGTGGACAGTGAGAGCCTTCTCCCGCGGATGGAAATGGCTGGCACGAGGGGACATAGCTTTAAACTGAGGGGTAATAGATATAGGACAGAGGTCAGAGGTAGGTTCTTTACGCAAAGAGTGATGAGGCCGTGGAATACCCTACCTGCAACAGTAGTGAACTCGCCAACATTGAGGGCATTTAAAAGTTTATTGGATAAGCATATGGATGATAATGGCATAGTGTAGGTTAGACGGCTTTTGTTTCGGTGCAACATCGTGGGCCGAAGGGCCTGTACTGCGCTGTATCGTTCTATGTTCTATAAGAATTCCCTTAAAAGTAGGACCTTGTGGTAGAGGTCTTTGTTCCTGAATTCTTGAATCATCTTTGTTTGTTTGTGTTAAAGTGATTTAAGTTTGTGCTTTATGCTTCTTGCCACATGCTTGACATCTTTATGTTGTTGATACTTTGTTTCTAAGTTTTTATTCAGTTCTTATCCAAGTGCATTTGAGTAATTAACAATAATAAAGTAGTATTTTTGACACCTCCCACCAACCAGACTACCAATTCATATTAGAAGGTAAAACAGGAGTCCCACAAGGTGACACTGCAGAGGTTTTGCGGGTGACTATAGAGGCAGGCTCTTGCAGGGGGTTGGCCCAGGGCAGTATTCGGTGAGTCCAGTGATGGTGGCCACACTGAAGGTCTGGAGGCAGTTTAGGCAGCATTTTAAGTCGGGAGCTGGGTCAGGGAGATGCCGATTAGGGGAAATTATGTGTTCGAGCCGGGGCGGATGGACGCTAGGTTCTGGGAAGAGAGGGGGGATTCAAGGAAATTAAGGATCTGTTTCTGGGAGGGTGATTTAAGAGTCTGGAGGAGCTGGGCAAGAAGTTTGGGCTGGCACTGTGAGAGTTTCAGGTACATGCAGGTGAGGGACTTCAATAGCGCCGGCCTCCTCGTTGCTGGAGACGCTGCAGTCAGCGGAGGGTCGTCTTGGTGATTTACAGAAGGATTCTGGAGGCGGATGGGGTGTCACGTCAGGAGCTATGGCGAAATGGGAGGAAAGGTTGGGGGGTGGTTCTGTAGGCGGGACTATGGTGCGAGTTGCTGCGGAGGGTAAATGCCTTGACTTTGTGTGAAAGGCAGGGGCTGATACAGCTGGAGGTAGGGTATAGGGCGCACCTTACAAAATCTACAATAACCTAGCTGTTCAAAGGGTGGAGGATATCTGTGAGCCTTGTGAGTGAGGCCTTGCGAACCATGACCACTTGCCCGAAGCTGGAAACGTTTTGGAGGACGGTATTTAGCACCAGTTCAGAGGTTTTACATGTGGACGTGGAGCCCAGTCCCCCCAAAGCCATATTCGGGGTGTCGGAACAGCCAGTGCTGCAGGCGGGAGCAGATGCTTCAACCTTCGCCTCACTGATTGCGTTTGGTGGGTCTTGTTGGGCAGGTGGTCAGCTTCACCACCTGTGCCTCAGCGTGGCAGGGGGAACCTGTTGGATGTTTCTGACCCTGGAAAAAGTGAAATTTGCTTCTTTGGGTGGGGGGGGGGTGGATTGGGTGGGTTCGTGCTTCATTGCAGAAATAAAATTGTGGAATAAAAATACTTTTTAACAAAAAGATCAAGTGCCACTGCTGGCCGAAACAGTCCCCTTCACCCTTTTCCTTTTTCCAAATGTTTCTGTCAGTCAACCCTAACCCACAAATCAACTTTACCTCTTCCTCATTGAATGCAAACGTCCACCCATTTAGTGTTGCACCATCAGAAACTGGAGTGCCATAGGAATTAGTGCAGGAGCCACAGCTATCACAATCGATAATATTGAATTAGACAAAGAGAACCATGCAACTGTATTTTCCTGGCTCGGCATACCTGGCCAATTATAGAACTATAGAGTTCCCACAGTGCAGAAGGCTGCCATCGAGTCTGCACTGACCCTCAGAGAGCAACCCTACCTAGACCCACTACCCACCCTATCCTGTACCCCTACCTAAACTGCACATCTTTGGACTGTGGGAGGAACTGGAGAACCCGGGGGAAACCCATGCAGAAGCAGGGAGAAAGTGCCGTCACGCAAGGCCAGAATTGAACCCTGGTCCCTGGCACTGTGAGGCAGCAGTGCCAACCACTGTGCCGCCATGCTGTCCCAGAGCAATGTATACAGGTTTGCTGACATTTCCACCTAACTTTGCATTGTAAGCTGAGGAGGATATAAAAGACTCTACAAAGAGATGTAGGCAGATTAGAGTTGGCAACAAGGGGGAACTTGGAGTAATGTGGGCAAGTGTGAGGTTGCAACAGCAGAAAACAAAATAATTTTTAAAGCATAACATTTTTAAACATCAATGTCCAGAGGGACCTGTAAGTAGTCATGCAAAGAATACAAAAGGTGGCAAGCAGCTGCCGCAAGCAATTAAGATGGCAAGTGGCATGTGGCCCTTATTACAAAAGGACTGGAGTACAAAAACAAGGAAATCTTACTACTACTAATAATAATCTTTATTATTGTCACAAGTAGGCTTACACACTGCAATGAAGTTACTGTGAAAATCCCCTAGTCGCCACGCTCCGGCGCCTGTTTGGGTCCACGGAGGGAGAATTCATAATATCCAATTCACCTCGCAAGCACGTCTTTTGGGACTTGTGAAAGGAAACCACAGCACCCGGAGGAAACCCACGACCACACAGGGAGAACGTACAGACTCCGCACAGGCAGTGACCCAAGCAGGACCCACCCAGAACTCTGGAGCTGTGAAGCAATGGTGCTAACCACTGAGCTACCGTGCCACCCGTTGCATGGTGCTTTGCTACAATTGCACAGTGCTTTGGTGAGACCACACTTGGAACACCGAGTGCAATTTTATTCTCCTTGTCTTCCTCCAGTAGAATATAGTTGACTTGGAGATGATACAGTAAAGGTTCACTGGATTGCTCCCTGGTTCAGAAGTTGTCCTATAATGAAAGGGTGAGTAAATTGGGCCTGTAATTGGAGTTTTAAAAAATGAGGTGATCTGATCGAAACAGACAAGATTATAAAGGAACTTGACAGCATAGACACAGAGGCTGAGTCCACTGACTGGAGAGCCTAGAACACAGGGGCACAGAATCAGCAGAGGGGCAATCATTTAGGATGGAGTTAAGGAGAAATTTCTTTCACTCAGGGGGTTGTGAATCTTTGGAATTCCCTACCCCAGAAAGTTGTCTGTACTCCACTATTCAGTACATTCTAGGCTGGGATAGACAGATTTCGGATCACAGGGAACCAAGGGATATGGGAAGCACCTGCTTGGTCCTCATGATCACATTTGCTTTGTTATTCAATGTTACATTTCACTGCTTCCATCGAAAAAAAATAAAGTGGTTTGTCCTCGAAACCGCAATGTTTAGTCTTCAAATTGTTTGAAGTTGAGGGTTTTAAACTTTCATTTGCCAGCGCTTCCTTGCATGTAACATACATGAACATCCCGCTTTCCTGCATAGAACATATATGAACTTTGAAACCGGATTTTCTGTGGCACAATGAATAACTCATACCTCAAGTAATTATCTCTTTATGCTGCTAACAAAGGCCCAGGAGTTCACACCAGCACTGTCGGCAGCTGCAAAATGAAGGAATCTCTCTCACGCCCAGAACACATGACATCAGCATATGGGGCATGTGACCTGCTCTCTGCCATTGCTTCCGGTGGGAGGACGCCGTCGTTTGCTGAAAAAGACTGGCCCTGTACAGCGCGCTGACGTGACGAAGAGGCTGTAAACCCCGATGGGCTCCAGGCCTGTGCACTGCTTGATCCGTCACGCATGCGTGGGATGGCCGGTAGTCTCAAAAGTCTGTCACAAGACGGTTGCGACCGTTGAGCATTCCTCCCATGATCGGGAATGCCGTGACCCTCCCAAAACCTGCCCCTGACCCACCCACGGGTCGCAACCCTGAGTTTGAAAACCCCTGCACTAGAGATCACAAATTAAGGTTTCTACAGTGGTAATTTAAAATATAAATATTTTTAAGGGCTTAAAACAGGGACAAAGTCAGAGGATAGCTTTTGTTCAAGGTCTTCACATGTCTTGGATCTCAGCCATGCAAGAGGACCATGGACTGGATTGAAAGACTAACTCAGGTGGTCTGAAATTCTGCTGAGTGTCCTGCAATGGTTCAAGAGGTAAGCAATAGAGTCGATTGTCTCTTAGACAACCTCAATATCATATGCCACAGGTGTACTGTTCATTGACAATAAATATATATCGATTGAAACATCAGACAAGGGTACGCATTGTCATGATAACGAGCAGCCTCAATATCAATCACAGATACCTCCATTAGTTTGCAGGTCCAACAACGTGTCTCAATTAAAATTCTCATCCTTGTATTCAAACCCCTAGCCCTGTCCGTCCCCATCTCTGTAACCTCCTTCTGCCCGACAACTCTAAGATCTTTGCATTTCTGACCTCTCGTGCACTCCCAATTTCCTTCATCCCTCCACTGTTGACTGTATCTTCAGCTGTCTAAGCTCCAAACTCTGGAATGGTCTTCCTATATTTGCCCAGCTGTCCACCTCACTCGCTTCTCCTTCAAGATACGGTTTTGTCTTGACCTGGTCTAATATCTTCTTGAGCAGTTCAATGTCAAACTTTAGCTGATAAATACCATTGTGGAATCTCCCACAATCAACTTCCTGGATGTTACCACTGACCAGAAACTAAACTGGACTAAACAAATAAATACTGTGGCTACAATATGAAATGAAATGAAATGAAAATCGCTTATTGTCACGAGTAGGCTTCAATGAAGTTACTGTGAAAAGCCCCTGGTCGCCACATTCCGGCACCTGTTCGGGTGGCTGGTACGGGAACAAGCCCGAGGCTAGGAATCCTGCAGCAAGCAGCTCACCTCCCGACTCAAAAAGCTTGTCCACCATCCACAAGCCACGACAAGGCACAAGTCAGGAGTATGGCAGAATACTCACCACTTGAATGCTGCTCCAACAACACAAGCAGCTTGACACTATCCAGGAGCAAGCAGCATGCTGACCCTTCTACAAGCATTTACTCTCTCCACCAGCAAAGCATGGTAGCAGCAGTATGTGCCATCTACAAAATGCACTGCATTTGACAAGTGAGGTCACTCAGGCAGCACCTTCTAAACCCTCGACCACTACCATCTAGAAGAACAAGGGCAGCAGGGATATGGTAATACCATCTGGAAAATCCCCTCCAAGTCAATCACCACCCTGACATGGAAATATATTTCTGTTCCTTCACAGCCGCTGGAACAAATTCCTTTTGATGACCTCAAGACGACAGAGTGTAAAATGTGGGAGAGCAGGCAGAGGTATGTTGGAATAGTCAAGTTTAGAACTAATGAGGTGTGAATCAGGGCTTCAGCAGCAGATGAGCAGAGACTGGACAAAATTTAACAACGAGGCCATCTGGAAGGTAGAAATTGCCAGATTTAGTGATGGTGTGAAAATTAAGTCCGAAGCTCAACTTGGGGTCAAATGTGATACCAAAGTTGCAATTGACCGGTTTTAATCACAGAAAGCAATTGCCAGGGAGAAGGATGAAGTTGACAGACAGAGAAGAGTTTTGACCACAAACAATGGCTTCAGTCTTCCCGATATTTAACTGGAGGCAATTGCTGCTCAAGCTATTACTGGATGTTGAAAAAGCAATCTGATAAATTTAACAACAGTGGAGCAGAACTGTGGAACATCAAGGTACATGTGAAAACTAACTCTGCTTTAGATGATGTCACTGAGGGGCAATATGTTGATGAAAAATAGGTGGTGGTGAGGGGTGGGCAATGATAGATCCTTAAGGAACACCTGCAGTAGCAGTGTAAAAAGAGAAGGCATTGTAAGTGACTCGCAGGCTAAGATTAGATACATCCAGATTACACCAGTCCTACTCAGCTGTAAACAGTGGGGAGAGCATTGTAGGATGGTGTGGTCAGCTGTATCCATTGCAGACAGGTAAAGAAAGACGGGAGAGAAAATTTACCTTTGTCACAGTCACATAGGATGCTTTTTGTGACTTTGATAAGTGCAGTTTTTGACCAGTTGCAATGGCAGAAACCTGATAAGTGGGATTCAACATGGAGTTCTGGGAAAGAATTTGGGAGGCAACAACATGCTCAAGGACTTTGGAAAGGAGTAAAAGGTTGGAGTACGGACAATAGTTTGCAGGGACTGTAGAGTTACGGGTTAGCTTTTGAGGTGACGGGTACTGACAACTATTTACAGAAGAAATGGGCAAACACCCAACAAGTTAACAGCTATTGGGATTAGGATGGAAACCTGGGTGGGAAGAGGGTCGATGGAGTTAGAGGTGGATCTCACAGACAAGCTGAGCTCAAACAGGGAACGAGAGGACTCAGAAGATAAACTAGAGAAATATGAGAGTCCGGAGCTGAAGCAGAGGGAACATTAGAGAACGTTTGGCCTAGTGAGCTAAGATAAGGGAAGGGCTCGGTAGAGACAGCTGGTCGGATGGTTTCGATGTTTATGACAAGAAGTCGGTGAGCTCCTCACACTTATTCTTGGGTGCAACGGTGGAAGAAACGGGGAGAAGGGTTTAAGATGGTAGCTTGCACTACAGGAAAGCAGCAAGGGGTTTTATTTGTATTTCAGGATGATCCCACAATAGTGAGCAATTTTAGCAGAAATGAGTAGGATCCAATAGTGTTTTATGTGGTTCGTTGAGCTGCATGGCTAAACCAGTTCTCCGCCATAACCTTTCAGTTCTGCATCCTTTGGACATAAGGGAGTGGAAATAAGGGATATACTAGACGAAAAACCAAGGAGAGAAAGTAATGGTTTTCTAGGGCACCAAAGTTGAGAGGACTGTGTGGATGGGGAACATTGTGGCAAACAAAGGGCCAAAGTCTGGGATTTTGAATGTGCTGTTAGAAATGGCAGAATACCTCTTTCCAGGCATGGTTATAGGAGATGGTAGGCAGCAGGCAGGGCAGTGGTATTTATAGATGGTCTTATCTCTGGCTGATACAAAGGGATGGCAAGGTCATGGCAGTAGCCATGAAAGTGGGTTTGGAAGTTTACTGAGGGAGGGCGACACGGTAGCAGTGGTTAGCACTGTTGCTTCACAGCTCCAGGGTTCCCAGTTCGATTCCCGGCATGGGTCACGGTCTGTGCTCAGTGTGCATGTTCTCCCAGTGTCTGCATGGGTTTCCTCCGGGTGCTCCGGTTTCCTCCCACAGTCCAAAGATGTGCAGGTTAGATGGACTGGCCATCATAAATTGCCCTTGGTGTCCAAAAAGGTTAGGTGCAGTTACTGGGTTACGGGGATAGAGACATGGGCTTAGGTAGGGTTTGTTTCCAAGGGACGGTGCAGACTCGATGGGCTGAATGGCCTCCTTCTGCACTGTAAATTTTATGATTCTAATGGAGGACAAGGGACTGAAGAGAGCAAGCACACAATGAGTTTAAATGGACTTAAAAATCACTGTGGACGAGAAGTCATTCAGTGCAGAGACTGTGGAAGAAAGCAGTGAAGATGTCACTGAAAATTTTCAATCAGATTTGGGAGTAGAGAGCAATCATTTCGAAAGAGGTGAATGGACTGGAACGCAAGATGCCTAAAGGAGTAATAAATACCAGAGAAGTAGAGCATCATGCCAAGGTATGATTTGGTGATAAGCACCAGGTAGACGATATAGCCAGGTAGGGAGGGGATGCTCAATAAGGGACAAACTGTCATCATCTCTCAGCTATGTTGTTGATGGAATTATCCACAGTTATTCAATGGCATGGCTTTGTTTTCAAGTGAACAGACATTTTGGATGAAGATGTGTGGAGGGGTGGTGAGGGCTGATTAATTAGCAGAGTCCATAGGGTCAGCAGTGGGAGTGTTGGACAGAAAGTGGGATGGGGCAAATGGAATTGCTCATAATAAGCCAATCCCAAGTGCCTCCATGAACCAGTCAGAGGATGCCAAAAGAGTCACGGAGGGAAACTGTAGGCTTACCCAGGAGGGGTTAAGTCTGGGACAGTGCAGACAAAAGAGCAGGAAGGTTGAGGAGTACGGAATGGTTGGGATGCGGTATTGGGAGGAGAGCATGAAAGTGGAGAGTAATGGCAATAGAAAAGGGCAGTCCAGAGAATAGCAATTTTAAAAAGCAAGTGGAAAGAGTGATGCGCTTGAGCCAAGAGCAACAGCCAAAATGCAAATAGACGAAAGAAAGAGTTAAAATTACAATGGTCTGGTTACATAATAATTAAGATACATAAAAAGCTGATAGCAAATGGGAAATAAGAAATACATAGGAGATAGTAGAAAGGCATCCAGCATTAAAGAAAGAGCTTCCGGCGTGGATAAACAAGAAATTAAGAAGAGGGGAGTCAGCATATTACATTGAGCTGTTGTACGATTTCAGAGACTAGTGAAGTGAAGTCCAGCATCTACTTGAGGAGAGGCTGTGGATCCAGGAGGGGAGAGTATTGGGATAACAGGGTTGCAGGGAGAAAGAAGATGGCAATAATTGGAGGAAACTTTAAAATCCAGAAGCACGCGCTGCAGTCATGGCAAATGACTTTCTGGCCTAGAACAGACAGAAGCTGAAAAACACATATAACCAGTGGCCAAACATAGGCTCAGCAGGAAGCTACAGGCGAGAATCGCAGGCACAAGTCCAGTTATGGCTATGAACTCTTGCGAGAGGGCCATAATAGGATTTACGCCAGGGAGATTTCAGAGTGAGATATTCCCAGCTCTCCCCGATGACACTATCAGGTTAACACCCTTTTTGGGAGACCCATTTACAAGTTAGACACCTGATAAAGTTACGGAGGGGCTGGGTGGGGCAAGTGTTTCATTCAGTGATCAACAGAGGGTAGCCTTTGCAGTGTGGAGGATTCTGACTGACCCGAATGGGAGGTACGTCATGGTCATTGGGCTGTTAGCGGGTGCACCAGTCTTACTGGGATTGCTGGCTTTATCAGACCCCGCCCCACCAGTGACCACAGACGATCGAGTGAAAACCTGGCTGTTCAGGGGAGACGCGCACCAGTTTTCAGTCAGAACCGGACACTGCCATTTTTGGGGGGAAATTTCATCTCAAGTAACTTAGTCATAGCACCGGGGAGGTGGGGGTCAAAGAGTCCAGGGCAGAATTCCCTTCTTGAGAGGGAGTCCAGGAATCTTCAAAGCTCCCAGGTCAAATAAAAGTAGCACATTTGGGATAAAAGTGGAGTCTTTCAATTTATTCCAATGTGGTCAGTGAAAAATTGTGCCCTCGATGGCTAGAGAAATCCAGGAATTGAGGAAATCTACATCCAGGTCTTTTCCAGCTGTTTACCAGAGCTCACAAGATTGAGGGGATGGGGTTTGAACTTACAGACAGAGGGCATTTAAATTAACAGTCGACTTAATAATAATCACTTATTTTCACATGTAGGCTTCAATGAAGTTACTGTGAAAAGCCCCTAGTCGCCACATTCCAGCACCTGTTCGGGGAGGCTGGAACTGGAATTGAACCCGCGCTGCTGGTCTTGTTCGCCCCTCAAGTCTGGGCTAAAATATTGGACTCAGAATCACTGTTAAGACAGGAGTGTGAATTTGGGGTAGAAAGACCAATGAATAGCAGATGGCCATGAATCGACCTGCATAGCAAGGAAAGCCTCCCTAGGGAGCTGACTGTCCAGGAGCCAATTTGAAACACAGTACAGCCAATCTTGCACAGTCCTCATCAGCATCTGGAGGCTGGTGCCCAAGTTGGGAGACTGTTTGGTCATACTAGCTACAGTCGTACCTATCAACTAATGTTTCAAATCCTGCAGAAGCCCTGACCCACAAATACAGACCTAGTAGAGATGGAGCACAATCTTCAATATTAACTCCAGATCTCACGAGATCTCACCACTTCACAACAGAATGTTTAAGGAAACTTCCTCGGTTCCCTCCAACTGAGAAATCAGTCATTTTTTATATTCAACAGTATATGAAAACAGCATTGAGGAAAGCAAGAATATAAATTTTGAGTGGGTGATATTAACATCCACTCCCAAAATTGGTTTGGTCATGTCAGTATTATCAAAGCTGGATAAATTCTGAATCAGCTGTCTGGCTGGGCATGCATCAGCAGGTGCCGAGGGAACCTAAACAAGAAAATAACTTCCTTGCTCTCATTTGGTCTGTTCATCCAAAGCTTCAAGGGATTGAATTACTCGAAGGTAGTCGAAGAATGTGCGCCTGGATTCTGCTTTCCTACATCTATTGCATAGTGCAGGTATTTAAAAGTAAACAGCTTAATTCACATCACTCAGATTAGGCCTTCCTTCCAGAAAGGTATTCCTACATTGATAAAAATCTAGTTCATTAAAAGAATCAACATTTCAAATTCAAAACCTTGCACATACTTTCCCATGGAACTCACTTTCCCATGGAACTCACTTTCTAAAAAAAATAAAACATCTAAAGCATCAATTTAATATCTTCTGGATAAAATAAGGCAAGTGAGAAGACCAAATGTATTTATCTATTTTTTAAAGAAGTGTACACCAAGTAATTTGGCTTCCAACGCCAACCACTTGTACCCTGAAAAATACCCAACTACTTGTATTTTGTTTGCTTAGATTTACAAAGGACCAATTTGAAAAGTAACATTTCCCTGCTGTATGTCAGATATAGTTTTGTATTTCTAAATCCTTTACACCACGCCTTTAAAATAAAATGTGACATCTCATATTTTCAAAACATTAAAAAGAAATTATACAAGCAAAAATGGTAACCTTCAGATTGGTTTCTCCATCCAAACTTGCTGTAGTGACATAACATGTCCCGTCCTCTCGGTCAGTTGACAGCAGCACTAAATCTGTGGGAAATGTCTGATCCTTTTCTATCTTGACAATGTCACCAACCTACAAGTAGAAATAAAAGGCTACGTTTTTCAAAGAAAACAATTTAAGTATTTGACCATCATTTTTTTGTCTAATTGCAGTGCTTTGGGGATTTCTCAGTCTGTGGGCAACACAAAGTCTACATTTAATGTTCATCACCAGTTACCCAGAGAAAATGATGGATCACATACTTCATTTTCAGTCATTTATTTTGCAACTAAGTAGCTTGGTGAGCCATTTTAGGGGCATAAACAGTCAACCGTGCAGTGCAACGAGTCATGCAGAGGCTAGATTGGAAGAGGTGGCATGCTTCCTTCCCTTTAGGACACTAGTACATCAGTTCTGTTTATATGAGCAGCTTTCATGCTTTCAAATCATATTTGTTTAACCTAATATCACAACACAGTGGAGCTTCAGCTTTCACCTCTAATTTCTAAATAGAATACCATAATTGCTAGACTCCTGTACCCAGCTATAGTCAAAATCCTCCCCTATTCAATTAGATCATGGCTGATCTGCACCTCAAGTCAATTTGTCCCAGAATTTCTCCATATCACTCAATACCCATACTTAATTTTAAAATCCACTCAAGTCTTGAGGTTTTTTGGGAGACCTTTTGGGAGCGTTCTAGATTTCTATAGAAATTCTGGGCGTCATTCTCCGACCCCCCGCCGGGTCGGAGAATGGGCGTTGGCCGCCGTGAATCCCGCCCCCGCCGAAGTCTCCGGTACCGGAGATTGGGCGGGGGCGGGAATCGGGCCGCGCCGGTTGGCGGGACCCCCCGCTCAATTCTCCGGCACGGATGGGCCGAAGTCCCGCCCAGAAATTGCCTGTCCCGCCGGCGTAAATCAAACCTGGTATTTATCGGCAGGACCAGGCGGCGTAGGCGGGCTCCAGGGTCCTGGGGGGGGCGGGGCGATCTGACCCCGGGGGGTGCCCCCACGGTGGCCTGGCCCGCAATCGGGGCCCACCGATCCGCGGGCGAGCCTGTGCCGTGGGGGCACTCTTTCCCTTCCGCCTCCACTACGGCCTCCACCATGGCGGAGGCGGAAGAGACTCTCCCCACTGCGCATGCGCGGGAAACTGTTGGCGCCCGCTGACGCTCCCGCGAAACTGTCAGCGGCCGCTGACGCTCCCGCGCATGCGCCGCATTTCCGCGCCAGCTGGCGGGGCAACAAACGCCATTTCCGCCAGCTGGCGGGGCGGAAATCCCTCCGGCGTCGGCCTAGCCCCTCAATGTTGGGGCTAGGCCGCCAAAGATGCGGAGCATTCCGCACCTTTGGGCCGGCGCGATGCCCGTCTAATTGCCGCCGTTTTTGGCGCCAGTTGGCGGACATCGTGCCGTTGGTGGAGAATTTCGCCCATAGAATCCCTTCAGTGCAGAAAGAGGCCATTGGCCCATCGAGTTTGCATCAACCCTCTGAAAGAGCACCCTAGCTAGGCCTACTCCCCTGGCCCTATCCCCATAACCCCACCCAACCTTTGGACACTTTGCAATTTAACATGCCCAATCCATCCAACCTGCACATTTTTGGACTGTGGGAGAACCGGACACCGGAGGAAACCCATGCAGGCACGGAGAGAATGTACAGACTCCACACAGTCACCCAAGGTCAGGATCGAATCCGAGTCCCTGGCGCTGTGAGGCAGCAGTGCCAACCACTGTGCTGCCCCTTCGTCAAATAGTTCTCAGTATCCTCCTGAATGGCCTAGCTCCAATTTTATGACGTTAAACTAAATGACTTGACTAAGCAATTCCACATATTAGCTTATATAAGGTGCATGAAACATACACACCAAACTTACAAGACTGGGGACACTGTTTCAGCCAGACAGTTGAGCAAAGTGTAACAACTGGGTTTAAGAAATGAGGGAAGAAACATGTCCCTGCTATTAAATGCTATCTAGTCCTCAACTGGAAGTGCATGCATCAGCAAATAACAGAATCAAATGCACTGCAGCTCTCTTCATTTCCAGATATGGACCCTTACATGACTCACTTCTGATTTGTCTTGACAAAGCCAGCACATCTCCAGCAATAGCTTCTCCTGCACCATGATCTCCAGATTCCCTCAACTGCTTATCCTTGGTAACTTTCTCTTCCTTATCAAAGTGCAGCCCGTTGGAGACATAATCCACAATTACAGGTTCAGCTTCCTTATGTGTTAGGGATACACAGTGCAATCTCACCACGATGAGTTACAATTTAACGATCCTGACCACCTCCAGCTTGCTCACTGACCTCATTTTCATTCACAGCTTGAGTCCATGTCTGTCCATCTGATGCTAATCTGCACCAGGATCCAAGTAAATAAGAGAATGTGATTGATAAGTAAATTCAATATAATTAAAATTGTACTTGGGTACAAGTTTTAACAGGAGTAAATAAGCTTTGCAATATTGGTGTGAATAAGTGAGGAAAACTTAACTATACCTCTGGCTAGGATTTAAAGTCATCTTTGGAAAACAGTGCACAAATCTCAACTGCTCTCAAAAGTGATGGATGGTATCATTGACAGTGTTATCAAATGACACGTACCTAGCAACATCCTCCTCGCGAAGGAAGAAAGTGCTGCACTGGTTGGAGTTATACCAAGCACAATGGAAGATGGCTGTGGTTGGAGGCCAATCACCCCAGCTCTGTTACAGATGTTTCATAGGGTAGTGTGCCAAAGATTACCAACCATCTGCTTCATTAACGACTCGCCATAAGGTCAGAAGTAGGGATGTTTGTTCATGATTGTACAGTGGCAGTATCAGTCAGAAATCTTCAAATAGTAAAGCAGTCCATGTCTGCACGTTAACAAGACCTGGACCAAATTCAGGCTTGGGCTTTTGTCTCTTTATTCTTTACTGGGTGTGGAGGTCACTGGCAAGACCAGGTAAGGATGGTAAATTTCCTGCCCTAATGGACATTATTGAATCAGATGGGTTTTTCTGACAATCAATAATAGTTTCATGGGACTTCCGATGGCGGCTATGGAGGAGTAAGTCGCATATTTGGTGGCTCTCGATCTGGTCGGACTTTTGGACCTTTTCCCCCGACTTTTTTGTACTTTTGAGTGCTGGATCGGAAGGCATAGGCACTCAGGCACTGACTCCAGACACAGGTGTATGGAATTAAGAAGCAGAAAAAATAAATAAAAAAAAAAATAAAAAAAAAAAATCGCAAACAGCTGAAGAAGTGGGCAAGCAAGGGCAGTGTAGAAGCTGCTGCTGAGGACAATATGGCCGATGTGCAGACCCCGGTGCAGACAGCCCAGCCAACAACGGAGCATCTGTTGAAGGTCAGCCAAGAGGGCTTTACCGCGTTAAAGCGGGACAGTATAGACCCGATTCAGAAATCTATTGAGCGCCTTAAGCATATGCTGGATGCCCAGGATCGTACGATCCAGAAGCTGGAAAAGGCGCTGGAGGAGCACCAAATGGTGGTGGAGGCAGAGGTGGAGAGGCTGAAGGAGGCTCCAGGAAAAGGTGGAGGACCTGGAAAATAGGTCTCGTCGGCAGAATTTGAGAATTGTTGATATCCCGGAGGGGGCTGAGGGAGAGGACACGATGGACTTCGCCGAGAAGGGCTGGTGCCAAACTGAGGACTTTTTGGACTTGGGTTATTAAGACATGGAGCGATGCTTACACATTTTTCTGGTGCTGTGTTTTTCTTTTTCTCTTCCTGGTCTTTCTGTTTCCCTCCTGTACTTGAGTTTTTGTTCGAATACAAGAGGGAGGTTAAGGTGTGTGGTGCTGGGGGCTTTGTGTGTTCGGATCGGGGAGGTTGGAAGTGCCTATTACTTATTCTGTTTTATTTGATTTGCACTAGCGTTGGGGTTCTCTTTGTTTCTCGTTTTGTTTGTTTCTTTTCAGAGCAATTGCTCGAGAATGGCTGGTTTGGGGAAGTGGTGTTGATGGGTGGGGGGATGGGTCAGAGGGAACAATAGGTGGGAGACTTGTTGGCGCCGGAGTCGAGAGTCACCAGGCTCTCAGAGAATGGCTGGTTTGGGGAAGTGGTGTTGATGGGTGGGGGGATGGGTCAGAGGGAACAATAGGTGGGAGACTTGTTGGCGCCGGAGTAGAGAGTCACCAGGCTAGCTGGGAGAGCTGGACAACAGAAGCCAGGTGAGGGGCGTATTTAGTTAGTTTAGGGCAGGGTAGGTTACAGGGTGTTGTTGTTTGGGGTGGGGGGGGGGAAAAGGGGGGTAGTTATTCTGCTGATGAGGGAGGGATCATGGAGGAGATCGGAGGTGGGGGGCTGCCAGGGGAAGCGCAACACAGGGGCTGGGGGCAGGGGGGGGTAGGCACGGTGCCCCTCAACCAGGCTGATCACCTGGAACGTTAGAGGGTTAAACGGGCTGGTAAAGAGGGCGCACGTGTTCGTAAAGAGGGCGCTGAAAAGCGGACGTGATAATGCTTCAGGAGACTCATCTGAAAGTAGCTGAACAGGTCAGATTGGGGATGGGCTGGATTAGTCAGGTCTTTCCCGGCTTGGGTCACTGTCTGTGCGGAGTCTGCAACATTTGCCCCGTGTGCGCGTGCGTTTCCTCCGGGTGCTCCGGTTTCCTCCCACAGTCCAAAGATGTGCAGGTTAGGTGGATTGGCCATGCTAAATTGCACTAGTGTCCAAAATTGCCCTTGGTGTTGGGTGGGGTTACGGGGATAGGGTGGATGTGTGGGCTTGGGTAGGGTGCTCTTTCAAAGAGTAGGTGCAGATTCGATGGGCCGAATGGCCTCCTTCTGCACTGTAAATTCTATGAAAATTCTATGATTCTTATCAAGAGACTGCTGGGGAAGATACCTGACCTGGACTTGCACAGGTGGTTTATGGGAGGGGATTTTAACACAGTCCTTGACCCCGGCCTAGACAGGTCGTGCTCAGAAATGGGTAAGATGCAGGCAATGGCGAAAGAACTGAGGGGGTTCATGGAGCAAATGGGGAGGGGGGGCTGATCCAAGGAGGGCTAATCGGCCGACGGGGAGGGAGTTTTCGTTCTACTCACATGTCCGTAAGGTGTATTCCCGAATTGATTTTTTCATCATGAGCAGGGATTTGTTAGCGGGGGGTGACGGACGTAGAATATTCGGCGATCACTATTTCGGACCATGCCCCGCACTGGGTTCATCTGCAGGTCTGCAAGGAAAGTTTTCAGCGCCCTCAATGGAGGCTGGAGGTTGGTTTGTTGGCAGACGAGGCGGTGTGTGAGAGGGTGAGGAAGTGTATGCAAAACTACCTGCAGGTCAATGACACGGGAAGTCTCAGCGGCGGTGCTCTGGGAAGCGCTGAAGGCGGTGGTGAGAGGCGCTGATTTCGATCAAGAGCACATAGGGACAGGACGGACAGGGCAGAAATGGACCGACTGGTAAGCGAGATCATACAGACAGACAGGAGATACGCGGAGACCCCGAGGGCAGAGCTATTAAGGGAACGACGAAGACTACAGACTGAGTTTGGGGTGTTGTCCACTGGTAAGGCTGTGGAGAAGCTTAGGAAGGCGAGGGGTGCGATTTACGAGCATGGGGAGAAAGCCAGTAAAATGCTGGCACAGCAACTGAGGAAGAGGCCAGGGAAATAGGGAAGGTAGCCGACGGGGGGGGGGGGGGGGGGGGGGGGGGGGGGGGGGGGGGGGGGGGGGTAGCTGGTGGCCAACCTAAGAAGGCTGCTGAATGTGATTATGATGCCCCCGGATAGTAAGGAGGTAGAGGTAGTTGTGGCAACGGATGCTGAGAATGTTTTCGACCGGGTTGCGTGGGACTATCAATGGGAGGTGCTGGGATGTTTTGGGTTCGGGGAGGGCTTTATCGTCTGGGTCAGACTGCTGCACCAGGCTCCAGAGGAGTGAGAGAGGACGAACAGGATGACATCTGACTATTTCAGATTGTACCGTGGGACAAGGCAGGGGTATCCCCTCTCCCCACTGCTGGCAATTGCCCGAAGAGCTTCTAGGGGCTGGAACGGGAGGGGGGGAAAGCATAGAGTTTTGTTGTACGCCGACGCCCTGCTCTTATACATTACGGATCCAGTGGCTGGGATGGATGAAAACATGGGAATCCTGAAGGAATTCAGCCGGTTCTTGGGGTACAAACTGAACATGGCAAAGAGTTGTTTGTAGTCCAGGCGAGGGGCCAGGAGGGTAGGTTGAGGGGGCTGCCGTTCTGGTTAGTGGGGGACAGTTTTAGCTACTTAGGGATACAGGTGGCGCGAGATGTGGGCCGTCTGCACAAGTTGAACTTGTCTCGGCTGGTGGAGCAAATGAGGGCTGAGTTCCAGAGGTGGCATGTGCTCCCACTCACACCAGCGGGGAGAGTGCAGACAGTTAAAATGATGATCGCCCGAGATTCCGGTTCGTTTTCCAGTGTCTCCCCATTTTCATTCCGTGGTCTTTTTTCAAGAAGGTTAATAAAATGATTATGGGATTTGTGTGGGCGGAAAAGTCCCCACGGGTGAAGAGGGTGATGCTCGAGAGGAGCCGAGGGGAAGAGGGGCTGGTGCTGCCAAACTTTAATAATTACAATCACCGGTTTGCCCCGGGGAACATGGACGGTGGGTTCCGAGCATGGCAGAGATTGAGAGGATGGGGAATTTGTTCTTGGAAGGGAGCTTCCCGAGCATGAGGGCGTTAGAGGAGAAATTTGGGCTGGCGAGAGGGAATGAGTTCAGGTACCTGCAGGTGCGGGACTTTCTACGCAGACAGATTCCATCCTTCCCACGCCTGCCAATTAAGGGAATCCTGGACAGGGTAGTGACCAGTGGATGGGTGGGGGAGGGGAGTGTCTCGGATATACATAAAGAACTGATGGGAGCGGAGGTGTAACAGTCAGAGGAGCTGAAGCTTAAGTGGGAAGAGGAGCTCGGAGGCGAGATAGAAGAGGGCTTGTGGGTGGAGGCATTGAGCAGGGTAAACGCGACCGCAACATGCGCCGGGCTCTGCCCGATTCAATTTAAGGTCGTCCACCGGGCCCACATGATAGTGGCCCGGATGAGTAAATTTTTCGGATTGGAGGACAGGTGCGCCAGATATTCGGGAGGGCCGGCGAATCATGTCCACATGTTTTGGGCATGCCCAAAACTCAGGGGGTACTGGCAGGGGTTCGCGGATGTTATCTCCCAGGTACTGAAAAGAGGGGTGGTGATGAGTGCAGAGGTGGCTATTTTGGGGATTTCGGAGAACCCGGGAGTCCAGGGGGAGGGAGAGGCGGACGTTTCGTCCTTTACTTCCCTGATCCTTGTGGGAGGGGAGCTGGGTTTCTTGCACTATAACGATTGTTTTTTGCACACTGTTTTATATTATTGTTGTTTATTGTGCCAAAATGTCTTAATAAAATTGTTTATCAAAACAAAAATAATAGTTTCATGGTCACTGTTACGGAGATTAGCTTTATATTCCAGATTTATTGGTTGAATTTAAATTCCATGCCCTGGCGGGATCTGAACCCATGTCCCTAGACCATCATAAGTCCCAACAACATTACCACTATGCCACCATTTCCCCTGGCAAGTGGAAATGACATTCTTGTCACACAAGTGTCAGATGATGACCATCTCAAACAAAAGAAAATCTATGTTTATCATCAACAAAATGCACTGCGCACTTTTCAAATCTAAGACCTCCATCACTTAGAACAATGGTAATCAGCACTCCTTCAATTTCACCGGATCAAAATCCTGGAACACCCTCCCCAACAGTACCTATACATTAACTTCAGTGGTTCAATAAGATTCCTTCATTAAAGGGACGGACTGGCATTCCTGTAACCATCATCATTAATTTGGCATGGTGAGCTGCCTCGCTGGTGCTAGGATAACAGGTATCAGGGGGAATATTCTGCAAGGACCCGTGGTACAAGTACCAATGACATATTGGTATTGAGATCCTATGTGTCATGTGAATGTCCCTTTAAGAAAAGTGTGCTTTATCAAATGGCTGCAGTGATGTCATTGTGTGGGTGGAGCTGGGCTCTGCTTTTTACTTTCGTTTTGTGCTGAAAGCTGTTTTGGCTCGATGTTTAGCTTCGCTTTCAGTTGAAGAGCTGCATTTCAACCAAGCAGATGTAAGTTTGATCTCTCTCTCTCTGCATGAAAAGGAATGTCTCCAGATCACTTGATGATTTCAAAGTAATACTTGTTTCTGTAAGGAATGCAAACCTACTGTCTTTGTTAAAAAGGTTTTTTTGACTTATGGATGTTGTAAGGAATGTTATTAAGGGTTACCTATAGACTATTGTATCTGGATTATCAGTGTTGGTACGGTACGATGTTTACTGTGCATTTATAAAATGTTAACTGGATTCATAGGATAAACATTGTTTTGTTTTTAAAAATACTTTTAGATCTCTGTTGCATCACACCTGTAAAGTGGGCCCTTGTGCTCCCCATAACCAAAATCAATTCAAAGTTGTGGGTCAGGTGAACGCCACAATATACTTTGGTGTTCTCTAAACTCTGGCCCATAATACTATGATCAAACGTTTAGGAGCTAGGGAGGAAATTAGCAAGGAGAATCTCGAAGACATTAATATCTGGATTACTGTCAGTGCCACTCGTTAGTGATAGTGGAAATAGCAAGATGAATGCTTGGCTTGAAGCAGGAAGGAAGGCTCGAGATCCTTAGGGCATTGACAACTATTCAAAACGGGCAAATTGCACTTCCAACAGGACTGGTACCAATGAACTCGCAGGAAGATTCGCGTAAGCCGTTTTACCAATATATTAATAGTAAAAGGTTAGTTAAGGAAAAAGTTAGACCAATCAGAAATAAAGGGAACTTCGGCTGTGGGAACGGTTTAAAATTATATTTGGTCTCTGTTTACAAAGGAAATGGGTGATGCAGATGTAGTAGTTCAGGGGGAACATGGATATATTGGATGGGCTAATCATAAAGAGAGAGGCATACTTGAAGGATCCTTGAAAGTTTTTTTTTTTAAATACACATTTCATTGAGGCATTTTTGAGGCATTGAGCGATTATAACAACAAAATAAACAATGTACATGAAACTATAAACATAATGCAAAAGCCATCTCCCTCTCTTACAGGTCCCACCTTTATTAACCCCCTACTCCAAGCTAAACTACCCCCCCCACCCTTCTGCTGACGATAAATTTTCCGCGAAGAAGTCGACGAACGGTTGCCACCTCCGGGCGAACCCTAACGGCGAACTTGATTTTCTCCAAACAGAGAAAGCTAGCCATGTCCGATAGCCAGGTCTCCGACTTCGGGGGAATCCCTCCAAGCTAATAGTATCCGTCTCCGGGCTACCAGGGAAGCAAAGGCCAGAACATCTGCTTCTTTCTCCTCCTGAATTCCCGGGTCTTCCGACACCCCGAAAATCGCCACTTCTGGACTCAGTGCCACCCTTGTTTTTAACACCGTGGACATGACATCTGCAAACCCCTGCCAGAATCCCCTGGGTTTTGGGCATGTCCAAAACATGTGGACATGGTTCGCTGGTCCTCCCGCACATTTTGCACACCCGGCTTCCACCCCAAATAATCTGCTCATCTGGGCCACTGTCATGCGAGCCCGATGAACGACCTTGAATTGTATCAGGCTGAGCCTGGCACATGTTGCGGACGCGTTGACTCTACTCAACGCGTCTGCCCATAGACCATCCTTTACCTCTTCTCCCAGCTCCTGCTCCCACTTGCGCTTCAGCTCCTAAGTCTGCGTCTCCTCTGACCCCATAAATTCTTTGGAAATATAAGAGATGCTCCCTTCTCCTACCCACCCTCTGAAAACTACCCTGTCCTGAATCCCCCTTAGCGATAGGGGCAGGAAGGTTGACATCTGTTTACGTAGGAAGTCCCGCACCTGCAGATACCTGAATTTGTTTCCCCTCGCCAACCCAAACATCTCCTCCAGCGCCCTCATACTCTGAAAGCTCCCCTCTATAAACATATCCCCCATCTCCTCAATCCCTGCTCTCAGCCATATCCGGAACCCCCATTCCATACTTCCCGGGGCAAACCTGTGATTATTACAGATTGGGGACCAGACCGATGCTCCCCCTGCTCCCACATGTCTCCTCCATTGCCCCCAAACTCTCAGGGCCGCCACCACCACGGGGCTGGTGGAGTACCATGCCGCCAGGAAAGGCAGAGGCGCAGTTACCAACTCCCCCAGACTGGTGCCCTTGCATGAAGCCGCCTCCATACGCTCCCATGCCGACCCCTCCCCCATCACCCACTTCCTGATCATGGCTATATTCGCTGCCCAGTAAGTTACTAAAATTTGGCAGCGCCAGCCCGCCCTCTCCCCGACTCTGCTCAAGCATCACATTGCTTACTCGCCCGTCCAAACAAAACCAGTGATCACTTTGTTGCCCCGTTTGAAAAAGGACCGCGGAATAAAGATGGGGAGACATTGAAACACGAACAGGAATCTTGGGAGAACAGTCATCTTCACCGTCTGCACCCTCCCAGCCAGTGACAATGGAAGCGCGTCCCACCGCCGAAAATAGTCCTTCATTTGGTCTACTAGTCAGGCCAGGTTTAAATTATGCAGCCGGTCCCATTCCCGCACTACTTGAATGCCTAGGTACCTAAAGCTTCCCTCTACTAATCTAAACGGCAGCTCCACCAATTGCCTCTCCTGTCCCCTCGCCTGGACCGCAAACATCTCACTTTTCCCCATATTTAGCTTATACCCCGAAAACCGGCCAAATTCCCCTAGAATCCTCATGATTTCTTCCATCCCCTCTATTGGGTCCGATATGTACAGAAGCAGGACGTCTGCATAGAGCGAGACTCTGCGCTCCACCCCACCCCCGGATCAGCCCCTTGAGGCTCTCAGAGCAATTGCCAACGGCTCTATAGCTAGCGCGAACAACAGTGGGGAGAGGCGGTATCTCTGTCTCGTCCCCGGTGCAGTCTAAAATAGTCCGATGTTGTCCTATTCATCTGTATGCTTGCCACAGGAGCCTGATACAGCAACCTGACCCAGTCAATGAAGCCCCACCCAAATCCTCCAGCCGCTCAACTGACTATTTTAATCGGGTCCAAGCAGTCCCGTTTCTGCTTAGCAAAGCCTTCCTGAATAACTTGCATCAGCTGCTCCATTGACCACTGGGTCGTCAAACCAGAGGTCTGGTCCTCCGCCATGCTGTCTCCTGCTGCAGCTTCTGCCCAAGCCTTCTCTGTCTTTCTGTTTCTGCCTTTACAAGCACTTCTAGTCCTTCTCTCCATGCACCAATGTGGGAATTCAGTACACAATTGCCTCTGTCACCAGTTTTACAATTCAAGTCAGGTAGAAAATCAGGGGGAAAGGTCCAAAAGTCTGACCCGAGCGGGAGCCACCAAATGTGCGACTTACTCCTTCATAGCCGCCACCGGAAGTCAGGATCCTTGAAAGTTGATAAGTTGCCAGAGCTAGATGGATTGTTTCTGAGGCTACTGAAGGAGGTCAGGGAGGAGATAACAGATTCTCGGGTTTCCTATCCTTACTAGATACAGGGGAGGTACCGGAGGACTGGAGAAATGCAAACACAGTTCCATCGTTTGAAAAGGGATCAAAGGAAATGTCAAACAATTATAAGCCAGTTAGTCTCAAGTCATTGGTGGGCAAATTAGTAGAATCTATCCTGAGAGATAGGATTAACTGTCATATAGAAAGGCATGGACTGGTCAGGGATAGTCAGCATGGATTTGTTAAAGGAAGATCTTGCCTCACAAATTTGATTGAATTATTTGAAGAAGTGACAAGAAGGGTTGATGAAGGTAGTGCAGTGGATGTTGAACACAGAAATTTTAGCAAGGCATTTGACAAGGTCTCATGTGGCAGATTGGACAAAAAAGTAAAAGCCCATGGGATACAAGGCAATGTGTAAAACTGGATAAACGGTTGGCTTAGTAACAGGAAACAAAAGGTAATGGTCGATGGCTGCCCTTGCAAATGGAAAGTTGCTTCAAGTGGTGTTCCACAGGGCTCAGTGTTGGGACCCTTACTGTTTGTTATATATTAACGATTTGGATGTGAACGTGGGAGCATGATGGGAAATTTGCAGATGACACAAAGATTGGCCGAGTGGTGGACAGTGTAGAGGATAGCTATAATCTCCAAAATGATATGGTGGAGTGGGTGATAAAGTGACAGATGGAATTTAACACAGAAGTGTGATGTCATGCATTTAAGAAGGACGAATAGTTACAGGGACTGCACAATAAATGGGAATATATTAAGAGGGGTAGATGAAGTGAGAGATCTTGGTGTACAAGTACACAGGTCCCTATAGGCAGAGGTTCAAGTAGACACGGTTGTAAAGGAAGCATATGGAATGCTCTCCTTCATTGGCAAAGGTATAGAATATAAAAGTAAGGATATAATGTAGGAATTGTATAAAACACTGGTGAGGCCACAGCTGAAGTAGTGTGCGCAGTTCTGGTCAACACATTACAGGATGGACGTAATTGCTCTGGAGACAGTGCAGAAGAGGTTTACAAGAATGCTGCCAGGGATAGAAAATTGTAGCTACGAGGAGAGATTGGATAGGTTGGGGTTATTTTCCTTGGAACAAAGACGGCCAAGCGGTGACTTAATTGAGGTGTACAAAATTATAAAGGAGAAGAAATAGTGACAGGATAAAATGGTTTCCCTTGGTGGGGAATTCTAGAACCGGGGGACATATATTCAAGATAAGTGGCAGAAGTCGAGGAGACTGGAAGAACTTTTTTTACGCAGAGGGCAGTGGGAGTCTGAAATTCGCCGCCCGAGTTGGTGGTGGAAGCAGAGACCCTAAACTCTTTGAAAAAGTACCTGTATCTGCATTGCAAGTGCTGTAAGCTACAGGGCTATGGACTGGGTGCAATACGATGGGATTAGAAAGGGCACCTGGGTGTACCCAGGCTGGTATGGACAAGATGGGCCAAATGGCCTTCTGTCCTGTAACTTTTCTATGGTTCTAAAGGTTTGCAAGTGTGAATGGAGAGGCTATAAACCAAAATTGGCACGGAAGGTGTAGAAGTAGAAAAGAGGAATAAGGTACATAAGGAAATGAGGGTGTTGCATAGTTCTAGACAGCATGGTTGCAGTGGGCGGCAACAGCTCCAGGCTCCTAGGTTTAATTCTGGCCTCGGGTCACTGTCTGTGGAGCTTGCACTTCCTCCGTGTCTGCATGGGTTCCCTCCGGGAGCTCCGGTTTCCTTCCACAGTCCAAAGATGTGCAGGTTAGGTGGATTGGCTACACTAAATTGCCCCTTACGTGTCCAAAAGGTTAGGTTGGGTTACTGGGTTCATAGAATCATAGACTTTACAGTGCAGAAGGAGGCCATTCGGCCCATCGAGTCTGCACTGGCCCTTACAAAGAGCACCCTACTCAAGCCCAGGTCTCTACCATATCCCCGTAACTCAGTAACCCCACCTAGCCTTTTTCTTTGGACACCAAGGGCAATTTAGCATGGCCAATCCACCTAACTTGCACATCTTTGGACTGTGGGAGGAAACCGGAGCACCCGGAGGAAATCTACGCAGTCATGGCACAGACAGTGACCCAAGCTGGTAACCGAACCTGGGACCCTAGAGCTGTGAAACAACTGTGCTAACCTCTATGCTACGGTGCTGCCCATGGTACGGGGATAGGGTGGAAGCGTGGACTTAAATACAGTGCTCTTTCCAAGGGCTGGTGCAGACTCAATGGGCCAAATGGCCTCCTTCTGCACTGTAAATTCTACGATTCTATAATACCATATTAGATAGGAGCATTTTAAGGACAACAAAGAACACAAAAGACAGGTTCAGAATGCATGCATGTGAACTCAAGTGTGGCGAATAAGGTTGGTGAGCTACATGCATAAATAGCCTATTGGGAATATGATATGCTGCTATAACAGAATTGTGACTTTATACTTCAATAATGGTGTTTTAATATTCAAGTGTTCAGATAAGATAGGGCAGTAGAAAAGAGACGGGACGGCAATGTTAGTTCGGGAAGACATTGAAGTGTTGGAAAAAGAGAGGGTGTCATTGATGAGACAGAGGCATGATCCATTTGGTTAGAGTGGAGAAGCAAACAGGGTATGATCACTTTACTGGAGACATCCTTCAGGCCTCCAAGTAGAGAGAGAAACCTACCCCTCCACAACCAACTCGCCATCTCTTCCTGATCACCCCATCTCTCTCAGCTTGCCACCTCCCTTCCACTGGTCACCTCTCGTCCCTCCTGATTGACATTTTACCTCACCCAAAAGCTGGCTGTGAACATGGGGTCAGGAGAGAGGTAGTGAGTGGGAGGAAGTGAGGTGGCAAGAGGGAGGGTCAGGAAGGGAAGCAGCGGGGCAGTACATTGGCGCAGTGGTTAGTACTGCTGCCTCTTGGTGCCAGGGACTTGGATTCGATCCCGGCCCCGCGTCACTGTCTATGTAGAGTTTGCACATTCTCCCTGTGTCTGTGTGCGTCTCACCCCCACAACCCAAAAAAATGTGCAGGGCAGGTGAATTGGCCATGCTAAATTGCCCCTTAATTGGAGAAAAAAGAAAAGAAATGGGTAGTCTGAATTATATATATATTTTTTTTTTTTTAAAAGGAAGGGAAGCAACGCATGTGAGGGTCACTGGGCCACCTGCAGGAAAGACAAATGTTGGCATAGCTTCATACTCAAGAACTAACACGAGTGAATTTCAACTATTAATTTCATCTGGTTGACTAATCACATCAGGCTTGGCTCACATCTGTTAATGTCATGGGGGAGTCTACCAATTCTTGCTTGTGGTCGAGAGTGACAGTAAACCTCAACTATCAGGATACATGTGGCTGTAATAATCAAGTTGCACTTGATGGACTGTTGCACAGTCAGACTGAACATGACTTAGGAAAAATCAATCAACAGGCATTGGAAGGAGAGAATTTGTGAATGACAAATTGTATAAGCCTGATCTAACCGGAAATTTGCTGAAGTAATAAAGTAGGCCTTTGAAGGGAATAAAACATATGCTTTCTATGTGGATTTTAAGAAACGGTTGACAAACTATCAAGAAAGATGATTCACAAAACAGGAGGGTCAATTGGAGCAAAGTTTGGCGTAAAGACAGAAATCAACGAGTTATGGTAAATAGTTGCTTTTCAGACTGCTGGATGACAGACATTGATGTTTGCCATGGGTGTGCTGGGATCGCTGCTTTTTAAAAAATCGATACGTCTTGCACATTGGAAGACAGTAACATTTCAAACTTAACCTTTTTATCAGGTGATCATGAAAGGTTATTGACCAGAAACATTAACTCTTGTCCCTCTCTCCACAGATGCTACCTGACCTGCTGAGTGTTCCCAGCATTTTCTGTTTTAATTTCAGACTTCCAACATGCGCAGAATGTTACATTTGTAAAATTTCAAAATTTTCTGATTATAAACAGAGAATAATACAAATTGATGCACTGGGACCTAGATGGGCCAGTAGAATAGGCAGGCAAGTGGAATTTAATAGAGCATTGTGAAGGGATGCATTTTGATAGAAAGGATAGGGAGAGGCAAAATAGACTGAATGGCACGTTTCTGACGAAGGTGAAGGGACAAAGACACTGATCTTTTGAATTGGCAAGACATATCGAGAGAGTGGAGCAAAGTATATGGGGCCCTGGGCTTCATAAATGCAGGGGCAGGGTACAAAAGCAGCTAAGTTACACTGAATCTTTAGAAGGCTCCGGTTAGGTCACAACTAGGATTCTGGTCAGCACACGTTAGGAAGGACAGGAGGGTCCTTGTCAGGGTGCAAATGAGATTTACCAGAATGATTCCAGGGATTGGGAATTTTAGCTACAAGGTTGTGTTGGAGAAGCTGGGTCTGGGGAAAATGGGGGATTGAAGGAAGAAATGTTTTTTTTTTTTTAAAACACTGAATGTTAAAGGCTGGGAACTTGCTGCTTCGAAGGGCAGTGGGAATGGAGACAATGATTGAAAAAGAAATTGGAAGAACACTTAAAGAAACTAAACTTGCATGGGCTACAACAATAAAACAGGGAAATGAAACCGAATGAATTGCTCTGCAGAGTCAGCATGGATTTGTTCTGTGCTCCAATGAGTCAATGGCAACTCGAGGACAATTAGGGATGGGCAATAAATGCTGGTCCTACCAGCAATGCACTCATTTTAAGAATGAATAAAACAATTAATGTGCTACAAAAACTGGAGAAAAAAAAAAGACTTACTCTTATGTTTTGTGATCTTGTTTGGACAAGACCACCACTTCGGATCACATACACAGCAGTGTTATTTACTTCATTGTCTGCTTTGTGCCGCAACCAATCTTCATAACCCTAAATATATAAACAACATTTTCATTTATAATCTAATGTAAACAAGAATTTTCACTTCTTGCCATGCCCAATTATAAACAGCCATTTTAGTATGGAGAAAACTAGGTCCATACTGTTAAGTAAAATGCTCCCAACACTATTGTGGCGGGGTCAGGAGTCAAGTGCTGATTCTTCATACTCACCCTTACAAAAGCAAATAAAATACACAAAACCCCAGTTCTAAGGGGAGTTGCATATATAACACACAACTCAACTTAACCCCAAACAAAAGCACGGTGCAGAACCAACAACATTCCATACTATTATGCAGAGGACTGGGAGCAACATGTTCGGATTATGATCAAACCTTCAGAGCCTTGCAAAAAAGGAAAAGCTAAAATTACCAGAACTAACCCACAGGATAACAAGGGATCAAGACCCGACCCAGGGCCCGTATTTCCCTAGTGCACGCCAAGCAGCCACCAATGAAGAGGAGAACAGGCTGCTCAGTCAACCAAAAAGATGCCCCGCCATCTAGGGGGTGACAGGATACCCACCAAACATTGGACTCGGCTCATTCCCAGGCCTCTGTGCACTGAAGAAGCAAAACCTGACCTCCTGGACTTCCGGTGGTGGTCATGGACTAAGCAGTTGCACACAGGGTGACTTAAAAATCCAATTTCAGCCGCCTTTTTTTCTCCCCCACGGGCACTGTTGCTGGAAAGAGGTAGATTAAATCGAATCTCTTCAACAGCTCTGCCGCTTTCGAATGCCAGCTGGCAGTAAAAAGCAAAAGACAAAAACCCCAAGAAAATCCCGCTCCGTTGTCGGAGGAGCCACGTGGCAACACGGAAAAATAAACGGCGGACCTTGCTGAGTAAACGATGCCCATCCTGTCCTCCAGAGAAGCTAATGGCCTTCATTGCAGGAGAACTCTAGAGGCAAATACATAACAATGGGCTGGGAGCGAGTTGAGTGCGGGTGCACAAAAAGTTATGGAAATTCTGTGACGGTGTACTGTTACATGTAGATTTTGTTGTTAGATACAGTGCTTGAAGGTTTTGCTGTTTCTGGTTCCAGGGTTGAACCATAGAGGTGCCTGGGATAATTCATCTGGTTCAAGGGGGGTGCGGATTCATTTTGGACCTTTTCTTTTATTCCTTTCTCCCCTGCTTGTCCCCTCCAGTACCGGTCACGTTAGGCAGGGAGTACAGGGGTAGGAGCTGTTAGGGCCCTTTCAGGTTCATTTCTTGGCATTTTTCTTTCAAGTGAGGGCTACCGTACCAGCAGCTATGCTGGTAAACGGAGGTCAAGCGAAGGGAGGGGCCGCGATAGGCTGCCCGAGGTGGAGGCAGCATCTGGCAGGGTTGGATTGGCTGGGTTGGGGTGGTACGGCAACATGTCAAAGTTTGCTGGGCACATGTTGCTGTTGGGGGATGGGTGGGGGTCTGTGGACGCATCAAAGGGGGCAGGAGAAGAGGAAGGGAGATGGGGAAGAATGCTGGCCATACAGGTATTTGCATTTAAGGAGCTGAATAAGGGTGGTGGCCTTCTTAGATGGGCCAGGAAAAGAGACAGGCCTGGGCAAGCGGAGGCCTATCCACGAGGTGGATATAGCTGACCCTAATGGAGGGGGGGTTCAGAGACTCCCTGTAAAAATCACCTGGAACGTTGAGGGGTCTAAATGGGCCGGTCAAGAGATCCCAGATGTTTGCCCACTTGAAAGCTGAAGTAGTCTTTCTACAAGAAAAACATTTGAGGACCAGGGATCAGACGAGGCCAACATGGTAACAAACCCAGGGAGACGATATGGAATGGAGAATGGGGTTCTGGAGGATGTGCCAGTGGTGCTAGTGAACATGTAGGTCCGAATGATTTCCCGGTAGACTTCCACAAGCAATTTACAGCAGTGTTAGCGCCTCATTTACTGTCAAAGACTCACTGTGCCGGGGGATTTTTCGCCCATGTTGGCATATGCATCAATTTCACTGATCCTAAAAAAAGACAAATACCCGGTGCCGTGTGGTCATACAGGTCCATCTCCCCACCGAACACCGATGCGAAAGTGCTGACCAAGGTTCTGGCGAAGCAGCTGGAAGGCTCCTTGCTAAAGGCGATTCTAGAGGACCAGGCACCTGTCAGCCAATATCAGGCAGCTGTTATTTGTGGTCATGGCCCCATCCAGGGAGATCTCCAAAGTGGTCATATCCATGGACGCAGAGAAGGCCTTTGATCGGGTGGGGACGGAGATACCGCTTAGAGGTCCTGGAAAGATTTGGGTTATGGCCAGTGTTCCACTCATGGGTGAAATTGCTATGCAATATTCCCATGGCAAATGTCCAGACAAATGTGGTGAGCTCACACTACTTCTGGCTGCACAGGGGCACTAGGCAGTGATGCCCCTGGAGCCCATTGCTGTTCACACTGACAATTAAACCTCTGACCATCGCACTTAGATCATCAAAGGGGTAGAGAGACATTAAAAGGGGAAGCAGAGAGCATAGAGAATGCAGATGATCTGTTGCTCTACATGTCTGACCCCTAGCAAGCATGGGAAAGATAATCCAACTTCTGAGGGAGTTTGGAAACTTCAGGTTACAAGCTGAACCTCAGCAAGAGTGAGGTACTCCCGGTAAACCCCAAGGGGAGGGAGGCAGAGTTAGGGGCACTGCCATTCATGCTGGCACAAACAGTTTAGATACCTAGGGATCGGGTTGCACATGTCTGGGCCCAGGTACACAAATTGAACTTGGCCAGCTTGGTGGAGGGGGTGAGGGATGACCCAAGGAGATGGGATGGACTCCCGCTCTCCCTTGTGAGAGTGCAGACGATCAAAATGAATATCTTGCCAAGATTTGTGTTTTGATTGCTTCTGATCTACCTCCTCAGGTCCTTCTTCGCTAAAGTGGCCAAATTAATTTCGGCCTTTGTATAGACAGAGAAGACACCCAGGATTCAGAGAGGATCCTGCAGAGATGACGGTAATTGGGAAGTCTAGCACGACTGGGCGGTGAACATGGAAATGGTGTGGGGAAAGCTTGGGGAACCAGGGTCGGAGTGGGTTCAGATGGAGGGCGCCTCATGTGTAGGGTCGCCTTGCAGGCCCTGGCAACTGCCCCTCTTCTGTTCTCGCTGGCACGTTCACGATGAGCCGAGTGGTGATGGCATCACTGAGAATGTGGAACCAATTCAAGTTAGATTTCAAAATTGGAGGCATGTCCATATTGCAGCCAATGTGCAGTAATCATAATTCATTCCGTTGGGGATGGATATAACATACAAATAGTGGATGAGGAAGGAGGTCGAGGGGTTCCGAAACCTGTATGTGGGCCGTCGAGTGGTTCAGAAACCTGTATGTGGGCCGTTGTGCGGTTCAGAAACCTGCATGTGGGCCGTCGAGCGGTTCAGAAACCTGCATGCGGGCCGTCGAGCGGTTCAGAAACCTGTATGTGGGCCATCGAGCGGTTCAGAAACCTGTATGTGGGCCGTTGAGCGGTTCAGAAACCTGTATGTGGGCCGTCGAGCGGTTCAGAAACCTGCATGTGGGCCGTCGAGCGGTTCAGAAACCTGCATGTGGGCCGTCGAGCGGTTCAGAAACCTGCATGTGGGCCGTCGAGCGGTTCAGGAACCTGTATGTGGGCCGTCGAGCGGTTCAGAAACCTGTATGTGGGCCGTCGAGCGGTTCAGAAACCTGTATGTGGGCCGTCGAGCGGTTCAGGAACCTATATGTGGGCCGTCGAGCGGTTCAGAAACCTGTATGTGGGCCGTTGAGCGGTTAAGAAACCTGTATGTGGGCCGTTGAGCGGTTCAGGAACCTGTATGTGGGCCGTCGAGCGGTTCAGGAACCTATATGTGGTCCGTCGAGGGGTTCAGGAACCTGTATGTGGTCCGTCGAGGGGTTCAGGAACCTGTATGTGGTCCGTCGAGGGGTTCACGAACCTGTATGTGGACCGGCGAGAGGTTCAGGAACCTATATGGCGTCCGTCGAGGGGCTCAGGAACCTGCATGTGGGCAGACGAGAGGTTCAGGAACCTATATGGCATCCGTCGAGGGGCTCAGGAACCTGTATGTGGGCAGTAGGTTTGCGGGGCTGGAGGAATTGATGGAGAAATTTCAATTCCCGAGAGGGAGAGCATTCAGATACCTGCAGACACGGGAGTTCCTTCGCAGGGGGGCTCTCTGCGTTTCCCCCGGCTGCAGAAACCTACAATACTGGACGAGATGTTCTCAGGATGAATTGGGAGCAGGGAGGATATCAAATATAATTGGTGGTTGCTGGATACGGTAAGGGCCCTGTTGGATGAAAGAAAGAGGAAGTGGGTGAAATTAGGACTCCAGTTTGAGGGAGAGCTCTGGAGTGAGATTTTGTAAAGAGTGAATTCCACCTCTTCTTGCATCAGGTTGAGCCTGATACAACTTAAGGTGTTACATAGGGGGCATCTGACTAGGGCATGCATGAGCGGGTTCTTCCCCGGGATGGAGGATAGGTGCAAACGTTGCCGAAGGGGGTCATCACGTGTTCTTATCCTGCCCAAAATTGAGTTCTGGACTACTCAACCCGCTCGGCCACACCTCCAAATCCTCACAACAAGCATTGAGAATAGGACGATTTAGGACCAACCATCAGTGGCATCAACCGATCTCTGGCTTCGAAGATCAGATTTTTGTTCTCCATCAAATCTGATGCACCCAGCCTCCAAAACAAGATTAGCAAAACATGTCAATTTTTGAACTCAGTCGGAACTCGCCTCCCAATAATCACCAGGGACTGGGCCCATGGGCACATGCCTGGCCACGTAACTCCCAAACATGTCACTTGCCAACACAAATTCAGGCCCTCACCAACTCTCTCATGCGCATCCACTATTCTCCCAAAGGTAGCCCACAATTCTTCCAAAGTTATCTCTAATAACCACACCATAAATCATAGACCTTCAACCAGGACAACATTTTCAATGCAGCCATTATCCAGATGCACACAGCACCGCACACCGCCGAAGAGAGCTCACTCAACAGTAAGTACCGCACTGAAGGCTTGTCCCCACCCCAGCACACTCCGGCCGCTACAAACAAACAAGGATTTTGACAAGTTATCTCAGCTCTTCTTCGCAAAATACCAAACAGGAACCTCTAGGCACAAAGCACAAGCTATAGAAAATCATGCAATTCCTACATGCAGGAGGCCTTTCAGCCCACCCAGAGTCTGCACCAACCTTCTGAAAGAGCACCCTACCTAGGCCCAATTGCCCACCCTACCCACTTGGGGACAATTTAGCATGGCCAATCCACCTAACCTGTGCAAACTCCACACAGACAGTCGCCCAAGTTCAGAATCGAACCCGGGTGCCTGCCGCTATGAGGCAGCAGTGCTAACCATTATGCCACCATGCCACCTCAAGAGAAAACCCAAATGTAACCAAGAGAAAGCAGGGGTGCTAGGATAAAATAAAGGATTAAAAGATGAGCTGAGTCAGAGCTCATGAAAACACAACCATTCCCGTGCTCACATCAGGTAACCCCCCCCCCCCCCCCCCCCCCAAGACAATTTTTTTTTTTTTTTTTATAAAGGAGAGAAACATTTAAATGTTGATGTTCAGAACGACTTGGGTGTCCCATACAAGAATCACAAAAAGTTAGCATGCAGGTACAACGGGCAATTATCAAAGCAAATGACTTGTAGGCTTTTCTTGCAGGGGGATTGGAGCACAAGAATTAAGAAGTCTTTGGGGAGACCACACTTGTAGAATACAATTTCAGGCTCCATATTTAAGGATGGATATACTTGCATTGGAAGTAGTACGGTGAAGGCACACTAGATTGGTCTCAGGGATGAGGGTTATTCCACGAGAGGCTGAGGAAATTGGGTCTATATTCTCTGGAGCTCTGAATAATGAAAGGTGATCTCATTGAAACAGTCAGGATTCTGAAGGGGCTTGACAGGGTAGGAACTAAGTGGTTGTTAAGCCTGGCTGGGGAATCTGGAACAGGAAGGTTCATTTCCTGGATGAGGGGCTTGACATGGTAGGAACTAAGAGGTTGTTATGACTGGCTGGGGAATCTGGAACAGGGGGGTGGGCACGGGAGCAATAGGTCAGAAGGTGAGAGCATTGAGGGAGAACTAGGGAATAGGGACAGTGGGGCTCTGAGGCAGAGCAGACAGGGAGAAGTTGCTGACACAGCAGGTCTGGTGGCCTGAAGTGCATATGTTTTAATGCAAGAAGTATTACGGGTAAGGCAGATGAACTTAGAGCTTGGATTAGTACTTGGAACTATGATGTTGTTGCCATTACAGAGACCTGGTTGAGGGAAGGGCAGGATTGGCAGCTAAACGTTCCAGGATTTAGATGTTTCAGGTGGGATAGAGGGGGATGTAAAAGGGGTGGCGGAGTTGCGCTACTGGTTAGGGAGAATATCACAGCTGCACTGCGGGAGGACATCTCAGAGGGCAGTGAGGCTATATGGGTAGAGATCAGGAATAAGAAGGGTGCAGTCACAATGTTGGGGGTTTACTACAGGCCTCCCAACAGCCAGCGGGAGATAGAGGAGCAGATAGGTAGACAGATTTTGGAAAAGAGTAAAAACAACAGGGTTGTGGTGATGGGAGACTTCAACTTCCCCAATATTGACTGGGACTCACTTAGTGCCAGGGGCTTAGACGGGACGGAGTTTGTAAGGAGCATCCAGGAGGGCTTCTTAAAACAATATGTGGACAGTCCAACTAGGGAAGGGGCGGTACTGGACCTGGTATTGGAGAATGAGCCCGGCCAGGTGGTAGATGTTTCAGTAGGGGAGCATTTTGGGAACAGTGACCAGAATTCAGTAAGTTTTTAAGTGCTGGTGGACAAGGATAAGAGTGGTCCTAGGATGAATGTGCTAAATTGGGGGAAGGCTAATTATAACAATATTAGGCGGGAACTGAAGAACCTAGATTGGGGGCGGATGTTTGAGGGCAAATCAACATCTGACATGTGGGAGGCTTTCAAGTGTCAGTTGAAAGGAATTCAGGACCGGCATGTTCCTGTCAGGAAGAAGGATAAATACGGCAATTTTCGGCAACCTTGGATAACGAGAGATATTGTAGGTCTCGTCAAAAAGAAAACGGATGCATTTGTCAGGGCTAAAAGGCTGGGAACAGACGAAGCCTGTGTGGAATATAAGGAAAGTAGGAAGGAACTTAAGCAAGGAGTCAGGAGGGCTAGAAGGGGTCACGAAAAGTCATTGGCAAATAGGGTTAAGGAAAATCCCAAGGCTTTTTACACGTACATAAAAAGCAAGAGGGTAGCCAGGGAAAGGGTTGGCCCACTGAAGGATAGGCAAGGGAATCTATGTGTGGAGCCAGAGGAAATGGGCGAGGTACTAAATGAATACTTTGCATCAGTATTCACCAAAGAGAAGAAATTGGGAGATGTTGAGTCTGGAGAAGGGTGTGTAGATAGCCTGGGTCACATTGAGATCCAAAAAGACGAGGTGTTGGGTGTCTTAAAAAAATATTAAGGTAGATAAGTCCCCAGGGCCTGATGGGATCTACCCCAGAAACTGAAGGAGGCTGGAGAGGAAATTGCTGAGGCCTTGACAGAAATCTTTGGATCCTCACTGTCTTCAGGTGATGTCCCGGAGGACTGGAGAATAGCCAATGTTGTTCCTCTGTTTAAGAAGGGTAGCAAGGATAATCCAGGGAACTACAGGCCGGTGAGCCTTACTTCAGTGGTAGGGAAATTACTGGAGAGAATTCTTCGAGACAGGATCTACTCCCATTTGGAAGCAAATGGACGTATTTGAGAGGGGCAGCATGGTTTTGTGAAGGGGAGGTCGTGTCTCACTAACTTGATAGAATTTTTCGAGGAGGTCACTAAGATGATTGATGCAGGTAGGGCAGTGGATGTTGTCTATATGGACTTCAGTAAGGCCTTTGACAAGGTCCCTCATGGTAGACTAGTACAAAAGGTGCAGTCACACAGGATCAGGGGTGAGCTGGCAAGGTGGATACAGAACTGGCTAGGTCATAGAAGGCAGAGAGTAGACCAGTGGTGTTCCACAGGGATCAGTGCTGGGACCTTTGCTGTTTGTAGTATATATAAATGATTGAGGAAAATGTAACTGGTCTGATTAGTAAGTTTGCAGACGACACAAAGGTTGGTGGAATTGCGGATAGCGATGAGGACTGTCAGAGGATACAGCAGGATTTAGATTGTTTGGAGACTTGGGCGGAGAGATGGCAGATGGAGTTTAATCCGGACAAATGTTGAGGTAATGCATTTTGGAAGGTCTAATGCAGGTAGGGAATATACAGTGAATGGTAGAACCCTCAAGAGTATTGAAAGTCAAAGAGATCTAGGAGTACATGTCCACAGGTCACTGAAAGGGGCAACACAGGTGGAGAAGGTAGTCAAGAAGGCATACGGCATGCTTGCCTTCATTGGCCGGGGCATTGAGTATAAGTATTGGCAAGTCATGTTGCAGCTGTATAGAACCTTAGTTAGGCCACACTTGGAGTATAGTGTTCAATTCTGGTCGCCACACTACCAGAAGGATGTGGAGGCTTTAGAGAGGGTGCAGAAGAGATTTACCAGAATGTTGACTGGTATGGAGGGCATTAGCTATGAGGAGCGGTTGAATAAACTCGGGTTTGTTCTCACTGGAACGAAGGAGGTTGAGGGGCGACCTGATAGAGGTCTACAAAATTATGAGGGGCATAGACAGAGTGGATAGTCAGAGGCTTTTCCCCGGGGTAGAGGAGTCAAATACTAGGGGGCATAGGTTTAAGGTGAGAGGGGCAAGGTTTAGAGTAGATGTACGAGGCAGGTTTTTTTTTTAATACACAGAGGGTAGTGGGTGCCTGGAACTCGTTACCAGAGGAGGTGGTGGAAGCAGGGACGATAGTGACATTTAAGGGGCATCTTGACAAATACATGAGTAGGATGGAAATAGAGGGATACGGACCCAGGAAGTGTAGAAGATTGTAGTTTAGTCGGGCAGCATGGTCGGCACGGGCTTGGAGGGCCGAAGGGCCTGTTCCCGGGCTGTACATTTCTTTGTTCTTTGTTCTTTTGAAGGCTAATTTCCAGGATAAGGGACTGAAATGAGAAGAAATGTCTCAATTCAAAGGGTTTGAATTTGGAATTCTCTAACCCAGAGGGTTGTAAATGCAGCATCAGTGAATATATTAAGGCTGTGATGGAAAGACTTTTGGCCTCTTAGTCAATTAACTGATGTGGGGAGTGGGCAGGAACATGGAGTTGAAGCCCAAGATCAGACATCTGATGGTAGAGCAAGCTTAATGGAATGTTTTGATGAGCTTATGCTCTCATTTCCTACGTTTTAGAACTGGAAGGTGACAAATGTGATGCTCCAACAAAAAAAGGGATGAAATAAGTCATATACAATGGTTGGTAAACTTTTAAAGTTTAGAATATGGAGTGAACCATCTATAAGTTTGAAGAAATGATTAATCTCAACTATCGGCACATAATTTCTACTGTGCTTGAGTTAATTATCTGACAAAATAACAGGATAAATTAAGGCGTGTAAATAGTGACATGGTTTATGTGAATTTTGAAAAGCTTGAGACATAAAAAAATCCTTCTATTTTCACATCATCAAAACAGTCTAATAATGTGAGTTAGAGTTTTGTAACAGTAAATGAACAGAGGTTGAACTGGTTATGATAAGTCACCTAGCAGTGTTCTACAAGTTTTACCTAATATGGATTAGAGCAATTTAAAAACCAAACAATACTTTGCCTCATGTTAACTTGATTTGTCTTTGGAGTGATTAAAGGTGTATAACATGCTCAAGAACAAAGATATGGAAGTGGGCAAACAAGGGCAGTGTAGAAGCTGCTGCTGAAGACAATATGGCCGATGTCCGGACCTCGGTGCAGACAGCACAGCCAACAACGGAGCATTTGTTGAAGGTCATCCACGAAGGCTTCACCGCGCTGAAACGGGACAGTTTAGACCCGATTCAGAAATCAATCGAGCGCCTGGAGTACAGGCTGGATGCCCAGGATCGGACGATCCAGAAGCTGGAAAAGGCACTGGAGGAGCAGGAGGATCACCAAATGGTGGTGGTGGAGATGGAGAGGCTGAAAGACCGGCAAAAAAGGCTTCTGGAAAAGATGGAGGACCTGGAAAATAGGTCCCGTCGGCAGAATTTGAGAATCGTTGGTCTCCCGGAGGGGGCTGAGGGAGAGGATGCCGCAGCGTATGTGGCAGACATGTTCCAGAAGCAGGTGGGAAATGATGTCTTCCCTCACCCGTTGGAGGTGGACAGGGCACACAGAGCGCTGGCGAGGCAGCCGCGAGCTGCCCCCCCCCCCCGAGCGATGGTGGTGAGGTTCCACAGGTTCCTGGACAAGGAGCGGGTGCTACAGTCGGCCAAGCGCACACTGTGCTGCCATTGGAACAATAGTGTCTTGCGCATCTACCAGGACCTGAGCGTGGAGGTGGCCAGAAGGAGGGCAAGCTACAGGCAAGTCAAAGAGATTCTGTTTAAGAAGGTGAAGCTTGGGCTGCTGTACCCAGCGCGCCTTTGGGTCACGAACGAGGGACGGCACCATTACTTTGAGGAGCCCGAGGACGCGATGGACTTCGCCAAGAGAGAAGGGCTGGTGCTGAACTGAGGACTTTTTGGACTTAAGTTAAAAAGTTACTAAGCGATGTTTACACGTTTTTCTTGTGTTGTGTTTCTTTTCTCTTCTGTACTCGAGTTTGCACTGGAAAAAGAGGGTAATAAAGGTATTTGGTGCTGGGGGCTTTTGGCGTTCTGATTGGGGTGGTTGGAAGTGCTTATTATTTATTTTGTTTTATTCAATTTGAACTAGCGTCTGGGTTTTCTTTGTTCCTTGGGTGTTTTTTTCTTCAGAGCATTTGCCCGAGGATGGCTGGTTTTGGGAAATGGCGTTGATGGGCAGGGGGATGGGTCAAAGGGAACAATAGGTGGGAGACTTGTTGGCGCCGGAGTAGAGAGTCGCCAGGCTAGCTGGGTGAGTTGGTCTACGGAAGCCAGGTAGGGAGTGTGTATATAGCTAGTTTGTGGCAGGGGTTAGGTTACAGGGTGCTGTTGCTTTGGGGGGGGGGGGGGGTTGATCTGCTGATGAGGGAGGGTTTTGGGTTTGTTAATATGGAGGAGGTTGGAGGTGGTGACTGCCAGGGGAAGTGCGACACACAGGCTAGGGGAGGCCCCAAGGAGATGGCTGATCGGCGAGGGGGGGGGCACGGTGCCCCTCAATCAGGCTGATCACCTGGAACGTTAGAGGGTTGAACGGGCCGGTAAAAAGGGCACGTGTGTTTGCGCATCTGAGGGCGCTGAAGGTGGACGTAATAATGCTTCAGGAGACTCATCTGAAGGTAGCGGACTAGGTCAGATTAAGGAAGGGCTGGATTAGTCAGGTCTTCCATTCAGGGCTGGACACTAAAACCAGTGGGGTTGCGATTTTGGTTAACCAACGGGTGCAATTCGAGGTGGATAGTACAATCTCAGATGGGGGAGGCAGATTTGTCATGGTGAGTGGTAAGCTCGAGGGAATGAGGGTAGTTTTGGTCAATGTATATGCCCCAAATTGGGATGCTGTGGATTTTATTAAGAGGCTGCTGGGGAAGATATCTGACCTGGACTCGCACAGGCAGATTATGGGAGGTGATTTTAACACAGTCGTTGACCGCGGCCTAGACCGGTCATGTTCAAAAACGGGTAAGGTGCAGGCAATGGCAAAAGAACTGAGGGGGTTTAAGGAGCAAATGGGGGGGGGGGCTGATCCATGGAGGGCTGGTCGGCCAACGGGAAAGGAGTTTTCGTTCTATTCACATGTTCATAAGGTGTATTCCTGAATCGATTTTTTTCATCATGAGCAGGGATTTGCTGGCAGGGGTGACAGACATAGAATATTCGGCGATCGCTGATCGCTATTTTGGACCGCGCTCCACACTGGGCTGATCTGCAGGTCTGCAAGGAAAGTTTTTAGCACCCTCAATGGAGGCCAGAGGTCGGTTTGTTGGCAGACGAAGCGGTGTGTGAGAGGGTGAGGAAATGTATGCAAAACTACCTGCAGGTCAATGACACAGGGGAAGTCTCAGCTGCGGAGCACTGGGGGGCACTGAAGGCAGTGGTGAGAGGGGAGCTGATCTCGATTCGAGCACATAGGGAATCGACGGACAGGGCAGAAACGGACTGACTGGTAAAGGAGATCTTACAGGTGGACAGGAGATATGCAGAGACCCAGTGGCAGAGCTATTAAGGGAACGACGAAGGCTACAGGCTGAGTTTGGGGTGTTGTCCACAGGTAAGGCTGTGGAGCAGCTGAGGAAGGAGAGGGGTGCGATCCAGGAGCATGGGGAGAAAGGCAGCAGAATGCTGGCACAGCAACTGAGGAAGAGGGAGACGGGCAGGGAAATAGGGAAGGTAATCGGGGGGGGGGGGGGGGGGGGAAAGAGGAGAGAACGGGGGGAACCTGGTAGGAGATCCGGCAGGGCTGAACAAGGTGTTCAGGGACTTCTATAGCAAGCTTTACACCTCGGAGCCCCCTGTGGGGGCGAAGGGGATGAGGCGCTTTCTGGATGGACTGACCTTCCCAAAAGTGGGTAGGGGGTTGGTGGACGGGCTGGGGGCCCCGATTACGACCGAAGAAATATTGGGGGGCTTGAGGGCCATGCAATCGGGTAAAGCCCCGGGGCCAGATGGGTATCCAGTGGAGTTTTATAAAAAGTTCTCCGAGATAGTGGACCCGGTGCTGGTTAGGGGTTTTAACGAGGCAAGAGACAGAGAGGTTTTATCCCTGACGATGTCACAGGCCACCATCTCCCGGATATTGAAACGGGACAAAGACCCGGAGGCATGTGGGTCCTATAGGACGATCGCTCTGCTCAATGTAGATGCTAAAATTCTGGCCAAGCTTTTGGCGTCTAGGATTGAGGACTGTGTGCCGGATGTTATTATGGAAGATCAAACCGGGTTCGTCAAGGGCAGGCAGCTGGTGGCCAACCCAAGAAGGCTGCTGAATGTGATCTTGATGCCCCGGAGAGTAGGGAGGCAGAGGTAGTTGTGGCAATTGATGCCGAGAAGGCTTTTGACCGGGTTGAGTGGGACTACTAATGGGAGGTGCTGGGACGATTTGGATTCGGGGAGGGCTTTACCGACTGGATTAGACTGCTGTACCAGGCTCCGGAGGCTAGTGTTAGGACGACGTCTGGATTATTTTAGACTGTACCGAGGGACGAGGCAGGGGTGCCCTCTCTCCCCACTGCTGTTTGCGCTAGCAATAGAGCTGCAGGCAATTGCCCTGAGAGCTTCTAGGGCTTGGAAGGGGCTGGTACCGGGGGGGGGGGGAAAGAGGGAGAGGGAGAGGGGGAGGGGGAGAACACGCAGAGTTTCGTTGTACACCGATGACCTGCTCTTATACATCACGGATCCATTGGCTGGGATGGATGAAATCATGGGAATGCTGAGGGAATTCAGCCGGTTCTCAGGGTATAAACTGAACATGGCAAAAAGTGAGTTGTTTGCAGTCCAGACAAGGGGCCAGGAGGGTCGGCTGAGGGGGCTGCCGTTTAGGTTAGTAGGGGACAGTTTTAGATACTTAAGGATACAGGTAGCGCGGGACTGGGGCCAGTTGCACAAGTTGAACCTATCTCGGTTGGTGGAGCAAATGAGGGTCGAGTTCCGGAGGTGGGATGCATTCCCACTGACACTAGCGGGGAGAGTGTAGACTGTTTAAATGATGATCCTCCCGAGATTCCTGTTCGTATTCCAGTGTCTCTCCATTTTCATTCCGCGGTCTTTTTTCAAGAAGGTCAATAAAATGATTATGGGATTTGTGTGGGCGGAACGTCCCCGCGGGGGAGGAGATTGATGCTCGAGAGGAACCGAGGGGAAGCGCTGCCAAACTTTAGTAATTACTACTGGGCGGCCAACATAGCTATGCTAAGGAAGTGGATGGTGGGTGCGGGGTCAGTTTGGGGGCGGATGGAGGCCGCTTCGTGCAGGGGCAACAGTTTGGCAGCCCTGGTTACGGCGCCCCTGCCGCTGGCACGGTACTCCACCAGCCCTATAGTGGTGGCGACCTTGCGGATTTGGGGCCAATGGAGATGGCATGTGGGGGAAGTGAGAGCATCAGTTTGGTCCCCAATTTGCAGCAATCACCGGTTTGCTCCAGGGAATATGGACAGTGGTTTCCGAGTATTGCGGAGGGCTGGGATTGAGAGGATGGGGATCTGTTCTTGGAAGGGAGCATCCCGAGCATGAGGACGTTAGAGGAGAAATTTGGGCTGGCGAGAGGGAAGGATTTCAGGTACTTGCAGGTGCGGGACTTTCTACGCAGACAGATTCCATCCTTCCCAAGTCTGCCACTTAGGGGGATCAAGGACAGGGTAGTGTCCAGTGGATGGGTAGGGGAGGGGAGGGTCTCAAATATATACAAAGAACTTATGGGGGCAGAGGAGTCGCAGACCGAGGAGCTGAAGCTTAAGTGGGAAGAGAAGCTCGGAGGGGAGATAGAAGACGGCTTATGTGCGGAGGTGTTGAGCAGGGTAAACGCGACCGCAACATGCGCCAGGCTCAGCCTGATTCAATTTAACATGACAGTGGCCCGGAAGAGTAAATTCTTTGGATTAGAGGACAGGTGCACCAGATGTCCGGAAGGACCAGCTAGCCATGTCCACATGTTCTGGGCATGTCCAAAACTCAGGGGGTACTGGCAGTGACTCGTGGATGGAATGTCCCGGGTACTGAAAACAAGGATGGTGATGAGTCCAGAGGTGGCAATTTTTGGGGTTTCGGAGGACCCGGGAGACCAGGAGGAGAGAGACTGACGTTTTGGCCTTTGCTTCCCTGGTAGCCCGGTGACGAATTCTGCTGGCATGGAGGGACTCAAAGCCCTCGAAGTCAGTGGCCTGGCTATCGGATATGGCGAGCTTTCTCGGGATGGAGAAAATTAAGTTCGCTTTGAGAGGGTCACTGTCAAGGTTCGCCCAGAGATGGCAACCATTTATCGACTTCTTCGCGGAAAATTAACCGTCAGCGGGGGGGGGGTTTAGGGCAACGTAGGTTAGGTGGGTAGTTAGGCGGGTCTTTGTAGGAGGGAGCTAGTGTTTGCACTATGTTGATTGTTCTTCGCACACTGTTTTGTATTGCTGTTGTTTACTATGCCAAAATGCCTCAATAAAGTTATTTTAAAAAAAGAACAAAGATATGGAGCTGGATTCTCCGTTTTGGAGACGAAGTGCTGATGCCAGCGGAGCATGTGTGGTCTTTCACGACCAGAAAATCGGCGTGAAACCCTTACCGATTCCGGTGAGGGGCTAGCACCGGCGCCGACTGAAACTCCCAATGTCTGGGCCGAAAACGGCCAGAGAATGCCCAGGTTCCAGGCCACGCATGTGCACAGCTGATGATCTGCACCAGTCGCGCCATACAACATGGCGGACCGGCGTCAAACCAGCACCGGCCCCGATTTCGGCGAGGAAATCCATTCTTCACCCAATTGCCGATCACTATTTTGGCATCGGGCTATGGCGAATCCCGCCCATGATCCGGATCACAAGGAAGTTACTGTAATCCTGCTATCATGGTAGCAGAAATGGAGCTTTGGGAGTCAACCTCTATAAAAAGTTAGGCAAATTAACCACTTAATGGAGTTGCTGACAACAGTGCATTTAGGTATTTGAGGCAGTGGCAAATGCTTTGTTAAACACAACAGCCTATGATGTCAGGATTCAAATGTGCCACATCAAAAGGAAATCTAACAATTATTTATGAGCCCAAGATATCTTCATTCAGGAATAATGTCCTCAAAAAGCTGGAAATATTTGGTATTTCTCGCCAACTGCCCCAGCCTTGGGTGTTATTCCAGAGACGTTGCGGTATGGATTTCCCTCCACAAATTAAAGGGTACACTTTATCCTTCGCTAGTTTATCACAAGGAAGAATAAAATTAACCAAAATCAACCTCAGTTTCTCAGAAATATCTCAAAGGCTAATTTCATAGCAAGATGTCCATCCGCTTTCTAGTCCGAAATGGTTTCAGTAATAGATTCAACCAAAGTAAAAAAAAAAAAGTTCAAAATATGTAAGGATTTCAGGGTTAATAATGAATATTAGTTTCGTATCTCACCTGTTTGATTGCTGTTACTATAATTACAAAAAACAATGGCAGTCCACTGGTGTAAGGGCTGGTAGGAGTATCTATCATCAGCTGGAAAAGATGAAAGTAACCAATATGAACTCTACTTAAAATTTCATAACTACTATGGATGCAACAATGTACACATTTGGTATCTTTGCAGAATTTATCACAGAATCCCTATAGTGCAGAATATATTTCAGCCCATCAACCCTCTGAAAGAACACCCTACCTATGCCCACTCCCACACCCTATTCCTGCAACCGGGAACCCCAACTAACCTTTGGACTCCAGGGGGCATTTTATCATGCCAATCTGCACATCTTTGGACTATGGGAAGAAATTGGAGCACTAGGAGGAAACCCACGCAGACATGGGGAGAACATGCAAACTTCACACAGACGGTCACCCAAGATTGTAATTGAGACTGGGTCTCTGCGGCTGTGAGGTAACAGTGTTAACCACTGTGACGCCCATTATCAATGGTTTGTGAATTTTGCGCTCAGCACTTAGGACAAAGAAACAATCTGTAGAAAGAACAGCAACATCAATATATTCCAACAGCCTAAAATGTCCTCTTATCATAATATTGTTTGTAAGCTGAAACCAAAAGCTGACTAATGTGTTATTTGACTTCATTTATATGCAAAAAAGGAATGTGCTTTTCAGGTGGAGAGCTACATCACCTACAGAGAAACCAAATAGTCACAAAGCTATTTGGAGTAATGTGATGGTTATAACACATGACCTTAGGGTCCCAAGTCTGAATCGAGAATCATAATTGAATGGGGAGGTGGGGGGGGGCATGTTCAACCAGTGATAACAATAATTTTCATTAGTTACTAAGCACACTTACTTGTACAAGAAATATTACAAGAAAGTAGAAGTTGGCTATTCTTCGGAATTGTTCAAATAAATTCTTTGGGATAAAATTCCATATTGTGTACTGTAAAGGAAAGTATTTATACATTCATTATAAAAAAAGTGCATTACAAGTGGTTTCAAATGCAAAATTCATTGGTTGAACCAAATTAGGAGGCCTGTTGAGTCTTGCTTATGAGATCATTATAAATAGAAACAGGAGTAGGCCGCTCGGCCCCTCGAGCCTGCTCCGTCATTCAATAAGATCATGGCTGATCAGACATTCTTCACATCCACTTTCCTGCCTTTTCTTGTAACCCTGGATTCCCTTACTGATCCAGAATCTTATCTATCGCAGCCTTAAATACAAGACACATTTATTTTGGTTTAAATTATAATCTATCATTACATGTCACTCAAAAAGCAACTAAAATTCTAAATGTTTTAACTGTGAGACCTAGGCCTGGAAACAAAGAAATAGAAAATAGAGTAAGCAATTCAACAAAATCATGGCTAATCTTCGACCTCAACTCTACTTTTCCGCACTATTCCCATATTCCTTAATTCCCTTTGTTCCAAAAGAAAATATATCAACCTGTCTTCTCAACAACTGACAACAACAAGAGAATTTTAAAGATTCACATCACAATGAAGAAATTTCTCATCTCATTTCTAAATGGCTGAACCATAGTCCCGAGGCTGGGTTTAGTGAAAGGGAGGAACTGAAGTAAATCAGTATTAGTAGAGAAATGGTGTTGGGGAAATTGATGGATTGAAGGCCGATAAATCTGCAGGGCCTGATAATCTACATCCCAGAGTACTTAAGGAAGTGGTCAGAAAAATAGTGAATGCATTGGTGGTCATTCTCCAGAATTCTAGAGAGTCTAGCTCCTACAGATTGATAGGTAGTTGATGTACCCCCATTATTTAATAAGGGAGGGAGGCAAAAAGAAAATTATAAACGAGTCAGCCTGACGTCAGTAGTGGGGAAAATTCTAGAATCTATTATCAAAGATTTTATAGCACAGCACTTGAAAACAGTGGTATAATCAGGCAGAATCAGCATGGATTCACAAAAGGAAAATCATGCCTGACAAATCTACTGGAATTCAACGAGGATGTAACTAGTAGAGTTGATGAAGGGGACCCAGTGGAATTGCTTTATTTGGACTTTCGACAAAGTCCCACATAATGTGCATGGGATTGGGCGTAGTGTATTGAGATGGATAGAAAACTGGTTGGCAGGCAGGAAACAAAGAGTAGGAATAAACGGTCTTTTCCCGAATGGGTAATTATTGGGAGATGGCAGGGATCGGTGCTAAGATCCCAGCTATTACCAATATATATTAATGATTTAGATGAGGGAACTAAACATTAGATCTCCAAATTTGCAGGTGACACAAAGCTGGGTGGAAGGGTGAGCTGTGAGGAGAATGTAGGAATGCTTCAGTATGATTTGGACAGGCTGAGTGGATGGGCAAATGCATGGCAGATGCAGTATAATATGAATAAATGCGAAGTTATCCACATTGATAGCAAAAACAGGATGGCAGATTATCTGAATGATTATAAATTAAGAGGGGAATGTGCAGTGAGACCTGGGTGTCCTCGTCTACTGACGGTAAACATGCAGGTGCAGCATGCAGCAAGGAAAGCTAATGGTATGTTGGCCTTCATGACTAGAGGATTCAAGAACAAGGGCAGGGATGTCTTGCTGCAATTATACAGGGCCTTGGTGAGGCCACACCCGGAATATTGTGTGCAGTTTTGTTTTCCTTATCGGAGGAAGGATTTTCTTGTTATAAAGGGAGTGCAGAGAAGGTTTAGCAGCCTGATTTCTGGGATGGCTGGACTGACTTTTGAGGAGAGATTGAGTCGGTTAGGATTATACTCACTGGAGTTTAGAAGAACGAGGTGGGAATCGCATAATATCTAGAAAATTCTAACTGGACTAGACAGGGTATATGCAAGAAGGGTTCCTGATGGTGGGGGTGTCCACACATAGGGGGTCATAGTCAAAGGATACCGGGGAAACCTTTTAGGACTTTCTTTCACCCAGAGAGTGAAAGTATGTGCCACAATCAGTTGAGGCCAAAACAGTGTATGTTTTCAAGAGGAATTACAAATAGCTCTTGGGGCTAACGGGATCAAAAGATATGGGAGAGAAAGCAGGACTAGGTTAATGAGTTGGATGACCAGCCATGATCATATCGAATGGTGGAGCAGACTCCATGGACCAAATGACCTGCTCCTATTTTTCTATGTTTCTAGGATCCCCTGGCCCAGAGGCTGTGACCTCTGTCCCAGAGGCTGTGACCCCCAAATTCTAGATTCCCAACCAGAGAAAATATTTTCTCAGCATCTACTCGATCAAACCTCTTCCAATTTTATGTGATTCTATAAGATAATTTCTCATTCTTCCAAATCTTTGTCAAGTGAACCTTTGTTGCACCTCCCCTTAGGACAAGTATATTCCTCCTTAGAAAATAAAATAAAAACTATTCACACTACTCACATGTGGCCTCAAAAATGCCCTGTATAATGGTGATAAGACTTCAGTACACTTGTGTCAATCCTTTTGCAACAAGGTTAACATACCCTTACTGATTGTTGGCTGTACCTGCATTTTAACTTTGTGATTCATGTACAAGGACACCCAGTCCATATCAATGTATTCCATCTGCCATACTCTTGTCAAACCTGTCTTTATCTTTACATAATCTCTTAGTGTCCTCCTCTCTGCCTATTTTCCCATCGAAACTTGTATCATCTGCAAACTTAGATAAGTTATGCTTATGTCCAAGTCATTAAATAAAGACCATAAATAGCTAAATGGCCAAGCACTGATCTTGAAATAATTAAAAGCCTGCCACTGAAAGGGTCCTGTTTATGCCTATTCTCGGTTTTCATAATCAATGAAAATGTTGAATTCCACCAGTCCTAATTTCATTGCACAATCTCAAGTGGCATCCTATCGAAAGCCTCTTGAAAATCCCAATACCTCCATATACACTGCCCCTGCATGCATTCTACTGATTATATCCTCAAAATATTTGATTGGTTCCTTTAAAATGAGCAAAGTATTAACTACAAAGACATGAGGGAGGAGTTAGCCAGAGTTGACTGGGAAAGGACACTAGCAGGGAAGCCATGATGTGGAGACTAGCAGGGAAGACAGTGGAACAGCAATGGCAGGAGTTTTGGGGGATTATTTGAGAGGCACAGCAGAAACTCAGCCCAAGGAGGAGGAAACATGCTAAGGGTAGGACAAGGCATCCATGGTTGACGAAGGAAATCAAGGACAGCATAAAAGAAAAAGAAAAAGCATACAAAGTGGCAAGAATTAGTGGGAAGCCAGAGGATTGGGAATCCTTTAAAAGCGAGCAGAGGACAACTAAAAAAGCAATAAGGGGAGAGAAAATGAACTATGAGTGCAAGCTAGCTAGTAATATAAAAGATAGGAAGAGTTTCTTTCAAAGAGAGAGGCAAAAATAGACATTGGACCACTGGAAAACGTGGCTGGAGAAGTAATAACAGGAAACAAAGAAATGGCAGACAAACTGAATAGTTACTTTGCATCAGTCTTCATGGTGGAAGACACCAGTGGGATGCCAGTGTTCCAGGAGAATCAGGGGGCAGAGGTGAGTGCAGTGGCCATCATTAAGGAGAAGGTTCTGGGGAAACTGAAAGGTCGGAAGGTGGATAAATCACCTGGACCTGATGGACTACACCCCAAGGTCCTAAAAGAGATAGCTGAGGAGATTATGGAGGCATTGGTGGTGATCTTTCAGGATTCACTGGAGGCAGGAAGGGTCCCAGAGGACTGGAAAGTGGCTAATGTAACAAAACTATTTAAGAAGGGAGAGAGGCAGAAGACGGGAAATTATAGGCTAGTTAGCCTGACTTTGGTCATTGGTAAGATTTTGGAGTCTGTTATTAAAGAAGAGATTGCGGAGAACTTGGAAGTGCATGGTAAAATAGGACTGAGTCAACACGGCTTTGTCAAAGAGAGGTCATATCTGACAAATCTGTTAAGAGTTCTTTGAGGAAGTAACAAGGAAGTTAGACAAAGGAGCAACAGTGGACATGATTTATTTAGATTTCCAGAAGGCCTATGACAAGGTGCTGCCTAGGTGATTGTTAAATAGATTAAGAGACCATGGTGATAAGGGTAAGATCCTGGCATGGATGGAGGATTGGCTGACTGGCAGAAGGCAGAGTGTGGGGATAAAGTGGTCTTTTTCAGGATAGCAGCCGGTGACTAGTGGTGTGCCTCAGGGGTCTGTGCTGGGACCACAACTTTTCACAATATACATTAATCTTTTTATTTATTAATTTTTAAAAGTGTATCCAATTCATTTTTTCCAATTAAGGGACAATTTAGCGTAGCTAATCCACCTAGTCTGCACATCTTTGGGTTGTGGGGGTGAAACGCACGCAAACACAGGGAGAACGTGCAAACTCCACACGGACAGTGACCCAGAGCCGGGATTGAACCTGGGACCTCAGCGCCGTGAGGCAGCAGGGCTAACCCACTGTGCTGCCCTCCACAATATACATTAATGATCTGGAAGAAGGAAGAAGGCACTGTTGCTAAGTTTGCAGATGATACAAAGATCTGTAGAGGGGCAGGTAGTATTGAGGAAGCAAGGGGGCTGCAGAGGGTTTGGACATGATGGCAATGAAGTGGCAAATGAAGTGGATATGATAGGACATGATGGCAATGAAGTGGCAAATGAAATACAATGTGGAAAAGTGTGAGATTATGCACTTTGGAAGGATGAATATAGGCATAGATCATTTTCTAAATGGGAAATGCTCAGGAAATCAGAAGGACAAAGGGACTTGGGAGTCCTTGTTCACGATTCTCTTCAGGTTAACGTGCAGGTTCAGTCGGCATATAAGGCGGCAAATGCAATGTTAGCATTAATGTCAAGAGGGCTAGAATACAAGACCAGGGATGTACTTCTGAGGCTGTACAAGGCTCTGGTCAGACCCCATGTGGAGTATTGTGAACAATTTTGGGCCCCGTATCTAAAGAAGGATGTGCTGGCCTTGGAGAGGGTCCAGAAGAGGTGGACAAGAATGATGCCTGGAACGAACAGCTTGTCGTATGAGGAACGGTTGAGGACTCTGGGTCTGTACTCGTTGGGAGTTTAGAAGGATGAGGGGGGATATTATTGAAACTTACAGGATACTGCTAGGCCTGGGTAGAGTGGACGTGAAGAGGATGTTTCCACTTGGAGGAAAAACTGGAACCAGAGGACACCATCTCAGACCAAAGGGATGATCCTTTAAAACAGAGATGAGGTGGAATTTCTTCAGCCAGAGGGTGGTGAATCTGTGGAACTCTATGCCACAGAAGGCTCTGGAGGCCAAAGCACTGAGTGTCTTTAAGACAGAGATAGATAGGTTTTTGATTATTAAGGGGGTCAGGGGTTATGGGGAGAAGGCAGGAGAATGGGGATGAGAAAAATATCAGCCATGATTGAATGGCGGAGCAGACTCGATGGGCCGAGTGGCCTAATTCTGCTCCTATGTCTTATGGTCTTAAAGTGGCTACCTGGTTATGGTAAATGGTTAAAAAGTCATCCTCAAAAAGCTCTAACAGATTTATCATTATTTTTGCATAAAACCACGCTGGTGGTGAACCAGATCATGATCGATTAAGTGCCTTGTTACTCGATCCTTAATAATAGATTCTATCACTTTGCCTACAACGGATGTTCAGCTAACTGGCCTTTAATTCCCAGTTTCCTCTCTCCCTTTTTTAAATAACAGGGTTGCGACCATCTGAATCCGAGGGAACTGGTCTAGAATCTATGGAATCCTGGAAGATCAAACCATGTACATCCACAATCTGCCCAGCTACCTATTTTAAAATCCGAGGATGTAAGACATCAGGTCCATAGGCTTTGTTGCCACCTCAGCCCACTAATTTCTCCAATACTCTTACTCGACCTGCATTGGTCAACCTTTGCTTCCCCATTACTTCTGAACTTTTTTTGAAGTAGATGCATTAAGAGTGGGATTCCGCACCCCCACCACCTCCCGTGCTATGTTTTGCAGCGGTGGAGATGCCCCCGGCGGGATCAAAAGAAGAAATTGGGAACCTATCCACCAACTGGGTAACAAAAAAGGCAACAACCTTATTATTAATGCCAGTATGGGCATAAAATGCCTCTTTAGAAGAAACTACATGCAATTTTGTGTTATCGTGGATTCTGCCCTATTTAATCTTATAATGGGAGATAATCATCTCTGGTAAAATTTTCCAAGAGAAAACACAAAATCCGCATCACCATTGATGTCCGAAATCAATCAACAAAAGATTTAAACTATCAAAAATTACAATCTATTTTAAAAACGTATTTATCATTTGGTTTTATAGTAGCTTTCATGTAGCATATTTCCTTTGGCCAGGTGACCATATACCTAATTTTAAAAGAAACCAATCAACTTATTCAGCAACAATGACAAAAATAGTACTTATGCACTTTAGGAGATGAGGACGAAGAAAAGAAACCAGGCGAATAGGGAAAGCAGAAGAGAAACCTACTGCTCACCACTTTAACCCTGTAAATGCTGTACTTGTGTCATGGGTCAGAGATTAACTGAAGTAGCCCTGCATATATCCTCACTTTCTGTATGTTTAATCATTTTTACAACATAATTACCGTAACCTTGTTCCTCCCTACCGCTGTGATCTCCTCCAATCCTGGTCCAGCAGCGTCTTGATTTTCAAATCTCCATCGTTGTTTTCCAATCTGTTCATGGCCTCGTTCCTACCGCATCCCACACCCGCCATTTCGGCAAGCTCCTGTACTCCTACAACCTTCCGAGGTCTCTGTGCTACTATAAATCTGGTCTATCGCACAATCTGAATGTTTATTGCTCCAGGACTGGTGGCTGTACCTTCAGCTGCCTAGGTTCCAAAGCTCTTGGCTTGACTTTCTAAACCACCCCACCTTTCTCCCAGATACTCTTTAAACTTTGCATTTAACTTTTGGCACCTGCCCAGTGTTTTACTGTTTGATAATTAGTCCTGTGAATTGCCTTGGGATGTTTTACGATGTTAAAGGGCACTGTATAAACGTAAATTGCTTAATTACCACAGCAAAGCTGCAACAGAATACATCTGTCTCTCTTGTGGGGACCATGAATTGGATTCAATTTGAATTGTTTTTTGAAGCAGGCAAGGAGCTGGATTAGGGGTTCGCCCCTGTCCACACTGAGCTCTGGCTTTGTAACACTGAATAAGTAATAACAGCAAAAGTCTGACTGCTGCTGTAATCTTCTCCAAGTTAATCACAAGGTAAATTTCAAGGGTTACTATCACAATGCAGATAGGTATTTGAAAAAGCAGACATTATGAAACAAATCAGCTGCATTAAATCCCTCCATACCTTAGATGATATCATCCTATTGTCTGGAAACTTCTGTTGAATATAATCACTATGAGGGGGAAAATGATTGGCAACATAAATTGTCCTCGTGGGACTCTGATGAGGTGGGTCAAATCCCTGTAAAAGAAAAGAAATTTGTTGCTAGATGGATTTTATCTGTCAATAAGAACTAGAAATTTCACCATGTTTTACTGAATATATAGTATTCGCAACCAAATCTTCCTGACCTAGGGCACTTTAAAATTGTAGGAAAAATAGCAAACCATACCTGATAAAAGGTTAGAATCTTAGAATAAAAGCAAGTGGAAACAGCTGACCACATCTAAAGTGTGTAATATTGCAGCTGAAACAACAAAACAGATTCAATAAGATATCCTGAGTAGGATGGAAGAATAGAGCAGGTGGCTCCAAGATCCTGTTGATAGGGCACATTTTGAAGTTGGGGAGATCTAGAGCAAGGGTAGAGGTATTTAAGTTGCAGCACAAGTGTGAGGTTGAGATGGTTCAAGTGCAAAAAGGAGAATGCTTGGTAGAGCAAAATTGGAAGAGCCAACGAAGGTCAACAAGTGTATATACAACTGGATGGATGAGTGGGACAGTACATAGGTAAGCAGATAGCAGATTTTGAGTTGTGGTAGGATTGAGCTCAGGTGGTCAGTGAAAAGTGTGGTGGTTAGGTCAACTTAATTATTACATTTCAGAAGCAGCATAAAAGGTTAAGTAGTAAGACAGAACTTTACCAATACAAAATAACTAGTGATCACAGTGTCAAAGCCTAAAATTGCTATCACTGTTTAATAGTCTTTCGAATGGAGAAGAAATGAAACACAAAGTGAGAAGTTCCACAGTAATGCTCTGAAGATCAACAGAAGTGTGCTTTAATGCTCAAGATTCAAATGGGATCTTGAGATGTAGTCTTTTATACATTTATGTTTCCTATATAAATGCAGCATTATAAAACAAATCATGACTATTAGCAACAATGTAAATACAGGGAGAAGAAAGATCATGCATGATGGTATATTTTAGAACTCAGGAGAGACAAAGTATAGAGGCACAGTCACTGCTGGTACAGAGATAGAGGGGAAATGTGGCAGATATGTTACAGAATCTGGCAAGTTTTGCCCCCAATTATATGGCCTGCAAGAAAGGTGAACCCTCTGAGCTACAGGAGTTTTGGGCAGATTTCAGCTACATAAACTTGAAGAAAATAATTTATGCACAATAAACGAAGCTTAGCTTAATTGAGGCAGTACAGAATTTTAAAATTCTAACTGATGGCCAGGTCATAAATTACACTTTATAATAGTCAAACAAACACAAAATTAGTATATGGAGAGTTGAATGCTTTTAATAACTCAATGCAAATATTTACGGCAGACTGAAATCTACTTAATCATGATTGCATTTGTGCCTGTGCCAGCAACATGGGCAGATTAAATGGCAGATAGAATGCATGAAACAAAAGAGAGAGTTGATGCATTTTGACAGAATCGATGCAGAGAGGCAATATAGACTTAATGGACTTAACAATATCAAAAGCATGCAGGAACAGAGAACCTGGGGCTGCATATGCGAGTGGTGTGGGATCTTGGGCTTTAAAAACAGAGGCTTTGAATTCAAAAAGCACGGAAGTTAAGCTGAACCTTTATAAATCTCTGGTTAGGCCATAACTAGAGTATCAGATCCTGTTCTGCTCACCACGCATTAGGAAGGATGTGAAGGCTCTTGTGAGGCTGCAGGGGAACGGTTGCAGGGACAGGGGAGAAAGTGTAGGTTTTTCTCCTTGCAGCAAACAAGGTGAAGGGGAGATTTGATAAAGGTGTATAGGGTTATGATAGGATTAGATAAGATCGACAAACTGTTCTCATTAGAAAATGGTACAAGGACTATTTATTCTGAAAAAGTTCACAAAAAGCAGGGAACTACAGGCCAGTTAGCTTAACATGTCAGGGAAAATGTTAGTAGCTATTACGAAAGGCATTATAGTAGGGTACTACAAGTTAACCAGGCTGAATCAACATGGCTTTGCAAAAAGGAAATCATGCTTACCCAATTTACCGCAGTTCTTTAAAGTAACATGTGCTGTGGACAAAGGGGAACCGGTGGATGAACACTATTTAGGTTTCCAGAAGGCATTTAATAAGGTGCCATAAAGGTTATTGCGGAAAATAAAAGCTCATGGCATAGAAGGTAATATATTGGCATGGATTGAAGACTGGTAAGTTAACAGGAAACAAAGAGCAGGCATAAGTCAAGTCACTTTCTGGTTGGCAGGATGCAAATGGGTAGTGCACCACAGGGATCAGTGCTGGGGCCTTAATCTTTTACAATTTACATAAATGACTCAGATGAAGGGACCAAAGGTATGTTGCTAAATTTGTCAATGACACAAAGATAGGTGGGAAAGTAGGTTGTGAAAAGGACATATGAAAACTACAAAGAATATAGGTAGCTTTAGTGAGTGGCCAAAGATCTGGAGTATGAGGAAAAATGTGAATTTGTCCATTTTGGCAGGAAGAATAAAAAAAGTTCATCATCTAGATGGTGAGAGATTGCAGTGCTCAGAGGAGCAGAGGGATCTGGGTGTCCTAGTTCATGAATTGGAAAAGGTTAGTATGCAGGTTAAGCAAGTAATTAGGAAAGCTATTGAATGTTATTGTTTATTGTGAGGGGAATTGAATATAAAAGTAGTCTCCTTATTACAAAATGCACTGGAAACACTGCACGGAAAATTTACTCAACTAATACTATGAAGGGGCAAGCTATCTTATGAGGAACAGTTGGACAGGCTAGGCTTGCATCTACTGGAGATTAGAAGAGTAAGAGGCAACTTATTGAAATATACAAGTGTGGCATATTAGCACAGTGGTTAGCACTATTGCTCCACAGCGCCAGGGTACCAGGTTCGATTCTGGCTTGGGTCACTTGTCGATGCGGACTCTGCATGTTATCTCCGTGTCTACGTGGGTTTCCTCCGAGTGCTCCTGTTTCCTCCCACAAGTCCCGAAAGACGTGCTGGTCAGGCGAATTGGACATTCTGAACTCTCCCTCTGTGTACCTGAACAGACGCGGAATGTGGCGACTCGGGGCTTTTCACAGTAGCTTCATTGTAGTGTTAATTTAAGCCTACAAGGGGCAGCATGGTGGCGCAGTGGTAGCACTGCAGTCTCACGGTGCTGACGTCCCAGGTTCGATCCCGGCTCTGGGTCACTGTCCGTGTGGAGTTTGCACATTCTCCCCGTGTTTGCGTGAGTTTCGCCCCCACAACCCAAAGATGTGCAAGGTAGGGGCTGGTTTAGCACACTGGGCTAAATCGCTGGCTTTTAAAGCAGACCAAGCAGGCCAGCAGCACGTTTCAATTCCCGTACCAGCCTCCCCGAACAGGCGCTGGAATGTGGCGACTAGGGGCTTTTCACAGTAACTTCATTGAAGCCTACTTGTGACAATAAGCGATTTTCATTTCATTTTCAATTGAACACGCTGAATTGCCCCTTAATTGGAAAAATTAATTGGGCACTCTAAATTTATAAAGAAAAAAAACATTTTAAGCCTACATGTGACAATAAAGATTATTATTATAAGATCCTGAGCGGTATTAACAGGATGGATGTCGAAATTATATTTTCTCTTGCAGGAGAATGAGGAACAAACTGTCACTGTTTAAAATTAAGGGGTCAACTCAAGTGGATGAGAATTTTTTCTCTCAGAAAACTGCCACAAAAGGTTGTGGAAGCAGAGTCTTTCAATATTTTTAAGGTAGAGGTGAATAGACTCTTGATAAGCAAGGGGGTGAAAGATTATTGGGGGTAGGCTGGAATGTGGAGTTGGGATTACAATCAAATCAGCCATGATCATATTGAATGGCAAAGCAGGCTCAAGGGGCCAAATAGTCTACTCTCGCTCCTGGTCTGTATGACATGGGGGCACAAATTTAAGGTTTTAGTAATAAATACAAGGGGAATGTGAAATACTTTTCTTACCTAGTGAGTGATAATGGCCTATAAAGAGTGGAAGTAGAGATGATCAGTGGTTTCAAGGAAATTGGATAGGAAATAAATAAACGTGTAGGGCTTTGGGGATAAAGTGGGGGGATGAAACGGAATGGATTGTTCCATTTAGAACTAGCATAGACTCAATGGGCCGATTGGCCTCTTGTGCTGTAAATGATCATGCTTCTCATTGCTTCTTGCTTTACTACTATAACTTGCACGTATTTGGCACATTTAAATAGAGAAAAACAGCCCAAATACAAACTACAACCACAACCCATGAAGCCATGACCTTTAAGTAGCACAAGAATGATTGCCTTAATAGGACGTTGCATCCTTTCGAATCAGAATATTTCAAAGTACATACTTTAGCTCTAGTATTTTGCACATTTATACAATATCTAATAAGCAGACTACTCAATCTTGATCTAATTTACCTTTAATTATGGAATTGCTAACATTTCTTCTCCAATATGAATGCCAGATTCCACAAGCATGCAGATAACTTACTTAAGCACCATCTCTCTCAATCTTTTCACTGCCCTTTCGCAGGTTGCTTGTTTGATATCCGGTTCTGAATAACCACAATTTCCACTAACTAGACATCAAGTCCAAAACCATAGTTTTCAATACCTGCTTCAAACTTGACATCTATTTAACTGTGAGCCAAGCTTCCAATCTCATTCTCTCCAGAATCACAAAGGCCACTCCTTCCATTCTATCACCCACCAGCAGTCCTGCTTCAGTCTGCTGTCGGAATATACCACGATTTTGGTACCTTCAAACTCAACTATTCTGTTGTTGACACAGCTGGCTATTCGTCTTCATCCGTCCACAAATGTGAACTCATGCAAATGTCTGCTGCCCAATTCTTAAGCCACACCAAGTCCCACTTAGCCATCAACCTTGTGCATGCTGACCTACATCAACCCCCTTTTTACCAATGCATTGATTTTTTTAAATCCTCATGGTCAAATCACCCCATGACTCTGCCTTTTAGATCTGTAACTTTCACCAACCCTACAACTCTCAAGAACTCTAACCACTTCAACTCACTCCCTTCACCCCACAATTAACAGCTGGGACTTCAGCCACTCTAGGTCTTCAGCACAAATTCTTTCCCTAAACCACTCTACTCATTTCACCCTTCTTACAATCTGCTTCCTTAACCAAGCTTTTCATCATACACCCCAACTTCTTCTTTGGTTCAGTATCCAGTCTGATTATGCTCTTGTGGAGTATCTCTAGATGTTTCCTTAATTAAATATGTTACACAACAGCAAGTTGTTCAATTTTCTTACAAATATTTCTAAATGATTTGTGGTGAAAGATTAAAATTAAGAGCATGCACTAGCATGGATAAAATAACCACACTTCCTGGTGCCAGCACAGTCCAGTGGCAGCATTCGGACCTCTGCATCAGGTTGTCATGAATTCAAGTCCCACTTCAATCATTTGAGCACATAATCTAAGATGGTGCTTCAGTGCTGTACTGAAGTAGTGTTACATTACCCAAGATGCTAATTTTCAGAAGACATATTAAACTAAGGTTATCAGCTTGTTGAAGAGACATAATAGATCCCATGCTACTACTTAAAGATCAGGGTCCTAGACAACATTTATTTCAAGTACCAGCATAAATATCACAGATTAGTCACTTATCTCATTAGTCAGAAAGATACATGGGCCAAAAGGGTTAAACATGAGAGGATTGATTTGTATTCCCCAGAGTATGGAAGATTTAGTGGTGATTGAATGAAGGTGCTTTTAGGTGATTAAAGATTTTAAGAGGGCTGAGAATAGCTATTGCATCTGTTGTGCAAGTCCCGAACAAGGAAGCATAACCTTAAAATTCACATTCAGGGGTGCTATCAGGAAGCACAAAAAGGGGAGTGGAAATGCAGAATGCTCCCTAAAAGTACTGTTGAGATGGGCCAACTGACAATTGCAAAACTTAGATGGAAACGATTTTTGTCATTTTACGATATTAAAAGATACAAGATCAAGTTAGGCAAATAAATGGAGTGGAGATATAGATCAGCTATGATCTAAATGAATGGTCTCAAGAGTCTTTTCCTGTTTTTTTTGGGGGGGGGCTTCATTGCACCTTCTGGAGATCTTGCCCGGTGTAGTATTTGCTGCTTTTACTTACTGACGAGTCTTCAAAAAACATGCATTAGCTGGGAAGTTTCTTGGGCGACTTCCTGCAGGAGATGCAACATCTAGTTACTTGGAAAGTTACAACACACCAGCGAAGTCATTTTGATTCCCACACCTAATGAATCACTTATAGGGTCACGTGCACCGTGTTCATTCCATGTCTGCTGGGCGCGGCTTTGATATATTCAAGTGCTGAGCCTGCGACACTGAAGTGACAGCAGCAGTGTCCGAGTGTGAACTGGTGAGGATGGTGTGTACAAGACAATGGTACCGAGGGGACTTACTGAAACTAATCAAGAGCCCCCGTGAAACGTGTCTTTTCCCCAATCCCTTAAAAGAAAAAATAACCCCAGTGACGGACCGATCAACAGGTGTTATCGGCAGCTAACTTAGGAGAGTGGAAAACCAAGTCGAGTCGCGACGGTGGTGATAGGGCTCAAACAATTCCCACATCAGATCGGGATTTATTTCCTATTCCAAGTTAATAATTTTTTTTTTTTTAAAACCACACCGGTTGTTGCTGAAACTGCCGACACCGGGGGCTCAGAAGCCATTCCAGTGCCACCCACCACACCGCCTTGACAAAACAGCTGCTCTACCAACTTCCCGGCCACGCCCACACAGACATTCACAGCCCCCCATCCTCCTCCATAGACATTCCCCCCTCACCCTCCATACACCCCCACTCTCCATACACCCCCCTATCCTCCACCTTTCCTACACCCCCTCCCCCACGCCCTCCATACACCCCCCTCCATCCCCATCCATACACCGCCCCCCCTCCATACACCCCCAACTCCATCCCCATCCATACACCACCGCCCCCTCCATACACCACCACCCCCGTACCTCATCCCCATCCACACACCCCCCCATCCACACCCCATCCCCCATCCCCCCCACACACCTCCTCCCCCATCCCCATACACACCTCCTCCGCCCCCCCCATACACACCTCCTCCGCCCCCCCATACACACCTCTTCCCCCCCATACACACCTCCTCCCCCCCCATACACACCTCCTCCCCGCTCCCCATACACACCTCCCCCCTCCCCATACACACCTCCTCCCCTCATCCCCATACACACCTCCTCCCCCCCCACATCCCCATACACACCTCCTCCCCCCCCCACATCCCCATACACACCTCCTCCCCCCCCCACATCCCCATACACACCTCCTCCCCCCCCCACATCCCCATACACACCTCCTCCCCCCCACATCCCCATACACACCTCCTCCCCCCCACATCCCCATACACACCTCCTCCCCCCCACATCCCCATACACACCTCCTCCCCCCCCACATCCCCATACACACCTCCTCCCCCCCCACATCCCCATACACACCTCCTCCCCCCCCCACATCCCCATACACACTTCCTCCCCCCCACATCCCCATACACACCTCCCCCCCCCACATCCCCATACACACCTTCCCCTCCCCCCAATCGCCATACACACCTTCCCCTCCCCCCACATCCCCATACACACCTCCCCCTCCCCCCCCCAATCCCCATACACACCTCCCCCTCCCCCCCCCAATCCCCATACAACCCCCCCCCAATCCCCATACAACCCCCCCCCAATCCCCATACACCCCCCCCCCCCCAACAACGACCACACATATACCCCCACCCACCCCACACAGAGCGAGCAGCTTAACCCGCGAACCTGCAGCCGCCCTCCCCGCAGCTTCACTAAACACCGGCGGCATTTCACCTACCAACTGCTGCCGTATCCAGCGGATCATGGTGGTTCCCGTAGGCCGCCAGCGGCGGTGGGAGAGAGACATAGCGACACCGTCCGTCTTCCCGGTACTCGCTGCTGAATTACTTTCCAGGCCGCTCGGCGAGGAGGGTTCGGCTTCAATCCTGAACCGGCTTCTCCCACATCATCAGCTTCGCTTCCCTTCCCTCCCCGCCCCCTTCCTTCCTTCCTTCCTTCTCTCTCTCTCTCTCTCTCTCTCTCTCACACAAACACGCGCGCGTGCGCCCAGTCCCCGGAAATTACGTCATCGTGAATAGATCTCACTTCCGCCGCGTGAGGGGGAGGAGGCGAAATCTTTGTCATGGAAACGAGCACATTCCGACACTTGCATTTATATAGCGCCCTCGCCCTAGTTGGGAAACAAGTGCCAAGGAGCAGTCCTCATCCAGGATGTGACGCTGAGCCATATGGAGAGATATTAGGTCAGATGTGACCACAGGGTTAAGAGAGGTCTTCGGCGTAGCTTTCCCGACACAATCACTCCTGTGTGCAACATGGAGTTGGGTAACAAGGAGTTGTTTGTTCTGGTTTTTCGTTTATATGAAAACACACAATGGTGACAAGAGGGTGTAGATTTGTGTGGATTTTCTCCGGGTGCTCCGGTTTCCTCCCACAGTCCAAAGAGTGCAGGTTAGATGGATTGGCCGTGGTAAATTGCCCCTTAGTGTTCAAAAGCTAGGTGGGGCTATGGGGTTACAGGGATAGGGCAGGGGATTGGGCCTAGGTGGGGTGCTCTTTCGGAGGTCTATGCAGATGTGAAGGGATGAGTGGCTTCTATGATTGCACTCCCTCCTTCATGAAAAAGATACAAGATGTTTGATTTCCAAACAATCTTAATACCTTTCTTTGTTCCTTCATTCAAAAGTCAGACTTAACCACAGGTTTGCTAATCTTAAGATTCCTTCAGAACTTGGTGAAAAGATCCCGCTCCATCTTGAACTGAGACTGAGGAGAAAGACGTTTCAGATATTACAGATTACAGATGGTCAACACGGTTTTGTGAAGGGTAGGTCGTGCCTCACAAACCTTATTGAGTTCTTTGAGAAGGTGACCAAACAGGTGGATGAGGGTAAAGCAGTTGGTGTGTATATGGATTTCAGTAAAGCGTTTGATAAGGTTCCCCACGGTAGGCTACTGCAGAAAGTACAGAGGCATGGGATTCAAGGTGATTTAGCAGTTTGGATCAGAAATTGGCTAGCTGGAAGAAGACAAAGGGTTTTGGTTGATGGGAAATGTTCAGACTGGAGTCCAGTTACTAGTGGTGTACCACAAGGATCTGTTTTGGGGCCACTGCTGTTTGTCATTTTTATAAATGACCTGGAGGAGGGTGTAGAAGGATGGGTAAGTAAATTTGCAGATGACACTAAAGTCGGTGGAGTTGTGGACAGTGCAGAAGGATGTTACAAGTTACAGAGGGACATAGATAAGCTGCAGCGCTGGGCTGAGAGGTGGCAAATGGAGTTTAATGCAGAAAAGTGTGAGGTGATTCATTTTGGAAGGAATAACAGGAAGACCGAGTACTGGACTAATGGTAAGATTCTTGGCAGTGTGGATGAGCAGAGAGATCTCGGTGCCCATATACATAGATCCCTGAAAGTTGCCACCCAGGTTGAGAGGGTTGTTAAGTAGGCGTCCAGTGTGTTAGCTTTTATTGGTAGAGGGATTGAGTTTTGGAGCCATGAGGTCATGTTGCAGCTGTACAAAACTCTGGTGCGGCCGCATTTGGAGTATTGCGTGCAATTCTGGTCGCCGCATTATCGGAAGGATGTGGAAGCATTGGAAAGGGTGCAGAGGAGATTTACCATAATGTTGCTTGGTATGGAGGGAAGATCTTATGATAAAGGCTGAGGGACTTGAGGCTGTTTTCGTTAGAGAGAAGAAGGTTAAGAGGTGACTTAATTGAGGCATACAAGATGGTCAGAGGATTGGATAGGGTGGACAGTGAGAGCCTTTTTCCTCAGATGGTGATGTTTAGCACGAGGGGATGTAGCTTTAAATTGAGGGGAGATAGATATAGGACAGATGCCAGAGGTAGGTTCTTTTCTCAGAGAGTAGTAAGGGCGTGGAATGCCCTGCCTGCAACAGTAGTGGACTCGCCAACATTAAGGGCATTCAAATGGTCATTGGATAGACATATGGACGATAAGGGAATAGTGTAGATGGGCTTTAGAGTGGTTTCACAGGTCGGCGCAACATCGAGGGCCGAAGGGCCTGTACTGCGCTGTAATGTTCCATGTTCTCTGTTTCCTCCAGTAAGGCTTGATTTTGACCTTGACATGCAATTGAATTTTTCACTTTATCAAACTTATCTGTCTGACTCTGACTTGGATTCAAACTAGTTTTCGGACGGACTTGTTTTGGAATAAGTATTGGTACTGTCAGGAATGTAGGAAGTTAAAGAGACTAACAGTGAATTTGAGATGAAAAGAAAATAACAGAAAAGTAACTAGATTAGCTCTAGATATTGAGGTGTGAATGGCCATATCAGAAACATTATTTACCAGAGATCAGTGGGGCTATACAAATGGTAACTTCTAAAGGCAAGGAATTTGAGAGAGGTGGACAACAGAATCCACAGAGGGGAATATCAAAGAGACTGATCAGTATAACTGCTACTACCCTCATTGGGGAAACAGGCTAGTTCCCCATCCAACAGCCAGGCAAGCCAGTTCCATCTGTGATCCGATACATGGAGGACTGTTCCAGCCAACATTTAGAGCCACAATGGATTGCAGATATTCTCCTCTAAAAGGCTAAAAGACACAATTTTGTGCCTTCGCTGAACCAGGAAGAGGATGTTTTCCCAGACTTGGTTATTTAAGCGGTATTGAATTATCGAATCCCTACCGTGCTAAAGGCCTTTTTCAAGCGGGAAAATACAGTTTTGTGTGGGCAGGTAAAACCCCGCCAGTGAAGAAGGTGATGGCCAGAGGGAGGGTGATGCAACCATCAATTCACACGAGACGGAGAGTTGAAGTGAACAGTGCTTTTAATCAGCTAGAACTGTGCCTGCCTGCGACTGCTCTGTACTGAGTGCCGCCTACAGGCTGCAGATCTATATACCTCCCCCGAGGGGGCGGAGCCCACAAGGGCACCAACATAATACAATGTAATGTAATGTAATACAATGGTGAATGGTAGCAGTAATACATTCACCACATTTACCCCCTGTTAAAAATTGAAGTCCAGCGGGGGTGAAGTGGGCTCACAGGTTGAGTCTGTCCGGCGCCTTGATTGTTCACTGCGATCGCCTGAGCTCTGGTTTCGCTGCGGGCACGGGTGTTGAACTCGTCGCTGCGGGCACAGGTGTTGACTCCGGGAGCGTGTCTTCTGGAGCTTCATCCCTGTAGATCTGCGATGGGGGAGGGGGGGGGTGTTGGCCATGTAGGGGCGGGGGCGGTGTTCGGTGTAGGTGGGGGGGGGGGGGGGGGTAGGTGATGGTCGCAGGGGAACCGGCGGGTGCCAGGTCCCAGAGGGTGACTATCTTGTCGGCCGTCGTGGTGCACCACTTGGGCATACTGGGGGTTGGCATGATGGAGCTGGACCCTCTCGACCAGGGGGTCGGACTTATGGCTCCTCACGTGCTTTTGAACGAGGACAGGCCCCGGTGTCGTCAGCCAGGGCGGAAGCGAGACCCTGGAGGTGGATTTCCTGGGGAAAACAAATAGGCGGTCATGAGGGGTCTCGTTTGTGGCTGTGGAAAGGAGTGATCTAATGGAGTGGAGCGCGTCGGGGAGGACCTCCTACCAGTGGGAAACTGGGAGACTCCTAGATGGTAGGGCCAGAAGGATGGCCTTCCATACCGTCGCGTTCTCCCTCTCCACCTGTCTGTTTCCCCGGGGGTTGTAATTGGTAGTCCTGCTTGAGGCGATGCCCTTACCGAGCAGGTACTGACGCAGTTCGTCGCTCATAAACGAGGAGCCCCGGTCACTGTCGACATAAGTGGGGAAATCGAACAGGGTGAAGATACTATGCAGGGCCTTCATGACAGTGGCCGCGGTCATGTCGGGGCATGGGATTGCAAAGGGGAAACTGGAGTACCTGTTGCGGTCAGTGGAGGGGCCCTTTTAATCGATGCTTACACTCCACGCAGAATTGCCAGTCCCTGGTCATGGCCCTGAACTCCTCGGTGGAGTAGGGCAGGTTGCGGGCCTTGATGAAGTGGAGAAGCAGGGTGACCCCCAGTTGACAGAGGTCATTGTGGATGGCCCGGAATCTGTCATCTTGCGCGCTGGCGCATGTGCCGCGGGACAGGGCATCTGGAGGTTCGTTGAGCTTCGCTGGACGATATACAATATCGTGGTTATAGGTGGAGTGTTCGATCCTCCACCTCAAGATGTTATCATTCCTGATCTTGCCCCGCTGTGTATTGTTGAACATGAAGGCTACCGACTGTTGGTCGGTGACGAGGCTGAACCTCCTACCAGCCAGGTAGTGCCTCCAATGCCGCACAGCTTCCACAATGGCTTGAGCTTTTTCGACTGAGGAGTGTTGAATCTCTGAGGCGTTGAGGGTACGGGAAAAAAAGGTAACTGGCCTGCCTGGTTAAGCGTAGCGGCGAGGGCGAACCTCTGATGCGTCGCTCTGGAAGGGGATGGACTCGTCCACCGTGCTCACCGCGGCATTGGTAATATCTGCCTTGATGCGGCTGAAGGCCTGGCGGACCCCAGTCGTCAGGGGCAAGATGGTGGCTTTGATCAGTGGGCGGGCTTTGTCCGCATAGTTGGGGACCCACTGAGCATAATACAAAAAGAACCCAAGGCATCTTTTCAGGGCCTTGGGGCAGTGGGGGAGGGGGAGTTGCAGGAGGGGGCGCATGCGGTTGGGGACGGGCCCTAGGACTCCGTTTTCCACGACATAGCCGAGGATGGCCAGTTGGGTTGTGCGGAAAACGCATTTCACCGTGTTATAGTTGAGATTGAGGGCTTGGGCGGTTTGGAGAAACTTCTGAAGGTTGGCGTCGTGGTCCTGCTGATCATGGCCGCAGATAGTGACGTTGTCCAAGTACGGAAATGTGGCCCGCAGCCTGTACTGGTCCACCATTTGGTCCATCGTTCTTTGGAAGACCGAGACCCCGTTGGTGACACCGAAGGGGACCCGGAGGAAGTGGAATGCCGATCTTCCGGGCGGATTGGAAGCTGGTGGTATGCGGACTTCAGATCTACCGTGGAGAACACCCGGTAGTGTGCAATCTGATTCACCATGTCCGCTATCCGGCGAAGGGGGTGATGCACGATCAATGACCACTAAAGCGAGGTTGTAGTCCAACTGAAGGCTTTAATAAGCTAGATGTTTCCCCCAGCAGCTCAGGTACAGAAAGAAGGCTGCTGGGGCGGCACGGGCTCTTATACCCCGCCTTTCAGGGCGGAGCTACCATACAGCTTGACCAATAGGAAACATACAATATCTACCAATGGTGTTCCAGCATTACCAGGTACCGTAATACCTCTACACAGATTCACCCCCTGTTAAAAAAGTGTCCGGCGGGGGTGGTGGCTTGATATTACAACATAGTAACGTGGTAGAAATTATAGTTATGGAGGTACCGTAATACCTCCGTATAGCGTTTTGTAACTATTTACAGATTCACAATTAACTATATACACTTTAAAATCAGTCGATCGGGGGCCCTGGTCATCCTCTGTGATCGGCGAAGCTTTGGTGGTGACGCCGGTGGAGGCTCAGGCGTCTGTGACTCCGGGAGCGTGGCCTCGATCTCTGTGGCAGCTTCGGCACCCCTAGACGGCACTGGTGGGGAAAACGGTTGACCTGGGAAGGGAGCACCTGCGGGGTGCGTCAGTGGGTGGAGGGCCTAGACGGGGCCGGCGGAAGGACCGATCCTCCTGTAAGGTGCCCTGGTGGAGGGGAGGGTGGGACTGGTGGCTGGGGTGTGCGTGGGGCTCCGGAAGGCGGCAGGTCTCGTAGGGAGACCGTATCTTGTCGGCCGTCGGGGTACGCCACATAGGCGTACTGGGGGTTAGCATGGAGAAGATGGACCCTCTCGACCAACGGGTCCGACTTGTGCGCCTGCACGAGTTTTCGGAGCAGGATGGGTCCGAGAGCTGCCAGCCAGGTCGAGAGCGAGGTCCCAGAGGAGGACTTCTTGGGGAAGACAAGAAGACGTTCGTGAGGTGTTTGGTTGGTTGTCGTACAAAGCAGTGTACCACCGGATAGAGTGGAGGGCATCCGGGAGGACTTCCTGCCAGCTTAAGACTGGGAGATTCCTGGACCATAGGGCCAGTAGGACGGTCTTCCAGACCGTTGCGTTCTCTCTCTCTACCTGTCCTTTACTGGTCGTCCTGCTCGAGGCGATGCCCTTGCTGAGCAGGAATTGACGCAGTTCATCGCTCATAAAGGAGGATCGCCTATCACTATGTATTTAAGCGGGGAACCCGAACAGTGCAAAGATACTATGGAGGGCCTTGATGACGGTGGTTGTGGTCATGTCGGGGCAGGGGATGGCGAATGGGAACCGGGAGTACTCATCAATCACGTTCAGGAAGTACGTGTTGCGGTCGGTGGAGGGGAGGGGGCCTTTGAACTCCATGCTGAGGCATTCAAAGGGACGGGAAGCCTTTATCAGGTGCGTTTTCTCTGGCCGGTAGAAGTGCGGTTTGCACTCCGCGCAGATTTGGCAGTCCCTGGTGGCTGTCCTGACCTCCTCGATGTAGTAGGGCAGGTTGCGGGTCTTGATAAAGTGGAAGAAACGAGTGACGCCCGGGTGGCAGAGGTCCTCGTGGAGGGCTCGGAGGCGGTCCATTTGTGCGTTGGCACATGTGCCGCGGGACAGGGCATCAGGAGGCTCGTTTAGCTTCCTGGGACGATACAAGATCTCGTAGTTGTAGGTGGAGAGTTCTATCCTCCACCGCAAGATCTTATCGTTTTTTATCTTGCCCCGCTGTGCATTCTCGAACATGAAAGCAACCGACCGTTGGTCAGTGAGGAGAGTGAATCTCCTGCCAGCCAGGTAATGCCTCCAGTGTCGCACTGCTTCTACTATGGCCTGGGCCTCCTTTTCGACTGAGGAGTGGCGGATTTCGAAGCATGGAGGGTACATGAGAAGAAGGCCACGGGTCTGCCCGCTTGGTTGAGGGTGGCCGCCAGAGCTACGTCAGACGCGTCGCTTTCGATCTGGAAGGGGAGGGACTCGTCGATGGCGTGCAACGTGGCCTTTGCAATGTCTGCTTTGATGCGGCTGAAGGCCTAGCGGGCAAATATCGACAGGGGAAAAACTGTGGATTGGATCAGGGGACGGGCCTTGTCCGCATAGTTGGGACCCACTGGGCATAGTAAGAGAAAAACCCTAGGCAGCGCTTCAGGGCTTTGGAGTAGTGAGGGAGGGGGAACTCCATAAGGGGGCGCATGCGTTCAGGGTCGGGGCCTATAACTCCATTTCGCACTACGTAGCCGAGGATGGCTAGGTGGTTGGTGCTGAACACGCATTTATCCTTGTTATATGTAAGGTTAAGGATTTTCGCAGTCTGGAGGAATTTTCGGAGGTTGGTGTCGTAGTCCTGCTGGTCTTGGCCGCAGATGGTGACATTATCGAGATACGGGAATGTTGCCCGTAAACCGTACCGGTCAACCGTTCGGTCCATCTCGCGCTGGCAGACCGAGACCCCGTTAGTGACACTGAAGGGAACCCTTAAGAAGTCGTAGAGCCGCCCATCTGCCTTGAAGGCAGTGTACTTGCGGTCACTAGTGCGGATGGGGGCTGGTGATAGGCGGACTTAAGATCCACCGTGGAGAAGACCTTGTAATGCGCGATCCTGTTTAGCAGGTCGGATATGCGGGGAGAGGGTACGTGTCCAGCTGCGTAAACCTGTTGATGGTCTGACTGTAGTCAATGACCATCCTATGCTTCTCCCCGGTCTTTACCACCACTACTTGAGCTCTCCAGGGACTGTTGCGAGCTTCAATGGCTCCTTCCCTCAGTAGCTGTTGGACCTCTGACCTAATAAAGATCCGATCCTGGGCACTGTACCGTCTGCTCCTGGCGGCGACAGGTTTGCAATCCGGAGTGAGGTTTGCAAACCGGGAAGGCGGATCGACCTTGAGGGTCGCAAGGCTGCAGACAGTGAGGGGGGTATCGGGCCGCTGAATTTGAAAGTTAGACTTTGGAGATTACACTGGAAGTCTAAACCTAGGAGTGTGGCCGCGCAGAAGTGGGGAAGGACGTAGAGCCGGTAATTTTTAAACCTTCCCTGGACCGTGAGGTTTGCTACACAAAACCCCTTTATCTCTACTGAGTGGGAACCGGAGGCCAGGGAGATTTTTTGATTAATGGGGAGAGAACAGCGCCTTACTGTGATTGGGTGTATGAAGCTCTCCGTGCTCCCAGAGTCGATTAAGCAGGACGTCTCGTGCCCGTTGATTAGTACTGTTGTAGCAGTTGAGAGTGTTCGAGGCCGGGACTGGTCCAGGGTCACCGAGGCTAATCGCAGCAGTTGAGTGTTCTCTTCGGGCAGTGTGCGGTCAGCCGAGCTGGGGTCCTGGGAGTCCATCCAAGATGGCGGCTCCCATTGGTCGCACATGGCTGGGGGTGCACAAAATGGCGGCGCCCATCCATCGAACGTGGCGTCCGCGGGACAAGATGGCGGCACCCGGGGGCCGCACGTGGCCCTGGAGGAGGAAGATGGCGGCGCCCGCAGGCCGCACTGGGACCATGGAGAGGTTTGTGGTGGCGGTCCGCATTCGCCACCGGAGACTGCATGGGCCTGGCATACCACCACGAAGTGACCCTTTTTACCGCATCCCTTGCAGGTGGATGCGCGGGCCGGGCAGCGCTGACGTGGTGTTTGGCCTGCCCGCAAAAGTAGCAGCGGGGCCCCCCGGGGTTGCCAGGCCGCCTTGCAGCACAAGCTTGTGGGGGGATGGGAGATGTCTCGGGGTCGGCTGCGGAGGGGTTCCACGCTGCCCAGGGGCTGCCGCGCGGTCGGGAACGTAAGCGCGGGCGTTCCGGGAGGCCACATCCAGGGAGCCTGCAAGGGCCCGTGCCTCCTTGAGGCCTAGGGTGTTTTTTTCCAGCAATCGCTGGCGGATTTGGGAGGACAGCATACCTGCCACAAAAGCGTCCCGGATCGAGAGTTCTGTGTGGTCACTCGCCAAAACTTGCGGGCAGCTGCAATTTCTCCCCAACACCAGGAGCGCACGGTAGAATTCTTCCATCGATTTCCCCAGGGATTTGTCGCCTCGTTGCTAGCAGATGTCGGGCTTAGATCTGGTTTACCGGGCAAATATAATGTCCTTTTAGCAGCTCCATTTCTGCATCAAAGTCGTCCGCGTCCTCGATGAGGGTGTAAAGTTCCGGGCTCACCCTCGAGTGCAGGAATTGCAATTTCTGTTCTCCCGTGGGTGTGTTTTCGGCCGTTCCGAGATATCCTTTAAAACACGCCAGCCAGTGCTTGAAGGTGGTCGCTGAGTTCGCCGCATGGGGGCTGAGTTGCAGACACTCCGGCCTGATTCGGAGCTCCATCCTTTTAAATCGAGCTTATTAAATTGATGCACGATCAATGACCACTAAAGCGGGGTTGTAGTCCAACTGAAGGCTTTAATAAGCTAGATGTTTCCCCCAGCAGCTCAGGTACAGAAAGAAGGCTGCTGGGGCGGCACGGGCTCTTATACCCCGCCTTTCAGGGCGGAGCTACCATACAGCTTGACCAATAGTAAACATACAATATCTACCAATGGTGTTCCAGCAATACCAGGTACCGTAATACCTCTACACAGATTACCACAGGGGGTACGCATCGAGTTGCGTGTACCGGTTTATGGTTTGGCTGTAGTATACAACCATCCGGTTCTTTTCCCCGGTCCTGACGACCACCACTTGAGCTCTCCAGGGGCTATTACTATCCTCGATGACCCCCTCCCTCAAGAGCCGCTGGACCTCTGATTTGATAAAAGTCCTGTCCTAGGCACTGTACAGCCTGTTCCTGGTGGCGACGCGTTTACAGTCAGCGGTGAGGTTCGTGAAGAGCGACCTTAAGAGTCGCGAGGCTACATACGGTGAGAGGGGGTAGGGGCCCGCCGAACTTCAGGGTCAGGCTCCTGAGGTTGCACCGGAAGTCCAGTCCCAACAGGAGAGGAGCGCAGAGGTTGGGGAGGACATATAGTTTGAAATTGGCGTACTCGGCGCCCTGTATTGCGAGGTTCGCGACACAGTACCCCTGGATCTTCACCGAATGTGATCCAGAAGCGATTGAGACTGTTTGGAATGCGGGGGAAATTTGGAGAGAACAGCGCCTTACCGTGTCTGGATGTACAAAGCTCTCCGTGCTCCCAGAGTCAAACAGGCTGGGCATTTCATGCCCATTGACTCGGACGGTCACCATCGAGTTCCTGAGGTGCTTGGGCCGTGACTGGTCGAGGGTGACAGCGCCGAGCTGCGGGTAGCCGGCGTGGTCGGAGGTGGTGTGGTAGTCCCAAGATGGCTATCCCCGTTAGTCGGGCGGCGTTGAAGATAGCAGCCAAGATGGTGGCCCCCATAAGTCGCACATGTTGGATAGGGTTAAAGATGGCTGCCCCCATGGACAGCACGAGGCTGATGACACGTCCGACGGGGGCGGTACCGGCAGGCACGCCGCCACGCTGCGGGGTCTGTGGGCCTGTGAGTCTGAAAGTCGGACCTGTGATTTAGAAGATTTGGATCTGGCCAGGCAGACTTTGGCAAAGTGTCCTTTCTTGCCACTGTCGCTACAGGACGCGTTCTAAGCTAGGCAATATTGCCTGAGGTACTGGTTCTGGCCGCAGAAATAACAGGGCAGCCCCCTGGGTTGGGCAGACAGCCTCGCGGCACAGGCCTGGGCACCCTCTGGTCGGGTGTCCACGAGTGGATCGTGTGGTCGGAGGGGAAAGCATTGAGGCTCTGAAACGCAACTCCTAAGGCGGTGGATAGTTTTACCGTCTCTTCTAGGTCGAGGCGCCCTTTTCGAGCAAACGCTGTCTGATGTAGTTGGACCGGACTCCAGCCACATAGGTGTCCCAGACGGCGAGTTCCATATGCTGCGAGGCTGTGACGTCCTTATAATTGCAATTTTGAGCGAGTACCTTCAGGTCACTTAGGTATTTCTCCAGCGACTCCCCGGGGCGTTGACGACAAGTGGTGAGGAGATGCCGCGCGAACACTTCATTCACCGGCCTCAAGTACTGCCTTATCAGGATCGTGACCGCGTCTGCTTACGTGATCGCTTCCTCGATCTGCACGGAGATTCTGTGGCTCACCCGGGCGTGGAGGAGACTCAGTTTCTGTTCCTCGATGATGGTGGGCGAGGAGGAGGCGGCGAGGTAGGCCTCAAAACAGCAAAAACTTCCTTTGGCTTCTGCTGCCTGAGGGTCGAGTTCCGGTCGATCAGATTTGAGGGCTGCTTCCATAGTGATAGTGTAGCTGATTAAATTGATGCGACCATCAATTCACACGAGACGGAGAGTTGAAGTGAACAGTGGTTTTAATCAGCTAGAACTGTGCCTGCCTGCGACTGCCTCTGTACAGAGTGCCGCCTGCAGGCTGCAGATCTATATACCTCCCCCGAGGGGCGAAGCCATATGCGGAGCCCACAAGGGCACCAACATAACACAATGTAATGTAATGTAATACAATGGTGGGCAACAGGCGGAGCCCAAAAGGGCATCAACATAATACAATGTAATGTAATGTAATACAATGGTGAATGGTAACAGTAATACATTCACCACAGAGGGTGGGCTGGTGCTGCCAGCAACTATTACTGGGTGCCAAATATAGCCATGATTAGGAAGTCGGTAAGTGGGGGATGGGTCGGTGTGGGAGCGAGTAGAGGCAGCATCTTGTAAGGACACGAGTTTAGGGGCATTGATCACGGCACCTCTGCCGGTCTCGCCGACCCGGTACTCCACAAGCCCGGTGGTAGTGGCGGCCCTGAGAGTCTAGGGGCAGTGGAGAAAACATGTGAGAGCGTAGGCAGCATCGGTTTGGGCTCCAAGATGTAGCAACCATCGGTTTGCCCCAGGGAGACTAGATGGAGGGTTTCGGGGATGGCAGAGAGCAGGGATCGGGTGGATGGGAGATTTGTTTATAAATGGGAGCTTCCCTGGTTTGAGGGAGTTAGAGGAGAAGTTTGAGTTGACGGGAGGGAATGGGTTTAGATACCTGCAGATTTGGGACTTTTTGCGAAGGCAGGTTCCAACCTTCCCGCTCCTACCGCCACTTGGTATACAAGATAGGGTAATTTCTAGAGTATGGGTGGGAGAGGGGAAGGTCTCCGATATCTATAAAGAACTCATGGAGTCAGTGGAAACGCAGACAGAGGAGCTAAAGCACAAATGGGAGGAGGAGTTGGGGGAGTGATAGAGGCAGGTCTCTGGGCAGATGCATTAAGCAGGGTCAACATGTCCACATCATGCGCCAGGCTCAGCCTGATACAATTTAAGGTCGTTCACCGGGCACACATGATGGTGGCCCGGATGAGCACGTTTTTTGGGGATAGACGACAGGTGTGCAAGGTGCGCGGGAGGGCCAGCGAACCACGTCCACGTGTTTTGGGCATGTTCAAAGCTTAGGGAATTCTGGCATTGGTTTGCAGACGTTATGTCCATGGTGTTAAAAACAAGGGTGGCACCGAATCCAGAAGTGGCGATTTTCGGAGTGTCGGAGGACCCGGGAGTCCAGGGGGTGAGAGAGGCCAAAGTCTTGGCCTTTGCCTCCCTGGTAGCCTGGAGATGGATACTGTTAGCATGGAGGGACTCGAAGCCCCCAAAATCAAAGACCTGGGTCAATGACATGGCTGGCTTTCTCAGTTTGCCCTAAGCGGGTCAATGCTAGGGTTCGTCCGGAGGTGGCAGCTGTTTGTCGACTTCTTCAGAGAAAATTAACTGTCAGCAGGAGGGAGGGTAGTCTAGATTACTGTTTTAGGAAGGTGGGACCTGTGAGGGAAGTAGAGGATCGTTGCACAATGTTAATAGTTGTGTGTATATGGTTACTGTTATTGTTATAAAATCACAGATGCCTGAATAAAATATTTTACAAAGAATGCCTACAGTGCAGAACGAGGCCATTCGCCAACACTGACCATCCGAAAGATCACCCTACCACTCCTCCGCCCTATTCCTGTAACTCCACCTAACCTGCACATCTTTGGACTGTGTAAGGAAACCAGAGTACCCGGAGGAAACCCACGCAGTCCTGGGGAGAATTTGCAAACTCCACACAGACTGTTACCCAAGGCTGGAATTGAACTGGGTCCCTGGTGCTGTGAGGCAGCAGTTCTAACCACTGTGCCATCGTGCCACCCATATTGCGTGGTAACTATTAGCTGGATTTGACCTATAAGAGCTACTATAATTGGACGTTGCTTGGGAAAAGGATTTCAGGGAGTGTGGGTATATTTGGGAGCAAGAGGTAACTTCAGATAAAAAGGTGTGTTTAGTTATTCATATATAGAGTGTATTAGTCTTTTGTCATGTGATTTTTCTTTTACTTTAATAAATATCTTTTATTAATTGTTTACACAACAACTGATCTGGTCCCTCACTGGGTTGTACATGGTTCCTCACATTCTAAACAAAAATACACCACTAAGAACCAGTGTTTCAAGTTACTCTGCACTCACCGGGCCATCTGGGAGTGCCCTATGTTAACAGCAAGAGGTTCCAGTCCCTGATCATTTCACTTGTGTGTAACCATCAAATGACGATTATGCACGTGTGTGCACACTTCCCGGGCATTGTCCACGACAGCTACATCCTGGGGCAGTCGGTCATCCCCAACCTCTTCGAGGACCACCTAGGATGTGCGGCTGGCTCTTGGGGAATAAGGGCCCGCTGAGGACCTGCCAGTGATCCCATATGGAGGTCAGAGACTGAAGCAGAGACCCGATACAACGAGGTCCAGGCGGCCACCCAGGCATCGGACTCCTCAAGGTGCGGTTCCGATAGACGTTTTATAATAATAATCTTTATTGTCGCAAGTAGACTTACATTAACACGGCAATGAAGTTACTGTAAAAAGCTCCTAGTCACCACATTCTGGCGCCTGTTCTGGTACACAGAGGGAGAATTTACAATGTCCAATTCACCTCACAGCACGGGACTTGTGGGAGGAAACCGGAGCACCCGGAGAAAACCCACGCAGACACAGGGAGAACATGCAGGCTCTGCACAGACAGTGACCCAAGCTGGGAATCGAACCTGGGACCCTGGCGCTGTGAAGTAACAGTGCTAACCACTGTGCTACCGTGCTGCCAATTTTACTGCAAATTATAATAAATTCAAGCAAAAGTAAGGACAGAATTATGATTTGAAAGTGGTTACTGAATTAGATTTGATCCAGTTCTTGCCCACCCTCTTTTTAGGCCAAAAGTCAAGGCTTTTACTTGAGTATATACAGTATTTGATAAAACACTTCAAATACATTAAACTGGGAAGTGACTGAAAATGTAGATACAGTGACTGTTTTATAATGTTGTTTCTGGTCCTGCTGAACTGCCATCCTGTAATAAAGTGAAAAAAGTAGCAACATAGAGACAAAATGCTATTGCTTCATACTCATATGGTCAGTAAGATAGGCAAATATGTGGATTATGAAAATCTAATAACCTCAGTAAGAGTTCCTCTCCTGTACAGTGCTGCATAGTCGAGTAAATGGTAATTACAGCTATTCTACACATTTTACAATTCGCAGTTTGACATAATCACTCATTAATTCAAATACTGTGTTGCAGACAGTAAAACAGAAATCAAAATCATCAAAAATCCTGGTTAGAACTCCCACTGAATCTGTTCCAGAGAGAAAGAAATCCTGCTATCGTTAGCTCAAATAACCTGCAAAATCGTACAGATTGACTGAAATACAGATCAGCAAAGAAACTGGAGAAACTTGAATTGCTGCAATTTCAGCTGCAGTCTTTGGCGTTTCCCCTCCATCCTTTTGTCAACAAGCCACACACCCTCCTTACGAAGCCCTGAACCTAAGTTTCCGTCGAGTTCCTCCTCCATCTTTCACCTTGCCCGTTTTTGGAGGTACTCCAGCTTGGACCCAATGAAGGATTCAATATATTTGAAGCGAGTTGCTTCATGGGTGGCAGGTCAATTGAGTTGAAGATTCTGTGTCCTTTTGTACTCCTTTACTTTTCTCTTCTGAGTTATTTATTCTATTCTGTGTACTGACACAGGACAATCTTTATGTGGCTCCCAATTATTATAAATTAAAGTTGTTTTTTTGTTAAGCTGAGAATAGAAAATAGTACAAACAGCACTAATTCCATTGTTTGGTCATTTTCTTTTCAAACCAATCTGTTCCAATTGAAAGTGAGCTAGGTCTTTCAACAAGTAAATGTGAATATTATTTTAATAATTTAATTGTCAATCAAGTATTTTCTGCTGAGTGTGTAGACTTTTTAGTTCAATCTATACTGTAGCTCATTGCATTGAATTTAATTTTAACACTTTTTTATGATCATTGATCTGCTTCAGATATTTTATGCATTATTTGCAACTTTGCCCGTTATAATGGTCAAAGTGCATTTGGATTGTTCAGCGGCGATTCTCTGGTTGCGTTGCCTCTGGCGCCGATTCCGCTATGTTGGGAGAATAGCGGGCGAGACCCAAAATTGGAATCGTGCTGGACGCCAACGGTTTGCCATTCTCCCGGCCCACTCCAGCTGGTATGATCAGGCTCTCGCCCAGAAAGGGTAAGAAACTGATCGCACCTCATTTTCATTCACTTTAATCTCATTGGCGTGATTAAAATCCAATGCCCACACCCCTCACTGTAACACTCTCTGATGTACCCCAAACCTATCCCCTACACTGGGAGGAAAGCTGTGGCGATCCTCAGTTTCTGATTAAATCTGACTCCCGTTTTTCTGCTGACGGCGCTCTGACCCTTATCCTCATGCCGGAGTCTGTGTATGTGTCCAGTGGGTGATGGGGCTTGCATTCTCGAATGTCCATCACTGTGGGTTTCATAGTTTCTCACTGGTGGCGTCTCTTGGGGGGCTTGTAGCAGAAGCGACTCCAGATGGGAGAGAGATTCACCATGTTGTGAAGATTAAAATGACAGTCATTGCATGTTTCAGATGTGACATGTTTTTTTTTTAAATATATTTTATTCAAGATTTCTGGCCAAACATAACAGTACGTAGTGTTTCTTTTACACAACAATAAAGCAATATAAATAACAGTGGCCAGTTTTAAACAAATAGATAAATAATATAGAAACAAAAACAAAAACAAAACTGAATGGCAACTGCCTTGTCCAAAATAAATACTCTCCAAAAATACAATCCAGCAATCCAATATACAATTGCCTATAACAACTACCTATACATGTTATGCATATACAATAACATCTCTGAGAGTCCGTTCGATTCCACCCCCTCTCCCCTGGGTTGCTGCTGTTGTCTACTTCTTTTCCATTCCCTCTATCTTTCTGTGAGGTAATCGACGAACGGTTGCCACCGCCTGGTGAACCCCTGAGCCGAACCCCTTAACACGAACTTAATCCGTTCTAACTTTATAAACCCTGCCATGTCGTTTATCCAGGTCTCCACACCCGGGGGTTTGGCTTCCTTCCACATTAGCAATATCCTGCGCCGGGCTACTAGGGACGCAAAGGCCAACACGTCAGCCTCTCTCGCCTCCTGCACTCCCGGCTCTTCTGCAACCCCAAATATAGCCAACCCCCAGCTTGGTTCGACCCGGACCCCCACCACCTTCGAAAGCACCTTTGCCACCCCCACCCAGAACCCCTGTAGTGCCTGACATGACCAGAACATGTGGGTGTGATTCGCTGGGCCTCTCGAGCATCTCGCACACCTATCCTCTACCCCAAAAAATTTACTGAGCCGTGCTCCTGTCATATGCGCCCTGTGTAACACCTTAAATTGTATCAGGCTTAGCCTGGCACACGAGGACGATGAGTTTACCCTACTTAGGGCATCAACCCACAGCCCCTCCTCAATCTCCTCCCCCAGCTCCCCTTCCCACTTCCCTTTCAGCTCATCCACCATGATCTCCCCCTCGTCCCTCATTTCCCTGTATATGTCCGACACCCTACCATCCCCCACCCATGTCTCTGAGATCACTCTATCCTGCACCTCCTGCGTCGGGAGCTGCGGGATTTCCCTCACCTGTTGCCTCGCGAAAGCCCTCAATTGCATGTACCGAAATGCATTCCCTTGGGGCAACCCATATTTTTCCGTCAGCGCTCCCAGACTCGCAAACGTCCCACCTACAAACAGATCTCTCAGTTGTACTACCCCAGGGGCGAAATTCTCTGTTATCGGCAGAAAGTCCGCCGATCGAAGCAAAAAACGGCGCAAATCCGACTTGCGTCACATCGGAAAAATGGGTCGAAGGTCCCCGGCCCGAAATGGGCTAGCAGCGACGTAACGGGATCCGCGCTTGCGCACGTGGTTCACGCCGTGCAGCGTCATACGCGCCGCATGGCGTGACGGCTCATAAGGCCTCGCTGCTCCCCCCCACCCAACCGGAACACCCGACTGGATGGCTGGCCGCCGCTCAGCCCCGAGGTTCGACTCACGGGATGTGGAGGCGCTCCTGGACGCAGTGGAGCAGAGGAGGGACGCCCTGTATCCCGGGCACGGCCGCAGAGTTGCCCCACGCCACAGCCGGCGTCTGTGGAGGGAAGTGGCAGAGGCCGTCACGGCTGCGGCCCTGACACCACGGACAGGCACCCAGTGCCATAAGAAGGTGAACGACCTCGTCAGAGCAGGCAGGGTGAGCCTCCTCCATATCCCCCCCTCCCCCATATCCCCCCTCCCCCATATCCCCCCTCCCCCATATCCCCTCCCCCATATCCCCCCTCCCCCATATCCCCCCTCCCCCATATCCCCCCTCCCCCATATCCCCCCTCCACCATATCCCCAAGTGAATCCAGCCCTAACCTTAACCTCTGCAATGCGTGCGCAACCGATGGCGTGCATTCATATACCTGCCTAACAGTGTTGCCTTTTACCCCTGCCACCACCCCCACCCCCCACAGGAGAAGCGCGCACACAACAATAGGGAGCATGTGAGGACTGGAGGAGGCCCCGCTAATGAGAGGCCACTGACCGAACACGAGGAAAGGGCCCTGGAACTCGCTGGCGGACCTGAGGACCGGGAGGTTGCTGATGCAGAGGTCGGGGGCGTACTAGCAAGTGAGCCACCGACAGCGCGTCCCCATATCCCCCCTGCCCCATATCCCCCTCCCCCATATCCCCCCTCCCCAATATCCCCCCTCCCTCATATCCCCCCTATCACCCCCTCCCCATATCCCCCCTCCCAATATCCCCCCTCCCCCATATCCCCCCTCCCCCATATCCCCCCTCCCCCATATCCCCCCTCCCCCATATCCCCCCTCCCCCATATCCCCCCTCCCCCATATCCCCAAGTGAATCCAGCCCTAACCTTAACCTCTGCAATGCATGCGCAACCGATGGCGTGCAGTCATATACCTGCCTAACAGTGTTGCCTTTTACCCCTGCCACCACCCCCCCCCCCACAGGAGAAGCGCGCACACAACAATAGGGAGCATGTGAGGACTGGAGGAGGCCCCGCCGATGAGAGGCCACTGACCGAACACGAGGAAAGGGCCCTGGAACTGGCTGGCAGACCTGAGGACCGGGAGGTTGCTGATGCAGAGGTCGGGGGCGTACTAGCAAGTGAGCCACCGACAGCCCGTCCCCATATCCCCCCTCCCCTATATCCCCCTCCCCCATATCACCTGATCACTGCCTGATGTCTAACCATGCATGCTTCATTGTGTATCGCAGGACGAAACGTCAAGGCACCCATCCCCGCAGATGCAGACCGCCCGCAGGATGCCCCTCGGAGGCCACGGGAGACAGAGAGACCCGGACCCTCCAGCATGCGACGCCCGCAGGATGCCCCTCGGAGGCCACGGGAGACAGAGAGACCCGGACCCTCCAGCATGCGACGCCCGCAGGATGCCCCTCGGAGGCCACGGGAGACAGAGAGACCCGGACCCTCCAGCATGCGACGCCCGCAGGATGCCCCTCGGAGGCCACGGGAGACAGAGAGACCCGGACCCTCCAGCATGCGACGCCCGCAGGATGCCCCTCGGAGGCCACGGGAGACAGAGAGACCCGGACCCTCCAGCATGCGACGCCCACAGGAATTCCCTCGCACACCACGGGAGACGGAGAGACCTGGAGCAACAGGGAGACGACACCCCCGTCACGTGCGGGAGCGACCACCCAGCGACGAGGGGGGCAGCCACAGGCTCCCGTCACATCCGAGCCAGGACACCACTACCCAGGACACCACTACCCAGGACACCACTTCCCGGGACACCACTACCCGGGACACCGCTACCCGGGACAGCACTGCCCAGGACACCCCTACCCGGGACAGCACTACCCAGGAAGACGAAATACCGGACTGACTCAGAGTGGATGGGTGGAGACGAACCCCCACCCCAAAGTGCCATGGACTCAGAGTGGGACGAAGAGCACGACACAATGCCACTGCTGTCACCAACACCCTCCACCATTGCAGAAACACTCACCTCGGTTGGGCACTTTAGTGATGAGGCGTCTGGTACACTCACTGGTGCGCACAACACAGCCGTCCCGGTACAGCAGGTGGAGGTAGGAGCAGCAGAGGGGCCGGGCGGTCGGAGGGCAGCCCAGCCCAAGCGAACATCTGCCGCCCAGATGGATCCCGGGTTCCTGGGGTTACCACACCCACACATAGATCCGTTGCAACCACCGACCCGGAGACGAGCGAAGAGGGTGACGGCCGGCTTGCGGCGGCTGCAGTCGCAGGTGGAGGAGTCCACCCGCGTCCAGGAGCTGGGAGTGGTGCCGGTCATGCGTGCCACCCAGGCCGACACCGCACGGGTGGCGTCCGCGGTGGAGGCAATGGGTGCGACGGTGTCAGACATGGGGAACGGTTTGCGAGGCCTGGGGCTTTCCGTGCAACCGGCGTCTGTGGCCCAGGACATGGCTGCCCTCTCACAGGAGGCCATGAGCCAGTGCCAGCGCCAGATGGCAGAGGCGCTCAACACCATAGCCCAGTCTCAGCAGGCCATGGCCCAGTCTCTGCAGGCCATGGCCCAGTCTCTGCAGGTCATCGCTGAGGGCATCGGCGCCAGTGGCCATGTGCGAGCCGGCGTCGCACTGTCACAGACAGGGTTTGCCAACCCCCTGGGCTCCATGGCTGCAAACCTGCAGACCCCTGTCGATACCAGAACGGGCCTCCAGGACTGGCAGCGCCAGAAGTTGGGGGGGCGTCGGATGGCCAGTCCGTTCGCATCCCCCACCCATGTAGAGTCCTGGGGGCCATCGGGCACCCCGAGGGAGGAGGTGGTGTGGTCCGTCCCGGCTCCCCCTGTAGGGGAGGTCCCGGAACACCGCGACACCTCGGACTCCCCCCCCCCCCCCCCCCCCCCCCCCCCCCCCCCCCCCCCTTCCATCCCAGGTGCATCGGGTGGGCAACGGGCAGGACAGGCTGGCAGCTCGCCATCCAAGTCGCCCGGGCCGCAGCCTGGCCCATCTAGGCCAGGACGCCCCAGGAAACGGCCGCCAAAGGGATCCAGTGTCAGAGGGCAGGAATCACAGTAGTCCACCTCCAGTTCTGCTGTACCGTCTGGGGAACCACGTAGACGTAGTCAAAGGGCCCGTAAGGCCAAACAATTAGACACTGAGTAAGTTGGCACGGGTGCAGGGCACAGATGAGTTTTAGGGGCAAGGGCACGTGCATGAACTCCTTTGGTTATTAAAGTCAATGTTACACCTACAGAAGCTGCCTTTGTGCTCTGTCCAAAGCGTGCGGGGGTGTCATGTATGTTGAGCGCAAGTGTGTGTATGAGGGGTGGTCTTACCTCAGCCCCAGGTGAGTCTGCCCCCTTCCCCCTGGGCCGCCATCAACATCCCCCCGGGCAGAGGACAGGACCGTGCGCTGCAGTGTCACAGCCGCATGCAGGAATGGTCCGGGTGGATGGTGGTACTATGGCCATGGGTCAGACATAGTCCAACGATGTGGAGCCAGGAGCTCACCGCAGGGCGGGTTGTCATCATCCTCCATGGCCTGCAATAGACACGCGTCCACCCGCAACTGTGTGAGCCCGGCCGTTGTGCCGCAGGTGGATCGGCAATGGGGGAGGTTGGTGTGCATGCGGGTGGGGTGGTTGGGGTTGGGGAGGGGGGTGAGGGTGCTGGGTGGGTGGATGTGTGGGGGGTGTGGGTGGTCGGCTGTTGCCATGGTGTGCGGTCTGTGGCCATACTACCCGATTCCCACGCCCATCTAGTCAGTGAAGCAGGCGGCTATCAGCCTGTCCCGTGCCCGCTGGGCCAGCCGGTAACGGTGGACAGCCACCCGCCTGTGTCTAGCCCGTCTGCCTTGACCATTGCCCCCATCCCCCCTCATCTGGGGAGGACTGCGCCTCTTCCTGCTGCTCCTCCACTCCGCCCTCCTCCGCCTGCGGCACATCGCCCCTCTGTTGGGCTATGTTGTGCAGGACGCAGCACACCACAATGATGCGGCCGACCCTATCTGACCGATACTGGAGGGTGTCCCCAGAGAGGTCCAGGCACCTGAAACGCATCTTCAGCACGCCAAAGCACCTCTCTATCACTCCCCTTGTCGCTACACGGGCATCATTGTAGCGGTTCTCCGCCTCATTGCGTGGCCTCCGTATAGGCGTCATCAGCCACGATCGCAATGGGTAGCCCCTGTCGCCCAGCAACCAGCCCCTCAGCCGGGGGTCCCTCGTACATGCCGGGGATGGATGACTGCGACAACACGTATGAGTCGTGTACACTGCCTGGGTAACGGGCGCAGACGTGCAGGATCATCATGCGGTGGTCGCAGACCACCTGTATGTTCATCGAATAGGTCCCCTTCCTATTGGTGAACACGGCCCTGTTATCTGCAGGTGGCCGCACGGCGACGTGCATCCCATCAATCGCGCCCTGGACCATGGGGAACCCGGCCACGGCAGAGAAGCCCACGGCCCGGGCATCTTGGCTGGCCCGGTCCACAGGGAAGCGGATGTAGCGGTGCGCCATGGCATATAGGGCATCTGTCACTGCCCGGATGCACCGATGTCTACGATATGCCGGACAGGTCCCCACTCGGTGCCTGGAATGACCCCCGTTGCATAAAAGTTCAGGGCCACCGTAACCTTGACGGACACGGGAAGAGGGTGTCCCCCGCCAGTGCCACGCGGTGACAGGTGTGCCAGCAGGTGGCAGATGTGTGCCACGGTTTCCCGCCTCATCCGGAGTCTCCTCCTGCATTCCCGGTCCGTGAGGTCCTGGTATGACGGCCGGGGCCGGTACACACGGGGCGCCCTCGGGTGCCTCCGTTGCCGTGGGGCCGCAGCGTCCTCCTCCCCCTCCTCGTCCTGTCGGTCAGATGTCCCACCAGCCTGGGCGACTGCCGCCTGTCCCTCTGCGGCAGCCTGCGCCGCCTCTCTGGCACGCTCCTCCACCTCCTCCTCCTCATCCAGGGCAACAGAGACATTAGCGGCTGCCGCCACGGCGGCCAACATCGCTGGATGATCGGAAAACATGACGGCCTGGTGGGGGGGAGGGGAACGACGACATGTCATCATTGCCCATATCCCCTCCTCCCCCCAGCCAGGTGGCATGGACGGCATGGGTCCAACTGTTGGAGGCTGGCACCTGGCCAGGTGGACCAACTCACTTGCTCTCGCATTCCCCTCCCCGGCACGGACCCCCCTTCCCCCTCCCCGGCACGGACCCCCCCCCCAACCTCCTCCCCGGCACGGACCCCAACCTCCTCCCCGGCACGGACCCCCCATCCCCCTCCCCGGCACGGACCCCCCCCAACCTCCTCCCCGGCAGGGACCCCCCCAACCTCCTCCCCGGCACGGCCCCCCATCCCCCTCCCCGGCACGGACCCCCCCAACCTCCTCCCCGACACGGACCCCCCCAACCTCCTCCCCGGCACGGACCCCCCCCAACCTCCTCCCCGGCACGAACCCCCCCAACCTCCTCCCCGGCACGGACCCCCTATCCCCCTCCCCGGCACGGATCCCCCCCAACCTCCTCCCCGGCATGGACCCCCCCATCCCCCTCCCCGGCACGGACCCCCCATCCCCCTCCCCGGCACGGACCCCCCCCAACCTCCTCCCCGGCACGGACCCCCACCAACCTCCTCCCCGGCACGGACCCCCCCAGCCTCCTCCCCGGCACGGACCCCAACCTCCTCCCCAGCACAGACCCCCCCCATCCCCCTCCCCGGCACGGACCCCCCCCAAACTCCTCCCCGGCACGTAACCCACCATCCCCCTCCCCGGCACGGACCCCCCATCCCCCTCCCCGGCACGGACCCACCCATCCCCCTCCCCGGCACGGACCCCCCCAACCTTATCCCCGGCACGGACCCCCCCCCCCAACCTCCTCCCCGGCACGGACCCCCCAACCTCCTCCCCGGCACGGACCCCAACCTCCTCCCTGGCACGGACCCCAACCTCCTCCCCGGCACGGATCCCCCATCCCCCTCCCCGGCACGGACCCCCCCCCCAGCCTCCTCCCCGGCACGGACCCCCCCAACCTCCTCCCCGGCACGGACCCCCCCAACCTCCTCCCCGGCACGGACCCCAACCTCCTCCCCGGCACGGACCCCCCATCCCCCTCCCCGGCACGGACCCCCCCCCCCCCAACCTCCGCCCCGGCACGGACCCCCCCAACCTCCTCCCCGGCACGGACCCCCCTCCCGGCACTCCCCCGGAGCCCAGCCCACTCTAACCACCCCCCCCCCCGCCGCACACACACACACACAACCCGAGACACACCTCTCCTCACACATTCAGACTGCGGCCACGCCATCGCCTGCCCAGAGCCAACCCCCCAAGCCGTCACTCACCTCCACGCTGGTCGGCGTGAACCTGGAGCACGGTCACGCCGATGAAAAGGAGGTTTAATTTACGTCGACGTGAACGGTCATCACGTCGACGGGACTTCGGCCCATCCGGAAGGGAGAATATCGGCAGGCCGAAAATCGGCTGCCTTGCGCAGACCCGTGCCATTCTCCGACGGCAGCGGCGCCATTAACGCCCCGCCGACTTTTCTCCCTTCGGAGACTTCGGCAACCGGCGGGGGCGGGATTCACGGCGGCCAACGGCCATTCTCCGACCCTCTGGGGGGTCGGAGAATGACGCCCCAGCTCTTTGCCATGCTCCAAATCCCCCATCCATTCTCCCCGGGACGAACCTATGATTGTTTCTTATCGGGGACCGCACCGAAGCTCCCGTCCTTCCCCCATGCCGTCTCCACTGCCCCCAAATTTTCAATGTAGCCACCACCACCGGGCAGATGTGACATGTTTTAATGGTGGACGTTCAATTTGACTATTATCCATTCCCCCTAACTTCGAATACTGACCTCACCAGTGCGCACTCAGTGCTCCTGAAACTTCTTAATGTTCCATGGTCTTGTGTTACGTCGAGGTATCTCCCCAGGATGCACATCAGAGATGGAGGTGACCTGCTGCTTTTCACACCGTGTGGCCTTTGTTGCACTTGGCGAGTGTCCTCTGGCGGGCCTGGAGCCGGGAGGGTCCCGGCCAACTTACCAGTGTCACAAGTGTCGTCATACCACCCTGTTCTGGCTGCTGCCCCTGAGATGTGTGGGTGTCAGGAGGCGGGAAGTCAGAAGAACTGGACACCAACTGAGTCTCCTTTGTGGAAGACCCCGGGATGGGCTTCAGCGCTTCCTACTTCCTCAGGGTGCTCTTATGGCCCTGGGTGACTCCATGTGATGGAGGGGTAGCTGGTGTGAGCTCAAAAAGTCTCTGAATCATCTGCCACTGCCAGTCCTGGAGGCACCTGCATTGTCTGCATCATGGTGTCAAAGCCCTCAGCGATGGTCTTCTGTGACTGGGCCAAGCTCTGGAGTGCCTCGGCAATGTCCACTGTGTCTGGGACATGTCTCTGAGTGATTGGGACATGTTGTCGAGCCTTTAGTCACGGTCATCAGAGACTGTGCCATGCCTATGATACTACCACTCATGACTTGGACGTCATACTCTAGGCTTTCCACTGAGGTCGACATCCTAACAGTGTTGGCCTGGATGCCCCGCAATTCTGGCACCATCCTCTGTGCCTAAAGCCTTTGGGGGTCCTCCAATCGGCCATTGCAGGAATGTCGACACCCCTCCTAAATCGCATAGTTCTGGCCTTTCATCTCTAACAGCTCAGGGAGAACCTTGACCAGAGGCTCGGCATCTGGGTGAGACCCAGCTGAGTGCCGGGATCCAGCAGACCTCTGACTTCTCGCTCCCTTGGAAGTTCCTGCCTCCACCTGATGTGCATCAGCAGCTGGATGGTGCCCACCAGATAGTGACCCAGGAGCCTGTCTGCTAACCTCAGACTGCCTAACACTGTCATTTTCTGTTTCTTTCCCAGGAGAGGACTGCCCACATCCGCTGAGAAGTCAGGAGGGAGAGTCCCAGGTTCGATTCCCGGCTTGGGTCACTGTCTGTGCGGAGTCTGCACGTTCTCCCCGAGTTTGCGTGGGTTCCCCCCCGGGTGCTCCGGTTTCCTCCCACAGTCCAAACATGTGCAGGTTAGGTGGATTGGCTATGCTAAATTGCCCTTACTGTCCAAAAAGGTCAAGTGGGGTTACGGGGATAGGTTGGAAGTGTGGGCTTAAGTAGTGTGCTCTTTCCAAGGGCAGTTGCAGGCTCGACGGGCCAAATGGCCTCCTTTTGCACTGTAAATTCGATGAAATCTATGTCAGGAATCATCGAGTGTGCCTGGATGAAGGCGTCGTGCACACTGCTCGGACATTGGGCGCAGGTGTCTATGATACGCAACTGATGGTCACATATCAGCTGCACATTCAACAAATGGAGCCCCTTTTGGTTTGTGAGGAGCAGCCTGTCATCTTCAGGTGCTCGTTGGGGGTCATGCTTCTCGTCGATCACCGCCTGGACCTGAGGCATCTCATTGATGGCGGTAAACCCTGCTGCCTGGGTGTCCTGGTGGGCTGGGTCCACATTGAAATGGATGTATTGAGCCGCCTGGGCATATAGGGCCTTTGTGAGGGTGCGGATGACTCTGTGCACCAAGGTCTGTGAGATCCGGGACAGGACCCCACTCAGCACCTGGAAAGAGCCTGTCGCTTAAAGGTTCTGGGTGACCGTCACCTTGACAGCCACCTGGAGCGGGCATCGTCCACCATACCCCCACGATGCCAGGTGTGCCATAATCTGGCAGATAAGTCGCACTGTCTCTCTGTTCAGCCGGAGTCTTCGCTGGCATGCCAGATTCTACAGGTCCTCGAATGACGGGCACTGCTGGTACATGCGAGGCCTCATGCAGTGCCTCCTTGGCACTTTGGCACCCCCTCCTCCTCGGCCTGTTGGGCGGTTGGCTCTCCATCCTGGGCAGCTGTTAGCTGTTCTCTGCGACATGCTCCGCTGCTGCAGACTCTGCTGCTGCAGCTTCCTCCTCCTCGAGCAGCTCAAGTGGATTCCTCTTCCACTTGGACAATAAAGAGGCTTTACTGGATCAGTCATTAAAGCCTTTCTAGCCCATCAATTTCACAGTCGCATCAAATCCCCATTGTGTTCTCACCTGTTGACCCTGGCAAGTTTTACACAGCCCCTGGAACCTCTGTTGACATTTGAAGCAAGAATGAAGTGTTAAATCTTCATTTATTTTGCTTTTAACATATTTAAATCACTATCTGTTGCATGGGACTTTCCAGGACACCTCCAAAACTGCATTTAAATGCAGAAGTCAGTGGAGCTTGTTGACTTCCTGGTACATTGACCTTTCACACCATCACATCCACCATTGCCTGCACCCCTTCCCACCCCCACCTTTGCAGGTTAAGAATTCCCTTATCTACAGCAGCTCCCTGTTAGTGAGCCACAGGTTCAGCAGACCTCAATATCACAACAAATGTAAAATACATAACTGAGCTAGAATGGAAAGAAAGCTCTACCTGCTCCAATGTCACAATGCATCTCTTGCATTACCACTGCGATGACAGGACTGCACTACAACAGAAGTGCTGTATTTGGATCAAGATGCCCAAGGTGCCTAGATTTCAGCCCATCCACCTCGAACCATTGTAACCTTGAAAACAATAGATCTTGGGCGGGATTCCGATAATGGGGCTATGTCCCCACGCCCGTGAGAAACGGGCGCGAATCAGTCCAGACTTTTTTCTAGAAAGTCCAGGGTGATTCTCCATTTTTAAGGGGGCTTGCAGGGCCCCGGAGTGCTCCACGTAGCCCCTGCTGCCAATTTGGGGCCCTACACTTCCGGCCGCGGGTCCGCCCATGCGGTTAGCGGCCGCCTGCGGCGCTGGCCCCGTGTGACATGGTGGACCCACACTGCGGGCCGGCGCCGAAGAAGTAGGCTCACCCCCAGATTGAGCGCGCCTGCTGATCGGTGGCCCCCGATCACGGGCCTGGCCGTCGTGGAGGCCCCATGGTGACGGATCCCCCTGTTCCCACCAGGACAGCCACCGCAGCCACGACTCCAAGCTCCCGCTGGGTGGAACCATGTTAGAACCACGCTGGCGGCAACTCGGTTTGGGTTGTGAACCCATACTCTGAACTATCCTGGTCAGTTCCATTGCAGGAAAAAGCATCTTCTAGTCCTCTGCAATTTCCAAGGAGTCAGACCAGCTTTTCAATGAGTCACTTCAGAAGTGTTGTGATCCATAGTCTCTATGAGGGATCCTTTTGAAAGGTAAATTGAGAAGGTTCTCCTCATGCACCCCCCCCCACCCCACCTCACCTCCATGCCAAGGTATGATCCCACCCATCCCTTATGGCTCCCCATGCCAGGGTAGGCCTTCACACACCTCCTATGGCCACATGACAGGTATGCCACCTAAACTGCTCTTGTGGCACCTCATTCTCCCCCACACAAAAGTATGCATTCCACCATCCACTATGGCTTCTCATCCGCAACAAGCTAATGGCCTTCTGGACTCTGAGCTAAGCCTCATTATATATTCTTGCCTGAGAGTCCAGGCATCCATTAGAGTACCAAAATGACTGAGCCCCAGTGAAAATGTTTCTTGATTGACAGATTTGTTTCTATGCTGTCAATTTCACCATGTTTATTTACATAAGATGGTTTCAAGTGCTTACTAATGATGCTTCAAAAGTTCTGAATGATTGACACGTTTATTGGGCTGTAGTCAAAAGGAGTTTTTACAAACAAAGTGGAAAGTGTCAATTAAATGAATGTTTTTAAAGCTTTTATTTTATACATCATACTAATACAATAGAATGAATTGCTTCTCTGCAGTGTATACTGGGTGAATGTGCATGGAAGTGTCATACCTTGGCATGAGGGGCCATGAGGATGGAGGGGGGTAGCACTACTATGGGTGTAGCCATCTGAGATGGCCACCTGCAAAGGACCATGGGAATTATGGCCAACTCAGGACTCAGACAGATACAGAGCGTCTGTGTATTTGAAACGCAGGTAGCTAGACCTGATCGAAACCCCTGCTCGTTTGCATTCTAATGGCCCATTTCCCCAGAACAATAGGACTGCACGCAAGAAACCGATACAGCCACAGACTGATCAGCGCCACGCCCTTTACTTAGAGAGCCGAACTGCCAAGGCCAATGACCACTAAGGACCTGCCCAGCCACCAAGGCACCCGCCCTTTTATTGGCCAAAACCGAAGGCAGTGATCGAAGCCCTGTTGAATTATTGGGTCCAAGATTAAGGACCGCCCGAAAGAGCGCAAAATCCCAGAGGGATAAAAGGGGACACAGCCATGTGTTCAGTCTCTTTTGGACCCAGCCTGTGCCAGCCTCCTTTGAATCCGGCCTGTGCCAGCCCAACTGCAGCATAACGATAAGACAGCCAAGTTCAAGACCAATGATTGCTACCTGACGGGTGAGCCCTGCAGAGACAGAGCCACTTCTTCAAACCAGCCACATGAAATCAAGATAAAGGCCTTATCCACTTGCACAGTGCAGGTCGCCTGACGTTAAGTATAGGCTATTGTTGATAGGTGTAGTTTAACTTGTAGTATATTGTGCTTGCATGTCGAAGTAACCCTTGTGTGTAAATAAACCATCTTTGAACTTGAACTGACTAACTGGTTATAGAACATAGAACAATACAGCGCAGTACAGGCACTTCGGCCCACGATGTTGCACCGAAACAAAAGCCATCTAACCTACACTATGCCATTATCATCCATATGTTTATCCAATAAACTTTTAAATGCCCTCAATGTTGGCGAGTTCACTACTGTAGCAGGTAGGGCATTCCACGGCCTCACTACTCTTTGCGTAAAGAACCTACCTCTGACCTCTGTCCTATATCTATTACCCCTCAGTTTAAAGTTATGTCCCCTCGTGCCAGCCATATCCATCCGCGGGAGAAGGCTCTCACTGTCCACCCTATCCAACCCCCTGATCATTTTGTATGCCTCTATTAAGTCTCCTCTTAACCTTCTCTCCAACGAAAACAACCTCAAGTCCGTCAGCCTTTCCTCATAAGATTTTCCCTCCATACCAGGCAACATCCTGGTAAATCTCCTCTGCACCCGCTCCAAAGCCTCCACGTCCTTCCTATAATGCGGTGACCAGAACTGTACGCAATACTCCAAATGCGGCCGTACCAGAGTTCTGTACAGCTGCAACATGACCTCCCGACTCCGGAACTCAATCCCTCTACCAATAAAGGCCAACACTCCATAGGCCTTCTTCACAACCCTATCAACCTGGGTGGCAACTTTCAGGGATCTATGTACATGGACACCTAGATCCCTCTGCTCATCCACACTTTCAAGAACTTTACCATTAGCCAAATATTCCGCATTCCTGTTATTCCTTCCAAAGTGAATCACCTCACACTTCTCTACATTAAACTCCATTTGCCACCTCTCAGCCCAGCTCTGCAGCTTATCTATATCCCTCTGTAACCTGCTACATCCTTCCACACTATCGACAACACCATCGACTTTAGTATCGTCTGCAAATTTACTCACCCACCCTTCTGCGCCTTCCTCTAGGTCATTGATAAAAATGACAAACAGCAACGGCCCCAGAACAGATCCTTGTGGTACTCCACTTGTGACTGTACTCCATTCTGAACATTTCCCATCAACCACCACCCTCTGTCTTCTTTCAGCTAGCCAATTTCTGATCCACATCTCTAAATCACCCTCAATCCCCAGCCTCCGTATTTTTTGCAATAGCCTACCGTGGGGAACCTTATCAAACGCTTTGCTGAAATCCATATACACCACATCAACTGCTCTACCCTCGTCTACCTGTTCAGTCACCTTCTCAAAGAACTCAATAAGGTTTGTGAGGCATGACCTACCCTTCACAAAGCCATGCTGACTATCCCTGATCATATTATTCCTATCTAGATGATTATAAATCTTGTCCCTTATAATCCCCTCCAAGACTTTACCCACTACAGACGTGAGGCTCACCGGTCTATAGTTGCCGGGGTTGTCTCTGCTCCCCTTTTTGAACAAAGGGACCACATTTGCTGTCCTCCAGTCCTCTGGCACTATTCCTGTAGCCAATGATGACATAAAAATCAAAGCCAAAGGTCCAGCAATCTCTTCCCTGGCCTCCCATAGAATCCTAGGATAAATCCCATCAGGTCCCGGGGACTTATCTATTTTCAGCCTGTCCAGAATTGCCAACACCTCTTCCCTATGTACCTCAATGCCATCTATTCTATTAGCCTGGGGCTCAGCATTCTCCTCCACAACATTATCTTTTTCCTGAGTGAATACTGACGAAAAATATTCATTTAGTATCTCGCCTATCTCTTCAGACTCCACACACAATTTCCCATCCCTGTCCTTGACTGGTCCTACTCTTTCCCTAGTCATTCGCTTATTCCTGACATACCTATAGAAAGCTTTTGGGTTTTCCTTGATCCTTCCTGCCAAATACTTCTCATGTCCCCTCCTTGCTCGTCTTAGCTCTCTCTTTAGATCCTTCCTCGCTACCTTGTAACTATCCATCGCCCCAACCGAAACTTCACACTTCATCTTCACATAGGCCTTCTTCTTCCTCTTAACAAGAGATTCCACTTCCTTGGTAAACCACGGTTCCCTCGCTCGACGCCTTCCTCCCTGTCTGACCGGTACATACTTATCAAGAACACGCAGTAGCTGATCCTTGAACAAGCCCCACTTATCCAGTGTGCCCAACACTTGCAGCCTACTTCTCCACCTTATCCCCCCCAAGTCACGTCTAATGGCATCATAATTGCCCTACCCCAGCTATAACTCTTGCCCTGCGGTGTATACTTATCCCTTTCCATCATTAACGTAAACGTCACCGAATTGTGGTCACTGTCCCCAAAGTGCTCTCCTACCTCCAAATCCAACACCTGGCCTGGTTCATTACCCAAAACCAAATCCAACGTGGCCTCGCCTCTTGTTGGCCTGTCAACATATTGTTTCAGGAAACCCTCCTGCACACACTGTACAAAAAACGACCCATCTATTGTACTCGAACTATATATTTTCCAGTCAATATTTGGAAAGTTAAAGTCTCCCATAATAACTACCCTGTTACTTTCACTCATATCCAGAATCATCTTCGCCATCCTTTCCTCTACATCCCTAGAACTATTAGGAGGCCTATAAAAAACTCCCAACAGGGTGACCTCTCCTTTCCTGTTTCTAACTTCAGCCAATACTACCTCGGAAGAGTCCCCATCTAGCATCCTCTCCGCCACCGTAATACTGCTCTTGACTAGCAGCGCCACACCTCCCCCTCTTTTGCCTCCTTCTCTGAGCTTACTAAAACACCTAAACCCCGGAACCTGCAACATCCATTCCTGTCCCTGCTCTATCCATGTCTCCGAAATGGCCACAACATCGAAGTCCCAGGTACCAACCCACGCTGCCAGTTCCCCTACCTTGTTTCGTATACTCCTGGCATTGAAGTAGACACACTTCAAACCACCTACCTGAACGCTGGCCCCCTCCTGCGACGTCAAATCTGTGCTCCTGACCTCTATACTCTCATTCTCCCTTACCCTAAAACTACAATCCAGGTTCCCATGCCCCTGCTGCATTAGTTTAAACCCCCCCAAAGAGCACTAACAAATCTCCCCCCCAGGATATTTGTGCCCCTCAGGTTCAGATGTAGACCATCCTGTCTGTAGAGGTCCCACCTTCCCCAGAAAGAGCCCCAGTTATCCAAAAATCTGAAACCCTCCCGCCTGCACCATCCCTGTAGCCACGTGTTTAAATGCTCTCTCTCCCTATTCCTCATCTCACTATCACGTGGCACGGGCAACAACCCAGAGATAACAACTCTGTTTGTTCTAGTTCTGAGCTTCCATCCTAGCTCCCTGAAAGCCTGCCTGACATCCTTGTCCCCTTTCCTACCTATGTCGTTGGTGCCAATGTGGACCACGACTTGGGGCTGCTCCCCCTCCCCCTAAGGACCCGGAAAACACGATCCGAGACATCACGTACCCTTGCACCTGGGAGGCAACATACCAAACGTGAGTCTCTCACGCTCCCACAAAATCTCCTATCTGTGCCCCTGACTATAGAGTCCCCAATTACTAATGCTCTGCTCCTCTCCCCCCTTCCCTTCTGAGCAACAGGGACAGACTCCGTGCCAGAGGCCCGTACCCCATGGCTTACCCCTGGTAAGTCGTCCCCCCCACAAGTATCCAAAGCGGTATACTTGTTTCTCAGGGGAACGACCGCAGGGGATCCCTGCACTGACTGTTTTTTCCCAGTCCCTCTTACAGTTACCCACCTATCTCCAATCTTTGGTGTGACTAATTCCCTGAAGCTGCTATCTATGACCCCTTCTGCCTCCCGAATGATCCGAAGTTCTTCCAACTCCAGCTCCAGTTCCCTAACTCGGTCTTGGAGGAGCTGGAGATGGCAGCACTTCCTGCAGGTAAAATCAGCAGGGACACTAACTGCATCCCTCACCTCAAACATCCTGCAGGAGGAACATTGCACTCCCTTCCCTGCCATTCCTCTAACTTTCTACCAAGATCTGGCTAACAACTAAATTAAATTTTTATAAAAAATAATAATAATATAATAAAAATATGGTACTTACCTCAGACCAAAGGGTTTCCTCTCCACCAGAATTTATTGGTGAGGGTCTTCCCAGACGTCCGCGGGTCGACTTCCTGTTCCCGCCTAAAAAACTCCCAGCAACCTCCTTCCGCAATGCTCCCGCTGAAACTGACTAACCAGCTGCTCTCACGCCGCCGAAATCGACTGGCCTGCCCCTGCAAAGAGAAGTGCTTTTAAAGGTTGACTTACCTCCCAGCAACCTCCTTCCGCAATGCTCCCGCTGAAACTGACTAACCAGCTGCTCTCACGCCGCCGAAATCGACTGGCCTGCCCCTGCAAAGAGAAGTGCTTTTAAAGGTTGACTTACCTCCCAGCAACCTCCTTCCGCAATGCTCCCGCTGGAACTGACTAACCAGCTGCTCTCACGCCGCCGAAATCGACTGGCCTGCCCCTGCAAAGAGAAGTGCTTTTAAAGGTTGACTTACCTCCCAGCAACCTCCTTCCGCAATGCTCCCGCTGAAACTGACTAACCAGCTGCTCTCACGCCGCCGAAATCGACTGGCCTGCCCCTGCAAAGAGAAGTGCTTTTAAAGGTTGACTTACCTCCCAGCAACCTCCTTCCGCAATGCTCCCGCTGAAACTGACTAACCAGCTGCTCTCACGCCGCCGAAGTCGACTGGCCTGCCCCTGCAAAGAGAAGTGCTTTTAAAGGTTGACTTACCTCCCAGCAACCTCCTTCCGCAATGCTCCCGCTGAAACTGACTAACCAGCTGCTCTCACGCCGCCGAAATCGACTGGCCTGCCCCTGCAAAGAGAAGTGCTTTTAAAGGTTGACTTACCTCCCAGCAACCTCCTTCCGCAATGCTCCCGCTGAAACTGACTAACCAGCTGCTCTCACGCCGCCGAAATCGACTGGCCTGCCCCTGCAAAGAGAAGTGCTTTTAAAGGTTGACTTACCTCCCAGCAACCTCCTTCCGCAATGCTCCCGCTGAAACTGACTAACCAGCTGCTCTCACGCCGCCGAAATCGACTGTTGTGTGGTCATTTGACCGATATACGGGACAGCCTTGTGGTTCAGTAAGAGAGAACTAAAAACACCCATAGTATTGGCGATGCTGTTGGGACATAACATCATATCATAAAAAGAGCCTCAGTATCATATTGGCGACTCTAAAGAGCAACATTATTGGTGACGCTGGTGGGATAGTATTCCATTAAATTGGCAGCATTATTGGCGACCTCCGATGGGACTCGATTAGAAGTTACTTTGTCACTCCGAGAGAACCCACTATAAAACCCACAAACTTTTAATCCAATTGCGAGAAAGAACCGCAAGTCCCATGTCGACCAAATAACCAGATTTCGGAAGTGTACTAACCTGCATGCGTACTAACAGGGATATAAGGTAAACTCGTTAGATTGTGTCAAAACTATCGAGGGAATTGTGAACTGGAAAATAGCTTAGGCCATACCCGCAGTTCAAATCGCCGTCTTGAATCACAGAATTTACAGTGCAGAAGGAGGCCATTTAGCCCATCAAGTCTGCACCGGCCCCTGGAACGAACACCCTACCCAAGCCCACACGTCCACACCATCCCCATAACCCAGCAGCCCTACCCAACACTAAGGGCAATTTTGGACACTAAGGGCAATTTTGCATGGCCAATCCACCTAACCTGCACATCTTTGGAGTGTGGGAGGAAACCGGTGCATCCGGAGCAAACCCACGCAGACACGAGGAGAACGTGCAGACTCCGCACAGACAGTGACCCAAGCCGGGAATCGAACCTGGGATCCTGGAGCTGTGAAGCAATTGTGCTAACCACCATGCTACCGTGCTGCCCCCAAGTCCCAAATTAACGATAGGAAACGGAGATTAGCGGTAGGAAACGAGAGATTAGAGGTAGGAAAAGAGATATTAGAAGCAATGGCCACAAAAGCGATGGAACGTTTAATGAACGTTTGGAGCAGCACTGTAGCACAGTGGTTAGCATTGTGGCTTCACAGCGCCAGGGTCCCAGGTTCGATTCCCCGCTGGGTCACTGTCTGTGCGGAGTCTGCGCGTTCTCCCCGTGTCTGCGTGGGCTTCCTCTGGGTGCTCTGGTTTCCTCCCACAGTCCAAAGACATGCAGGTTAGGTGGTTGGCCATGTTAAATTGCCCTTCGTATCCAAAACGTTTAGGAGGGGTTATTGGGTTATGGGGATAGGATGGAAGTGAGGGCTTAAGTGGGTCGGTGCAGATCCGATGGGCCGAATGGCCTCCTTCTGCACTGTATGCTCTATGTAAACCCACAGGAACCCGAGGTCGTAGCGACCAACAGAGCAGAGCAATGCCCCATATGGGAGGAAGAGTTGAAGAAGTATTTAAATGGGAAAGGATGACCCCTTTGGTCCAATTTTTGTGCGAATGACGAGTCAGGTCCAGGATACATAGGGAAAACTTTGTGGGACAACCTAACGGAGGTCCATAAGAAAAATGCAGCAAAAGTCCGAAAGCCGATGGCAATAGTGTCCTGTTTGGTACAGTTGCGAGGCACAGAGGAGGTCGTGAAGATGCAGTTAATTGAGAAGGAAGAAACGAACGAGGGAAACAATACTGAAAGTTAAAAGATTATCGGGCAACTCTGGGAACAGATGGCAGCTAAGGATAAGGAGATGGCTGATGTGAAATGTGCACACCAATCTTGTTTAGTTCACCTTAGCAGCTTTCAGTCCCAGTACGATAAAGCCTACCAAGATACACAGCGCGCAGTCCTGGTAAGAGAAGAGACAGAACAGCAGGTAGCACAGTTAACGAGTCAATGCGCGGATTTAAAAGCAGCTTTGCAAGCACTCCACAGCTCCACGAAAGAACAGAGACAGAGCACAGTAGACCACGCGAAATGCAGACAAAAATAGAGAAACTACAGTCACTGCTATCAGTGCAGAACGGATTTAGATATATCTTTGGATAAAATTTGGAAGAGGAAGATGCCCCTGATTGGCAAGAATTAAATGAAAGGGTCCAGAGATATGTAGAGGATACAGGAAATCAGAATCGAGCCCCCATGCCCCAAAAAGGAAAGCACCCGCACCACCGACTGCACAGGCACCACACACCCCCATGAATCCGGTTACCACACAGTGCAAGTCATCGGATCAGGATGAGCCTGATTTCATTTACACCACCCCACTATCCATAACCCAGTTGAGAGATGCTTGCACCAAAATCGTTCCATTTCAGCCCACCGCAGACCCGCACAGCTTCTTTGAGGAAGTGCGCCAACAAAAAGTTATGTACGGCCTAGACGAGAGAGAGGAAGTCAAACTCATAGTTATGAGCCTTAGTCATTCCTTAAGATCAGCTTTGCCAGAACCCCAAAATGTAGCAGGAGCAACCCTACAGGAAATGAAAACGGCCATTTTAGATACAATCGGGTACAACAAGGGAGATCTGGTAGAAAGTTTAAATCACTGTAGCAAAAGAAGGAAGAGCATCCAACCTCATTTGTAGGTCGCCTTTGGATCCATTTTAAGGCAGCATTTGCGGATTTGAACCGCGCACACCTAAATGAGGACAACACCACTAAATGGTCCCGCACTTTAGTCTCGCATGCCACAGAAGAAGGCCAAAAGGCTTTTGTGAAGTACGACCCCACAGACCACACACATAATGAAATTTGAGTTTTAAAGAGACCCTCCAGAACATGGGGACAATCCCTACACAGACAGGCAGATCAGGAACAGATAGAAGCAAACATGCACCCAGTTAGAACTAACCAGGACCCAGCATGGATAAACAAGGGTAGACATGAGGGACAGCACCCCAGAGGACAGGCACCACGAGGTTGCTACAATTGTGGACACATGGGACATTACACCCGCGAATGCCGACAAAACCCCCCAAACCAGCACCGATACCAACAACCAAACCCCCCACCTACAATGTTAGGCCCATGCATAGTGTTAGTGCCTGTTCAGACAATTCAGCGGTCAACGCCACAGATCTTCGGTGTTCGGACTCCCCAACTTGGGTCTGTGACACGCTGGGACAAATCAGGCAGACCAGTAGTTACAGGCACAGTCCGGGGACAACCAGTTGAATTTCTTTGGGACACAGAAGTTGTCCCGCACCACTTTAAACTCCTCCACCATGTTTCAACGTGACAAATGGCCCACCACAGACACCATCATCCTTAGTGGATTTACTGGACACAAGACAACAGGGATACATCACAGCCCCCGTAGATATTCAAATAGGGAACATTAGCACCAGGCACCCAGTCATTTTAGTTGACTTGCCCCAAACAGCTGAGCACATTCTAGGAATCGATTTTATGAGCTCCCATAATCTTTCCTTTGATCCAGTGAATAAATGTGTATGGAGAATGGCCAAAGCAGCTAGAGCCCCAACTACGCTTACAGTAGTGGATTATGAACATCAGATTTGCTCAGTGGGAGACTATTGGTTTAATCCGCAAATAATTAGTACAGACCAAACAATTAGAGAGGTCCTCGCACAACACAAACACGATTATGGGAAGATCCCAGGTACGGTCACAATTTCAGGTCCCGATCCAAAGCCACAGAAGCAATACGGTTTCCCACAGCAAGCCGAGGGTGCGATTTCTAAAGTTATTCACAGTTTATTAGACCAAGGAGTAATTCGGCCCGTAGCGTCAACAAATAATGCCCCAATTTGGCCCGTAAGAAAACCCGATGGTTCATGGCGATTAACGATCGACGACCGAGAACTTAACGAGGTAACCCCTTTAGCAGCCCCCACTGTTGCCACGAGTCCTGAGACCATGCTCAAGCAGGGAGTACAGGCAAAGTGTTTCACAGTGCTGCACATCAGCAATGGCTTTTGGTCCACCCCGTTAGACAAGGCCTGTCAGTATAACTTCGCATTTACATTTCAAGGGCAGCAGTACACGTGGACATGCCTCCCGCAAGGATTCCACAACTCCCCCTCCATTTTCCACCAACAATTGGCCAATGGACTTGCCAAATTTTCCCGACCCGAATGCCTTATACAGTATGTGGACGACTTACTCCTACGAACGGACACAAAAGAAGAGCATGTAAAGCTTCTTTCGGAATTACTAGGTCTTTTGCAATCCATTGGATGCAAGGTCAATCCCAAAAAAGCCCAGATCTTAAAAGAAAAGGTTCTTTACTTAGGCACCATTATCACCCACGGAAAGAGAGAAATTGAACACAAACAAATCAAATCAATTGTTAAATTGCCCCTCCCCCACAATGTCACTGCACTCCAGTCATTCCTAGGTTAAGTAGGATATTGCCGCAGTCATGGAGATGGTTTTGCCACTCTCAGAACTCCCTAAAAAGAACGCCCCATGGGAATGGCTTCCGCAGCACACAGACGCCATTGATGAATTAAAAGGCACCCTAGGCACAGCCCCCGCTTTGCAAGTTCCAGACCCACACTCGCCCTATGCCATCGAAGTGGCAACCACCGACCGAACCCTATCAGCACTACTCCTGCAGGAAAGACATGATCGCTTAGGACCCGTATCCTATGCCTCACGAGTTTTGGACCCCGTAGAGCAAGGGTTCTCAGCCTGCGAACGCCACTTGCTCGCAGTCTTTTGGGCAGTACAGTATTTTGCGTACATCACAGGCCTTAACCCAGTAACGATCTTAACCGAGCACACCCCAACACATCTCCTGTTAGATGGTAGATTAAAGCACGGTTCAGTCAGCCAAATCAGAGCAGCTCGCAGGACACTGCTGTTACAAGGAAGGGACATTACAGCCAAACGCACCAAGACCCACACATTTCTAGCAGACAATCTCCAGTATAAGGGACCCCACATGAGTGCCAGATCATAGCAGCCAAACACCACTCAGAACCCTTTATTCCAAGGTCACTACACCCACATGCAGGCAGTAAAACACAGGGGGCGTGATTCTCCACTCCCGCGCCGGTTGGGAGAATCGCCTGGGCCGCCAGGATTTCCCGCAATGCCGGTCTGACGCCCTCCCGCGATTCTCCCAAGCGGCGGGAACGGCCCCGTCGAGTTCCGCAGGCCGGAGAATCGCCCGAGACACCCAAAATGGCGATTCTCCGGCACCCCTGCTATTCTCAGGCCTGAATGGGCCGAGTGGCCAGCCCAAAACGGCGGGTTCCCGCCGGCGCCGTCCACACCTGGTCGCTGCCGTTGGGAACAGCACGGGAACGCTGGGGGGGGCGGCCTGCGGAGGGGGGGGAGGGGGTATCCTGCACCGGGGAGTACCTCAAATGTGGGGTGGCCCGCGATCGGTGCCCACCGATCGTCGGGCCGTCCTCTCTGAAGGAGGACCTCCTTCCTTCCGCGGCCCCGCAAGATCCGTCCACCATCTTCTTGCGAGGCGGACTCGGAGAGGACAGTAACCACGCATGCGCGGGTGACGCCAGTTATGCGGCGCCGGCTGCGTCATGTATGCGGTGCCGGCTTTATGCGACGACAAGGCCTGGCGCATGTAGATGACGCGGCCCCGCTCCTAGGCCATTATCGGGCCCTGAATCGGTCGGGATAGGAGCCGTTTCGCGCCTTCGTGAACCTTGACGCCGTTCACGACGGCGTGGGCACTTCGGCGCGGGAGTGGAGAATCCCGCCCAGGATTCCCAGACCACAGGCAACGCTTTAAGGATTTATGTAGACGGTTCCTCCACAACAGAAAATGGAAAGAGAATAACTGGTTGTGGAATTTATGTAGAAGACGCGCAGGGACGGGCATTAGAAGAAAGCTGTTTAAAATTGCCCGGCCGCCGAGGTTCACAAGCAGCAGAACTTGCAACCATAGCATATGTAGTGCAACACCCAGATTCTTTCCCAACCCCCGCAGACATACATTCGGACAGTCTATATGTATGCAATAGCTTGACAGAAGCTGTGGGAATCTAGAGGATTTGTTTCAGCCGATGGAAAACCCCTACCCTCTTCCCCCGTTGTTGAAACACATTCTTCGGACAGCCTCAGACCGCACGTACGGTACAATTAAAGTGAGAAGCCATCATCGTTCATCCCCACCCGGTAATGTAATGGCAGACGCCTTAGCCAAGGCAGGATCATGCCATGGTCACTTTTGACAGCCCCCAGCAAGCGAACCGATGCACTCAGTCCAGGTTTCCCAGACCAATATTGAGGATCTAGCCCAGGCCCAAAAGGCAGACGACACTCTCAAATAACTTTCCAGCGCCTATGATAAATGGAAGGACGCACTGACGGTAAAGGATGGCATAGTTTTGAAAAATGGGATTTATGTGGTCCAGGATAGAAATCAGCTCATTTATCAGTTTCATGACGGACACGGACATCTGGGGATAGACAATACCATTGCCCATTTAAGACCATTGTGTTGGTGGCCCGATTTAAAGACCAATGTAACACATTATGTAGAGAATTGTCTTATCTGTGCTCAAAACAATCCCGAACGGTACACAAAGAAAGCACAATTACGTCACACACAACCTGTTAATGGTCTCTGGACAAACTTGCAACTCAACTACATTGGACCTCTCCCCCCTTGCAGAAATGCTAGTTGTAATCGACACCTTTACTAAATAGGTAGAAGCATTTCCCTCATGGACAAACACAGCAAAGGCCACCGCTAAGATTTTGACCCAACAGATATGTACACGATGGGGTCTCCCCCACAGCATTGAGTCAGACCAAGGTTCTCACTTCACCGGCAGTCATGCAAAATGTTTTAACGATTTTTGGAATCTGGCAAAAATTCCACATAGCATATCACCCCCAATCCAGCGGCATTGTTGAGAGAATGAATCGCACTTTAAAAGCGACCATTAGAAAGATGGTGCAACAGAATAATACCACGTGGGACAAAGTTCTCCCATTTGCCCTTATGTTTATTCGGAACACCGTTTCCAGTTCCGCAGGTTTCACCCCCCACACTCTCATGACCGGACGACCCATGAAGGGAATTGAATATTTATTAGGTCTCGATTTGGCAAGCCCCACAGTCACCGCCCTCACCCATGAAAAAGCAGTCCAACAAGTCACAGAGAATATTAAAGCAGCACAGCTTGCCGCAGCTGTCCGACGAGGCACTAGAAGGAAGCAGAGTAAAGCCTGCTTTGACAAAACCATCCACCCCGTAGAGTATACAGTCAGTCAGCAAGTAATGGTTTCCCTCTACAACCCCAGTTCTTTCCTCTCCCCCAAATTTGCTGGACCCTACTCCATCTCGGACAAAGTGAGTCCCTCAGTGCACAAGATAAAGTACCCCAATGGTAAAATTGGTTGGTTCTACATCAACCAACTCAAAGTCTATGGAACCCAATGTAGCCACTCCCACCACCTATCTCTGGCAATAGGAGACGATTCCACCCCATACATCGACAACCTAGTCCAACCCTCCCCCAGCCATGCCAGCACGCCCACAAATCCGACCTTGTCTCTGCCCACAGGTACAGACTTTCACCTTGAGCTTGACTCCGACGACAGCGACAGCCTCCCCGAATTGATTGCTATCCCTGTCCAATGGTACGATCTCTCTGCCCCCAGTCACCCAGGACACGGAACCACGACAAGGATATCTTCGCCCCTCTATATGCCCTTCCACAGCCACCGCCACAGCCACCACCCGATGACAGTAACTTGCCCTTCACTGCCACCGCCCCTATGCCTCACAACAAATGAACCCCCCTTTGGCACCGCAACAGCTCTTGTAGACTGGTAAGACATGACGATTCGGATCCTACGACAGCCCACGCGGCCACGGCACAAAAACGGCAGACACGAGTCTGGCAACCGGGAGATGGTGATGATTCAGATTCTGACGCTCGTTTCGGTAATCCTTTTACAACGCTGTTTGGTAGATGAGGAAGAGACACTGCCTAAGAATTAAGGTGTCCTAATTTCTGATGGAGCCTGCCCACCTCTTTCCTTCTTCTTTTCTTCCCAATACATGGTTTTAATTGATGTCGGCCTGGCACCCAATTTCTTGATACAGTCATAGTTATTCTTCTCACAGAGAAACAGACGCAATCTACTGACCAATGGCCGTTAAAGTCACAATTGTTGGATCTCACATGACTACAAATTCTTTCCGCTAGTTTCGGTCACCCAGGTAGGGAGTCACGGCACTAATCCCCGCCCTACCTGAGGACCCCAATGCATCTGGTCAGTTAAGCTAGGGTAGTGGAGCAACGGCACTGATCGCCGCCCTACCCGGGGATTCCACCCATTCTTGCCCTGCCGCGGCCCACACGCACCTCATGTTCCCGTCACTTTGAGTACTCTGGAATGGTTCCCTCCACTCTACGCTGTCCTTCGCAGGTCTTTGTTTACCCTTGTCTGCTCTTTTATTGTGGTTTAAAGAATGCCCTTTGCCACACTCTGTACACTCACCCCCTCTTTCCTTTACCTTCCGTGACCCTTTGGTTGCTCCCCACCTGGTTTTTACACATATGACACACTTGGTTGCCACATATGCTGCTACACGGGAACTACCTCTGGACCCTGGGACGAAGAAACTTTATAAAACTGGCCGCCCTAAAATTCGACTGGTTAAGATGAGCCTCAACCACCACTGGTTGTAAGTAAAGAAAAGACTGGTCGGAGAAGTTGTCCTCCCACTCCCCACATCGACCACACGCTGCGAGAATCTCTGTACTTTAAAAATTGGTATTTCTTGTCTCTCAAAATGTTATTTCAAAAAAAAAATAAGGGAGTCACACATGGTGATGATCATAATGGGAAATTGGATTAAGGAGAGAAAGACAAGTAAACGAGATATTAACTGAAGATAATAACAGATATTATGCTTGCACCCCCAGGATCACACGGAAAACAGAAAACACAGGATGAAGCAAGGACTGCTGACATGCGTTTTGATCAATGCTAGACTTCTGCAACTGCGCGTGCAACGGACTATTTTAATGTACCCCACACCAGGCCCGAACACTACCACACAACATGACACCCCTAGACCGGGCACTACACCACACATAGAGATAGACACTGAGACCCCCACTTGGTGTGAAAACATTGCCAAATGGTACCCCCTTTCATACACAGTAGAGGCCCTTCTGGTAATTGCAATAATCTGCAACCGGCACACCAAGGATGATAGGGATCAATAGTGTGATCCATCACGCTTCGTGTTTAGGATCAAGAGGATGGGATGTAGCCATCTGATTTGGTCACCTGCAAAGGACCATGGGAATTATGGCCAACCCAGGACTCAGACAGATACAGAGCTTTTGTGTATTTGAAATGCAGGTAGCTAAACCTGATCGAAACCCCCGCTCGTTTGCACTCAAGAAACCGATACCGCCACAGATGATCGGCGCCGCTCCCTTTACTCAGAGAACCCAACAGCCAAGGTCAATGACCGCTAAGGACCCGCCCAGCCACCCGCGCCTTTATTGGCCAAAATCGAAGGCAGTGATCGAAACCCTGTCGAATTATTAGCTCCAAGATTAAGGACCGCCCCAAAGAGAGCGAAATCCCAGAGGAATAAAAGGGGACACAGCCATGTGTTCAGTCTCTTTTGGACCCAGCCTGTGCCAGCCTCCTTTGAATCCGGCCTGTGCCAGCCCAACTGCAGCATAACGACCAGACAGCCAAGTTCAAGACCAATGATTGCTACCTGACGGATGAGCCCTGAAGAGACAGAGCCACTTCTTCAAACCAGCCACATGAGATCAAGATAAAGGCCTTATCCACTTGCACAGTGCAGGTCGCCTGACGTTAAGTATAGGCTATTGTCGTTGATAGGTGTAGTTTAACTTGTAGTATATTGTGCTTGCATGTCGAAGTAAATAAACCTTCTTTGAACTTGAACTGACTAACTGGTTGTGTGGTCATTTGACCAATATAGGGAAATCCTTGTGGTTCAGTTAGAGAGAAATAGAAACACCCACAGTATTGGCGACGCTGTTGGGCCATAACATCATAAAAAGAGCCTCAGTATCATATTGGCGACTCTAAAGAGCAACAGGGGCTATAGGCAATACGTGAAGGGCAATATTTGGTATGGGATTCACCGAAGGGCCATGGGTTGTATGGGATCATAAGTTGTCATGGGCCATGAGGTGCCATGGATAGGGCATGGGGAGTGTGCAGGATGAGGGAGGAAGGTCTTTCTGTTTTTATTATTACTGGGACAAAGTCACATAGCACCGAGACTGGCCTTTTAGACAGTGCGCCTCCACATTTGTCAGCCAGTGCGGCTGCCTCCAAACTTTATCCTGGGTCCGTTGGCCCTACTGCAGCCCACACCCCACAATGAAAATCCTGCCTTTTCTCCCAAGGTGGACGAGTCCAAACTGGGAACTTTCCTGACCATACTACCTGCCTCAGGATGAAAATGCAGCCCATTGTGATTAAAAAGCCACAGGATTTTTTCAGTTGTCTTATTGTCTGGGACTAGCGACAAATCTCCTGAATTTTCTACTTATAAATCTAATTTTAAGCAAGTTAGTTATTTCTTGTCACAAATTTCCATATTGAAGATATTGGAGGAAAACAATCCTTATAGTGCAGAGAAAGACCATTCAGCCCATCGAGTCTGCATCGACACTGAAAAAGTACCCTACCGAGACCCATCTCCTCCCACCCCACCCTATCCCTATAACCCCATAACTCCACCTAATCTGCACATCTTTGGACAGTAAGGGGCAATTTAGCGTGACCAATCCATGGGGCGGGGGGGGGGGGGGGGGGGGGGGGGGGAATTCAACAGGAGACCCAAAAATGGGTTTCACACAGGCATGAAATTACAACAGGATCTTCCGATGCTGCGCGCCGTGGCAGATCAAGAATCCCACGTGCAAATGTCAGGACTTACCTGAAGGAGGCCTGGACCCTGAAACGCTGCTGCAGTGGGTGGAGGGAAGTATCCATCAGGCGGATCTTCCAGCTTCAGTCCCTACCCGGATATGATGGCAGAATGCATACTATCAAGCCCGCCCCGCCATGGAATACAGTGTGAGACCCCCAATGTATAATTAATTACTTGGGGATTGAAGATATGGCATGGGTTACTGTGAACCTCCACAGCGGGAAACACTCCCCATCTATACCACTGCTGCAGGACCTCAGCCCAGATGGGAGAATTTCACCCTTCTTCTTGGGCAGGGTGGAGGAACTGAGGGGGTGACCAGTATGTCCCCCTCAGCCCTTTGTTTATTTTGTGTATCGACTTTCTGTCCTTAATGGAACACAGATCTCTCCTTTAGCAGAATAGCTCCCCATCACACGGTGCATTAATCCTGTTCTTATAGCAAATCATCCAACCTTTAATGAGCAGTATCAAGGGAGATTCCATGGTAATATATTAAAATGATGTAACAGCATGCTCCCACTTCACAATATGGGCATATTTTCTTACATATGCAAAACATTTGTTTTTAAAAAGTGAAACAACATTTACTTAATACTGGCTTTTGACAAAGATTGGCAAGCTCTTTCCAATTTACAATGTTCTGTAGCCAAACTACAAAAAGCTCTGGAAGGCAAAGCTGGACAACATTAAGTCCAAGGACCCTGGGCAATTACAACAAATGTTGAAACCCAGAAGCAATGGAACTACCAGTGTTTAAGCAAAGCAAATGGCAAAGAAAAATAAGGAATTAATGTCAAAGCTTCACAGCCACAGCCCCATCTAGCATCCTCTTCTCTCATCCCAGTCCTCTCCACTGAGTCAATTCCCCCGTCCCTATGAGGGCAGCTTACCTCATTGCCAGGTCAGAGCCCCTTTTCAACTCCTCACAGACCAAGATTTTCCCCCTCCCCAACCAACTGCAGTTCTCCACACAGAGTAATCCACCTCCTGCCTCATTTTCCCTGTTACAGTCAACCCCTATCCGCATTTCCCAAAACACCCCTTCGCCTACTTCCACTCCTCAACTGATGGCTGACTGTCAAATATTCCGAACCTCTGCTGCACCCAATATGTCTGAATTCTCCATACTCAGCACTAATCAATTTCATACGCTCACTCCAGAATTGAATAACGGTACAGTCTTTTCAGCATTGGCTCTTGTTCATATGAATCGTCGAAGTTTGCTTTAGAATTCTGAGATAAATAAAGAAAGCAAATGGTTTAGAAATTAGCATAACATATGCTCCTCCGAATCATTCCATCCTGTGGTCTTTGACTTGTGGCAGTTTTAACTGTGCTGAAACTATAGCTGCAAGAGATATCTGTGGGGTTCAACTAGCATAAATATATACATCATGTTGTTTTATCTTAGGAAATGTTGCACGGTTTTAATTTTATGTCATAATTTCATCCACAGATTTCTCTGCCGATATGGGTGGCACGGTAGCACAGTGGTTAGCACTGTTGCTTCACAGCACCAGGGTCCCAGGTTCGATTCCCGGCTTGGGTCACTGTCTGTGTGGAGTCTGCACGTTCTCCCCGCGTCTGCGTGGGTTTCCTCCGGGTGCTCCGGTTTCTTCCCACAAGTCCCAAAAGACGTGCGTGTTAAGTGAATTGGACAATCTGAATTCTCCCTCAATGTACCCGAACAGGCTCCGAAATGTGGCAACTAGGGGCTTTTCATTGTAACTTCATTGCAATGTTGCCTGTGACAATAAAGATTATTATATTATTATTATAGATTTCAGGCCGCACCATCAATGTGCAGGACGGGGCTTACAAACAACACGATGTGGATGTGAATGTTTAGTTTCAGTGTCAATCTCAGCTGGGAGATCCATCAACTTGCAGGGTGCACTGAGAGCCTTCCTTCTGATCTTGGGAACACTTTTGCCCCTTTAAGATCCTTGCTTCAGAACTGCTGGCATCTCCTCGTTCCCATTGTCCGGCTCCCTATTTGCTGGTGACAATCCACGCAGAGGCCTTCGTACACACGCAATGAGCGCAAATCCAGCAACATGGATCAGGCCTAGAGTGGATACAGAAAGTCAGGTGCAAATCCCATCGTCACACCAAAGAGGAGAAGCCATCCTGAAAGGTCAAATTAATTTAACAATGATGGTGTCAATAGTGTTGGAAACCTAACTCATTTTGTTGGGTGGGGGGTGGTTAAAGGTATGTTTTGCTGATAATTAGTTTCACGTTAAATCTGCAAATAGCAGAAAAATGTAAGAATAGTAACAGGATAGTTCAAATAGAGCCCGACTGGGAGGATGTTCAAATGGAACCTGGAACAAAGACTTAATACAGGGGCCAGGGGTGTGTTTAATTAATGGAACTGTGGGAGCTCTAAACCATGCATTAAGAGCGACTGTGAATCTGCAGCTGCAAATGAAGGTCTGATGATCTATTAGTCATTCTCCCCGAGTTTCATTATAGTTTAAAATCTCAGCTTTTGTTACAAAAGGTCACTGCTATTTGAATATATGTAGAAGGTACAACAAAGCTCTAACATTTTTGATACCTTCATAAAAGAACTGAGAAGCTAATTATCAATTATTGGAAACTCCCAAAGATACTTCGCTTAATTATGAATAGGCCACCAGAGTTAAATAGAGATATATGCCACAGGAGTAATTAAACCAATGCTTGAGGATATACGATAATGCAAGCTAGAGTCAGTGTCTGATTTATTAAAGTAATAAAATTAAGTAGTGATGAATGGTCATAAGAAGCATACCATTGCCTGGTTTTGCATTTAATATTGTGAGTCACTTAGGAAGTATGTTGTGTTTTGGGATCTTTTGACATTTTACCCCAGAAAGAAGTTGAAAAAAAGTTCCTGGGCGCGATTTAATGAAAAATAATATGCATGAATAGCAGGCTGTTTCTCGGAGCCTGCAGCACCGGGAACGATACCGCTATTTGCTACTTAACGGGACTTTTCTTTAGGGGCCTCCGTGAGTAACCCCCCCCCCCCCCCCCCCCCGCCGATGCCGCACTTACCTCACCTTGCCTTAGCTCACCTCTCGCAAGATTTAACTGCCTCGTCACTGTCGTGTTGGGTGCTCTGCTACACAGACGAACCAACACGGTTGCGGATGATACAACTCAGTTTTATTACGAACAATATTTACAATGATAAACTGGTTACTGTGGTTCGTTCATTACCCTTGAATCTGTGGACCTATCCCTAACACTATCTTGGAGTGGCATTCAGCACATGGTGGATGTCTGAGTGGCTTGCTGTGAGCTCTGTGCCCTAAGCTGTCTCCTGCTGGAATGAGCGGGAAGTGTTGTGTTCCCCGTTTTATAGTGTGTATGCTCTTGCCTGTGATTGGCTGTGATGTTGTGTGTGTATTGATTGGTCCGTTGATCTGTCCATCAGTATGTATGTATGTTTGCACCATGATGTTTACCTGAATATCATGACATCCCCCCTATTTTACAAGAACATGTGCCTATTTGGTTATAAATAAATATGTGTACTGAGTGCAGCTGAATATGTGTGTGTGCAATATCTACAGCATGTACATGAGGCTAAACTATATACATGGGGTGATGTCAGGTGCGACATAGCAACGAGGTTGTACCATAAACAAAACAGGTGGAAATGTTAAACGTCAAAACAAACTCTTGTAACGACAAGGAAAAAGAGAAACATATTAACACAGTGGTATGATACATCATTGAGTTCAATGTTCAAACAGGCTCATAAGTCCAGCCTAGTAGGTGGGTGACGAATTTGGGTTGACCGCCTCAAGGGTGGGTCAGGATTCACCGGCTGAGGAATGGGCCCGGCCACGGGCGACGACGGAATGGGCATGGTGGCAGGAAGCTCCATGAAGTCGACATCAGGAACAACAGGAGGGCGTGGCACCAGTGTAAGTTCCCGTAGCGAGCGTGGAAGTAGGCGAAGAGCCCGGCGATTGCGCCTGCGAATGGACCCAGCAGGCATGCGAACCAGGAACGAGCGGGGAGCCACGCGTCAGAGAACTTTGGCAGGTGCTGACCAGCCACCTTCTGGTAGGTGGATGCGGATGTCGTCCCCAGGTGCCAGGGCGGGAAGATCAGTTGCCCGTGTGTCATGTGCCACCTTCTGGCGAACGCGCTGCTGTCGCATCCTGTGCAGTACTGGAGCATGGTTGGTTGTGGGGACCAGAATGGATGGCACAGTGGCCCTGAGGGTGCGACCCATTAACAGCTGGGCTGGTGAGAGGCCAGTGGCTAGTGGGGCCGAGCGATAGGCTAGCAGGGCTAAGCAGAAATCCGATCCGGCAGCAACAGCCTTGCCGAGGAGCCGCTTGACGATGTGAACGCCCTTCTCCACCTTTCCATTGGACTGGGGATGCAGAGGGCTGGACGTCACGTGTGTGAAGCCATGCGAAGCAGCAAAGAAGACCATTCCTGGCTGGCAAAACATGGCCCATTGTCCGACATGACAGTAATCGGAATGCCGTGGCGAGCGAAGGTGTCTTTGCAGGCCCTTATGACAACGGACGATGTCAAATCGTGCAGGCGTATGACCTCTGGATAGTTTGAAAAGTAATCTATGATGATTACATAGTCCCTGCCGAGCATGTGAAAAAGATCCACACCCACCTTCGCCCAGGGGAACGTCACCAGCTCATGGGGCTGAAGCGTCTCAGGAGGTTGCGCCGGCTGAAACCTTTGGCAGGTGGGGCAGTTGAGCACCATATTGGCAATGTCATCACTGATGCCCGGCCAGTATACCGCCTCTCGGGCCCTCCGTCTGCACTTCTCGACCCCCAGATGGCCTTCGTGTAGTTGGTCGAGGACCAGCTTGTGCATGCTGTGTGGAATCACAATCCGGTCCAGCTTTAGGACACCATCAATGACGGCCAAGTCGTCCCGGACATTGTAGAACTGTGGGCACTGTCCTTTGAGCCACCCTCCCGTCATGTGGCGCATCACACGTTGTAGAAGGGGGTCAGCCGCAGTCTCCCGGTGAATACGGGCCAGACTTGAGTCATCGGCTGGCAGATTTGCCGATGTGAAGGCCACCTGCGCTTCGACCTGACAGACGAACCCCTCCGAGTCGGGCGGTGTGCTCACTGCTCTAGATAGGGCATCCGCAATGATATGGTCCTTTCCCGGGGTGCAGACCAGTTGGAAGTCGTACCTCCTGAGTTTGAATAGGATGCGCTGGAGGCGAGGGGTCATCTCATTCAGGTCCTTATGTATGATGCTGACCAGGGGGCGATGGTCAGTCTCAACGGTAAACTGGGGGAGACCATACACGTGGTCATGGAACTTGTCTATTCTGGTTAGCAAACCCAGGCACTCCTTTTCGATCTATGCGTAGCGCTGTTCTGTGGGGGTCATGGCCCGCGAGGCATAGGCGACCGGGGCCCATGATGCAGTGTCATCCCGCTGTAGGAGTACCGCCACAATCTGGGATCAGTCGAAATTTTAGTGTCACGAGATGTGTCGAAAAACGCCAATACCGGGGCTGTGGTGAGCTTAAATTTGAGCTCCTCCCATTCCTTCTGGTGTGCGGGCAGCCACTGGAACTCCATGGACTTCTTGACTAGGTGGCAAAGAGCCGTCGTGTGGGAGGCAAGGTTGGGAATGAACTTCCCCAGGAAGTTGACCATGCCTAGGAAGCGTAGCACTGCTTTCTTGTCTGCCGGCAGCGGCATGGCTGTAATGGCGCTCACCTTGTCTGCATCCGGACGGACCCCTGACCGGGATATGTGGTCCCCCAGAAACTTCAGCTCGGTTTGGCCGAAAGAACACTTGGCTCGGTTGAGGCGCAGGCCGTTTTCCCGTATCCGCGCAAAGACGCGCTGGAGACGATTAATGTGCTCCTGTGGTGTGGTGGACCAGATGATGATGTCGTCAACGTAGACGCGCACCCCTTCGATGCCCTCCATCATCTGTTCCATGAACCTGTGAAAGACCTTGGATGCCGAGATGATGCCAAACGGCATTCTGTTATAGCAGAACCTGCCGAAAGGAGTGTTGAAGGTGCACAGCTTCCTGCTGGACTGGTCCAGTTGGATCTGCCAAAAACCCTTCGAGGCATCCAGCTTTGTAAAGATTTGAGCCCGGGCCATTTCGCTCGTGATCTCTTCCCGTTTGGGTCTGGGGTAGTGTTCCCTCATTATGTTGTTGTTCAGGTCTTTCGGGTCAATGCAGATCCGGAGTTCGCCAGAGGGCTTCTTAACACACACCATGGAGCTGACCCATGGCGTGGGCTCCGTGACCCGGGATAGCACCCCTTGGTCCTGGAGATCCTGCAGCAAAAATTGGTCTCAATCCAGCAACATAACTAATACAGGGAGAAAAGTGGAGCTAATTATCACGGTCCATGTAAAAAGAAACATAAGTGTGGGATGAATTTTTGGAATTAAAACCTAAATATGAGAATCCAACTTCCGTCAGCTTGGCCAATGAGTTAGTCATATATCCACACTACAATGGGTGAGTGCTGAGGGTACTGTTCATCAGAAGAATGTACAGTTTGACATGGGGTCCTGTTATAGTGGGCAGAATTTTCCATGGTGGGAAAACCAGCGTGCCCCCCCCCCCATGTCACAAATGACTTTCCTTGCCATATTGTACAGCACTCTGTATCAAAGAATCTGCAGGAGGACACAGGGAACCCCCACACCCCAACCCTCTGACGGATAGGAGGAAATCCTCCCTCAATGGATCTCTCAGAGGGCTCCCCTGGCACTGCCCCGGAACTGTGTCTTGGGGAAAGTGCCAGGGTACTGCCATGTCCCTCTCCCCGTGTGCCTGTGTGCCCCGGGCGGGTTCCCTCCACCTGGTTCCTGTTTTTAAAAACTTGATGTAAACCTCGCCGACGTGATGTCATGTTGGCAAGGGGGGAGATCCCAGTGTGGAGCAAACATATGGCAGGAATGCCCTTTAATAACATTATCATTTAATTGGACTTCCAGTGGCGGCCAGGGTACTTTGTTTTTGGCCCTTTTCGTCCAGTTTATGGGTGATGTTTGGGAGGAAATTTGAGTAGTTCAATGGGATAAGGTCCCATTCCGCAGTTACCACAGGGTATCTTTATATGTGGATGATCTGCTTCTGTAAATAATGGACCCACTCGCAAATGTAGAGGAGATGATGAAGCTACTTAAGAGTTTTGGCTCCTTCTCGGGTATAAGCTGCATCTGGGCAAAAGTGTATACTTTCCAGTGAATCCCCCAAGGAGGGGAGCTGGTCTGGGGAAGTTGCCATTTCACTGGCCAGGAGAAGCTTCCGTGAATTTGGGTGGGTCACGATTGGGCCTCACTCCACAAACTTAACTTTGCTAGTCTGGTGAATGGGGTCCAAGGCCAACTTAGAAAGGTGGGATGTCCTCCCTCTGTCCTTGGTGGGCAGGGTGCAGACGGTGAAAATAAATGGTGTCCTGAGGTTTTTGTTTTTTCCTCAGTGTCTCCCAGTCTATCTCTCCAAAGCTTCCTTTTGTAGGGTCAATAAAATGGTATCCTCCTTTATTTGGGTGGGCAAGATTTGTAAGACGTTTCTACAGAGAGAGAGGCATTTGAGGGGTTTGGCGCTACCTAATTTGGTATTTTATTATTGGGCTGCAAATATTGAGAAGATGCAGGACTGGTTAAGGATCCAGATTCTATATGGGGACCAGGAGTAGGCAGGCTCACGTCGAAGTTCGAGTCTGAGCTGACTGGTCACTGCGCCGCTTTTATTTTCCCCTGCAAGATTCACCACGAGCCCAGTAGTGGTGGCCAGTTTGAGGATTTGGAGGAAGTTTAGGCAGCATTTTAGGCTGGCTCCATGTCAACGTTGGCCTCGATTTGCAGGAACCATTTGTTTGTGCTGTCTGGCTTGGACTTGTTTTTCAAGGCTTGGGGGAGAGAAGGGTTGGAGAGGTTTGGGGACATGTTTATTGATGGGAGGTTCACCGGTATGGATAAGTTGTTGGAGAAGTTCCAGCTCCCGAGAACTAATGTATTTTGGCATTTGCAGGTTCGTGATTTTTAGCGCAAGGAAATTCCTTCATTTCCCCTGGCACTTTCACCCTCGCTCTTGGATAGGGTCTTGTCTTTGGCTGAGTTGGGTGAGCGGAGGATTTCAGATATCTATGGCCGGATCCTGGCAACAGAGCAGTCTTTGTTGGAGGAAGTAAAGAGAAAGTGGGAGGGTGAACAGTGTAAAAAGTTTTTGTTTTATTAAGCTTTTGTCATTTTATACAAAAATCAAAACACCCATCATAACCATAAAAAAAACAATAAACTAATCTACGCAATGCCCCTGCAAAATGAGCACTCCCCCTATGTAATTTCTCACCCCCCCCCCCCCCCCCCCCTCCACCACCTCTGTCTAGCCGCTAACAGTGCCCAATTCTTTGAAATAAAGTATAAATGGTTGCTTTCTGCGGTAGAACCTTACAATTGACCCCCTCACGGTGAATTGTCCTTCTCAGGGGTGCAAAAATGCCTTTAAGTCCCCTAGCTATGCTGAGGCACTAGGTGGCGTTGGCAACTTCCAATTCAACAGGACCTACTTCCGAGCAACCAACGCCACCCCCGTCCGCAACTCCGGCACCACGAAGACCCCAAATCTAGCCACTAAAGGACAGGGCTGCATCTCAATGTTCAGAATCGGCAATGTGATGCTGAAAAAAGAAACCCCAAAACCCACAAGCTTGGGACAGGACCAGAACATTTGCATATGCTTTTTAGGCCCTCTCAAACAGCGCGCGCACCTATCCTCAAACCCCGCAAGGAAATGAGCCATTCTGACTTTAGTGAGGTGCGCCCTAAACACTTCCTCGAGCTGGATCAGCCTCAACCTCGCACAGGGTGACGTGGTGTTCACCCAAGAGGAGGGCTTCACTCTACATCTGCCTCTCTAATTTAGGCCCCAGCTCCTCCTCCCATTTGGCCTTCACCTCCTCCGCCGAGACCAAATCCTCCCCCAGGATCTGTCTATATATGCCGATGTACCAACCTCCCCGAACAGAAGCCGGAATGTGGCGACTAGGGGCTTTTCACAGTAACTTCATTTGAAGCATACTTGTGACAATAAGCGATTTTCATTTCATTTCATTTCATGTACTACTCTCTTCTGACCCCAAATAGGAATGGATCCTCTCCAGCATGAAAGATGGAGGCGCCACCGGGAATGCTGGAAAGATCCGTCGAACAAAACTTAATACCCCAAGGTGCCTAAATGCATCTGAGCCCAAGATCCCGAATTTCTCTTCCAATTCTTCTAGGCTGGTGAATGGCCCCATCCAGGAAAAGATCACACACTCTTTCCAGCCCCTTCCCCTTCCACACCTAAAATGTAACATCCAACCTTTCCGGTTTGAACAGGTGGTTAACACAAATGGGGGCCAGCCTTGACACTGACCCCAGCTTGAAATGTTGACAGAATTGCCTCCATACATTTAAAGTGGAAACAACAACTGGGTTTAATGAGTACTTTGCTGTAGCAAATGGAAGAGAGACCATCACCAGTGCCCCCAGTCTAGACCCTCTACACGTCCCAGACTCCAGCTGCACCCAGGTAGACCTGGGTCTGGTTTTTGATGACGGGGTGCGGAGTGAGGCTCTTCACAGGTTCAACTCCACATCCTCTTGTGCTCAGCTCAGCTTGATCCAGTTCAAGATGGTGCACAGTGCACACTTAACCAAGGCACAGATGAGTGGTTTCTTCTTGGGTGGAGGATAGTGCGATCATTGTGTTCGGGCAGTATATTCCAAGCTTTTTTCCCAGGACCCACTTTTGTCAACTGGCTGACTTTCGAGACCCACACCAGCTGAACTTTGTAATCCATGCCGGCCGACTTTTGGGGCCCATACCACGTTCGCTTACCTTTAATCTGACAGGTGAGCCTGCTTGGTCCTCATGATCTCACTCCATGGCCTTTGTATCCTCTCTGAGGGTGGGTGAGACAGGAGTAAGGAAGTGCGCCCTTGGCTGCATTGGTGGAGTGTAAGGTCCACTGGAGCAGTGGAGCACATAGAAGAAAGACATGCCCCCCTCTCTCTCTGTGCCTGTCTCTCTCTCTGTCTTTCTTGCACCCCCCCCCCCCCCATGTCTGGCTATCCATAATCATTTCCGTTTCGCTCTCTCCCGATCAATGTTCATCTCCCTACAAGTTACTCTGCATCTCCCACCATGTCTGATTGGCATTATCTTCACTCCTGTGCCAATATTTTCCCCTTCCAATGCCTCTCTTATGCATTGCAAATCTTTTTTCTCCAGGGTTTCCCTTAATGTGTGACTCCTTTCCCTGTTTTTCCCTTTATCACCAGGAATTTATTTGTTTTCTTTGTTTCTCTTTGTGTTGCTCTCTGGCCCAGTCACTCCCCCACTCCTTGTTCACCGTTCTCATTTTTCCCTTTGCCCAAATGACTCGTTGAATTTTCTGTGCGTGTCTCTGTTGCCAATTTTGTTTTTCTTCCTCCAGCATCATGTCTGTTTCAATTGCTTCACCGCTCATATATATCAAAGTAGAATTAGCGTTACAAAGGTACGTAGGGAGATCGACACAGAGATATTGAGAATTAGTGATATAGACATACAGAGATGGAGTTAGGTTATTCCCTCTTAACAATACATGGAGTAGTATTACTCAGCGATGTGAGTGTAAATAGAACCCGAAGTGAAACAAATTACAGACTGTCATAATATACACCAGTATATCATGGTGCAGATACACACACACTGATGGACACACAGCGGGACCAATCAACACCGCAGCTAAACACCCAGTTAGAGCACACGCACTATAAAGACAGGGGGCATCAGAGTTCCCGCTCATTCGAGATACAGCCTCCTAGTAGGACAGAGCTTACAGCTTGCAACACAGATCGTCACCATGTGCTGAGTGCATAGACTGGTTAGGACAAGGCATAGGTCTTTAGTTCAATCTAATATCGTGTTAACCCACAGTGAAAGTATGTTCAACAGTTTCTGACTTAATAAAATAGTGTTGCACTATTTTAAGTGTTGGTAACCTGTATGTGTTCCACGGATCCCGAGCACCCAACACATCACAGACCTTTGTAACAAGGATTAACAACTCACTCACGCCACTTGCTTTCTCTCTGGTATGTGGGCATTGCTGTTCACAGTTCCGGTTAGATGACAGTGTGCAGCTGTTTTAAAACAGCTTGGCCGGGTGTGCTGCGAATTGTAGAGCTTTAATCATCAACAATATCACTGGGATCTTTGGGGAATACCGCCGTGACCCTCAGCTCCCTGGCCCTTCTGACACCCACCCGTGACCCATCCGCGGGTCGCCGTCTGCACTTTGAAAAGCCCTGTGCTAGGGGGCCGGCAAATCATACACACATGATTTGGTCTTGCTCTAAAATTGCAAGCTTCTGGGTCTCCCTTTTTAGCACCATGTCGGGGATTCTGGATATTAAGCTGGAGATGTGCCGTTGGTGGCTACTTTTGGTGTATCAGACTCACCGGCGCTGTTGACAGGGGTGAAAGCGGACGTCCTCACCTTCACTTCGTTAATAGCCCAGAGGTGAGTTCTACTCAGGTGGAGGTCCCTGGTACCGCCCAGTGCCTTGGCCTGGCTGAGTGGTCTGATGTAATGTTTAGAACTTGAAAAGGTCAAATAAACCATAAGGGGTCGATGGAGGGGTTTAACTCGAGGAGACAGCCTTTCATTTCCTTTTTCAGGGTATTAGACACCATCAGTTGCTGGGGGGGGGGGGTTGTTAAATTTTGTTTGTTCCTGTTGGGTTGGGGTTGGGGGGTAGATGGGGGTGGGCTTATTTTGCAAAGTATGTTATTGTTTTGTTTTACTTTGTTATAATGAAAACTTTGCTGATTAAAAATACTTAAAACATTATAATTTATTTAAATGATGTTCTTGACCATTTTGTACTCTTATGATATTTTGTGCCCATATCACCGTTTGCGTTCATGGCGAACACAGGCGCAAAATCACGACAACGAGTTTATCTTCACAATGATAATTATAATCGCCAGCAGTGTTGTTTCCCTTTGCCTGATATTTCCATCACGACAAAGTGTAATACGCAGCAAATTGGATATCTATGCTTGGTTTCCCAAACTGTGTTCCTTATTGACTAATGTCTGCCCTCACAGTTTTGTGGCTTTTAAGTGCATTTCTGCCTCACAGTAAATTTTAGACTTGTTTGCAATTATATCCCATTCAGTATGAGTCCAGAACAAGAGGCATAGCCTTAAACTTAGAGAATGGTCCTTCTTGGTGATGTCAGGAAGTTCTCTTTGTACAAAAGAGCAGTAGAAGTAACGCTCCCCAGAAAAGCAGTTGAGACTAGGTTGATTGAAAATATCAAACTGAGATTGACGGAATTTTGTTAGGTGAAGGTATTGACGGTAACATAACCAAAGAAGATAGGTGGGATTAAAATACAGAGCCATGATCTAAGTGAATGGTGGAAATGACTCAAGGGGTGGAATGGCCCACACCTATTCATACATTTCCTCTTTGTGCTAAGATTCAGGTCAGCGATTAGTAGAAATTTCAGATTTTATTTTGATAAGCTAGAAATGCTGCAGCCAACAGTAAGGCCATCACTGCTACACCGGCTAAGAGCAGCTAACACAGCAAAAAACAGGAAGCAAATGTGTTTAAACATCATTAGAAATCATAGAGCCTCATTACACTGACTCAAGTTCAGCTCACATTATTATACTTCATTTTCCATTCAAGGTTAGAGTGTCACTTTCCCTGGTCCTGTTCCATATTTTTTAAGTGTTATTTAGACTCCACATGTTGTTTGTTATTAATGTCAATCTTTTTGATTATGATCATTACATATTGCTAGGTCAGTATTGATCAAAAGACTCACATGATCCCAGTTCTGTATTGTACACATATTTATTATTCATTAGGTACTAATGCATACGTTACTCTTTGAGTCTGGGCTGTTATTTAATTCTGAGAATGGGCAGAGGTGGCATCAATACTGCATTCAAATTGTTTACAAACTGCATGTACTGCCGCTGAACCTTGTAATACTCTCTGGTGGCTTACTGGCTTTTGCTGATAAGGGACAGAGACAAATGCTTGAATGTTTAATGTTTCATTAATAATTAATTATGAATACATCAAGGAAAACCAAATAGATGTTTTGTTGCGCCTATCTGCAGGTTGCCACAACAGCATTACATTCAGAATGGCTGAAGTAGCCTCGTTTGTTTTCACAATATTTTGTTTTCCAAATGTTCTCCTTTCTGTCTCCTCTGATGAGATCTATTTTCTTAATTCCGGTATATTTTCCGTCACCATTTTTATTTTGTTCCTTCTTTTCTTATTCCATTCGCTTTTCATAGCACCTTGTTAATTGGAGCAGTTTTGCGTCTTAATTAGTTCAGTTTGGAATTACATAGATAATATTTTGCCAACAAATTGCCAATGAAGATGCTTAATTAAATATATTTCAGCCACCTCAAAGGGGCTGGCATTTTCCATGTAGCTGGATGTTGCCATATCCAGCTGTAGACCCATTTCTCAGAATGATACCCACCTGCCCTGGAGAGAAGCAGGGCCAAATGGTATCACTGGTAGTATTCCACGTCCATGATCAATTGTTTAATCAGTGTGTTGCTGCAGCTACAAAACAAATTGCATTCACCATAATTTTACTGGCTAGTTACATGAAGCAACAAGTGGATCAAACAACAGTACAACAAATTTTAAGGACAAGCAGTTTGGATTGGTGGTGTAAAGGCATCTTGATCAATAACCTATCATTAAGTATATTCCATTTTCACTGCTGCTGTTCAGTTTTCTGATCCATTGCTTCCTAATTATCACCCACAGTAAATTAAGCCACCAACGGGAAAATAGTGGACGCTTTCAATCTCACAATTGGAAATGACCCATTTGACTAATGCAAATGAGTCAAACCATGCCATTAAAATAGCAAAGTTGTTAAAAAAACTTGGGCTACTGTGATCAACAGAATTGGCACAGTTCTAAAATATTGCATGCCACACTTCCATACTTGGCAAAGAAGGAGGAGAATGCAGTGGTACTGCAAGAAATGCAAAACATTAAAGCAAAACAAAAACAGTTCGATGATAGAGTGTCTCGAACTTTGCCACACTTTTATTCATGTGTAACTCTGCTCGCGATCTACCATGTTGCAATGGTAATGCTTTGTAACTAACACGAGATATGGATCAATTTGGCTTTCCATTGCTGTTATGATTGTTTCATAATATGTGCATTTGTTTCATTAAGATCTTTGGGTTCTGTGCCTTTACGAGCATCAGCATTTTTTTGTTTCACACATACCATGGAATTTACCCCATTGGTAGGTTCTTCTATCTTCTTGATAACTTGTGGCTTCATATCTGATGTGGGTGGTAGGGTAGAAATGAGATTGACATGCAGATTCTTCAGCAATTTCACTACTAATAGTTTGTATCAGTGCTTTAGGTAATGCATCTTCTTTAAATTGTATCTCGTTGGCGAATGGTAGTGCTCTAAAATCAGTGAACATATTGCTGAATTTGCTGATGATGTTCTCAGAATTGTTGAATTGTTGATCCAACCAATTGTGGATGCGATATACCAACTGCACTAGACCTAATTCTTCACCACCATACTCAGGTCACAAGCACCATAGTATTTAATGCTTGAACCATTATAATCTCTCAGAGATATTATGTGATTTCTTCTAATCGGCTGAATTTTTACATTTTTAAATGATCATGCTGATTAAATTGGCTTTGGCACCAGTGTCTAACTTCAATTGGACCACTGTACTGTTCACTTCAAGTGATAGCAGCCTTTTGTCCTCATCAACCTCATTTATTTTAAATGGATTATCAGTTTGCATTTTTTTAAGTGCTGGAGAATTTCTTGATGTCTCCAAAAAATTCTTCTTCTCTGTTATTACTCCAACAAACAATGATGTTTCATCACTGGAGACTGTGGCTGTATTTCTTCAAAACAGCGTCTAAGTGTTGACACCGGCGTAAACACCGGAGTGTTACATTCCGGTGTTAACGGGCCTCTTGGCCCAGTGATTCCGTGGCCAACAGGGGGCCAGCACGGCACCGGAGTGCTCCACACAGATCCGGCTGCTGATACGCGGCCGGTCCGCGCATGTGTACGACGGCCTCTTCCGCGCCGGCACTGCGCGACATGGTAGACCCATACAGCGAGCCGGCGCGGAAGAAGGTAGGCCCCCTACCCCCCAGATTGCGTGTGCCCGCCGATCGGCAGCCCCCGATCGCGGGTCTGGCCGTCGTGGAGGCCCCCCCCCCCCAGAGACTGATACCCCTGGCCCCAACCAGGACGGCCACCATAGGCGTGATGCTGAGCTCCCACCGGGTGGAACCATATGTGAACCATGCCGGTGGAACTTGGCTGGTCGACCGCAGAGAATCACCGCGGGGCCTCTTTCAATGGCCCCCGACCGACACCGTGTCGACGCGCACGCGCTACTGCCGCCGATTCTCCAGTCGCCAGACGTTCGCATCCCGGCGTCGGACCCGATCGCGGGTCTGACGCCCCATTTGCCACCCCCGCGCCGAGCGTGATTTCGGCGGGCAGGCTCGGAGAATCCCGGCCTGTGTCTTCCACTGTGCTGACTGATCTGAGGTTGAGCTCAGAGTAACAATTCTGCGCAAAGTGATTTTTTTCCTTTGCATTTGGAACAAAACTTGCCAAATGCTGGAAACTGTCTTAATTTGTACCTTTGATCACATCTTTTATACAGAAATACTTTGTCCTGATCTTTAACCTGTTTGTTGGTGTGCAAGGAGCTGCAGGAACTTTTCCACCTTATTTTGGAAGTTTCCAGCCTCTTTGGAAGAAGGACAGCAACTGGAGTGCTTTCCTCAAAGAAGGAACTGCCCTTACTGAGAAACATTGTAGAATGCTGTGATGCTAGCTTGTGAGCCTGACAAATCTAAACTGTCAGCTCCGATTCCCTCAGCAACCGTTCCCTCAGCTTATTTGCATTCACACCAAACACAATTTTGTCCTGAATCATGGAAAATCATGAAACAAAATTACAGGTTTTAGTTTTTACACTTTAAATCAGTGATGAAATGATCGATGGACTCTTCTGTCTTCTGTAAACGTGATCTGCAACACATAGCGTTCATAAATGTCATTCTTTCTGGGGGTACAATGTTCTTCAAATCTTTGAATTACTTCGTTAAAATTTTTACTATCTTTATCGTTTGCAAATTTAAACGGATTAAACTCAGCAATTGTTTGGGCCCTGCCACTGTTAGAAGTATGTTAACTAACATACTCCTGACTCTAACATTCACTTATATACTAATGAGACTCCGAGTGGTCAGTTGGTGAATTACAACACAACCATGATATCACTACACCACCTTCTCCATCTGGAACCTCACTCTCTTACCCACCAGTATCGCTACCCCCCCCCAGGCACTACTATCAAAGCCCCAGTGGAACACCTAACTCACCCAGCCTTTCCAAAGTCTCACCTGGTCCTTCACCCTCAGATGGGTCTCTTGCAACAGTACTACATCGGATTTCAAGCTCTCCAAATGCGAGAAGACTCTCGCTCGTTTCACCGATCCCCCCCAGTTCTCGCGCATACCACGTCACCACCTGGACCAGTGGTCTCTCCTGCCCCTTCTATCCTTCATTGCTGCTATTCCTGGCCCCACCCGAAAGGTGAGACCCAGCCATACCCCATTCCCAGAAACCACCCCAGCCGCTTTTCGCGAAACCACCTCACCCACCATCCTGCCACCATTCACACATCCAGGCCCATCAAAGCCTCTCCATACAGATTTCAATAGCCTTGGCACTCCCGCCATCTCCCTAATTAGCCCTTGCCTACAGGCACTTAGACAGATAAGGACTAATTAGGGAAAGTCAGCATGGCTTTGTAAGGGGAAAGTCATGTCTCACAAATTTGATTGAGTTTTTTGCAGGGGTAACCAAGGAGGTAGATGAGGGCAGTGCAGTCGACGTTGTCTACATGGACTTTAGCAAGGCCTTTGACAAGGTACCGCATGGTAGGTTGTTGCAAAAGGTTAAATTTCACGGAATCCAGGGTGAGGTAGCCAATTGGATACAAAATTGACTTGATGATCGAAGCGAAAGGGTGGTTGTGGAGGATTGTTTTTCAAACTGGAGGCCTGTGACCCACGGTGTGCCTCAGGGATCGGTGCTGGGTCCACTGTTATTTGTTATCTATATAAATGATTTGGATGAGAATGTAGGAGGCATGGTTCGTAAGTTTGCAGATGACACCAAGATTGGTGGCATAGTGGATAGTGAAGAAGGTTATATAAGATTGCAACAGGATCTTGACCAATTGGGCCAGTGGGCCGATGAATGGCAGATGGAGTCTAATTTGGATAAATGTGAGGTGATGCATTTCGGTAGATCAAATCAGGCCAGGACCTATTCAGTTAATGGGAGGGAGTTGGGGAGAGATACAGAACAAAGAGATCTAGGGGTACAGGTTCATAGTTCCTAGAAGGTGGAGTCGCAGGTGGACAGGGTGGTGAAGAAAGCATTCAGCATGCTAAGTTTTATTGGTCAGAATATTGAATTCAGGAGTTGGGACGTCTTGTTGAAGTTGTACAAGACATTGGTGAGACCACACATGGAATACTGTGTTCAGTTCTGGTCACCCTATTATAGGAAGGATATTGTTAAACTAGAAAGAGTGCAGAAGGGATTTACGAGGAAGCTACCAGGACTTAATGGTCTGAGTTATAAGGAGAGGCTGGATAGGCTTGGACTTTTTCCCTGGAGCGTAGGAGGCTTAAGGGTGATCTTATAGAGATCTATAAAATAATGAGTAGCATAGATAAGGTAGATAGTCAACATCTTTTCCCAAAGGTAGTAGGGTCTAGAACTAGAGGGCATAGGTTTTAGGTGAGAGGGGAGAGATACAAAAGAGACCAGAGGGGAGGTTTTTTCACACAGAGGGTGGTGAGCATCTGGAACGGGCTGCCAAAGGCAGTGGTAGAGGTGGGTACAATTGTGTCCTTTAAAAAACAGGTAGACAGTTACATGGGCAGGATGGGTATAGAGGGATATGGGCCAAATGTGGGCAAGTGGGACTAGCTTAGTGATAGAAACTTGTCGGCATGGACAAGTTGGGCCGAAGGGCCTTGTTCCATTCTGTAAACATCTATGACTCTGTCTCGTTCCCATTCACTCGCCAATTTACATTTGCTAGCGAGGTCGCCGTGCCAGAGCCCCCTCCCCCACATAGAGAAAACAAACACAAAGGCCCCCCACGCCCAAACCTTCCAAACTCCCAACTCAGTAATCCCTCAAACCCAAGAGAAACAATCCCAACCAATCACCACAAACAATCCCTTCGCAAACACAACTTGAGAAGTGAGAAAAACCCAAGAAAAAATAAAAAAGATGAATACAACCAGAGTCCAAACTAATTTCAGTCCCAGTCCTTCAGCTTTCTCGAACACCTCCGCCATCACCTCCGTCTCAAAGTAGAAGCTCTTGGAGTTATGTGTAACCTTCAGATTCGCTGGGTAGACCACCCCAAACCTAATGTTGCTTTTGTACAACGCCACCTTCGCCCAACCAAAGATCGCCTGCGTACTTGCCAGCTCTGCCGTGAGATCCTCTTATATACGTACACCATCTACTTCCCACCTCACCTCTCGGTTCAGCTTCGCCCATCTCAGCACCTTTTCCTTCACCTGAAAGCTGTGGAAGCATACTATCTCAGCTCTTGGTGGCTAATTCACCTTTGGTTTCAGTCAGACTGACAGATGAGCCCTGTCCAGCTCGTAGACGGAGGGTTCCTCCTCCTCCCTCATCTTGACGAGCATTTCCGCAAAGTACCCCGGCCTCTGGCCCTCCCGTCCCTCAGCCAGCCTAAGGTCCTTAGATTCTGCCTTTGTGACCTGCTCTCCAGGTCCTCCACCTTGGCTCTCAGCCCTTTGTTACTCTCCACAACCCTCCACAGCTCCACACCCATCAGGGTGAACTGGTCGCTGTGCTGCAACAATGCCTCGTCCACCCTCTTCAACACCTCTCCTTGTTCCTGCACCGCCATCAACATCTTTGCCAGGGCCTCTTGTATCGGGCAAGAGTCTTATCCACCCACTCCTTGAGCTAGGTCATTATTTCCTTGTGATGCTTGTCAAAGTGCTTGAAAAACAGCCGCTCAAACTCCCCGCCATCACCTTGGCCAGTTTATAACTATGATGGGCACGGCCCCACTTGGCATGCCTGCTTCCGTCATTATTCCTCCCCACCAAACCTGCTGGTGGACCTTCGCTTGTCCCCTGTTTCCTTGGATTCTTTTTCTGGGTTTTCCACATCCTTTAGTTGCCTTAGACTTTCCAACAAATGGTCATGCAGAATTCTCCCCAAAAACTGGGTGTAAAGGACAAAAAAAAAAAAAACTCTAGCAGGAGCCATCGAACGTACAACGTCAAACGTCATGTCGCTGCTGGAAGCCCCCACAACATAATCATGGGTGATTTTAACATGCATATTGACTGGACTAATCAAATTGACAAGGGTAGCCCCAAGATAGATTTCATAGAGTGTATGAGGGATTGTTTCTTCGAGCAATATATTATGGAGCCAACCAGGGAGGAGGCTATTTTAGATTTAGTATTTTGTAATGAAGACAGGTTGATAAATAGTCTTGTCGTGAAGGGTCCTCTTGGGAGGAGTTATCACAGCATGATAGAATTTCAAATTCAGATTTAGCGAGAGATGACAGGGTGCCATACTAGAGTTTTAGCGTTGGGCAAAGGTAATTATACAGGCCTGAGGAAAGAGTTGGCCCAAGTAGACTGGGCACAAATAATTGACGGTTGGACAGTTGAGTAACAATGGCAGATGTTCAGGGAGATATTGAGGAATTGTAAAAGGGAGAAAAACGTTCCATGGCTAAACAAGGATGTCAAGGAAGACATAAAGGCAAAAACCCGGGCATATCATAGTGCAAAAGCTAGTGGTAAGCTGCAGGATTGGGAGAACTTTAAGGTTCAGCAAAAGGCTACTAAAAATAAAATTAAAAGAGCTAAGAACCACTAAAGGAAACTAGCAGAAAACATAAACACTGATAGCAAAAGCTTCTATAAGTACATAAAGAGGAAGAGAATAATTAAAGTAAATGTTGGCCCTTTAGAGGACAATACAGGTGAGGTAATAATAGGGAACACAGAGGTGGCGAATATTTTGCCTCTGTTTTCACGGTAGAAGATAATAAAATTTTTCCAAAAACTATAGTTAATGCAGAGGAATTTGGTGCCATAACTATCACAATGGCGACGATATTGAATAAACTAATGGGGTTAATGGCAGATAAGTCTCCGGGACCTGATGGCCTGCACCCTAAGGTATTAAAGGAGGTGGCTACAGAGATAGTGGATGCATTGGTTATGATATTTCATAATTCCCTGGATTCTGGAAGGGTCCTAGTGGATTGGAAACATGCTAATGTGATGCTCCTATTCAAAAAGGGAGAGAGGCAAAAAGGAGAAACTATAGACCGGATAGCTTGACCTCTGTGATGGGGAAGTTATTGGAGTCAATCACTAACAAGGAGATTTGTCGGCAGCACGGTAGCATTGTGGATAGCACAATTGCTTCACAGCTCCAGGGTCCCAGGTTCGATTCCGGCTTGGGTCACTGTTGTGCGGAGTCTGCACATCCTCCCCGTGTGTGCGTGGGTTTCCTCCGGGTGCTCTGGTTTCCTCCCACAGTCCAAAGATGTGCAGGTTAGGTGGATTGGCCATGATAAATTGCCCTTAGTGTCCAAAATTGCCCTTAGTGTTGAGTGGGGTTACTGGGTTATGGGGATAGGGTGTAGGTGTTGAACATGGGTAGGGTGCTCTTTCCAAGAGCCGGTGCAGACTCGATGGGCCGAATGGCCTCCTTCTGCACTGTAAATTCTATGATATGACTGAACATTTGGAAATACAAAGTTCAATCCACCATTGGCAGCATGGCTCTATGAAGAGTACGCCATGCTTGACAAACTTGCTTGAGTTCTTTGAGGACATAACCAGCAAGGTGGATAATGGAGAACCTGTGGATGTAGTGTATCTAGACTTCCAATGGCATTTGATGTGGTGCTGCATAAAAGACTGATCCAGAAGGTGAAATCATAGAACATACAATGCAGAAGGAGGCCATTCGGCCCATCGAGTCTGCACTGACCCACTTAAGCCCTCACCTCCACCCTATCCCCATAACCCAATAACCCCTCCTCACCTTTTTGGTCACTCAGGGCAATTTATCATGGCCAATTCACCTAACCTGCACGTCTTTGGACTGTGGGAGGATACTGGAGCACCCGGAGGAAACACACGCAGACACGGGGAGAACGTGCAGACTCCGCACAGACAGTGACTCAGCGGGGAATCGAACCTAGGACCCTGGCGCTGTGAAGTATCCACTTGTGCTACCGTGCTGCCCATAAAATCGAAGGGGATTGGGGGTAGAGTACTAAATTGGATTGAGGATTGGCTGACTGACAAAAAGCAGAGGGTTGAGATGACTGGGTCCTTCTCTGGCTGGCGAACTGTAACTAGCGGGGGTGCCGCAGGGGTCCGTCCTCGGACTGCAAGCAGGGACAGAGTGTAAAATACTAAAATAGGTGGGAAAGCAGGCAGTGAAGAGGAGATACAGATTTTACAGATGGTCATAGATAGGCTTTGAGATTGGGCCAAAATTTGGCAGATGGAGTTTAATGTGGATAAGTGTGAGGTTATCCATTTTGACCGAAAAAATAGAAAAGCAAATTATTATATAAATGGAAAGCAGATTCAAAGTGCGTCTGGGCAAAGGGATCTAGGTGTCTTTGTTCATGAATCATAGAAACTTGGTATGCAGGTACAGCATGTAATTAAAAAGGCAAATGAAATGTTGGCATTTATTGCAAAAGGACTGGAGGATAAAAATAGAGGAGTGTTGTTGCAATTGGCTTTTGATGAGACCACATCTGGAGTATTGTGTCTGGAGTGTAGTGTTGCTCTCCTTATTTGAGGAAGGATGAGGTGGCATTGGAGGCAGTTCAGAGGAGATTCACCAGATTGATTCCGGGGATGGAAGTGTTGACATATGAAGAGCGATTAAACAGTTTGGGCTTATACTCACTGGAGTTTAGAAGGATGAAATGAGATCTAATCAAGGTATATAAGATACAAAAAGGGATTGATAAAGTAAACGTAGACCAAATGTTCCCCCTTGTGGGGAAATCTAGGAAGAAACGCAACAGATATCGGTTGCGAGGTGGTAGATTTAGAACTGAGATGAGGAGGAATTACTTCTCGCAGAAGGTGGTGAATTTGTTGAATGCACTGCCCCATAGTACGGTGGAATCTGAGGCATTAAATGTTTTCAAGAAAGAGATAGATTCATTTCTGATTTTAAAAACGGATTAAAGGGATATGGGGAACAGGCAGGAAGGTGAATTTGAGACGAGCAAGATATAAGTCATGATCTGATTGAATGGCGGAGAAGACTCAAAGGGCTGAATTGCCTACTTCTGCTCCTAATTCCTATGTTAGAAAAGAACTTTATCAGTCCAATATCTAGCTAAGAAATATTGAGATTCAGGATCACTGAAGTACTCAGATCTTGTGGTGCAGTGGTAGCCACCCCCAATAGCACAGTGGGTGTACCTACACCACATAGACTGCAGAGGCTCAAGAAGGCAGCTTAGTCTCACCTTCTCAAGGGAAATTAGAGATGGGCAACAAATGCTGGCATAGCCAGGGAAGTCTACATCCCATAAAAATGAATTTAAAAAAATTCCCAAAGGGAAAAATAGTGTGGGTGTCAAGATATGCTTAGATGAACCCGAGGTTTCATACATGCCACCTTGTGATCTTCAATTTTGCACGGTGGATTGAGTATATACTCTATCAGACTGACATTCTGGTCATAAACCTATAGACAATTTATTTACCTTTGACCACCCATTTCTCACCTCAAAGAAACAGGGACCTGCTTGAATAGGCAAATTGAGACCCTTGGCAAATTACATTCCCCCATTTGCAATTTTCAAGTACAAACCTGCTGTATACATTTGTCCCAAACATCGAACAATCAAACCAATGGTTTTCAAAGAGACTTTTGGTAGCCACTGAAAAAATGGTGTTACAAACTTTACAATTTTTTGTCAAGTCTAGGATGAAAAATTCTGTTTTGCCACAGATGCTGCCTCACCTTCTGAGTATTTCCATCTTTTTCCTCCTGCACCCATTCCATACCTCCCGCATCCACATGAAGCCCTGGCCAGCTGCCAGCCTGATTGAGCCCTCACCTGGGATTGTCTCTCCTAATTATATGAATTAGTTATAATATATTAATTATGATTATGTAATTATACATTGCAGAAGGAAGCCATTCAACTCTTCTTGCCTGTGCTGGTTTAATGAAAGAACTATTCAATTTATTCCTTTCCCTTGATCTTTCCTCATAGCCTTGCATTTTTATCTCTTTCTACTATATATCCAAATTCCTTTTGGAAGTTGCTGTTGGATCTGCTTACACCATTCTTTCAAGCCAGTCCATCCATAAAACATTCTCCATAAAGAAACATTTTCCTTATCTCCCCTCCGGTTCTTTTTGAACGCAAAGCCTTGTTGCTAACTTTTGGTTGGTTCAATTGGCTCTGTTTTATAACCTTTGCTCTCGAGTCGCCAGGTATCTTTATGATACCGCCACGAGGTTCAAGCTCAAGTAATGATCAATACCTCAATACACCGATTAGTAAGATTCAAATCAAAGCACATTTATTATACACAGTAATCGCTACTCATGCACAAATTCTACGTCTAAGCTACTTCTACGACTAACAGGCCTATACTTAGCTTCAGACTGGCCCACCAGGTCAGGGGAACAAATAGCCTTTCGTTCGGGTTCTGAGTCTGCGGGATTCGAAGTTGGTACGGATTGGTAGCTAGGAGCGCCTATCTCGTAGCGAGCTTGACTTAAGGCTTACTGGATATCGGCGGCAGTTGAACCGGTCACGGTCAAGGTTGGTTCGTGTTGCTGAGTGACCCGGTCAAGAAGAATGATTTGAACTTGGGGGCTTCACTTTATAGTCCGCAGGGGCTTCCCGCCTTTCGGGGCGGACCCTGTACCTGGTTCCAGGTGATTGGACTTTGTTCCAATTGCTTGGTTCGATTTCTCCAATACTGGAGCGGTTCCCTAATCGATGGGCGGTCTTGAGGTGTCCGTTAACCTCTTTTGTGTTGGCTCCTGCTGGCGCCGGGGAGTCTGGCTTAGCTTTGTTTGTCCCAAATGTTGCGATTGTTCCCGGGGATCGCTCATCAGTATGTAGATGGCTGCTACATTATTATGCAGATGGCTGCTTGTATCGATGCTGTCTGGGCTTTTGCAGAGTTTAATACACAGTAACTTGCACCTGCTGGTTTCTGCCTGTGTTGGCTGAATTTCCCTTCAGCCTTTGCTGTTCTCCATTTTAAATCGGGACTTGGCCAACCCAGGTGGCTACACTCTCGAAACAGCAAAAGTAATTCTTCCTCAGCTATTTCTTAACAAGCAGGAGACCATGATAATGGACGTCCACTTAAATGATGAAAAACTATTATGGAGTCAAACTAGTCCAAACTGGCTGACTGTGGACTGTCTAACTGGGTTGAAGTAACCACACTTAACGCCCCCCCCCCCCCATGAAGAAACTTCCCACCTCCCAGCTGCCGGGCAAAAGGGCAACAATCTTTGATTCTGTTCTTCCTCATTGGCATCAGATACCAACCAAAACCACCACCCAGAATGTTCCAGTTGAGTTGGATGCTTTCACCGAATTGTTTTAAGATCTCCTGAAAACATGAAAGAGCAAAAGACAAACTGACTAAAACTAAAATCTGCAGGGGCTGAAAATCTGAAAACAAAATCAGAAAAAGCTGCAAAATACTCAGCAAGAGACTGCTACTTGGTGGGTGTTTTAAGACTGGGAAAGGTATTAGACCTGAAACCTCAATTGACTGACATTCGGTTTCTCCACAGATGCTGTCGCACCTGCTGAGTATTTCCAACTTGTTGGAAATGAGTGAAGAAGCAGCCTCCTTCAATTCCATAGGTTGGCTCTAGAAATAATGGATACGTTGGTGGTCATCCTCCAGGATTGTCTAGACTCTGGAACAGTTCCTACAGTTTGGAGGGTAGCTAATGTAACCCCACTATTTAAAAAGGGAGGTTGAAAGACAACAGGGAATTATAGACCAGTCAGCCTGACGTCAGTAGTGGGAAAATTCTAGAATCCATGATCAAAGGTTTTATATCAGATCACTTAGAAAACAGTGGTAGGATCGGCCATCGACAGCATGGATTTATGAATGGGGCTGGTTTAGCACAGTGGGCTAAACAACTGGCTTGTAATACAGAACAATGCCAGCAGCGCGGGTTCAATTCCCGTACTGGCCTCCCCGAACAGGCGCCGGAATGTGGCGACTAGGGACTTTTCACAGTAACTACATTGAAGCCTACTTGTGCCAATAAGCTATTATTATTATTATTATGAAGGGGAATTCAAGCTTGACAAATCTACTGGAATTCGTCGAGGATGCAACTAGTAGAGTTGAGGAGGGGGAGCCAATGGATCTGGTTTATTTAGACTTTCTGAAGGCTTTTGACAAAGTTCCCCAAAAGAGATTAGCGTGTAAAATTAAAGCGTATGGGATTAGCATTAGTGTATTGAGATGGATAGAAAACTGGTTGGCAGACAGGAAACAAAGAATAGGAATTAACTGGTCTTTTTCCAAATGGCAGGCAATGACTAGTGGGGTACTGCACGATCGGTGCTGGGACCCCAGTATTCACAATATATATTAATGATTTGGGAACAAAACGTAATATCTCCAAATTTACAGATGACATTAAGGTGGGTGGGGGCTATGTGGAGGATGCATACATCCCTCAGTGTAATTTGGACAAGTTGAGTAAGTAGGCAAATGAATGGCAGGTGCAGTATAATTTGGATAAATATGAGGTTATCCACTTTGGTAGCAAAAATGGAAGGCAGACTATTATCTGAATGGCCATAAATTAGGAGGGGAAAATGTATAATGTGACCTGGGTGTCCTTGTACACCAGTCGCTGCAGGTAAGCATGCAGGTGCAGCAGGTAGCAAAGAAGGCAAATGGTATCTTGGCCTTCATAGCAAAAGGATTCGAGCATAGGGATGTCCTGCTGCAATTATGCAGGGCGTTGGTGATGCCACATCTGGAATATTGTGTGCAGTTTTGGTCTCCTTATCTGAGGAAGAATGTTCTTGCTGTAAAGTGAGTGCAGCCAAGGTTTACCAGACTGATTCCAGGGATGGCAGGTCGGACGTTTGAGAAGAGAGTGAGTCGGCTAGGATTGTATTCGCTGGAGTTCAGAAAGGTGCGGGGGGGAATCTCATAGAAACCTATAAAATTCTAACAGGGCTTGACAGGGTAGATGCAAGAAAAATGTTTGTAATAGTGAGGGCGTCCAGAACTAGGGGTCACAGTCAACAGATATGGGGTAGACCATGTAGGACAGAGATGAGGAGAAATTTCTTCACCCAGGGAGTGGTGAGTCTGTGGAATTCGTTATCACAGGAGATAGTTGAGAACAAAACATTGTATGTTTTCAAGAAACAGTTAGATATCGCACTTGGGGCAAAGTGGATCAAAGGATATGGGGGGGGAAGGCCAGATTAGGCTATTGAATTGGATGATCAGCCATGAACATAATGAATGGCGGAGCAGGCTTGAAGGGCCGAATGGCCTCCTCGTGCTCCTATTTTCAATGTTTCTAAATGCAGGAACTCACCAAGGTTCCTGAGGGAGCACCTTCCAAACTCATGACCGCTACCATCTAAAAGGCCAAGTGCAGCTGATACCTGGGAACACCAACAGCTGGAGGTTCCCCTCCAAGTCGCTCACCATCCTGACTTGGAAATATATCACCGTTCCTTCACTGTTTCTGGGTCAGAATCCTGGAATTCCCTCCCTAACAGCACCAGGATGTACCTACACCTCAGGGACTGCAGCGGTTCAAGAAAGCAGCTCACCACCAACTTCTAAAGGGCAACTAGAGATGGGCAATAAAAGCTGGCTTAGCCAGCGACATCCGCATCCGTAAAAATGAATAAATTAAAAGAAAACTATTCAAACACAGACGGTACTTGAGGAAATAGCTAAGAACCCCATGTGGTTCAGAAGCTTCAAAATTAATAGCTAGGTCATCCAAAAAATTAACATATTAATCTTGCTCGGTTCCTAGTGGAATCAAAACCCAAGTGCACAGTAATTGACTTTTGGCCTGCCTGAGCAGTATCGGGATACTGCAGTTGAAACAGATCAGTAATTTTATCCACAGACATGTTACAAGGTTTATATGTGTTCAGAACAATGCAGTTCTAAACAGCAGGCTTGATACACAGGCTAAGTCCAAGCACCAGGAGAATATCCTTTGATTTATTTCATGGTGAATTAGAATGCAGCACCACAATGTAAACATTCAGGTTTCCTATCCCTCCACTTCATAAAACAACAGGTGAGAACATGGGAAATTTCCCAGCTTGACGAATGTCTGCCTGCATGTTCGATTTTTCGTTGTCGGGAGGACAAGCGAGGGCTGAAACAGGAGTTGAGGTGGGTAACCCCAGAATAAATGTGTGGAGGGGGACTGGGCGCAAGGCCTGCCTTTGTGCCACGGCACTGTCATCGCATACATAAAAAAAATAACATTCCTCCAACTGTCACCCCCCCATAAATTCCCAAATGAGAAATATAGGATTGTCATGGAAGGTTGACAGGGTAGATGCTGAGAGGCTGCTTCCCTTGTGGGCAAGTCGAGGGCCAGAAGGCATAATCTCAGAGGAAAGGGCCACCCATTTAAGACAGAGATGAGGAGCAATTTATTCTCTCAGAGGGTAGTGAATCGGTGGAATTCTTTACCGTGGAAGGGTGTAGAGGGTGAATCATTACTTATGTTTGAGACTGAGATGGACAGATTATTAATCAGTAAGGGAATCAACGGTTATGGGGATAAGGCAAGAAAGTGGAATTGAGGATTAACATTCAGATCAGTCATTATCTCATTGAATGGCGGAGCAGATGCAATGGACTGGATGGCCAACTCCTGCTGCTACATCTTATAGTCTTAGGCCAACTCACTACGTATCCCTGGACAGTTCCTTGACAGCTTTGACAGTTCCTGGACAATTTTGACAGGTTTGACAGCTGGATAGATCCTTAATATTTCCATGACAGCTGGACAATTCCTTGACAACTGGACAGCTCTTTAATATTTTCTTGACAGTTGGATAGTTCTTTAGCAGTTTAGCAGTTATAATAATTTTGTGTGGAAAAAGTGCATAAACGTGTTCACTTTTAACAATCCCAAAGGGTGCCTTACCTGTTCCAAAGGTGTCCTGGGACTCTATCCAAAGGGCTACCTTACCTCTCCAAAGGTGCCCAGGCTTTCCAAACAAATCCAGTATTTCAGATCTCCTCTTACCTGTTCATAATGCACACTCTGGATTCCACAATCCTGTTCTTCCAAAATCCCACTTCAGTGGATCAGCTGGTGATTTAAATGGCCAGCTGCCTCCACGAATTGCGCAAGCTGAAACCCCGGCCTGATCCAGTCCTGAGCTCGAGGAGTTGGGCTTAACATTCTTGGCCATTTCCAGGGTTTTCGCCATGACAGAGAACTTCTCCATTGTGATGAAAATTCAGGCCCGCGTCCATCCTTCATGTATAGCTTAAGTATAAATGGTGGAAGTGCTATTTGATCTCAACCCTGTTCACACCTGACAATTAGCAGCATTAAGCAATTTAGGGGCAATTTATTTTCCCCACCCTGCTGACATCATTTAACACAGCCCAGGCCAGGCACTGAATTTGGGATGTTTTTGTTGTGCACAGTTGGACCATTCTCACTGTGTAAATTGCTCAACTATCAGTTCAAATTTTAAAGGTTCAGATATACAGGGAGGGATTCTGTGATCCTGAGGCTGAGGGTTTATGCCATCAGAAACGCCGTCACGTTTCTCGACGGAGTCAACACGGCCTCAGGATCAGCAATTCTGGTCCTACAGGGGGCCAGCATGGCACTGGAGCGGTTCATGCTGCTCCAGCTGCTGATCCCGGCGTCAACTGGGCGCCGCAGGATCCGCGCATGTGCAGTGGCACCGGCGCCAATGCGCGCATGTGCAGTGGCTTCCTTCAACACGCCGGCCCCGATGCAACATGGCGCAGGACTACAGTGGCCGGCGCGGAAGAAAGGAGGCCCTCAGACAGAGAGGCCTGCCCGCCGATCGGTGGGCCCAGATCGCGGGCCAGGACACATCGGAGGCCCCCCCCCGGGGTCGAACACCCTCTCTCCCCCCCCCACAGGCCGCCCCCCGACCCTTCCGCGCCGAGTTCCCGCCGGCTGAGAGCACGTGTGGATGGCGCCGGCGGGACTCGCCGTTTTTACGACGGCCGCACGGCCCATTCCGGGCTGAGAATCGGCAGGCCGGCCGCGTAGAGCGGCCACCGACTGGCCAACCACGTGCCAACCACGCCGGCGCCAATGACACCGATTCTCCGCCTCTGCGGTGAATCGCCTGCCGGCGTTGGGGGCGGCGTGGCGCGATTCGCGTCGGTGGCGGGGATTCTCTGGCCCGGCCCTGTGCTGAGAGAAAACCCGCCCACAGTGCCTTAATCTGAAATAGCACAAATATTCTAAACTGACATTTTGTGGTAACTAGGAAACACATAAATCATACTTACAAGTATCAAACACTGACAATCATTTTCATTTGAAAATGTGATTTCCTGAAGTGCGTTTCTGTGAAAAATAAATGTAACTTATTGAATATAGATTTGGAATCAGTTCCAGTGTTTGTGATTTCTAACCTGATCTCTACCATTTTTGTCACTTTAATAGTGAGTCAAAATGCATGGGAAGAAAGCTCAGTGCATTCTGTGTGCCCCCTGCTGGCCACTGTTCTATAACACAATGTGTCGGAACGGAAAATGAGCAAGAATGACATTCTTTGATGGGCAATGGATTCTTAGTGCTACCAGATCAAGATCAAGCGCCCCAAGTATGCTGTTGTCTTCCTCATCTTTTTACAGAAGAATACCTCAACAATGAAATACTAAAGCAGGCAGCACGGTGGCGCAGTGGGTTAGCCCTGCTGCCTCATGGCGTCGAGGTCCCAGGTTTGATCCCGGCTCTGGGTCACTGTCCGTTTGGAGTTTGCACATTCTCCCCGTGTTTGTGTGGGTTTCGCCCCCACAACCCAAAGATGTGCAGGCTAGGTGGACTGGCCACGCTAAATTGCCCCTTGATTGGAAAAAATGAATTGGGTACTCTAAATTTATTTTAAAAAATAATGAAATACTAACATTGCTCATTCTTCATTGAATACGTCTACAACATCAAAATTCTGCAGATGCGGGAAATTTGAAACAAAATCTGAAAACCTTGCAGGTTAGGCAGCATATGGGGCGAGATAAACCAAGTTAGCATTTCAGAATAATGACCTGAAATGTGAAACTCTTTCTCTCTCCACAGATATTGCCTGAGTATTTCCAGCATTTTCTGTTTTTTGCAAGAGTCCTCAACTTTCTATGCTAAAGAATGACTATTACCAACATCTGGGAAACAAAAGGCAGCAATAACACATTGCACCCCGGTTTCCGATGCCAAAATTGCGTTTGCCGATCGGCTGGAGAACCCACGTTGGTGCCGAAATCGGGGGCGGCGCTGCTATCACGATGCTCCGCCCCCTCCAAAGTGGCGTACTCTAGGAGTATGCCGCACGCCGTATGGATGGCCTCAGTACGTTACGTGAGGCCTTCCACCCGATGCTCCGCCCCCGACCGGCCGAGTTCCTGATGCCGTGGGTCTCTCATGCTATTATTTGTCGAGAACTTGGCATGGCGGCTGCAGACTGAATCCAGCGCTGCCACAGTTGGGGGAGAGCCGATCCGCGGGCAGGGGGAGCTTTGGCAGGGGCTGGGGGCACTGTTGGGGAGTGATCCGGGGGTCGCAAACCTGGCCAAGGGGGGAGAACTATAGCCTGAAAATCGGAGAATCCAGCCCACAAGCTTTTCCGCAGTTCTGTAGCTGTTTGCCCCTATTCCTCAAATAATAGTTTGCAGAGAACCAAACTAGCAATAATTCAAATTCAGATTGACCTCCATTTGTGAGAGAGAGAGAGTTGGAGGAAAAAATATTTGGCAAGGGAATGCGAAGTAACACTTGGAATGAAACATTGACAGACCATTTGAAATTCCCTCTCTAATGTCAGTATGCTGTTTTATGGGAAGCCTGAACAGGGTTGGATGCTGATGCTTTCAAAGCAGAGTGAGAATAGGAGAGCAGGTTTGTTGTTGGTACAAAGAGTTGTGCAAGTGTTAGGAATGTTGATGAACATGTCCCACTCCACCCACAGCCTGCCCCAAATCCACTTGTCCATGCTAAAGTAGAAAACAAATGTGAGGTTTCACCAGATCACTTGGCTAATGTCTCTATCAATACTAATAATAATCTCTTATTGTCACAAGTATGAAGTTACTGTGAAAAACCCCTAATCACCACATTCCGGCACCTGTTCGGGTAAGCTGGTATGGGAATTGAACCCGTGCTGCTGGCCTTATTCTGCATTACAAACCAGCTGTCTAGCCCACTGAGCTAAACCAGCATTTGTGAGGAGTCATAGTAAGCTAAGGATAAACAGAACCTTGTTTGTGATTTCTTTGCAGAATTTTTCATATGTAAATCCCTCACTGAATGTTAGACCAAACTGTCCAGTGTTAGTATTGCAATGCAATGTGCAGCTTGGACCACTAAGGGGAGCTCTGAGCTTACAAATGATACCTAATTACACAATTATGCTCAGGTTGTTTCAAAAGGGATTTATCCATAACATTTTGGCTTGAATCATGGAAATGAGTCAATTTTGGCCGGTGCCGATTCTAGCTGCACAGAAGAGTCAAGGGTCATAATTTGATGTAGCAGGGCACGATTGCCATCCACCTTAGAGCCACCTTTACCTATTTAATTGTGACCATATTTTGTGTTGCAAGTTACTGAAAGCATGAACGAATAACATTGCAGTGTGATAAACTGGGCATCTGGCAAACATGTATCTCCTTAACCAATCAGATCGAGGGATTGTGAAATTGAAGTGAACTCAACGGCGAATCAGGTATAGAAAAAGAAATAAAGGCATGGAAAGAAAGATTGCATTGAGAGGGGGGAAAGGCAAAAAGGAAAAGTAAAATAAAAGTTTTAATTTAAAGTTTTCAGTTTTAAATTCTCTAACAACAATTACAACCTGAAGAAATGAGACTTGAACATTCAGAGTGGATAATTGTCAGCACTGGAGAAGATGACTAGCAGTAAATCACACCTGTAGCATTGTTAAATAATTAATTAAACTGAAATTGACAAGAGTTCAATTTTTGTGGCAAGTTTAAGCAATCTACCAGGCAAATACAGCAACTTCTGTCTAGGCTTTAAGCCATGGAATTCCCTCCATAAATCTATCTCTCCTTTATGACAGCGATTAAAGCCTATCGCATTGTCTAAACTTTTAGTCACCTTTCATTCTCATACTTCCTATGAAGCTCAGTGATAGGTTTTGATAATGCTTCTGTGAAGTGCCTTGTGGTGTTTTGTAAGGGCCCCGAAGAATCCAGCACGAGTTTTAAGGATACGAAATAATAAAGTTTATTTACTATAACAATATATACATAGCAGTAACTTCCCTTGCTACCTTCTCCTTCCTCCTGGTTCCTGGACTGGCCAGCTTATTTATAGTAGGAGTTTCTCCGCCCCCCTCATTGGGGAAGTTCATACTCCCATAGGATTGTGGGATAATCATTAGTCCCCAGCCAATCGTCAGTAGGCAGGTTATAACATCCCTCCCCCCCAAAGTCCAAGGAATCCACCGTAGGCCCTGGCGAAGGGAGGCGTCGAACTCGTTTGGCTGCAGGCCGGACGCCATTTGCACGCGGCGCTGGATCAGGCGGCGTATAACGAGACGGAGACTGGCGCTTCCGTGATGAACGGCGCGGTTGTACATCCACGGCCTGTGGACCCGAGGATTCCCCCTCTGATTCATCCTGTGTCTCCATCTCGGAGTCAGAGTCTGCTGCCTCCGTCATGTCAGCGTCTCTGTCCCCATTCGGTTCAGTCATGACCTGCGCAGGCTTTGAGTGAGGCACCAGTGGAAGATTTGGAGGACTACCTTCCCTTGTTTCTGGTCTTTGCCGCTGTTGAACTGAGCTCCGGGGGCGGGGAATCTTTTGCGGGGGGATGATCTTCTGGACCGGACGTGGTCTACATGTTTTCGCTGGAGACGACCCTGGGCTTGCACTTGGTACGATATAGGGCCCGTTTGGCGAAGGATTACCCCAGGAACCCATTGGGCACCACCAGCAAAATTCCGCACGAATACTGGGTCACCGGGCGCAAACTGCCGAATCGGACGATGCTGAGACAAACCCGGTCCCTGCCGTTCTTGTGTGCGGCGTACTTTTGCGCCAATGTCCGGGAAGACCATACTAAGGCGGGTGCAAAGTCTCCGGCCCATTAGGAGTTCTGCGGGAGCTACCCCAGTCACTGTATGGGGGGTGGTCCTGTACGTAAACAAAAACCGAGCCAGTCTCGAGTCCATTGATCTGGAAGACTGCTTCTTTAGGCCTCTTTTGAATGTTTGCACTGCACGCTCTGCCAACCCATTTGAAGCCGGGTGGTAAGGGGCAGTGCGGATATGGCGGATGCCGTTCATCTTTGTAAACCTAGCAAACTCCTCACTCGTGAATGGAGTGCCGTTATCCGTGACCAGCACCTCGGGGAGGCCATGCGTGCTAAATGATAAACGCATTTTTTCAATTGTTGCGCAGGACGTTGTCCCCTGCATCTTATGCACCTCCAGCCATTTGGACTGGGCGTCAATTAGTAGAAGGAACATGGATCCCTGAAAAGGGCCTGCGAAATCCGCATGTAAGCGTGCCCAAGGCCGCCCTGGCCATTCCCAGTGATGTAGGGGCGCGGCCGGCGGAAGCTTCTGATGCTCCTGGCAAATGGAGCAGTTTTGGGCCACCTTCTCAATGTCGGTGTCGAGGCCTGGCCACCAGACATAACTCCGGGCCAACATTTTCATCTTGGTCACGCCCGGATGCCCATTGTGCAAGTCTGATAATATCAGCTCCTGGCCTTTTTCCGGGACAACCACACGCGTCCCCCACAAGAGGATGCCTTCCATGCTGAACTCTGACAGCTTGGAGGAAAATGCCCGTAACTCGCCTGGGAGCTGTCTATGCTGCCCACCATACAGGACTATGTGCCGAACCTTTGACAGGACTGGCTCCGTCTGGGTCCACTCACGGATCTGTGATGCCGTGACAGGCAAGGTGTCCATAAAATTTAGGGTTGCGACCACCTCACCGGTCATGGGGGTCGACATGGGGCCGGTCGATAAAGGCAATCGGCTCAGTGCGTCGGCATTTGCTATCTGCGTACCTGGTTTGTGCTCCAGAGAATACTCATATGCAGCAAGCAACAAAGCCCAGCGCTGGATCCGTGCAGAAGCAATGGGCGGTATCGGCTTATCCTCTCTGAAGAGTCCCAGCAGGGGCTTATGATCAGTCACGATAGTGAAATGGCAGCCGTACACATACTGGTGGAAGCGTTTCACCGCGAAAACCACTGCCAGGCCCTCCTTCTCGATCTGCGCGTACTTCTTCTCCGCTGCAGTCAATGTGCGGGAGGCGAAAGCTATCGGTCGCTCGGCCCCGTTCTCCATCTTGTGGGACAGGACAGCCCCAATACCATACGGGGATGCATCACATGTGACGAGCAAAGGCTTTCCCGGATCATAGTGGGTTAGTAACCCAGACGACGACAATTGTTGCTTTACCCGCCGGAAAGCGGTTTCTTGCGGCTGACCCCAAACCCAGGTGTGATTTTTCTTTAGCAGCAGGTGTAAGGGGGCCAGCGTAGTTGCCAGATTGGGGAGGAACTGCCCGTAATAGTTTACGAGACCGAGAAAAGAACGAAGATGCGAAGTGTCAGTCGGGGTGGGGGCATGTTGAATTGCACGCACCTTCTCTGCGACGGGGTGCAGACCCTCGCGGTCCACCCGATAACCTAGGTAGACTACTTCTTTTGCCTGAAATACGCACTGTGTGACGTAAACGGACTCCAGCCTCCGAAAGGCGTTTAAGGACAGCCTCCAGATTTTCCAAATGCTCTTGCGCCGACGTCCCTGTAATCAACACGTCATCTAGGTAGACAGCCACACGTGGTAAACCTCTCAAAATGCCCTCCATAACACGTTGAAAAATTGCGCAGGCAGAGGATACTCCAAAGGGCAACCGTGTATATTCATACAGGCCCCGGTGTGTGTTAATTGTTACATATGGTCGGGAGGCAGGGTCCAGCTCCAACTGCAGGTAGGCGTGACTCATATCTAATTTTGTGAATGAGAGTCCGCCTGCAAGTTTCGCGTAGAGATCCTCTATGCGAGGCATTGGGTATCGGTCGAGTCGGGAAACTGTATTCACTGTAAGTTTATAGTCGCCACACAAGCGAACTGTGGCATCTGGCTTCATTACTGGCACAATTGGTGCTGCCCAGTCAGCAAAACGGACAGGCCTGATAATACCCAAACTCTCCAAACGAGTGAGCTCCCCTTCTACCTTCTCGAGCAAAGCGTAAGGCACTGGGCGCGCCCGGAAATAGCGCGGTGTGGCTCCTGGTTCAACTTGGATACGGGCTACGGCCCCTTTTATTTTCCCCAGACCAGGCTGGAATACCTCTGGGTATCGTCCTAGCACCTCAGTCAACCCTCCAGAAACTGTTTGGAGGATGTGCTGCCATTGCAACCGCAAATGGCGCAACCAGTCCCGACCCAACAGGCTGGGCCCATGGCCACGCACTACGATAAGTGGGAAACGCCCCTCCTGGCGTCCATAGACAACAGGGGTCATTGTAGTTCCTGCAATGTCCAGTGGTTCCCCCGTGTAGGTGGCCAACCTGGCCTGTGAGTCAGTTAGTGTAAGGGTCTGTATACCCTGCTTGATGCGGTCGAATGTCCTCTGGGCGATCACGGAGACCGCTGCGCCAGTATCCAACTCCATCTCCAGCGGGTGGCCATTGACCCGTACTGTCACCTTAATGGGGGCCACACGGGGAGCTGCCACACAATGCAGCTGCAGGCAGTCATCCTCCGTCTTCACGTCCTCAGGAGTGGTCGCCGCAGGTTCATCCACATGGAAGGTACGGCCTCTGGGCTGGTCCCAGTTACGGCCCCTGGGCTGGTCCCAGTTTCGGTCGGAACGACGGCGCCTCTGACGTCCCCAGGACCGCCGTCCGCGACGGGGTCGGCGCCTACAAGTCTGACATGGACATGGCTCCTCATCCATTGGCTCTGGAGAAGGCTCCCTTCGGGGAGGAATGTCCGATGGCCACTGGCGTCGGTCTGGTCGTTGCCTCGCCCAAGGTACCGCAGGAGTGCGGGGGGACATTTTTGGGCGGAAAGGGTTTCGCCCCAAGGCATGCACTTCCATTCCCTGTAGCTCCTGTACTCCTCGCTCTGCGCTCTCTCGGGACAAGACTATTTGTATTGCCTGTTGAAAAGTCAATGTTGGCTCCGCTAACAACTTTCTCTGGGTGGCCGCATTGTTAATACCGCAAACCAAACGGTCGCGTAACATTTCTGACAAGGTCTCACCATAGTCACAGTATTCCGCAATCCCGCGTAGCCTGGATAAAAAAATCGGCAAGGGATTCTCCAGGGGTCCTCTCAGCGGTATTAAGCTGGTAATGCTGGACTATCGTGGACGGGGTTGGGTTAAAGTGTTGCCCCACTATATTCACAAGTTCGTCAAACGTTTTGGTGTCCGGCGCAGCTGGGTACGTAAGGCTCCTAATCACCCCAAACGTATGCGGTCCGCAGGCGGTGAGCAATATGACCACCTGGCGCTCGTTTTCAGTGATATTGTTTGCCCGGAAATAGTAACGCATCCGTTGCGTGTACTGGTTCCAGCTTTCCAGCGCAGCATCAAAAACATCCAAACGTCCGTACAGAGGCATGGTATAATAGAAAACAACTTCCAACCTGTATCCAACAAAAATCCAGGGAGGTGGCTTCAGCAGTTTAGACAGCTATTCACTTTTACCTTCGTCGCCAGTTTTGTAAGGGCCCCGAAGAATCCAGCACGAGTTTTAAGGATACGAAATAATAAAGTTTATTTACTATAACAATATATACGTAGCAGTAGCAGTAACTTCCCTTGCTACCTTCTCCTTCCTCCTGGTTCCTGGACTGGCCAGCTTATTTATAGTAGGAGTTTCTCCGCCCCCCTCATTGGGGAAGTTCATACTCCCATAGGATTGTGGGATAATCATTAGTCCCCAGCCAATCGTCAGTAGGCAGGTTATAACAGGTGTTTTACTCCATTGAAGTTGTTATAATAAATGTAAGAAGTAGTAGTTGTTGAAATGGGAACACTTTCAGTTTGCATTCTGGTGATCTATCTGGTGATCCAGCTCCAAGTCAGAATCTGTCATCCCTCAAAGATAATTGTGTCTAAATATGGGTTCAGACTGCATTATGGATACATTTTTGGTACATTCAACAGTGACAACTTGCATTTATATTGTGCCTTCAATGAGAAAAATAGACAGTAAATCACAGCAAAGAAATGAGGAGGGATGAGCCAAGCTTGGACAAAGAGCTGGCTATTAATGAGTGTCTTAATGTGAAAGAGGGAGGTGGAGAAATAAGTAAATGTAAATATCACCACAGTCCTAGAGGACCTTTGGTAACTCAAGCTGGGCAGCATAGTAGCATAGTGGTTAGCATTGTTGCTTCACAACGCCAGGGTCCCAGATTAGATTCCCCCCTTGGGTCACTGTCTGTCCGGCGTCTGTACGTTCTCCCTGTGTCTGTGTGAGTTTCCTCCGGGTGCACCAGTTTCCTCCACAAGTCCCGAAAGACGTGCTTGTTAGGTGAATTGGACATTCTGAGTTCTCCTTCAGTGAACCCGAACAGGTGCCGGAATGTGGCGACTGGGGTTTTTTCCCAGTAACTTCATTGCAGTGTTAATGTAAGCCTACTTGTGACACTAAAGATTATTATTATTTAAAAATCCTCTAACTGGGCAATCGGATAACAGGCCATACCCTGTTCATGGTGAGCTTTAAATCACCTCAGAAGCGGGCGGTTTTATCGGGCTTCATTACAGACACCACAGGCGTGGCCCATTCCACAAACTGAACCAGGCGTATGATCCTCCAGATCCCGCAGGCGCCGAAGTTCCGCATCGACCTTTTAAAGCAGTGCGTACAGGACACGCCTTGCCCTGAAATATTGGACTTGAGCCGCAGAATTCACGCAGATGTGGACTTTAGCTGCCTTTATCTTACCCAGACCCTCTTGGAACACATTGGGGTATTTACCCAACTCACCATATAGATTGTTAGGGGTGGCACTGTGGTGCAGTGGTTAGCACTGCTGTATCACTGCGTTGAGGACCTGGGTTCGATCCCAGCTCCGGGTCACTGCCCATGTGGAGTTTGCACATTCTCCCCGTGTCTGCTTGGGTCTCACCCCCACAACCCAAAAGATGTGCACGGTAAGTGGATTGGCCATGCTAAATTGCCCCTTAATTGGAAAAGAAAAAAAATAACTTCATATAGATTGCTGTTGCCTATCCGAAAGACCTGTGCCAGTCGAAACGGAGGACTATTAACCAGTCTTGCCCCAACAAATTTGGCCCCAGTCCCTGCACCACAACCAAAGGAAGGTGGACCGACTGCTGACCGTAGGTTACTGGAGTGATAGTGGTCTCCACGATCTCCCCAGTGTAGGTCGCCAATAATGCTGTGGTATTGCGAAATGTCAGTGGCATTATCCCTGCACAAAGCTGCCGAAATGTGCAGAGGTCCACAATGGAGAAAGCAGCACCAGTGTTCATTTCCAGTGTCACTGGATGACCATTAACCTGCAATGTGACCTGTATCGGTGCAACATTTGGAGCCGTGCCACAGTATAACTGCATTAAACAGTTGTCTTCCGCCTCGGGGTGTCCACGTGCAATGCCCTGGTTCTGGCACAGATGGCGTTCTCTGTGCCAAAATTGCAGGCCCTGACCATCATGAGTTCGCCAACCACACAGTTGGCAATGTGACTGGTTCTCCCCTTCATCCTCGCGTGAGATATCCTACTGGTCAGCAGTAGCACCCGAGATTCAAACTCTGCTGCGGACTTGCCTCTGGGGATGCCCTTTCGGACGAAGTAATAATAATAATTGCTTATTGTCACATGTAGGCTTTAATGAAGTTACTGTGAAGTCCAGCCAGACCTGCACTGCCTCATGAAGCAGAGGGAGTTCGAAAGGAAGGGTGGGTCAAATTATAGACATAGAACATAGAACATAGAAAATACAGCACAGAACAGGCCCTTCGGCCCACGATGTTGTGCCAAACCTTTGTCCTAGATTAATCATAGATTATCATTGAATCTACAGTGCAGAAGGAGGCCATTCGGCCCCCTGAGTCTGCACCAGCTCTTGGAAAGAGCACCCTACCCAAACTCAACACCTCCACCCAACACCAAGGGCAATTTGGACATTAAGGGCAATTTATCATTGGCCAATTCACCTAACCCGCACATCTTTGGACTGTGGGAGGAAACCGGAGCACCCGGAGGAAACCCACGCAGACACGCGGAGAACGTGCAGACTCCGCACAGACAATGACCCAGGCCGAAATCGAACCTGGGACCATGGATCTGTGAAGCAATTGTGCTATCCACAATGCTACCGTGCTGCCCTTAAGAACAAATAAATCTACACTATATCATTTTCCCGTAATCCATGTACCTATCCAACAGCTGCTTGAAGGTCACTAATGTTTCCGACTCAACTACTTCCACAGGCAGTGCATTCCATGCCCCCACTACTCTCTGGGTAAAGAACCTACCTCTGATATCCCTCATATATCTTCCACCTTTCACCTTAAATTTATGTCCCCTTGTAATGGTGTGTTCCACCTGGGGAAAAAGTCTCTGACTGTCTACTCTATCTATTCCCCTGATCATCTTATAAACCTCTATCAAGTCGCCCCTCATCCTTCTCCGCTCTAATGAGAAAAGGCCTAGCACCCTCAACCTTTCCTCGTAAGACCTACTCTCCATTCCAGGCAACATCCTGGTAAATCTTCTTTGCACCTTTTCCAGAGCTTCCACATCCTTCCTAAAATGAGGCGACCAGAACTGTACACAGTACTCCAAATGTGGCCTTACCAAAGTTTTGTACAGCTGCATCATCACCTCACGGCTCTTAAATTCAATCCCTCTGTTAATGAACGCGAGCACACCATAGGCCTTCTTCACAGCTCTATCCACTTGAGTGGCAACTTTCAAAGATGTATGAACATAGACCCCAAGGTCTCTCTGCTCCTCCACAATGCCAAGAACTCTACCGTTAACCCTGTATTCCGCATTCATATTTGTCCTTCCAAAATGGACAACCTCACACTTTTCAGGGTTAAACTCCATCTGCCACTTCTCAGCCCAGCTCTGCATCCTATCTATGTCTCTTTGCAGCCGACAACAGCCCTCCTTACTATCCACAACTCCACCAATCTTCGTATCGTCTGCAAATTTACTGACCCACCCTTCAACTCCCTCATCCAAGTCATTAATGAAAATCACAAACAGCAGAGGACCCAGAACTGATCCCTGCGGTACACCACTGGTAACTGGGATCCAGGCTGAATATTTGCCATCCACCACCACTCTCTGACTTCTATCGGTTAGCCAGTTCGTTATCCAACTGGCCAAATTTCCCACTATCCCATGCCTCCTTACTTTGTGCAGAAGCCTACCATGGGGAACTTTATCAAATGCCTTACTAAAATCCATGTACACTACATCCACTGCTTTACCTTCATCCACATGCTTGGTCACCTCCTCAAAGAATTCAATAAGATTTGTAGTCCATGGTCCACTGCAGTTCCTGCACGCTTTTCTCCAGGTGCTTTCGAGATAGGGAAAGTTTAGTTGGCCCTTTTCAAGTCAAGGGTGGTTTCTGTGAGCCAAGGATGGTTTCCTTTGTGTGGCCGTATTGTTAATGCCGCACGTGGGTCCCTCAACATTTCAGAGAGGGATGGCCTCAACTTGCAGTGTTCAACCAGATATTGCAGGTGGGTCAAGACGTCCATTTCTGACTCGCCATTTTAAAACTATGCCATTGCATAATTTTGGAAGACTTGGGGTCATTGTGTTTCAAAACCAAAACAACCAGCTCAGAGAATTTGGAGTCCGGTGCAGCCAGGTTAGCCAAACTTTTTATGATCCCAAACGTCTGGGCCTCGCATGCAGTCAGGAGGATGATTTTCTGCTGGTCTTTCCCCCAAATCCCGTTTGCCTGGAAAAAATATCTCATGCACTCCCCATACTGATTCCAATCTTCCAGGCACGCGTCAAAGGCTTCCAATTTTCTGAATAGCGGCATCTTAAATTGTTATGATGTTATGTCCCGCACAGAGAAATTCCTGTGACTAGGCGGATCTACGAGCAAGTCCGGAGTTTCCTTTAATCCTCGTCGCCAGTTTAGTAACTCAGACGAAGCTGACGGTAAATGAACTTAGTTTTATTTCAAAATTTACAAAGTTCTGCTCAAGGCAACATAGCGCTCCCAGCACAGTCCTCGCTGGGAGAACTAGCCACACCAGGCCCTGCTTTGGGCCGGCTTTTATCTTAGTTCATAATGAGCCCCAGGCTGGTGGCCTCCGCCCCCTGTCTGGGAAGCTCGTACTCCACGAGTTGCACGGGGAGATCAATGATGGTTTACCCTTGGTCCTCGTGGGGGTTATGACAGAACCGTAGGCTGCTCTTCCCTTTGAGAGCTGAGTGCTGGTGATTTAACATGAGGGTCATCACACCTCAGGTGAGGGGCAAGGTTGAAATGGTGGGGCCTTCATGGATAACATCAGCCAGTACAGGAATTGAACCCGTGTTGTTGACCTTGATCCACATCACGAACCAGCCATGCAGCCAACATGAGCTAACTGACCCCACCAGTGTAGAAACAGAAGGATGAAGGAAGCAGTGTTCCCTCTAATTTTCTTTGTTGTGTGTGACCTGGCAATTGCATGGCAGTATATTCAAGATTTCTGAACAGCCGTGACGTTTTGAGGAAACATTGGTATGGCAGGATTTACATTGTGTTGGACCCAAGCATCTAAAGATATATTCGCATGTTAGGGAGAGTGGAGATGCACACGAGGCCAGAGGCAGAGGAGTTGACAGTTTGGGGGGCTGGAGGAGATTACAGAGCTAAACCAGAGTGTGCTGATAGAGAGATTTATACACAGAAATTAGAACTTTAAATGTAAGGCATTGGATGACCAGGAGTCATTGTATGTCAGCAAGGAACATGGAGGAGGTATGGCAAGGGTATAGGGTTTGTGGGACATGAAATGGATGAAAGAATGTTGGCACAGTATAGGATTATAGACAGCAAAGCTTTGGATGAGCTGAGGTTTACGGAGGTTGGAGAGTGAGTTGCTGGCGAGGAGAGCATTGAAATTCCTTGGGATGGATTCTCCGCCCCCCCCCCCCCCCCGCGCCACATTTCTGTTTCATACTGCCGGCGGGATGCTCCGTCACGCCGGCTGATCAATGGGGTTTCCCATTGTGGGGCAGCCCCATGCCTTTGGGAAACCCCCGGGCTGCCGGCAAAACGCAGCATCCCACCAGCGGAGAATCCAGCCCGTGAAGTCTGCTGTGTTTATGTTAGCTCATTGAAGTCTACATTATATATACAGCAATATAATATTTCATTATTGTATATTTAAAAACTCTGGCAATGTTGTTGAGCCATTCCACATATGGAAACTTTGCTGTCAAACCCAATGGCCCTTGGATAATTTATGGTTGGTGTCGAGCATGGGGAAAGCAGATTTTTGGTGGGTTAAGAAACAAATCTGAGGAAAGACTTTGATGTTATGCAAACATGCATTTGAAAAGGACAACCACAATACTAGCTTTCATCTCACAGCATATGCACCTGCATCCAAACATAACATCTAATGGGAAACAGCTGGTCAAGCTGGGCGTGTAGCAACCATATCAGTGCTCTGTATGGACAAGTCCACGATCTAATTGATTAACGCATGGATGATTTTAACTAGTAAGGACACAAGCAATGTCGAGAGATGGAAGGAAAATTACTTAAATTGAGTACTTCTTTAAAAGTAAATTTAGAATACCCAATTATCTTTTTTTCCAATTAAGGCCAATTTAGCGTGGCCTCTCCATCTAACCTGCACATCTTTGGGTTGTGGGGGTGAAACCCACGAGGAGAATGACCCAGGGCCGGGATTCGAACCCGGGTCCTCAGCGCCATGAGGCAGCAGTGCTAACCAAGTGAGTACTTGTCAGAAAACATGAGGAATAGGGAGAGAGAGCAATTAAACACGTGGCTACAGGGATGGTGTAGGCGGGAGGGATTCAGATTTCTGGATAACTGGGGCTCTTTCTGGGGAAGGTGGGACCTCTACAGACAGGATGGTCTACATCTGAACCTGAGGGGCACAAATATCCTGGGGGGGAGATTTGTTAGTGCTCTTTGGGGGGGGTTTAAACTAATGCAGCAGGGGCATGGGAACCTGGATTGTAGTTTTAGGGTAAGGGAGAATGAGAGTATAGAGGTCAGGAGCTCAGATTTGACGTCGCAGGAGGGGGCCAGTGTTCAGGTAGGTGGTTTGAAGTGTGTCTACTTCAATGCCAGGAGTATACGAAATAAGGTAGGGGAACTGGCAGCATGGGTTGGTACCTGGGACTTCGATGTTGTGGCCATTTCGGAGACATGGATAGAGCAGGGACAGGAATGGATGTTGCAGGTTCCGGGGTTTAGGTGTTTTAGTAAGCTCAGAGAAGGAGGCAAAAGAGGGGGAGGTGTGGCGCTGCTAGTCAAGAGTAGTATTACGGTGGCTGAGAGGATGCTAGATGGGGACTCATCTTCCGAGGTAGTATGGGCTGAGGTTAGAAACATGAAAGGAGAGGTCACACTGTTGGGAGTCTTCTATAGGCCTCCAAATAGTTCTAGGGATGTAGAGGAAAGGATGGCGAGGATGATCCTGGATAAGAGCGAAAGTAACAGGGTAGTTATTATGGGAGACTTTAACTTTCCAAATATTGACTGGAAAAGATATAGTTCGAGTACATTAGATGGGTCGTTTTTTGTACAGTGTGTGCAGGAGGGTTTCCTGACACAGTTTGTTGACAGGCCAACAAGAGGCGAGGCCACGTTGGATTTGGTTTTGGGTAATGAACCAGGCCAGGTGTTGGATTTGGAGGTAGGAGAGCACTTTGGGGACAGTGACCACAATTCGGTGACGTTTACGTTAATGATGGAAAGGGATAAGTATACACCGCAGGGCAAGAGTTATAGCTGGGGGAAGGGCAATTATGATGCCATTAGACGTGACTTGGGGGGGATAAGGTGGAGAAGTAGGCTGCAAGTGTTGGGCACACTGGATAAGTGGGGCTTGTTCAAGGATCAGCTACTGCGTGTTCTTGATAAGTATGTACCGGTCAGGCAGGGAGGAAGGCGCCGAGCGAGGGAACCATGGTTTACCAAAGAAGTGGAATCTCTTGTTAAGAGGAAGAAGGAGGCCTATGTGAAGATGAGGTGTGAAGTTTCAGTTGGGGCGATGGATAGTTACAAGGTAGCGAGGAAGGATGTAAAGAGAGAGCTAAGACGAGCAAGGAGGGGACATGAGAAGTATTTGGCAGGAAGGATCAAGGAAAACCCAAAAGCTTTCTATAGGTATATCAGGACTAAGCGAATGACTAGGGAAAGAGTAGGACCAGTCAAGGACGGGGATGGGAAGTTGTGTGTGGAGTCTGAAGAGATAGGCGAGATACTAAATGAATATTTTTCGTCAGTATTCACTCAGGAAAAAGATAATGTTGTGGAGGAGAATGCTGAGCCCCAGGCTAATAGATTAGATGGCATTGAGGTACGTAGGGAAGAGGTGTTGGCAATTCTGGACAGGCTGAAAATAGATAAGTCCCCGGGACCTGATGGGATTTATCCTAGGATTCTCTGGGAGGCCAGGGAAGAGATTGCTGGACCTTTGGCTTTGATTTTTATGTCATCATTGGCTACAGGAATAGTGCCAGAGGACTGGAGGATAGCAAATGTGGTCCCTTTGTTCAAAAAGGGGAGCAGAGGCAACCCCGGCAACTATAGACTGGTGAGCCTCACGTCTGTAGTGGGTAAAGTCTTGGAGGGGATTATAAGAGACAAGATTTATAATCATCTAGATAGGAATAATATGATCAGGGATAGTCAGCATGGCTGTGTGAACGGTAGGTCATGCCTCACAAACCTTATCGAGTTCTTTGAGAAGGTGACTGAACAGATAGACGAGGGTAGAGCAGTTGATGTGGTGTATATGGATTTCAGCAAAGCGTTTGATAAGGTTCCCCACGGTAGGCTATTGCAGAAAATATGGAGGCTGGGGATTGAGGGTGATTTAGAGATGTGGATCAGAAATTGGCTAGCTGAAAGAAGACAGAGGGTGGTGGTTGATGGGAAATGTTCAGAATGGAGTGCAGTCACAAGTGGAGTACCACAAGGATCTGTTCTGGGGCCGTTGCTGTTTGTCATTTTTATCAATGACCTAGAGGAAGGCGCAGAAGGGTGGGTGAGTAAATTTGCAGACGATACTAAAGTCGGTGGTGTTGTCGATAGTGTGGAAGGATGTAGCAGGTTACAGAGGGATATAGATAAGCTGCAGAGCTGGGCTGAGAGGTGGCAAATGGAGTTTAATGTAGAGAAGTGTGAGGTGATTCACTTTGGAAGGAATAACAGGAATGCAGAATATTTGGCTAATGATAAAGTTCTTGAAAGTGTGGATGAGCAGAGGGATCTAGGTGTCCATGTACATAGATCCCTGAAAGTTGCCACCCAGGTTGATAGGGTTGTGAAGAAGGCCTATGGAGTGTTGGCCTTTATTGGTAGAGGGATTGAGTTCCGGAGTCAGGAGGTCATGTTGCAGCTGTACAGAACTCTGGTACGGCCGCATTTGGAGTATTGCGTACAGTTCTGGTCACCGCATTATAGGAAGGACGTGGAGGCTTTGGAGCGGGTGCAGAGGAGATTTACCAGGATGTTGCCTGGTATGGAGGGAAAATCTTATGAGGAAAGGCTGATGGACTTGAGGTTGTTTTCGTTGGAGAGAAGAAGGTTAAGAGGAGACTTAATAGAGGCATACAATATGATCGGGGGTTGGATAGGGTGGACACTGAGAGCCTTCTCCCGCGGATGGAAATGGCTGGCACGAGGGGACATAGCTTTAAACTGAGGGGTAATAGATATAGGACAGAGGTCAGAGGTAGGTTCTTTACGCAAAGAGTAGTGAGGCCGTGGAATGCCCTACTTGCTACAGTAGTGAACTCGCCAACATTGAGGGCATTTAAAAGTTTATTGGATAAACATATGGATGATAATGGCATAATGTAGGTTAGATGGCTTTTGTTTCGGTGCAACATCGTGGGTCGAAGGGCCTGTACTGCGCTGTATTGTTCTATGTTCTATGTCTATCATATTTTTGAGGAAATCTGAACGCAAAAAACCTAAGCAATTTGTTACGGGAGAGTGTAACTATTTAATTTTCACACATCATTAAATCGTTTGTTTTTACCAATTTGGATAGGGCACACTACTTTCAATGCAAAGCATTCTCCTTGCCTGAGCAATGTGGAAATATCCTTAAAAAAAATCTTATCAGAAAACATTTCAATTGAAGGAGACCTGACATTTTTAGGTCTCCATATGCAACGAAGAGCAACTCAACTGTCAAAATCAAGAGTAAGAAGCTCCCAAAGAAATCACATTGAATGGCCACTTATAGGTTACATCCCACTGCCGCTGGTATTGACCCAATTTCCGGAGGTGGGGTGCTCTCCATGAGGGGGCATGACAAGCAAAACCATACAAGTGTTTTGGTGGGCTCTTGGGTGAGGTGGAGGTTGGTGGGTGGCGGGGGGGGGGGGGGGGGGGGGGGGGGGGGGGGGTGTCCATCGCTGTCGGCCACCCAATATCTGATCAATAGACAGGGCATCGGGAAAGGGGCTTCCCGCTGAGAGCCACCCCACCCCAGAGGGCTGCCATGGACTTGATGGGCTGAATGGCTTCCCTTTGTGTTGTAACCATTCTGTGATTTTCTGATTGTAAATGGCCATATTTGAACTGAAAGTTCAAGACATGAAACAAAATTAAAAGATATATCCCCGGCGGACGTTTCACATATTTGGGCAATCTATATTCAGTTGGAGTATATATCCTTCTGCAACATGAAAATGAAAAGGTCATTCAATTTTATTAATAATTTATAAATGTGCCAATTAGTATTTCAGCAACCTGGTTGGCACTGAACACTGGTATTTTAGATAAAATGAATGATTCCATCATTACTTTGAAGAGGACCCCTTGGCCCAGGAAATTCCTTTCCAGTTCTCTAATCAGACTGTTCACATTATTGAGGGTGGAAGTAACTTGCATGCAAATACTGCACAAGGGCAGAATTTAACATCATTAAATATTCCATGGGAACAAAGTTGCCCTTTCAAATTAGACTATAAAGAGCCTTTAAATATTTTATCCATTTTGTAACATACCAATGCTTGCAGTAATATGCTGTGTCAGGAATGTACTAATTATCTGAAATGATAGCATCCTTTAAAGAACAAGGGACTTATCTGAAGCACCAAGGGACTTCTTTTCAAATATTTTTCCCTCTTAATTCAATATAGACCAGACCAATGGAATACCATCATACAAATATTGTTTTATAGGCAGATCAGTGGGGTACACAGTGGGCAGAACGTTTGATCTCCATAGGAATGAGGACAAGAGGCGGGAGTGCTAGGAAATTGGGCTTTCTTAACTTGTCTTCAGAGGTCACCTCCATTGTGAGGCGTCCACTCATTCTCCACCCTACATCATTAGATCCCACCTTGGACAATGGGACTGCCGACATGTCATTATTGTAGGGTCTCTTATTGGCCTGCCAGCCTCGAAGCCTGCCCTTTATTGGATGGCAAGCGAGCTGCCTGTTCATTAATTGGCCACCTTTAAAAGAATACGGTCGGGTGTCAATGCAATGTGGGGCTGGGAACCTGAAGTTCAGGAGAAACTGCAGTCCTGACCCCGAAACAAAAATTCAGCCTTGTGAGCGAGGAATCAACATACAACATTATGGAATGAATGAAAGCACTGCATTTTGCTGAGTTCTCTATCCTATTGTTTTATGGAGGAGAAATTAGGTGGGGATATTTCACTATCATGCCCTTCTCAATGAGCAAATGCTGGCATTGACATTTAACTAGGTGGCAACATGGTGGTGCAGTGGTTAGCACTGCTGCCTCACGGCACCGAGGACCTGGGTTCGATCCCTGTCCCGGATCCCTGTCTGTGTGAAGTTTTGTACATTCTCCCCTTGTCTGCATGGGTTTCACCCTCCACAACCTAAAGACATGCAGGGTAGGTGGATTGGCCATGCTAAATTGCCCCTTAATTCGAAAAAAATAATTGGGTACTGTAAATTTTTTTCTCAAATTGACATTGAACTGACAGAAACCACCTGGCTAGTACTCTTGGATATAGGAAGGACTGGCTTGGGAAGGGCTAAATAATAATAATAATAACCTTTTATTGTCACAAGTACGAAGTTACTGTGAAAAGCCCCTACTCGCCACATTCCGGCGCCTGCCTTTGGAAATAGACTTTGGAAAACAGATAATCATTTCATGGAGGATTATATCATGGATTTTAACAGATTGTATAAAAGAATGAGGAAGTTCAACATGGGAGCCCTGGATCAGTACTAGCATATATATTACTGGATTTGTGCTAAGGGATCTCATAGGGTAAGACTTTTGGTTCCAACTGGTGTCAGTTCTCAGAGAGGGAGACCCTGTTGGATCAGATGTCTGTTGCCTTCAAAAAGAATCTGAGGAAACAGTCATATTTTACAACATTTGTGGAACAAATGGGATATTCTGTGGTGTCACAAAAAATAGAGGATATAAAGATTCACAGATTTCAACATGGTCACAAGTCTAATATAATGGAAGGGTTACAGACAGGCAAAATGAGGATGAAAGTACCTTCAGTGGATCTGGATATTACAGCGAAGGACAGAAGCAGCAATAATAGGTGAATGAACTGCAGGAATTCCCACCATACAGTTAATAGGTGCTTCAGGTATGATTTGCAATATTATTATGGATTTAAGTACTAAAAGTGGTGAGGCAGGATCGTGAAATGGTACATGATGCAGAAAATTCAGAGGAAGGTGATGAAGATAATGATGCATCTGAACAAATTGTATTGTTCACACAAGCTTTCAAAAGGTGGTGAATATGTTAGTCACAGATCTGTTTAACTTTTAGATAGTGTTTGCACTTCAATAGTATGTAGAACAGATTGGTTAAAATGTTACTTTGATTCACTAAGTAGTGAAGATCAAGACAAGGTTAAAGAATATGAATAACTTGCTTTAGGTTTGGTGATGAAAACACATTAAGGTCACTAAAAAGAGTTCTAATTCCAAGTAAACTAGCTGCAGTAAGTCATTTTATAGGCACTTATATAGTCTTTATTGAGATAGCTATCCTATTAAGTAAACCTTATATGAAAAAGGCACAGAACAAATTTGACATGGAGCATGATAAAACAAGTATTTTGGAAAGTCAGTGGAGCTGCAGTTTATCCAGTCCCCTTAACAAAACCGGGCCTTTCTCAGCAGTGTTACACAAGAATTAAAGTCATCAAGTGATCAGATTCAGAGAGAAAACAAGTTCCATAGACAATTTGCTCATCCTTCTTGGCAAAGGTTAAAAATCTTGCTAAATGATATAGGTGCGGTTGGTGAAATGTATACAAGATTAATAGAGGAGATTAATGAGAGGAGTGAAATCCGTAAAAAGTATCGGAGGATGCTGCCAAGTGTACCTTGGCACATAACCTTTACAAGGCTATTTCCATGGATATAAAGATTTGGGGGGAAAAAAACAAATATTTTCATTCTATATTTTGTAAAACTGGCAACCAGCAATAGTCTTGCTACAATAATACTTAGTAAAGATAATATACAAACCATGGAGAAGTGGATGGGTATTGGACTTGCAGTACTAGTAAAGTTTCTGATTGGTAATAGAGGAGAATTTGCCATTGATTAATTCAGAGTCAGGGGCAAAATTCTCCGTTATCGGCGGAAAGTCCGCCGATCGGCGTAAAAAACGGCGCAAATCCGACTTGCGTCACGTCGGAAAAATGGGTCGAAAGTCACCGGCCCGAAATGGGCTAGCAGCGACGTAACGGGATCCGCTCTTGCGCAGTGGTTCAGGCCGTGCAGCGTCATACGCGCCGCACGGCGTGATGGCTCATAAGGCCGTGCTGCTCCCCCCCACCTGACCGGAACACCCGACCGGAACACCCGACTGGATGGCTGGCCGCCGCTCAGCCCCGAGGTTCGAGTCACGGGATGTGGAGGCGCTCCTGGACGCGGTGGAGCAGAGGAGGGACGCCCTGTATCCCGGGCACGGCCGCAGAGTTGCCCCACGCCACAGCCGGCGTCTGTGTAGGGAAGTGGCAGAGGCCGTCACCGCTGCGGCCCTGACACCACGGACAGGCACCCAGTGCCACAAGAAGGTGAACGACCTCGTCAGAGCAGGCAGGGTGAGCCTCCCCCATATCCCCCCTTCCCCCATATCCCCCCTTCCCCCATATCCCCCCTCCCCCATATCCCCTCTTCCCCCATATCCCCTCTTCCCCCATATCCCCTCTTCCCCCATATCCCCCCTTCCCCCATATCCCCCCTTCTCCCCATATCCCCCTTCCCCCATATCCCCCCTCCCCCATATCCCCAAGTGAATCCAGCCCTAACCTTAACCTCTGCAATGCACGCGCAACCGATGGCGTGCATTAATATACCTGCCTAACAGTGTTGCCTTTTACCCCTGCCACCGCCCCCCCCCCCACACAGGATAAGCACGCACACAACAATAGGGAGCATGTGAGGACTGGAGGAGGCCCCGCTGATGAGAGGCCACTGACCGAACACGAGGAAAGGGCCCTGGAACTGGCTGGCGGACCTGACGACCGGGAGGTTGCTGATGCAGAGGTCGGGGGCGTACTAGCAAGTGAGCCACCGACAGCCCGTCCCCATATGCCCCCTCCCCTATATCCGCCTCCCCCATATCACCTGATCACTGCCTGATGTCTAACCATGCATGCTTCATTGTGTATCGCAGGACCAAACGTCCAGGCACCCATCCCCGCAGATGCAGACCGCCCGCAGGGTGCCCCTCGGAGGCCACGGGAGACGGAGAGACACGGACCCTCCAGCATGCGACGCCCGCAGGATGCCCCTCGCACACCACGGGAGACGGAGAGACACGGACCCTCCAGCATGCGACGCCCGCAGGATGCCCCTCGCACACCACGGGAGGCGGAGAGACACGGACCCTCCAGCATGCGACGCCCGCAGGATGCCCCTCGCACACCACGGGAGAGGGAGAGACACGGACCCTCCAGCATGCGACGCCCGCAGGATGCCCCTCTCACACCATGGGAGAGGGAGAGACACGGACCCTCCAGCATGCGACGCCCGCAGGATGCCCCTCGCACACCACGGGAGACGGCGAGACCTGGAGCAACAGAGAGACGACACCCCCGTCACGTGCGGGAGCGACCACCCAGCGACGAGGGGGGCAGCCACAGGCCCCCGTCACATCTGAGCCAGGACACCACTACCCAGGACACCACTACCCGGGACACCACTACCCGGGACACCACTACCCGGGACACCACTACCCGGGACACCACTACCCGGGACACCACTACCCGGGACACCACTACCCGGTACACCACTACCCGGTACACCACTACCCGGGACACCACTACCCGGGACACCACTACCCGGGACACCACTACCCGGGACACCACTACCCGGGACAGCACTGCCCAGGACACCCCTACCCGGGACAGGACTACCCAGGAAGACGAAATACCGGACAGTGACTCAGAGTGGATGGGTGGAGACGAACCCCCACCCCAAAGTGCCATGGAGTCAGAGTGGGACGAAGAGCACGACACAACGCCACTGCTATCACCAACACCCTCCACCATCGCAGAAACACTCACCTCGGTTGGGCACTTTAGTGATGAGGCGTCTGGTACACTCACTGGTGCGCACAACACAGCCGTCCCGGTACAGCAGGTGGAGGTAGGAGCAGCAGAGGGGCCGGGCGGTCGGAGGGCAGCCCAGCCCAAGCGAACATCTGCCGCCCAGATGGATCCCGGGTTCCTGGAGTTACCACACCCACACATAGATCCGATGCAACCACCGACCCGGAGACGGGCGAAGAGGGTGACGGGCGGCTTGCGGCGGCTGCAGTCGCAGGTGGAGGAGTCCACCTGCGTCCAGGAGCTGGGAGTGGTGCCGGTCATGCGTGCCACCCAGGCCGACACCGCACGGGTGGCGTCCGCGATGGAGGCAATGGGTGCGACGGTGTCAGACATGGGGAACGGTTTGCGAGGCCTGGGGCTTTCCGTGCAGGCGGCGTCTGTGGCCCAGGACATGGCTGCCCTCTCACAGGAGGCCATGAGCCAGTGCCAGCGCCAGATGGCAGAGGAGCTCAACGCCATAGCCCAGTCTCTGCAGGCCATGGCCCAGTCTCAGCAGGCCATGGCCCAGTCTCTGCAGGCCATCGCTGAGGGCAACGGCGCCAGTGGCCATGTGCGAGCCGGCGTCGCACTGTCACAGACAGGGTTTGCCAACCCCCTGGGCTCCATGGCTGCAAACCTGCAGACCCCTGTCGATACCAGCACGGGCCTCCAGGACTGGCAGCGCCAGATGTCGGGGGGGCGTCGGATGGCCAGTCCGTTCGCATCCCCCACCCATGTAGAGGCCTGGGGGCCATCGGGCACCCTGAGGGAGGAGGAGGTGGTGTGGTCCATCCCGGCTCCCCCTGTAGGGGAGGTCCCGGTACACCGCGACACCTCGGACTCCCCCCCCCCCCTTCCGTCCCAGGTGCATCGGGTGGGCAATGGGCAGGACAGGCTGGCAGCTCGCCATCCCAGTCGCCCGGGCCGCAGCCTGGCCCATCTAGGCCAGGACGCCCCAGGAAACGGCCGCCAAAGGGATCCAGTGTCAGAGGGCAGGAATCACAGGAGTCCACCTCCAGTTCTGCTGTACCGTCTGGGGAACCACATAGACGTAGTCAAAGGGGCCCGTAAGGCCAAACAATTAGACACTGAGTAAGTTGGCACGGGTGCAGGGCACAGATGAGTTTTAGGGGCTAGGGCACGTGCATGAACTCCTTTGGTTATTAAAGTCAATGTTACACCTACAGAAGCTGCCTTTGTGCTCTGTCCAAAGCGTGCGGGGGTGTCATGTACATTGAGCGCAAGTGTGTGTGTGAGGGGTGGTCTTACCTCAGCCCCAGGTGAGTCTGCCCCCTTCCCCCTGGGCCACCATCAACACCCCCCTGGCAGAGGACGGGATCGTGCGCTGCAGTGTCACAGCCGCATGCAGGGATGGTCCGGGTGGATGGTGGTACTGTGGCCATGGGTCAGACATAGTCCAACGATGTGGAGCCAGGAGCTCACCGCAGGGCGGGTTGTCATCATCCTCCATGGCCTGCAATAGACACGCGTCCACCCGCAACTGTGTGAGCCCGGCCCGTTGTGCCGCAGGTGGATCGGCAATGGGGGGGGATGGTGTGCATGCGGGTGGGGTGGGTGGGGTTGGGGAGGGGGGGGAGGGTGCTGGGTGGGTGGATGGGTGGGGGTGTGGGTGGTCGGCTGTTGCCATGGTGTGCGGTCTGTGGCCATACTACCCGATTCCCACGCCCATCTAGTCAGTGAAGCGGGCGGCTATCAGTCTGTCCCGTGCCCGCTGGGCCAGCCGGTAACAGTGGACAGCCACCCGCCTGTGTCTACCCCATCTGCCCTGACCATTACCCCCATCCCCCTCATCTGGGGAGGACTGCGCCTCTTCCTGCTGCTCCTCCACTCCGCCCTCCTCTGCCTGCGGCACATCGCCCCTCTGCTGGGCTATGTTGTGCAGGACGCAGCACACCACAATGATGCGGCCGACCCTATCTGACCGATACTGGAGGGCGCCCCCAGAGAGGTCCAGGCACCTGAAACGCATCTTCAGCACGCCAAAGCACCTCTCTATCACTCCCCTTGTCGCTACATGGGCATCATTGTAGCGGTTCTCCGCCTCATTGCGTGGCCTCCGTATAGGCGTCATCAGCCACGATCGTAATGGGTAGCCCCTGTCGCCCAGCAACCAGCCCCTCAGCCGGGGATGGCGTCCCTCGTACATGCCGGGGATGGATGACCGCGACCACACGTATGAGTCGTGTACACTGCCTGGGTAACGGGCGCAGACGTGCAGGATCATCATGCGGTGGTCGCAGACCTCCTGGATGTTCATCGACTAGGTCCCCTTCCTATTGGTGAACACAGCCCTGTTATCTGCAGGTGGCCGCACGGCGACGTGCATCCCATCGATCGCGCCCTGGACCATGGGGAACCCGGCCACGGCAGAGAAGCCCACAGCTCAGGCATCTTGGCTGGCCCGGTCCACGGGGAAGCGGATGTAGCGGTGCACCATGGCATATAGGGCATCTGTCACTGCCCGGATGCACCGATGCACCGATGTCTGCGATATGCCGGACAGGTCCCCACTCGGTGCCTGGAATGACCCCGTTGCATAAAAGTTCAGGGCCACCGTAACCTTGACGGACACGGGGAGAGGGTGTCCCCCGCCAGTGCCACGCGGTGACAGGTGTACCAGCAGGTGGCAGATGTGTGCCACGGTTTCCCGCCTCATCCGGAGTCTCCTCCTGCATTCCCGGTCCGTGAGGTCCTGGTATGACTGCCGGGGCCGGTACACACGGGGCGCCCTTGGGTGCCTCCGTTGCCGTGGGACCGCAACGTCCTCCTCCCCCTCCTCCTCCCCCTCCTCCCCCTGTCGATCAGGTGTCCCTCCAGCCTGGGCGGCTGCCGCCTGTCCCTCTGCGGCAGCCTGCGCCGCCTCTCTGGCACGCTCCTCCTCCTTCCATCCCCCTCCCCGGCACGGACCCCCCCCCCCCCCCCCCAACCTCCACCCCGGCACGGACCCCAACCACCTCCCCGGCACAGACCCCCATCCCCCTCCCCGGCACGGATCCATCCCCCTCCCCGGCACGGACCCCTCCCCATCCCCCTCCCCGGCACGGACCCCCCCCCCCCAACCTCCACCCCGGCACGGACCCCCCATCCCCCTCCCCGGCACGGACCCCCCCCAACCTCCACCCCAGCACGGACCCCCCATCATCCCCCTCCCCGGCACGGACCCCACCCCCCTCCCGCCACTCCCCCGGACCCCAGCCCACTCTAACCACCCCCCCCCCCACCGCCGCACACACACACACACACACACAACCCGAGACACACCTCTCCTCACGCAATCAGACTGCGGCCACGCCATCGCCTGCCCAGAGCCAACCCCCCAGGCCGTCACTCACCTCCTCGCTGGTCAGCGTGAACCTGGAGCACAGGGTCACGCTGATGAAAAGGAGGTTTAATTTACGTCGACGTGAACGGTCATCACGTCGACGGGACTTCGGCCCATACGGAAGGGAGAATATCGGCAGGCCGAAAATCGGCTGCCTTGTGCAGACCCGTGCCATTGTCCGACGGCAGCGGCGACATTAACGCCCCGCCGACTTTTCTCCCTTCGGAGAGTTCGGCAACCGGCGGGGGCGGGATTCACGGCGGCCAACGGCCATTCTCCGACCCTCTGGGGGGTCGGAGAATGACTCCCCAGATGTGAAAACTTGAACACCATTGTAATAAAGAACACAGCTTGAAAGTCGTTTGAGGATTGGACTTAGTCAAAGAAATCATGGGGTATTCAATGAAATGCTTACAAGATTTTAGCTGATCAATTAAACTGCAGGTTTACAACCAGCTGGCACGGGCAGTTCATGCAAAGTATTCACTCCAGACTGTTGAAGTGTATAGTGCCTATCAATTAGTCAATGAGAAAAATCTCAAATTGCCTTCTCTGCTGTGCAGTAACCCTCCTGCTCTTTCTGGTTCTAAAATTTGTTCCATTTTTCTTCTACGCATTCTACACAAGGCTATGGGCCAAGTGCTGGCAAATGGGATCACGTAGGCAGGTCAGGTGTCTGTCATGCGTTGGTGCAGACTCGATGGGCTGAAGGACCTCTTCTGCGCTGTATTATTGTGTGATTTGGAGGGTTGTGGAACGTGCAGGAAAAGCTACTGGTAAGTTTACATATTAGTTGTATGTTCAGTGTGATGGCCAAGAAATGAGGTCCATGGACAGGCGGAATAGAGTGAAAGAATGAAGAGTAAGAAAGCACAGCCAGTATTGGCAACAGGTCAGGAGGTGACTCTGCGATCTCACAGTAATAGTCCCAACAAACATAACAGGGCAAGAAGAGGCCATAGCTCAAATAGATTGCATAATGAAGTCTTGGAACACAACGAGAAACAGAAGTGTTCGTGATAGTGAGGTTTTGGTCACTACTAGTAAACTTTAGGATAAACTTATACAAAGTTTGGAGAGTAAGTTTGGAGTTTATTCTGAGGTAAGGGAAAAGGTAAAGTCACCATAGTTCCAGATGACCATAGGTTGCTCTCTCCTTTCAGGGGGGAGAGCTGACTGGTGGTGATGTCAGCTGAGGATCACCACATCTCAGGCAAGGGTAAGGTTGAGAAGACGGAGCCTTCATGAATAACCTCAGCCGGTACAGGAATCGAACCTACGCTGCTGGATTTGCTCTGCATCATGCTGTGGCTGCATGGGTCCCGCAGCACAGTCCTGTCCCGATAGGCCATGGTGTATGACACCAGGGGGAAGGAAACCGCTGTATTCCCCAACATCAGACACAGTACTGAACTGAGATGGTGACACAGGAGGGTCCATTCCTCCAGCAGCACAGTGCTGTTAATGAAGACCAGCTCGGCAAGAAGATGGAGGCAGGAACTTGTTTGCCTGGCAGAGTGGACCAGCGCAGCACAATGGCAGAAAGGCTTTGTTGCGTTCACCCTGAAGCCTCTGGTGAACAAAGAACCATCTTGTGCACCCACTGGTATGAGGCAAGATTGAAAGGCCTGATGGGACACTGGCGGGCAGCTGTTTTAATGAGCACTCACGAGATGCACCTGCAACTGCCGATGGGATGACTGACCCACTGTTAACCCACCATTTGGAGAATTGCAAAGTAATTGTACACAAATGACATTTGCATCTCGTGAATTCCACCCGTTATTATGTCTAAAGAAGCGATAGAGCAATTGCAAAGCTTGATTGGCCAGTTGAAATGGTTGGGCAGTGGGACTAAACCAGATGCTGGTTTTGAAATATTGAAATGACATAGCACAATGAATTACCCCAAAGTCAATCATATTTAAAGAGCAATTGAAGCCTTTAAAGGAGATTTGAAATATTCATTAATGGGATGCAGATGCCGCTGTCTGGGCCAGCATTATTGCCCACGGCTAACTGTCCTCCATTTCAGAGGGCATTTGAGAGTCAACCACACTGCTGTGGACCTGGAGTCACATGTAGGCCAGATCAGGTAAGGATGGCAGATTTCCTTCCCTAAAGGACATTAGTTAATCAAGTGGGTTTATACAGCAATTGACATTGTTTAATGGCCATCATTAGACTTTTCATTCCAGATTTAAAAAAATTAAATTCGAAGTTCACCATCTACATTGGTGGGATTTTGAACCCAAGTCCCTAGCTCTTACCCTGGATCTCTGGATTGCTAGCCCAGAAACAATAACACTACACCATTGCCTCCCATATTTCAAATAGGCACCTAACAGCTTTATAGGTTCAACAATTTCAACCTCTGCCCCCATTTTGTTTCCTGTTCCTTTTCCGAGTTTGGTTTTACTTTCTTTTTCTCTTATTTTTGTTTTTGGATGAGAGCTGTTCATTGTCCTGCCATTCACACCTCCTCTAGACTCATATTTTTGTCTCCTTATTTGTCCCATTACCCCACTCCTTGTACCATCAACTCATTATCATTTGACCTCTCCAGCCATTGGCCTTTTCTTTTGTTCTGTTTCCCATCCACCCTTTCACTTGCTTGAAACTTAGTCCATTTCTAACTCTCCCCAATTTTGATTAAAGGACCTGAAACCTTGGGCTGAATTTTGCCGTTTTTTGGGGCAAAATGTCAACACAGGTAGGAAAAGCGAAGTGCATGCTTACGTTTCTCGCCATATTTTTTGAGACTGTCAAAAAAAGGTAAGGGGTGGGTGCAACAATGCCATGCTTGAGATCCTGCCCCATCAGCAACTTAGGGTCTTGAAAGATCAGGGGAAAGAATACCCCAATATAAGAAAATAAAAATAGAGAAAAGGAACACTCGCGGATACAGAACCCCTCCCACCCCACAGAACCGCCACCACCACGGAACACCTGATACCTCCCCCACAGAAACCTCCACCCCAGCACTGCACGGCAGTGCCCAGGCACTGCTGGGAAAAGTGCTAGGGTACTGCCCAGGCATGACCCTCTCCCGCCGGGGGGTTTGTACTTACCTGTGCACCTCTAGCGTGTTCTCATCGAACCATAGAATTTACAGTGCAGAAGGAGGCCATTCGGCCCAAAGAGTCTTCACCAGCCCTTGGAAAGAGCACCTCATTTAAACCCATGCCGCCACCGTATCCCTGTAGCCCCACCTAACATTTGTTTGGACACTAAGGACAATTTAGTATGGTCAATCCACCTAACCTGCACATCTTTGGACTGTGGGAGGAAACCGGAACAGCCAGAGGAAACTCACACAGAAAAGGGGAGAACGTGTAGACTCTGCACAGACAGTGACTCAAGCTGGGAATTGAACCTGGGACCCTGGAGCTGTGAAGCAACTGTGCTACCGTTCTGCTCACTAGATGCATGGTGTAAGGGTCCTGCCATGATTGACAGTCCAACTTGGAGGGACAATCAGGCATAAACACCTACTATGCAAACAGAGGTAAATGGGGATCCCAACTTTTAAAGCATAACGTATAGCTATGATTGTCAGGTCTTCACCATATCAAAAGAAGTTAAGTGTTTTCTGATGAGAAAAAGAGGAAGTGAAAGCAATTATCTCCTAGATGTTTACAAACATTGTGGTTAACTTCACTGCAGGGTATTTGAGATGCATTCAAGTGTGAAGGGAATGAAAATATACAATCCAGACACCTGGCTGCCTGGAGGCAATTACCTTCTCATGTTCCAGCCTACAAAAAGCTATTTATCTTTGAAAGTGAATAGAAGCCTCGCAGATCAAAGGATATGAGGGGGTTTAAAGCCTTGTGATGTGTTTTGGCTTTCTTTGAAGTAATAGCTGCTGCTTTCAACACTTCTGTCTGAGGCAGCAGGTGTAAGCGGCTGGTAGGTGAAAAAGCAGTGATTTTTGTTGTTTCTCCTGGACTGTTCTTTAGCTTCCAGGCAGGGGTAACAGATGCGGGGGTGGTCTCTGATATGGAGCCTCTAATATGGGGGTGTCTCTAATATGTGGGGCCTCTGACATGGGGGGGGTCTCTGATATGGGGGTCTCTGATATGAGGGTGTCTCTGATATGGGGATGTCTCTGAAATGGGGTGGTCCTCTGATATGGGAGAGTCTGTGATATGGGGGGAGGGTATCTTATATAGGGGGGTCTCTGATATGGGTGGTCTCTGATATAGGGATGTCTCCGACATAGGGGTCTCTGATTGTGGAGCTAGGGGGGTAGGGTGGCAGAATTTCCATTGTGGTGAGGAGGGAGGCCCTCTGATGAGCTTTGTGGGCATCAATGTTAAATACCTATCCCCTTGACCCACCGTGGGGTCCACCCCATCAGGGCCTTGCTGGAAAATAAATGCGACATTCCACGCCCACATGAATCCCAGCTGAGAGCTCCAGAACATCACAGAGGCATGGAGAGTTGGACTTCCAGCCTGTTAGTCAAATGCAAATGTGTTCGAATGACCCATTTGAATCCTCCCGCTGACGAGAGGCATTTAGCTCGCTGCCGCTACCGATGGGGCACCGGAGTATCAGAACATGATTGGTCCTGGCACGGTTCCCGTTTTTAGCCCGATGCCTGATTTCCATCTGCATCGGGAACCCGACTACAGCAGAAACCACCTCAAAGTTCCATCCTTCACCATCTGGCTTTCTGGAACACTCAATTGGAAATAAACCCAGTGGGAGGGAAGAAAGTCAACTTTAAAAAAATGACCCCACAGAGAATTCAATCCTGTCCATTCTTTTGCTAACTGGATATTTATTGCCTGTCAGAATTTTCATTTGTACCTTTCCTTCTTTTTTGCTCTTTTTAACCTTGGTTATTAAACTGTACAAAGCTATACCCTCAAAATACAAGAGATCGAGGACAAGGTTGTGCTTTATTTTCAAAATTAGTGAGCGAGGTATACAGTGAAATTTTGGCGCGATCCAATGGCTATGCTGCACCTCCCAGATGTATTTCCTTTGGGCAGGGTGGTGCCCTGGTGCTGCTGGTGCCCCCTGGGTACTCTGGTAGTGTCAGCCTGGCACCCTGGCAGTACCACCTGGGCACCAGCCTGGCACTGCCAGTGTGCCAGGTTTGCACTGCCAAGCTATCATTTTTTGCATGCATGCCATCAAGCCGGGGGTGCCCTCATGGATGTTGAGGTGTGTGTGTTGGGTGGGTGGGGGGGGGGGGGGGGGGGGGGGGGAGGACCCTACCATAGTTCTTTTGGCTGTGGGGGTTGGGGGTCACTTCAGGACCTCGGAGATCTCTCGCTACACTGGGGATTTCGGGCGAGTGGAGGTCCCCAGTGTACAAAACGGGGCTATGTGCGACCTCGGCCACACAATCCCCATTGAGGCCCCTTATACAACGCGAGTTGTTGCGAGCGCCGGGACACACATAGCTAAACGCTCTCACAATGGTTGAATAGGGCCCTTTGTGTGTCTACTGAAATCGGTCTGTTTGGTGAGGTTAGGAATAATTTGAAGAGAAATCAAAACGTTTGTTCAAATCTAATCTGAAATAAACCAACACAACTTTGGCTGTCTTTCCCATTAAGGAGAATGAACAATAAGATTTTGCAAAGCAGTATAATTATGCATTAGAATTTGTTTATCATGAAATTAGGTATGATGATAAATGTATCTCAATTCATTTAGTATGAAACTGAAGTGAATATTCCTGTTATATTTAAAATTATTCTTGTTTATACTGATTATTCTAGTTATAATGAAATTATGCGTATTATAGTGACAATCCACTGCAAAGTGGTTGGCTCTTAACTGCCCCCTCAAGGGCAATTAGGGATGGGCAATAAATGCCATTAGAATATATTCCCTTGACTGACAATGCAACATAGTTGTGATAAATTGCTGTCTATCCAGTGACAGCATCTCTTCAACACACATTTTAAACAACAGTAATTTAATAATTCAATCAGTGCTATTTCATTCAGTGATACGATAAATTAATTGGAACATTGGGATTTTTCCCACTATCAAAAGAGCAGCCAACTCACGATAAGTGCTGTGACTGACATAAACTGAAGATAGAGACATTGGGTATAGAGGCACTTTCAGATCATTGCATAATCCTGGCAAATGTACTTGAAATACTTGACGCATCACCAGATTAAGCTGATAGATTTTCTTTCTGTTGTAGGCCCACTCAGCCTTGGTGCAAATATTGTTTGGTGCAAATAAAAAATGGGAAAAAATGAAAATCGCTTACTGTCACAAGTAGGCTTCAAATGAAGTTACTGTGAAAAGCCTCTAGTCGCCACATTCCGGCACCTGTTCGGGGAGGCTGGTACGGGAATTGAACCCTGCTGCTGGTCTGCCTTGGTCTGCTTTCAAAGCCAGCTATTTACCCTGTGCTTAACCAGCCCCAGATGCCCCAGAATTTTATTCCACCTTAAATTCATTTTATTAAATCACATTCCTGGCCTGTACACAATGTTATGGTTTCTGTTTCAAGATGTAGCCTCCATATGGAAGTTGCTCCTTCAGAACACAGTCTGAGAAGCATCTGCTAATCAGGAATAAAATTAAACATTTGACAACATAACTAAAAACCTTGTTTGATTTTCACTTATGGATGATGAGGTGAGCAGAATTACAAACCAATGTATCAAAGCTCTTGATGTCTTCAAGCAGTATTCAGTGTGGTCTGAGGAAGTACTGCATACCTATGCTTTGGGGCCCATTATATCTGTATCTTATTCTCAGGCAAATTGCTGAAAGTAAATATATTTATTTCAAAATATTACTTGCATGCTCCAGCAACTGAAACTCATTTCTGAATGTTCATTTCTGAATAAATGCCATCCACATCTTTCAGAGACAATAAAATAGGTATGATCCAGCTTTACTATGTTCCCCTGTTTAATCATTAAGTACAAGCTTAATCCAAGTGGTTGTTACGGAGAAGCCGGTGTTTTGTGATTTGGACCAGGGTAAACACATTACACCAACATTCAAGTCATTTTCTTTCACAAACCTATTGGCATGAATACCATCATTCAGAGAAACATCATTCTGTATTTTATTTTTTTAACCTTTGTGCACTCCCAGTGATCCATGAAGCAAGTAGATGTGTCAGCTAATGGGCTCTGCTGACTGTGACTGACACACGAGACAGCTTTTGCACAAGAGCAGAGGAATGTTCAAGCTGTTTCTTGTCTGAGACTCTCAATGTTCTGGATATTTTGAAGCCAATGCCTCGGTGTTTTTGGAAGTTTAGCTCTCGGAATCTAGTAGCTGTCAGTTGATAAATCCTACCCAGGTGGTCGATGGGTGTAAGAAAAAATGATCATTTGGGCCTTTAGACCAGGTTCCTGTTGGTCTTGGATGGTTGCATCTGAGGGGCTCTCCATGACATTTAGCCGAACAGAGATTGTCTAGAATTACGGCAGAAGCTAATCGTCCAGCATTCAGTAGCTATCGTTTCCACTGACCCAAAAGAAGGAGCAGTGTGCACGCCCGTGTACTATAACAGAGAAGGCAGTATCAGCTGGCAATTAGGGCCAGCATCCAGTACATTTAGTTTCGGCAGAAGGGAGTGATCACTGCAACATGGCTTATCGCCAAACAAAGGTGTTTTGATGCATGAAAAACACCGCCCAAAACCCATCTGGACAGTAATCAAGTCACAACGGGTGTAATAAAGGGAGGAAAACATGGTAAGGCACTTAAGAAAACAACTTTTTCGATGGCATGCACATTCTATTGGTTTAAGCTGTGTAGAAGACTCTGGGTGTCCTGTTATATCTGGAGTTGCAAGCTAAGTGTTTGCGGTTAGGCGCATGGAGGTCTAGTAGCTGAAGACGCGGTGGAGAGATAAGAAGCAGACAGGAAATCATTGGCGAGGCTGGGGCAGCTCAAGGCGGAAAGCAAGAAAAAGGTGGAATGGAAAAAAAAAGGAATGCACATTATTCAAAATGCCTGCCTCCTAAAAATGCTGCAGCATCACAAATGGAAACTATGCGATAGCATAAAGTAGAATAACATAGTGCTGGGCTTTTAATGACGCTGGCTTAACCCACTCTCTGAATAATACGATTCAACCCCATTATCAAACTTTAGATTCCATGTCCTCCGTTAGAACTCACATAATATTTGCTCCCAAAGTTTTAAAAGTTATAGGTTTTGCCTAGCTATGAAACATTAACCATGCTATAACCTTTCAAGAAACACAAATGGTTTGGGTTCCAAGTAAGCATTATGGAATAAGGAACAAATATTCTTTTGCATTTACTCTTAAAACTGGTCATGATTTGAGGTAACAATCTCCATGTACCATTCTCTTGTTTTTTTTAATTTAATTTGCATACTGGGTGCTACTACATAATACAGTGACAAGGGGTGGGATTTTCTGGCCATTCACTGGTGGGATCTTACGGTCCTGCCAACGGCGCTCACCTTCCGCAGGTTTCACTGTGCTGAGGGGTGCAAACCCCGTTGGCAATGGCAGGACCTTAAGATCCCATCACTGGCCACTGTCGAGCTGTTGCCCGTCACCGCGAAATATGGCATTGAGGGGGAGGAAACTCCTGCCGAAGATCTTAATTTGCAAGCAGCCTCAACCAGGTTCATAGACTCACATTTTGGATAATCTATGATCCCATTGGTTCCTAATAGATAAGATCATTTACAATGAGCAGTGCTGACTACAAAGGGAAAATGTGGCATCTGCAGTTGGCTGCTCTCCTGTATTGTAAAAGCAACTTAAAAACCCGGACATTCCCAACTCTGTAGGTGTCTGCCAGAAGGTACACAAGAACACTCTGTGAAGTACCCTTAAGTTTCACTTCTGAAGGGCAGCACAGTGGTGCAGTGGTTAGCATTACTACTTCACGGCACCGAGGTCCCAGGTTCGATCCCGGCTCTGGGTCACTGTCCATGTGGAGTTTGCATATTCTCCCCGTGTTTACGTGGGTCTCCCCCCACAACCCAAAAGATGTGTAGGGTAAGTGGATTGGCCACGCTAAATTGCCCCTTAATTGGAAAAAATGAATTGGTGATACAGTTGTTGTCTGCTCTGTTCTCCTATCAAGCTGTTCATTCAAGCCAATAATAAGGCAAGAACCATGCAACATGCCTCAACAACTGCCATCCAGTGGCTTTGATATCTATCATTATGAAGTGCTTCAAGAGGTTGGTCTTGAGACACATCAACTCCATACTCCCAGAATGCCTTGAACCACGGCGATTCGCATACCGCCACAACCGGTCCACAGCAGACACTGTCTTCCTGGCCCTACACTCATCCCTGAAGCATCTCGATAACAAGGACTCATACATGAGATTCCTATTCATTGACTGCAGCTCTGCCTTCAACACCACGGCCGGGATTCTCCGACTTCTCGCCGGGTTGGAGAATCCCCGGGGGGAGGCACGAATCCCGCCCTGCACCGGCTGCCCTATTCTCCGGTGCCGTTTTTTTGGGGCCAACGGGAGTCCTGCCATGCCGGTCGGGAGCTGTTGACAGCGGCCCCCCTCGCGATTCACTGGGCCCCGATGGGCCGAGTGGCCATCCAGTTTTGGCCAGTCCCGCCGGCGTGAATTATTCACCTCACGCATGGCGGGACCTGGCAGGTAAGTGTGCGGGGGAGGTCCTGGAGGGGTGGCACAGGTGGATCCGACCCCGCGGGGGGCCCCACGGTGGCCTGGCCCCCGATTGGGGCCAACCGATCTTGCGGGCGGGCTGTTTTCGTGGGGGCCTTCTTCTCTCAGCGCCGGGCCCCTGTAGGGCTCCGCCATATTGTCCGGGGGCCGGTGCGGAGAAGAGAGCCCCCGCGCATGCGCGGAAATACGCCGGCTTGTCTGCGCATTCGTGGAAATACGCCGGCAGGTCCGCGCATGCGCGTGATCAAGCTGGCCGTTCTGCGCATGCGCAAACTCGCGCCGGCCCTTTGGCGCCGCTAGAGCGGCGTCAACCACTCCGGCGTCAAACTAGCCCCCGAAAACTTGGAGAATTCCTCACTTTCGGGGGCTGTTGACGGCGGAGTGGTTGGCGCCGGTTTTCCCGCTGGCATGGGGACTTAGTCCCCAGAAGGGAGAATCCTGCCCCAGAATCCAAGCCAAGCTGATATCAAACTCCAAAACCGAGGACTCGGCTCCTCCCTCTGCAACTAAATCCTCGACTCTCTGACCCATAGACCACAATCAGTAAGGATAAACAACAACACCTCCCCCACGATAGTCCTCAATACCCGGGCCCCACAGGGCTGCGTACTTAGCCCCCTACTATACACCCTATACACACAAGACTGCATTGTAAAATTCAGCTCTACTCCATCTACAAGTTTGCTGATGATACGACCGTAGTATGTCGATTCGTGAGCAATGATGAGTCAGAGTACAGGAGAGGGATAGAGAACCTAATGGCGTGATGTTCTTGTGTGCCTTCTGGCAGACACCTACAGAATTGGGGATGCCCGGGCTTTTAAAGTCCAGAACTAAAGAGTTGGTCATTGACTTCTGAAAGCAAACTATTTACACACCCCTGTCTGCATCAATGGTGCTGAGGTAGAGATGGTTAACAGCTTCAAATTCCTAGGTGTGCACCAACAATCTGTCCTGGTCAACCCACGTTGACGCTACGACCAAGAAAGCACAACAGTGAATATAGTTCCTCAGGAAACTAAGGAAATGTGGCATGTCCAGATTGGCTCTTACCGATTTTTACAGATGCACCATAGAAAGCACCCTATTTGGCTGCATCACAGCCTGGTATGGCAACTGCTTGGCACATGATCATAAGAAACTACAGAGAGTCGTGAACACAGCCAGTCCATCTCGCAAACCCGCCTCCCATCCAGTGACTCTGTCTATACCTCCCGCTGCCTTGGGAAAGCGGACAGCATAATCAGGTTATTCTCTCTTCCAACCTCTTCCATTGGACAGGAGATACAAAAGTCTGAGAACACGCATTAACAGATTCAAAAACAGGTTCTTCCCCGCTGCTACCAGACTCCTATATGACCCTCTTATGGACTGAACTGATCTCTCTACATATCTTCTCTACTGAATAGCACTGCACTCTGTATGCTTCACCCGATGTCTATGTCTATGTATTTACATTGTGTATTTATGTATGTCCTATGTTTTTTCATGTATGAAACGATGTCTGGACTACACAGAACAATACTTTCCACTGTACCTTGGTACACGTGATAATAAACCCAAATCCAATTATATTTTAGAATTTAGTAGCATGCCAGTATCATTAAAAATTAAATACAACGGAATGAAAACAAAATATAATTGTAATTATCTTTTAAGATTAGACTGTTATTGTAATGGAAGATAAAGATAAATAAAAGTCAAAAGAGGGAAGAGTGAAAAATAATAATGAAAAATCTATGCAGATTTTCTCCTTGTGTAATATATAGAGCACTGTACATGGTCCCAACCATTTGGGACATAGCACATTTACTGAAGTCCTAGAACTTGGATTCAAGTTAACAAAAGCCAAAGCTTAGGGCAAGCAAAATTATTGCATGAGTTTAACCAGCTTAAACCAGACAGCTTACTCACATGAAGAATCTTTCTGCTGCTTATCCAACCAGACAGTCATCAGGACATAAGCTTCCAGGGATAAGTGGTGGTGAATTGGAAGAATATCAGACTTAGTGACATATCTGCTCCATCATGTCCCATCATTGGAGCCAGGTTGAGCCAGATTGGGCTGTCGAGAATTAATGTTGTCCTGGAGCACTGAATACCTCTCTAGCTCAGATAATGGAATCTGCCACAAAGGTTCACTCAGCTCCAATCTTCCATTGGCAGGCATGTCATCTTTGTGTTACTATGATACAAAAATGACACCATTTATCACGCCCACCCCAAAGAGGAAAGTTAAGTCGGTCATTAGACAGCTGACAAGGAGACAACTCGTATCAGAAATTCCACATTAATAACAAGGTGAGCCGCACAACTCAACATATGGGGTGTGATTTTATTGTCACACAATGCCCAAAAAGCAGCATGGCTGATAGAAGCGGGAGACCATGCTCCCGGGATCTACCTGGCTTGCAACGCCTCGTGAGACCTAACGCTGTCTCACGAGATGTTGCGATGTAAATCCCACCCATTGTGGGCGTGATCACTTTTTAGAAAATCCGCATACTAGAACGAGACACTTAGTCTCACTTTAATGTGCAGATTCCCGAATTAGCGGACACGTAGGGTTTATCCCCTTCACCTCGGAGACCTTGGGTAACCGCCGTCCAGTACTGGTCTCTACAAGCGGGAACCAGATGGAACAGCACTCGTGGGGGTCTCGCAGGGGATTGGAGGCCACCAGGTGCATGCCTTTTGGGCATGGGCAGTATCCTGGCAATGCTGGTGCCACCTGGGCTCCCTGGAACTGCCAGCATGGCAGTGCCACTTGGGTGCCAGCCAACACTGCCAAGGTGCTCAGTTGGCACTCCAGCTGTCAGGGGTGCTGCCAGGGTGGCAGGTTGGCATTGGCAAAATGCCAAGCTGGCATTTTTTGCACTGGTGCGATCGGGCCTGGGGTGCCCTGCGTGGGTGGTGGGGGAGTGTACGGGGAATCCTCCCATAGTGCGTTGGTTCTTGGGGGGGGTCATTCATAGATTCATAGAATTTACGAACGTAAAGTCATGTCGGCGTACTGACCTCTCACTACATGGAGGAGCTCCAGCAAGTGGAATTCCTTAGTGCACAAAATGGGGCTAAGTGCAGCCTCAGCCCCGCGTTCACTACTAAGGCCCCTTATCAAACCCGAGTGGCGATTTATAGTCTTGTGTTTCTCAGCGCTGTCACTGCCAGCAAACATGCGGCTAAACGCCCTCGCTCTGGGACTTTGTTCCCATTTAGTAAAATCGTGGCCATAATGTGTCAGTCCATTGGCATCACCTTCTGACCAGAGCATAGACAGATCTTCTTATCCGATCAAACTACAATTTCAACATGGAAACGCAATGTTTGCGCTGCAGCTGTTTGTCCCTCTATTGGTAGTTTTCATTGGTTCTGAATTCTGACTATGTGAGAATTACTGATGGCGTGTCATGTCTTCATCCCAAGTCTCAGGATTTCTTCATCAGCTATAACTCTGACATCCACCTTTAATGTGGTGTAAGGCCTATGGAGGGCAGTTTGTGACACCTAGTCACTTCGATATTCGAGTTATTTAAGTCCATTACATCTAGCCTTGTTAAAGCAAACGGATTTGAGAAAGAAATATGCCTTCGCCTCCTCCAGGCTCCGAAGGAAAAAGTCAGTGCAGGCATGACCCTCTCTCTCTCTCTCCCTACCTATAACCGTTTCCTCTTTTTGTTTCAAATTCATCTCATATGGGCTGAAGGTAGCCCTCCCATACATTCCTAACTCCTGTATTATGAACAGCGGCTCGATTCTAAAATTGCCCTTAGTGTTGGGTGGGGTTGCTGGGTTATGGGGATAGGGTGGAGGTGTCGACCTTGGGTGGGATGCTGTTTCCAAGAGCCGGTGCAGACTCGATGGGCCGAATGGCCTCCTTCTGCACTGTAAATTCTATGAAACTATGAAAACCACAATCGCGTTCGGCGGCGGGTTGAGAATCCACTTCCGTCCACAGAATGGGGACCGGCGCCGGTTCCCTGATTCTCCGGCTCCTGAAAAACGAGTACGCTGCGCCACAAATCCCCAACCTGCGGCCATTGCTGGAGGCCCGCTCCACTGTACTCCGCTCCCGACCATCCAAAGTCCCGACAGCGTGGACTACTCATGGTCCTGCCGTTCGGCTGTGGCGACTCAGTCTGCGGCCGCCATGGTCGGGGGCGGGCCGATTGGAGGGAGGGCGGGGGGGGGGGGGCCTAATACGGGCCCGGGGTATTTTTGAGCGGGCGGTCACGGCTGGGCGTGCGGCCGACAGTGGCTCTATTTGGGAGGTCCAGCTTCGCGGTCTGAATCCGCCATGGAGCACGGGGTGGCCACTGGAGGCCGCCGCCGTGCACATGCGTGGACTCTGACCCGGAAGTGCGGGGGCCCGTATCTGCAGCAAAAGCTGTGAGCTTCCCGACAGGTCACTGCTAGCCCCCTGCCAGTTTTTCTGGTGTGAAAGGCCACAGGTTTTAAGACAGCGTGCGGACATAGTCCCTGAAACGGAGAATCCAGCCCCAGGTGTTTGAAACACAAGTCATTTGTGGAACCAGAACATACGCCGATCAAGTTGCTGCCAGGGTGACAGCATAATATGGATACCAAATATTGAGGTATGTTTTGCTAATTCTATGGAAATAGTCTTGCAATTGCATGACATTTTTGAGAACTGTTCAGCATAAAATAAATGTGGGAAATCAGACCTTATTGAATTGTGAGATACTTGCATCTGGCTTCTCAGAAAAAAAACATAAATGATTTTCTGTAGAGAGTTCCGAAATCCCACTTCCATTATTTGGACCAACCAAGGGAACAAGTAACAACTTTTGCAGCAAATGTGGACGGCACTCTACTAAAAGCACTGAAACTCTGATGTTATTGCTAAGTGCCTTCAGAAGCACCCTCACCTGCTTGCTGCTATTTGTTTACAGTGGCTCCTTTGTCCGCTGTACATATTAAATGCACAATTAACTAATTTGAGGCCTTACTTCCAGAGCAACAGGATGTTAGTCTCACATTCTTTGCACACTGCATCCTTTTCCCCCACAACAGCAAGAAAAAGGATAAGTAAATTTAACAAACGGGTGGAAGAGCAGAAAACGCTTCAAATACTCAGCTAGTCTGACAGCATCCGTGGAAAGAGAAACAGACGGCTAAGGCCAATGACCTAAGAGGAAACAAGGACTGGGCCATAACATCCTAGCTCCGCAGCCTTGGATTTGGGGGGCACCCCAAAGATACACTGGGGAATCCCACTCAGAACTTCACAGGTAAGGTTTGCATGGCAATTGCCCAGAAGTGCAAACGTCCTCTAGACAATTGCCCTGCGCTGTGAGCTAACTTAAAATGTGGGTTAAATCACAAAGTCCAGATGATTCCAACAGGGTTACACCCAGAAAAAGTTACAAGAATTAAAACCTCTTCTAACATCTCGGTAACTGTTATAAAGACCTAGACTGGTTCCTCCCACCGAACCCACCACATCCTTGACATCCTAGTAGACACCCCCATGACTATCCACTACCCCAAAGTATTCCTCAACCCCTGATTCCTCATGTAAACTTACTTGGTTTACAGCAGCTAATGTCTGCGCTCCTTGAATCCACCAGAGTTGAGCTCCGCTGGGCCTGCAAGCACTCTTTCGCTGGAGGCCTCAAGCAACTCCAGCAATTGGAAGTTTCAGCGCAGTTTCCAAGAGAAGGTAAGTGTGCATTAAATTATTTTCTTCCCCATGCTAGTTACGGCCCACTATCATTTTAGATGTTGGTCATTCTCTGTGGTATTATCAGTTATTGCAGTACCCGAGAGGCTGTAGACCATTGGGTAAACCTAGGAGTTTTCCATTGGCTGTTTGGTATGTAGCTCCGCCCTGACAGGCAGGGTATAAGAACCGGTGCCATCCCAGCAGCCCTCATTCTGTACCGAAGCTGCTGGGGAACAGATCTAGTCTATTAAAGCCTTCAGTTATGTTACAACCTTGTCTTTGAGTTTAATTGATCGTGCATCAATTTAATAGACTACTCTTAAGCTGAAAGAATGGATCTCCGAATCAAGCCGGAGTGTCTACAACTCAGCCCCCACGCGGAGAACTCGGCGGCGATATTTAAGCACTGGCTGGCGTGTTTTAAAGGCTACCTCGAGACGGCCAGAGGCACCCCCTCAGGAGAACAGAAACTGCATCTCCTGCACTCGAGAGTAAGCCCTGGAATCTTCACCCTCATCGAGGAGGCGGAGGACGATGATGCTGCGATTGAACTGTTAAAGGGACATTATATACGCCCTGTAAACCAGCTCTACGCACGTCATCTGCTTGCAACTAGACGGCAAAGCCCCAGCGAATCGCTGGAGGACTTCTACCGTGCGCTACTGGTGCTGGGCAGAAACTGTGGCTGCCCGCAAGTTTCGACAGCGAGCACACAGAACTTCCAATCAGAGATGCCTTCGTAGCAGGGATGAGCTCCTCAGAGATCCGCCGAAGACTCTTAGAAAAGGACACCCCGGGACTGAGAGAGGCACGGGCTCTGGCAGGGTCCATGGATGTTGCCTCCAGAAACGCGCAGTCCTATGCGCCCCACCGCGCGGCAGTGCCCTGGGCTGCGTGGCATCCCGCAGCGGCAGCCCCACTGACCTTCCCCATGTCCCCGCAGGCCTGTGCTGTAAGACGGCCCGCTAACTCCGTTGGGCCCCACTGTTTCTTCTGCGGGCACGCGCTGCCCGGCCCGCACCTCCACCTGCAAAGGGTGCGGCAAGAAGGGCCAGTTTGTTGGGGTCTGCCAAGCACGAGCCGTGGCCGCGGTCTCCAGCAACTCCGGACCGATGCGGCAATCTTCCCCTCGGGCCCCAGGTGGCCAGCACTCACCGCCACCTCCCTATCCTAGGGCCACGTCCGAACCACGGGCGAGCGCCATCTTACCCCTCGGACACCACGCTGGACGGATGGGCGCCGCCATTTTGTCCATCCCCGCTGCCATTTTGTCCATCCCCGACCACCATGTGCGATCCATGGGAGACGCCATCTTGGATGGGGCCCCAGGCACCCAGCACGGCTGACTACACGCTGCCCGATCACAACCTGCAACTGCTCCATCTGGCCTCGGTGACGCTGGACTAAATTCGACCTCGGACACTCGCGACTGCAACGACGACGGTGTTCATCAACGGCCACGAGACGTTTTGCCTGATCGACTCTGGGAGCACGGAGAGCTTTATACACCCCGACACGGTAAGGTGCCGTTCACTTGTTACCCACCCTGTAAACCAAAGAATCTTCCTGTCCTCCGGGTCACACTCAGTGGAGATAAAGGGATTCTGCCTAGCAGACCACACTGTCCAAGGCAGGAAATTCAACAATTTCCGCCTTTATGTCCTGCACCTCTGCGCGGCTACACTCCTGGGGTTGGACTTCCAATGTAACTTGCAAAGCTTGACTTTTAAATTCGGCGGCCCTACACCCTCCCTTACTGTCTGCGGCCTCGCGACCCTTAAGGTCGACCCGCCTTCCCTGTTTGCAAATCTCACGCCGGATTGCAAACCCGTCGCCACCAGGAGCAGACGGTACAGTGCCCAGGACCGGACCTTCATCAGGTCAGAGGTCCAAAGGCTACTGAGGGAAGGGGTCATTGAAGCTAGCAACAGTCCCTGGGGAGCTCAAGTATGAGGTGCTGTGTGCTCTGAGGTACAGACGAACCAACACAGTTGCGATTGGTACAACGCAGTTTTATTCCATCTAACTATTTATACATCAGACTTGGTACTCAGCACGTTGTGACGGTGTGAGTGTCTTGCTATGAGGTCCTGGCCCTGTGCTGTCTCCAGATGGACTGCCCAGGAAGTGTCGTGTTTCTTGTCTTATACTGTGTCTGCTCTTGTCTGTGATTGGCTGTCGTGTTATGTGTGCTAATTGGTCCGTTGGTCTGTCTATCATTATGTATGTGTTATGATGTATGTTTGAATATCATGACAAAGTAGTGGTGGTGAAGACCGGGTAGAAACATAGGATGGTCATTGACTACAGTCAGACCATCAACAGGTTTACTCAGCTGGATGCGTACCCTCTTCCCCGTATAGCCGACCTGGTAAACAGGATCGCACAATACAAGGTCTTCTCCATGGTGGATCTCAAGTCCGCTTACCATCAGCTACCCCTCCGCACTAGTGACCGCTAGTACACTGCCTTCGAAGCAGATGGGTGGCTCTACCAATTTTTAAGGGTTCCCCTTGGTGTCCCTAATGGGATCTTGGTCTTCCAACGCGAGATGGACCGAATGGTTGACCGATACGGCTTACGCGCAACGTTCCCGTATCTGGATAACGTCACCATCTGCGGCCATGACCAGCAGGACCATGACACCAACCTCCGGAAATTTCTCCAGACTGCGAAAATCCTTAACTTAACGTATAATAAGGATAAATGCGTATTTAGCACCGACCTCCTAGCCATTTTCCGCTATGTAGTGCGAAATGGAGTTATAGGCCCCCACCCTGAACGCATGCGCCCCCTTATGGAGTTCCCCCTCCCTCACTGCCCCAAGGCCCTGAAGCGCTGCCTCGGGTTTTTCAGTTATTACGCCCAGTGGGTCCCCAACTACGCAGACAAAGCCCGACCCCTGATCCAGTCCACAACCTTCCCCCTGTCAATGGAGGCCCGCCAGGCCTTCTGCCGCATCAAAACAGACATTGCAAAGGCCACGATGCGCGCCATCGACGAGTCCCTCCCCTTTCAGGTCGAGAGCGATGTGTCCGACGTAGGTCTGGCTGCCACCCTCAACCAAGCGGGCAGGCCCGTGGCTTTCTTCTCCCGTACCCTCCATGCTTCAGAAATTCACCATTCCTCGGTCGAAAAAGAGGCTCAAGCCATAGTAGAAGCTGTGCGACATTGGCGGCATTACCTGGCCGGCAGGAGATTCACTCTCCTCACTGACTAATGGTCGGTAGCGTTCATGTTTGATAATGCACAGTGGGGCAAGATTAAGAACGACAAGATCTTACGGTGGAGGATAGAACTCCCCACCTACAACTACGAGATCTTGTACCGTCCTGGGAAGCTAAATGAGCCTTCCGATGCTCTGTCCCGTGGCACGTGTGCCACCTGTCATGATATTCAAACACACACATCATGATGGACACACTAACAGGCAAATCAGAGTACACAACACCACAACCAATCACAGACAAGAACACCAACCACATAAAAAGCACGAGCACGACACCTGGAGGTCAGTAGGTCTGGGGAGAAGGAAGCATGAAAGAGCTGTTGAAACACCACAAGCAGGGAGCCCCCCACGTGCAGAGTGCAAAGACCAAGTTGTAAATAGTGAGTTTAAATAAACAAGTGTTGTACCATATGCAACTGTGTTGGCTCATCTGTGTGTCAGAACACCCAACACCACATGGTACCAGGAGTGGGGTAGTGGGATTAGTTTGGGATTGATACAGGGCTATGGGGAGAGAGCGGGGCAGTGGGATTAGTTTGGTGATTGGCAGAGTGGAGGATGCCCCCAAGGTGCTGGCCATGCCCACCCCTGGTACCACCCGCCCGTGTAAAAAGGCAAAGGACAGGGGAGGTGGCAGCCTAAATGCAGGGGCCACAAGGGAAGGCGCCGCAGGGCAATAGCAGAGCGGGGCAGCGTCCTTCAGCCCTGGAGGGGCCTAAAGTAACGTCTAAAGCTGCCCCACACCCCCCACAGGTGGCAAAGCGGCCGGACGGCCCTCTTCAGCCCTGCCAGAGCCCAAAATAAAGTCTCTCGCTGCAGCCCCAGGTGGTCCCACTCCCACCTCAGGCAGAGGGGTGGGAGGACAGGGTCCGCAGTCCCCAATGGTCCCACTCCCACCCCAGGCAGAGGGGTGGGAGGACAGGAGGCCGGGCCCGCAGCCCTGGATGGTCCCACTCCCACCTCAGGCAGAGGGGTGGGAGGACAGGAGGCCGGGCCTGCAGCCCTGGATGGTCCCACCCCCACCCCAGGCAGAGGGGTGGGAGGACAGGAGGCCGGGCCCGCAGCCCTGGACGGCCCCAGACCCACCTTAGGCAGAGGGGTGGGAGGACAGGAGGCCGGGCCTGCAGCCCTGGATGGTCCCACTCCCACCTCAGGCAGAGGGGTGGGAGGACAGGAGGCCGGGCCCGCAGCCCTGGATGCTCCCAGTCCCACCCCAGGCAGGAGTGGATCGATACCTGCCTACCAACCTGCCATTCTGGACATGGACCACACCGGCAAACCGCAGCCGATGCAAGTCACGGGGAACCTAGGCACCAACTGGAAGCTCTACAGGCAGCGATTTGACCTGTACATCCGTGCCACCGAAAAACAGAATGTCTCGGATGATTCGAAGATTGCAATGCTCCTCTTCTACGCAGGCCCCCACCCAAATGATGTCTTTAATTCACTGGTGTTCGAGGAAGGCGAAAACCAGGCCAAATATGACACGGTCATCCTCAAAATGGACCAGCACTTTCAAACTGAAGTAAACGAAACTTTCGAAAGATACATCTTTCAGCAACGCCTGCAAGGTAAGGAGGAGCTTTTTCAACCCTTTTTGACGCACCTCCGGATTCTAGCGCAGTCCTGCGGTTACGGCACCACCACAGAGTCCATGATCAGGGACCAGATTGTTTTTGGCGTTGCCTCCAGTGGCCTACGCCAGCAGCTTCTTAAAATAAAGAGCCTCACCTTAGCGTCTGCTGTGGAAGCCTGTGTCCTCCATGAAAATGCGACCTGCCGTTTTGCCCGATTTCAGGCGTCCGAGTTGGCACGGAGGGGGTCCCCAGCCGTCGAATCGGCAAGCCAGGCCGCCCACGACGTTGAACGCATCCAGGCCGTCGATTTCTTCCCGCCCCACGGCCCGGACGACAGCGGCCGCTTCCCGCGCTTTTCGCGGTCTCCCGCGCAGGTGCGCGCCAAAAATAACGGCCACAACGAGGGACGCACTGCGCAGGCGCGCCCACCGCAAGATCGCACTGCGCATGCGCAGTGGCGCAACGAACGCCGTGACGTCATGACGTGCAGCAAGTGTGGAGGTCTACACTTAAAAGGGCAATGTCCTGCAAAATACCAACAGTGCAACAGATGTGCCATGATAGGCCACTACGCAGCCCGCTGTCGTGCGGCTCAACCCATGGATCCGGCGCATCCTCGACAACCTCGCACACGAGTCAGGACCGTCCAGCCCACGCATCAAGACTTCCAGTTAAGTGATGCAGATGACCAGGATGACTTCAGAGTTGCCGTCATTGATGTCAACAAGGTCAATGCCATCAATCCAGACGATGAGTGGTGTGCCACCCTGACGGTCAACCGATCGCGCGTCGCCTTCCGTCTGGACACCGGCGCATCCGCCAACCTGATTGCTTACTCTGCAGTCCAGGCCATGAAGGTCAAACCACTCATCACACCATCCCGGCTTAAGATGGTTGACTATAACGGGAACGTTATCCCGTCCGTAGGATCTTGCCAGCTACAGGTGACTCACAAGAGGTACACGGCCACACTCCCCTTCGAAGTTGTGGGCTCATCAAAGGACTCGTTACTGGGCGCACAAGCGTGTAAGGTCCTTCACCTGGTACAGCGCATCATGTCTCTCTCTCCAGATGAGATATCCGACTTCCCGGATGCTGAGTTCCACGCGAATCTCCATTCCCTCCTCGCTCACAACCAGGAGGTTTTTGAAGGCATGGGGACATTGCCACACACGTACAAGATTCGACTCAGACCGGACGCCATCCCTGTCGTTCACGCACCTCGCAGGGTTCCTGCGCCTCTCAAAGACCGCCTCAAGGCACAACTGCAGATTCTTCAGGACCAAGGGGTCCTATCCAAGGTCACGGAGCCCACGCCATGGGTCAGCTCCATGGTCTGTGTAAAGAAGCCCTCTGGCGAGCTCCGTATATGTATAGATCCAAAAGATCTGAACAACAACATCATGCGGGAACACTATCCCATCCCAAAACGAGAAGACCTCACCAGCGAGATGGCGCGAGCCAACATATTCACTAAATTGGATGCGTCCAAAGGATTCTGGCAGATCCAACTGGACCCGGCCAGCCGAAGACTATGCACATTCAACACCCCTTTTGGCAGATTCTGCTACAACCGGATGCCATTCGGCATCATTTCGGCATCTGAAGTATTCCACCGCATTATGGAGCAGATGATGGAAGGCATCGAAGGGGTACGTGTATATGTGGACGATATCATCATTTGGTCCACCACTCCGCAGGAACACATGCATCGTCTTCGACGTGTCTTCACCCGCATACGGCAAAATGGCCTGCGTCTCAACCGTGCGAAGTGTGCTTTCGGCCAGACGGAGCTGAAATTCCTCGGGGACCACATCTCAAGGTCCGGGGTCCGTCCCGATGCAGACAAGGTTAGCGCCATCACAGCCATGCCACGACCGGATGACAAGAAGGCTGTCTTAAGATTCCTGGGCATGGTCAACTTCCTTGGGAAGTTCATTCCCAACCTGGCTTCTCATACAACAAACATGCGCCATCTCGTAAAAAAATCGACGGAATTCAACTGGCACCAGTCGCATCAGCAGGAATGGGAGGAGCTCAAGCACAAACTGGTCACGGCACCAGTGCTGGCCTTCTTTGACGCGACTCGCCCTACAAAGATCTCAACAGACGCCAGCCAATCTGGTATTGGAGCGGTACTCCTGCAAAAAGACAGCACGTCATCATGGGCCCCGGTTGCGTATGCCTCACGAGCCATGACCCCTACCGAACAGCGCTACGCGCAAATCGAAAAAGAATGCCTGGGCTTGTTAACTGGACTGGACAAGTTCCACGACTATGTGTATGGCCTGCCACGATTCACGGTCGAAACTGACCACCGCCCCCTGGTCAACATCATTAACAAAGACCTGAACGACATGACTCCTCGCCTCCAGCGCATCTTACTCAAACTCAGGAGGTACGATTTTGAACTGATCTACACTCCGGGGAAGGAACTCATAGTGGCGGACACTCTTTCCCGAGCAGTGAGCACACCACCAGATGCGGAGGGGTTCGTGCGTCAAATTGAGGCACACGTGACTCTGACAGCAGCAAATATGCCAGCTGATGATCCTTGTCTGGCCCACATACGCGCAGAGACGGCGACTGACCCTCTGCTGCAGCGAGTGATGCGCCACATGACGGAAGGGTGGCTAAAAGGGCAGTGCCCCCAGTTTTACAATGTGCGAGATGATCTCACCAATATAGACGGGGTCCTTATGAAATCGCATAGGATCGTCATTCCACACAGTGTGCGCCAGATGATTCTTCGTCAACTACACGAAGGCCACTTGGGTGTCGAAAAATGCAGACGAAGGGCCCGGGCGGCGGTATATTGGCCGGGTATTAATGAAGACATAGCCAACATGGTGCTCAACTGCACAACCTGTCAGAGGTTTCAGCCGGCGCAACCTCCGGAAACACTTCTACCACACGAGATGGTGACGTCCCCCTGGGCGAAGGTGGGTGTTGACCTATTTCACGCGCTCGGCAGAGATTACATTGTTATTATAGACTACTTCTCAAACTACCCGGAAGTCATGCCTCTCCATGATCTGACGTCGTCCGCAGTCATTGGGGCCTGCAAGGAAACGTTTGCTCGCCATGGCATTCCAAGGACTGTCATGTCAGACAATGGACCTTGTTTTGCCAGCCGTGAATGGTCGTCCTTTGCCGCAGCATATGGTTTCACTCATGTGACATCCAGCCCTCTGCATCCACAATCGAACGGGAAGGCTGAAAAGGGTGTCCACATCGCAAAGCGGCTCCTGTGCAAGGCGGCTGATGCCGGATCGGACTTTAACCTTGCCTTGCTGGCCTATCGATCGGCCCCGTTATCCACGGGCCTCTCGCCAGCGCAGCTACTAATGGGTCGCTCCCTCAGGACGACGGTACCTTCCGTCCTGGCACCGACAACAGACCATGAGGCGGTTCTTCGGGACATGCAACTGCAGCGTGATCGCCAGAAAGGTCGGTACGACACACGAGCGACGGACCTGCCCCCCCTGTCCTCCGGAGACAAAGTACGCGTCCATCAACCGTATGGTGGCTGGTCAGCACCGGCCGAAGTCCTCCGACAAGTGGCTCCCCGCTCGTTCCTGGTTCGCATGCCGGATGGTTCCGTGCGTCGCCGCAATCGGCGCGCCCTTCGCCGACTTCCACGTTCACAGCCACACAACACGCCAGATCCTCAACAGGCTTCCGAGGATGACTTTGTGGAGCTGCCGCACATCACGCCCTTTCCATCGCCACCCATGGCCATGCCTGCACAGCAGCCGGTGGTTCTTGATCCACCCTTAAGGCGGTCAACCCGAATTCGTCGCAAACCCATTAGAATGGACTTATAATACAGTTCATATGTTTAATAAGTTGGACAATTTTACATGATAACCTGTTGTTGTTTATCGTTCCAGATGTCGTCTGACTGGACAACTGTTCAAAATTTTTTTTCTTCTTCTCTCGTTCGCATTTCTGTTATGTTATGGTACAACTGGATTCATGTGACGCACTCGACATCGCCCCATGTACATAGTTCCGTCATAGACACATGCTGCACACGACACACACACACTCTTAGATGCACTCACGTCACGATCATATTTATTACCACGTAGGCACATATCTTTGTAAAAAGGGGGGATGTCATGATATTCAAACACACACATCATGATGGACACACTAACAGGCAAATCAGAGTACACAACACCACAACCAATCACAGACAAGAACACCAACCACATAAAAAGCACGAGCACGACACCTGGAGGTCAGTAGGTCTGGGGAGAAGGAAGCATGAAAGAGCTGTTGAAACACCACAAGCAGGGAGCCCCCCACGTGCAGAGTGCAAAGACCAAGTTGTAAATAGTGAGTTTAAATAAACAAGTGTTGTACCATATGCAACTGTGTTGGCTCATCTGTGTGTCAGAACACCCAACACCACACCACCGCACAAGTGGACCGCCTCCAAGCCCTCCACGAGGACCTCTGCCACCCAGGGGTCACTCGTTTTTTCCACTTCATTAAGACCCGCAACCTGCCCTACTCCATCGAGGGACTGCCAAATCTGCGCGGACTGCAAACCGCACTTCTACCGGCCAGAGAGGGTGCACCTGATAAAGGCTTCCCGTCCCTTTGAGCGCCTCAGCATGGACTTCAAAGGCCCCCTCCCCTCCACCGACCGCAACACGTATTTCCTGAACGTGATTGACGAGTACTCCCGGTTCCCATTCGCTATCCCCTGCCCCGACATGACCACAAACACTGTCATCAAGGCCGTCCAGGGTATCTTTACACTGTTCGGGTTCCCCGCGTACATAGGGGATCCTCCTTTATGAGCGACAAACTGCGTCAATTCCTGCTCAGCAAGGGCATCGTCTCAAGCAGGATGACCAGTTACAACCCCCGTGGAAATGGGCAGGTAGAGAGGGAGAACGGAACGGTCTGGAAGACCGTCCTGCTGGCCCTACGGTCCAGGACTCTCCCCATCTACCTATGGCAGGAGGTCCTCCCGGAGGCCCTCCACGCCATCTGGTCACTGCTCTGTACAACTACCAATCAGACACCTCATGAACGTCTCCTTGTCTTCTCCAGGAGGTCCTTCTCCGGGACCTCGCTCCCAACCTGGCTAGCGGCACCTGGACCCATCCTGCTTCGGAAGCACGTGCGGGTGCACAAGTCGGACCCGTTGGTCAAGAGGGTCCACCTGCTGCACGCTAACCCCCAGTACGCCTGGCGTGGCGTTCCCTGACGGCCGGCAAGATACAGTCTCCCTCCGGGACCTGGCGCCCGCCGGAACCCACGCGCACCCGAACCATTACCCTCCCCCCCCCCCCCCGCCCCCCCCACAGCACCTCACTGGAGGGTCGGTCCTCCCGCCGCTCCTACTTAGGCCATCCCACCCACCGACGCCCCCTACAGGCGCCCCTCTCTCGTGTCAACCGTTTGCCCCACCAGCGCCGTCTAAGGGTGACGAAGCTGCCATGGAGGCCGAGGCCACGCTCCCGGAGTCGCAGACGCCCGGACCCCCACCAGAATCACCACCGAGGCTCAGGCGATCCAGGAGGATGACCAGGCCACCCGACCGACTGATTGCTTCACTGTAACTGTAACTGTAAATGAACACTGACTGTATATATCTTCCACGCTTGTAAATATTCTCGACAACCCTGTAAGGAGGTATCACGGTACCTCCATATCTGATCATACCATGTTAAATGCAATTGTAACCACTGGCCACCATCCCCCCCGGACTCTTTTTTAACAGGGGGTGAATGTGGTATTATCAGGTAATGCAATACCCGAGAGGCTGTTTGGTATGTAGCTCCGCCCTGACAGGCGGGGTATAAGAGCTGGTGCCGTCCCAGCAGCCCTCATTCTGTATCGAAGCTGCTGGGGAACAGATCTAGTCTATTAAAGCCTTCAGTTATGTTACAACCTTGTCTTTGAGTTTAATTGATCGTGCATCACTCTCCTTCTCCAATTCCCTCCAGATATAACAATGTTTGTTGGAGTACATCCCGCAGAGGCAGCCCTTGTGTTGTTTGTGGCATCTGAGGCAGGCAAACTGACGCCAAAGACTGCAGCAACGCCAACACAGGATGGAGGCGGCACCCCATCTGCAGGGGTCTCTGCACACCCATCAGGCTGAGGAGGGACCAGGAATGGGCTGTGAGCAGCATTCCAAGGTGTTCAGGGGTCGTTGGTGATTTAATGAACTGATGGACACCATGTGCCGCAGGAGACTGCATTTCAGCAGGGAGAAAGTGCGGCACCTGAATCATGTCCTCACAGACTTGGCACCCCATGGGGAGTAGGACAGCCGCTCCTGGTGGCCATGAAGGTCACCGCATCCCTGGACCTTCATGCCACCGGATCATTCCAGGGCCTGAGCGGGGACCTGTGTGACATATCACAATTGTCCGTCCACAGTTACATTCGTAAGGTTGCAGATCGTCTGAATGCCAGGACATCAAATTATATCACCTTCCAGCTGGACCAGGCCCATCAAGATGCCTGGGCTGCAGGATTTCCTGCCATTGCCAGGATGCCCCAGGTCCAGGGGGCAATTGATGGAACGCATGTCACCATGTGAGCACCGGGGCATCATGGAGTTCCCTATATTAACAGGAAGGGATTTCACTCCCAGGTCGTGTGAGGCCACCGCCTCCGAATCATGCATGTGTGTGCCTGCTACTCTGGGAGCATGCATGACAGCTACATCCTGGGGCTCTCGGAGATCCCGTGTCTTCACAGACCACCCAGGATGCCAGGATGAAGGGCGGGGGGGCAAGGGTTATCCTCTGAGGTCATGGCTAATGATGCCGGTGTGGAGGTCTGCGAGCGAGACTGAGACCTGTTATACTGCGGCCCACGTTGCCACCCGTGCTGTCACGGTCCATCGGGCTGCTGAAAATGTGGTTCCAATGCGGTGAGCGCTCTGGCGGTGCCTTGCATTGCTGCCCCCAGAGGATCTCCCGCTTTGCGGTGATCTGCTGTACCCACCACAAACTGTCACAGCAGCGGGGTGACATGGAGGAGGAGGAGCAGGAGGAGGCGGAAAGACATGTGGCCTCCTCTGAGGAGAAGGAGATGGTCCAAGAGGGGCACTTACTTCAGGAGGACAGAGAGCACAGGGCCTGTGAGGGACACCTTGTACTGCGGAGAATATAAAGACAGCCTGAGGCTCAGGGACAGCACTTATCTTCAGAAGGAGAGAGCACCGGACCTGCAAGAGACAGCCTGCTCAGGAGCTGTCAAACAGCAAGCTGGGATTCAAGAAAACAATCATCAGGGACATCACAGGAAAGTGGTAAGCTGATTGGTTGGTGAGTAACTGATATTACGGATTGTGACTAAATAGCTTTAAATTATTTTATCAATTAGTTCTAGAAATGGCAGTTACAGGGGTAAAATGCTTCACTTGTAATATGTGGGAGGTCCGGGAAGCTTCCAGCACCTCACAGACCACATGGAACAGCAGTTGGATGCACCTAGGAGCATGCAGATGGTGGAAAGCTTTATAGATGGGAGTTTTAGAGATGTAGTTACATGAAAGGTGCAAGAAGATAGATGGATGACCACAAGAAGGGGCAGGCAGTCAGTGCAGGGATAATAATAACAACAATAATAATAATAACCATCTGAATTAGTGTCACAAGTAGGTTTACATTAACACTGCAATGAAGTTACTGTGAAAATCCCCTTGTCGCCACACTCCGGCCCCTGTTCGGGTACACTGAGGGAGAATTCAGAATGTCCAATTCACCTAACAAGCATGTCTTTCGGGACTTGTGGGAGGAAACCGGAGCACCCGGAGGAAACCCACGCAGACACGGGGAGAACGTGCAGACTCCACCCAGACAGTGACCGAAGCTGAGAATCGAACCAGGGTCCCTGGCGCTGTGAAGCAACAATGCTAACCACTGTGCTAGAATCTCCTGTGACTGTCCCCCTCTCTAACAAGTATACCATTTTGGATACTGTTTGGGGGGATGGCAGCAGCAGCAGCCAGAGCAGTGGCACCACGGCAGGCTCTGTCTTAAGCAGGGAGGGACAAAGTGCAGAAGAGTAATAATTATAGGGTACTCTATAGCAGTGTTCTTCAAACTTTTTTTCCGGGGACCCATTTTTACCAACCGACCAACCTTCGCGACCCACACCGGCCGACCTTCACGACCCACGCCGGCCGACCTGCGCGACCCACCATTTTCTCTTACCTTGTTTGCTGCTGATAAAAATGGAGGAAATGGTTTTGGGTCCCTTTGGCCCTCGTACACGCTCCTCCAATGGAACCTGTTGGATGAAGGTGAAGCCTTCCGGTGTCAGAAAGTATGGAGTCTCCATCTGTCCAAAGTTCTGCATTTTTTTCCTGTAAAATATTATCAAATAAACACCCCTGAACTTGTAAAAAAAAAAATGAATAAAATAAATGAAAAAAATAAAAATTAAATGAATAAAATAAATGAATAAAACCCCCCCCGAACTTGTAAAACAAAAAGCTGCGACCGTTAAAAAAAATAGCGGCAGCACTGCGCATGCACGCCCGATCATTGGCGCGCATGCGCAATGCGGCCGAATTTTCCTTACATGATCGCGGCCATTTTAAAGGCCACTTGCAGACGGCGTTATTAAAAGCCGGCTGCTGCGCGGCTCCCCGACTCTCCCAACACCCGCCCGCGCCCCACCCGCAGGTCGCGCCCCCGACTTGGAAGAACACTGCTCTATAGTCAGGGACACAGATAGGCGCTTCAGTCACCATGAAAGAGATTTGAGGATGGTATGTTGCCTTCCTAGTGCCAGGGTCCAGGATGTCTCTGAATGGGCAGGGGGCATTCTGAAGGGGGAAGGTGAACAGCCAGAGGTTATGGTACATATTGGTACCAATGACATAGGCAGGAGGAGTGGCAAGGTCCTGTAGCAGGAGTTCAGGGAGTTAGATAAAAGTTAAAAAACAGGACCTCTAGAGTTGTAATCTCGAGATTACTCTGTGTCACGAAATAGGAAGATAGTACAGCTATCCAGTGCAATAGGTCAGAAGGTGAAATAACTGAGGGGGAACTAGAGATAGGGCCAGTAAGACTCAGAGGAAGAGCAGGCAGGGAGATGTTGCTGGACACAGCAGGACTGGTGGTCTGAAGTACATTTGTTTCAATGTGAGAAATATAACCGATAAGGCAGATGAGTTTAGAGCTTGGATTAGTACTTGGAACTATGATGTTGTTGCCATTACAGAGACTTCGATTGGCAGCTAAACATTCGAGGATTTAGATGTTTCAGGCGGGATAGAGGGGTCGCCACATTCCGGCACCTGTTCGGGTAGGCTGGTACGGGAATTGAACCGTGCTGCTGGCCTGCCTTGGTCTGGTTTCAAAGCCAGCGATTTAGCCCTGTGCTAAACCAGCCCCTTCACAGGGAATATCATAGCTGTCCTGGGGGAGGACACCTCAGAGGGCTCATGCAGCGAGGCAATATGGGTAGAACTCAGGAATCGGAAGGTGCAGTCACAATGTTGGGGGTTTACTACAGGCCTTCCAACAACCAGCGGGAGATAGAGGAGCACATATGTAGACAGATTTTGGAAAGGTGTAAAAGCAACAGGGTTGTTGTGGTGGGGGATTTTAACTTCCCCTATATTGACTGGGGCTCATTATTGCTAGGGGCTGGGATGGGGTAGCGTTTGTAAGGAGCATCCAGGAGGACTTCTTGAAACGATATGTAGATAGTCCAACTAGGGAAGGGGTCCTACTGGATTGGGGAATGAGCCCGGTCAGGTGGCAAAGTTTCAGTTGGGGAGCATTTCTGAAACAGTGGCCAGAATTCAGTAAGTTTTAATGTACTGTTGGATAAATACAAGAGTAGTCCTCGGGTGAAGGTGCTAAATTGGGGGAAGGCTAATTATAATATTATTAGGCAGGACCTGAAGAATCTAGATTGGGGATGGTTGTTTAAGGATAAATCAAATATGCCATGTGGGAAGCTTTCACATGCCAGTTGATAAGAATTCAGAGCCGGCATGGTCCTGTGAGGAAGAAGGATAAATATGGCAAGTTTTGGGAACCTTGGATAATGAGGGATGTTGTGAGACCAGTCAAAAAGAAAAAAGGAAGCATTCATAAGGGCTAGAAGGCTGGGAACAAATGAAGCCCGTGAGGAATATAAGGAAAGTAAGAAAGAAGGTAAACAAGGAGTCAGGAGGGCTAAAAGGGGCCACAAAAAGTCATTGGCAAACATGTTTAAGGAAAATCCCAAGGCTTTTTATATGTATATAACGAGCAAGAGAGTAGCCAGGGGAAGTTTTGGCCCACTCAAGGACAGGGGAGGGAATCTATGTGTGGAGCCAGAAGAAATGGGCGAGGTAGTAAATGAATAATTTGCATCAGTATTCACCAAAAAGAATGAATTGGTGGATGATGAATCTGGGAAAGGATGTGTAGATAGTCTGGATCAAATTGAGATCAAAAAGGAGGAGGTGTTGGATGTTTTGAAAAACATTAAGGTAGATAAGTTCTCAGGGCCTCATGGGATCTACCCCAGAATACTGAGGGAGGCAAGGGAGGAAATTGCTGGGGCCTAGATGGAAATATTTGTATCCTCACTAACTACAGGTGAGGCCCCAGAGGACTGGAGAATAGCCAATGTTGTTCCTTTGTTTAAGTAGGGTAGCAAGGATAATTCAGGAAATTACAGGGCAGGTCAGCCTTACGTCAGTGGAAGGGAAATTATTGGAGAGGATTCTTCGAGACTGGATTTACTCCCATTTGGGTGCAAGCGGCCATTTTAGCGATAGGCAGCATGGTTTTGTGAAAGGGAGGTCGTGTCTCACTGACTTGATCCAGTTTTTCGAGAAGTGATGAAGATGATTGATGAAGGTAGGGCAGTGCATGTTTTCCACATGGATTTCAGTAAGGTCTTTGACAAGGTCTCTCATGGCAGACTGGTGCAGAAGGTGAAGTCACACGGGATCAGAGGTGAGCAGGCAAGATGGATACAGAGCTGGCTCGGTCATGGAAGACAGAGGGTAGCAATGGAATGGTGTTTTTCTGAATGGAGGGCCATGCCTAGTGATGTTCCACAGGGATCAGTGCTGGGACCTTTGCAGTTTGTAGCATGTATAAATGATTTGGAGGAAAATGTAACTGGTCTGATTAGTAAGTTTGACGACACAAAGGTTGGTGGCATTGCAGATACCGATGAGGACTGTCAGAGGAGAGGATATAGCAGGATATATATCGTTAAGAGACTTGGGCGGGGAGATGGCAGATGGAGTTTAATCGGACAAATGTGAAGTAATGCATTTTGGAAGGTCTAATACAGCTGGGAAATATACAGTAAATGGCAAAACACTTAAGAGTATTGACAGGCAGAGGGATCTGGGGTGCAGGTCCACAGGTCACTGAAAGTGGCAATGCAAGTGGAGATGGTACTCAAGAAGGTATACGGCATGCTTGCCTTCATCGGACGGGGAATTGAGTTTAAAAATTGGCAAGTCATGCTGCAGCTGTATAGAACCTCAGTTAGGCCATACTTGGGATATAGTGTTCAATTCTGGTCGCCACACTACCAGAAGGATGTGGAGACTTTGGAGAAGGTATTAAAGTATTTTTTCAGGTTGTTGCCCGGTATGGAGGGCATTAGCAATGAGGAGAGGTTGGATAAACTCGGTTTGTTCTCACTGGAACAACGGAGGTTGAGGGGCGATCTGATAAAAGTCTACAAGATTATGAGTGACATGGTCAGAAGCTTTTTCCCTGGGTGGAAGAGTCAATTACTAGAGGACAGAGGTTTAAGGTACAAGGGCAAGGTTTAGAGGAGATGTGCAAGGAAGCTTTTTACACAGAGGGTAGTGGGTGTCTGGAACCCACTGCCGGAGGAGGTGGTGGAAGCAGGTACAATAGAGTTATTTAAGGGGCATCTTGACAAATACATAAATAGCATGGGAATAGAGATATGGACCCAGGAAGTGTAGAAGGTTTTAGGTTAGTCGGGCAGCATGGTCGGCACAGGCTTGGAGGGCTGAAGGGCTGAAGGGCTTGGGCTGGATTCTCTGATTCTGAGGCTATGTCCCCATGCTGGCGTGTGAACGGTGGCGTTTTACGCCAGAAATAATGGTGTAAAACGGCCACCGATTCCCCATTTTGCTGGGGGCTAGCATGCCAGCAGCGTAGAGCACCCGGCTCTAGCTGCTGCTACGCCCCGGGGAATTGCTGGGTACATGCCCCCGCATGCTCGCGGACCTGGCCCGTGAAATAGTACCCCCCCTTTGGTCGGCTCGCACGCACCGGACCACCCCCTCACATTGCCCCCAGCCCCTAATAAAGTCCCCCCTGCCCACGGATTGGCCCTCCCCCATCTGTTCCAGCGCCGAGTTCCCGACAGGATGGGACCACTCACGACCCACGGCGTCAGGAACTCAGCCGGTCGAGGGCGGAGCATTGGGGGGTTGGCCTCAGGCAATGTCCTGAGGCCATCGATACGTGGCACGGCTTACTCCTAGGGTACGCCGCATTGGTGGGGCGGAGCATAGTGAAAGCTGTGCTGCCCCCGATTTGGTTGGGAACTCTGATTCTACGGCCGATCGCGATTTTGGCGTCGGCGACCGGAGAATCCAGCCTCTTGTTCCCGTGCTGTACATTTCTTTGTTCTTTGCTCTTCTTTGTGTCCCAGGATGCACATCAGAAATGGAGGCAGCCTGCTGCTTACCCTGCCCTGTGGTTTTTGATGTCCTTGGCGCAGGCCCTCTGGAGCGTCTGGAGCCAGGTTGCTCCGGCCGACTTACCGGTGTCACTGGCGTCGTCGTGCCACTCTGTTCTGCCCGTTGCCCTTGAGGTGTGCCGGTGTCAGGAGGGGAGATTTGGGAGCACTGGACACTGCCGTTGTCTCTTTCGTGGCATGCTGGAAGGCCCTGGGTTGACCTTAAGCACTTCCTCCTTCCTGACGTTGCCTGTACGGCCCTGGGGGAGTGAGCTCCAGAAGCCTTTGCTGGCACTGCCAGGTTTGGAGGCTCCCCTATCGTCCGCACCATGGTGTCGACGCCCTCAGTGATGTTCCTCAGTGACTGGGCCACGCTCTGGAGTGCCTCGGCAATGTCCATCTGTGTCTAGGACACATCCCTGAGTGACTGGGGCACAATGTCAAGGCTCTCAGCCACGGTCATCACAGACTGAGCCATGCCTTGGACACCATCTCTCAAGACGTGGACATCATGTTCCAGGTTTTCGACTGCAGTCGCCACCCTGTGCCTGCAAACCTTGGAACTCCTCCATTTGGCCCCTTGCAGTCCCTGGAATACCACTGACACAACATCCTAAATCTCATGGCTGTATCCTATCATCTGCATCAGCTCTGGGAGAAGCCTATCCAGAGGCTTGGCATCTGACTCGGACTCAGCCGAGTCCTGAGATCCAGCAGACCTCCAACTGCTTTCTCCCTGATGTCCATCAGAAACTGTGTGGTGCTCACCAGATTGTGCCGCAGAAGCCTGTCCACTAATGTTGCCCATTGAGGCTTGTGTCACTGCGCTGGTGGAAGGTGGGGGTGACAGCTATGATGCCTCACTGGTGCTCTCCTTGGAGCTCTTCTCCAAAGTGTTCTTTTAGGTGGCAGGGGGAAATGGGTGACTCCAGATGGCCCGGCCTCATCACATCCTGCGAGAGAATGGACATATGGTCAGTGAGAGGGAAGGATCATTTTGCCTGACATGAACAACCCACTTGAGACAGGTCATCTGGGTGAAGGGGCAATGGATCCTCACCACTGTGGCGCAGACCAACCTTGCTGTCGGTGACTGCTCTGTCCTCAGACAACCCTGCGATTTTCACAGTCTGTTCCTTATAGTGGGGTGAGGACTCCAATCTCTGGGACTCCGCCCCCCCCTGTCTTGGCCCTTTCCAGTTTATTGTGGGCTATCTTCTCCTGTGGGGACAAAGAGAGGGCATTGTGAGCCGAATGTTTGGTGGGTCGGGGGGGGGGGGGGGGGGGGGATCCATTGTAGGTGGCATGCGTGGGCACCACACCTGGACACGAAGGAGTTGCGCTGGTTGGTGCAGGGGGTCTGAGGAACAAGCAAGAACATTGGATGTTGGGAGGGTGCGAGCCAGTGAATTGAGGGGGGGTGGGATTGGAAATTGGAGGGGTGGCAGGCGGAACTAATGCCAGGTGAGAGGTGGTGACTTTACCTTGCAGTTCATTGGAGGTCATTAGTTTTCTTCCTACATTGGACAGCGGTCCTCCTGGTCATGCTGCCCACATTGACAGTCCCTGCCACAGCCTCCAAGGTGGCATTGCTGACCCTGCTGCTGACGTCCGACTCCCTCGGGAGAACAGTGGCCCCGCCTCTCATCCACAACATCGAGAAACCTTGTGAGGTCGCCATCCCCAAAGGGGGGAGCAGGTCTGCGTGCTGCCATGCTTATGTGTTGACTGGGACTGAGTGTTGAGGAAGCATTTAAAAGCAGCTTCCCCTTGTTAGCGGCGATCTGCTGAGGCATGAGTCGGGCAAATCAGATGGTGAGGCAGCCAGCAATGCTGAGAATCACGTGGGGCTCATTATTGGCACTAAGTGCCATTGAATATGGACCACGACCTCGCCAACACAGCCAGGACAAAACACCCTGCAAAACATGCCCAAAACCGGACTTAACATTTTTGCGCTTAATCACATTTATTTTTTTCTCTTCCAGTGGAAACTTCTCAGTTCTGAAACTTGCATCTTTTAACTATAGTAGCCCGTACGTGACATTATCCGAGTGAATTAATGCTGTATTCTAAATGGCTTTGATGCAGTTTCTTGTCTTTTATTGAGAAGCCAAGTTGAAAGCCATGTACATTTGCAATTGATTTGGGGTGGATTTTCAACTGAACTGGCTAGATATCAAACATCAGCTGGGTGGAGCAGAATGAGGAAATCTTACAGGAGGATTATATGCCAGAAACAGAAGCTGCCTGAATTTCTTCCATTGAAATGAATGGACTGAAATCGAACAGTTTCTATAAGGGGATGCAATCCTCTCCACCACATTTTTGTTTCGCATCCAGTCCAGGCGATGATAATTCCCATACAATAAATACAAAAACCTTTACTCAGTTTTATATGGAAAATAGATATCTTTGTTGCATACAGATCCATCTTTTTCCCATTGACACGAGAGGAGCTTTCCAAAACTGGGAGGTGAGCAGGAAAAATGCTTTAGTGCTTCCATATCAAACTTGCATTATTAGCAATGCATTTTCTCCCTTCTATTTGTTTTGGTCATTACAATCTTTTCACCTGATCAAACAAAGAGTAACAAAAGCTAGTGTGCAGGCACAAGATCTATGGGAGCAATTTTCCCCTCCTGCCAATGGTGGGTTTTGTGGTGGGCGGGAGCAGAACTTAATGAACGGCTGACAGGAAATCAATTTGGAAATTTCCCCTCACCATTTTCATAGTCATCTGACGCTGGGTCGGAATTCCTGCTGATGCATGTTGGGAATGCCATTTTCATGCATTATCTTGTTACGAATGATCATTAAAAATGCTACTCCTCGGAATCACATTCTATGTCCCAATCTAGTGCCAGGTCAGTGGGAAATTAGACAATCCTGAGTCACAATTGTAAATAAGTGGTGTGTAGCTGTCGGCACACAATTCGCTCATGACTTAGAGGTGAGTGCAACATTCAAAGCTTCCCCACAACAGTTCCGCTCTGAGAGATGCTGCACAGTGCGTGTGTAGAGTGGCTATGCTCACTGGTTTCCTTCATTCCGCAGGATGGTGTATTCTCGAGGACGCACATTGTGATGGGGAGGGAAGGAAGACGGAGACATGGGAGACAATGGGAAATAGTGGGCTTGGAGAGCAGGGAGGAGGAAGGAAACATAAGGACAATGGAAACTGGTGGGATTGGAGAGGGGGAAGGAGGCAGGAGACGTGGGGGCAATGGGCAATGGTGGAGTTGGAGAGGTGAAGTTGGAGAGGGGGGAGGTGGATGGAGACATGGTGCGCAATGGGGAAAAAAGAGGTTAGAGAGGGGGAAGGAGGCAGGAGACATGGTGGACAGTGGAGTAATGGTGGAGTTGGAGAGGGGAGAGGAGGAAGGAGACATGGGGGACAATGGGCAATAGCTGCGGTTGGAGAGAGGGAAGGAAACATGGGGGACAATTGGCAATGGAGAGGTTAGAGAGAGGGAAGGAGGAAGGAGACATGGGGGACAATGAGCAATAGTTGTGGTTGGAGAGGGGAGAGGAAGAAGGAGATATGGGGGACAATGGGCAATGGTGAGGTTGGAGAGAGGGAAGGAGGAAGGAGCATGGGGGACAATAGGCAATGGTGAGGTTGGAGAGAGGGAAGGAGGAAGGAGACATGGGGGACAATAGGCAATGGTGAGGTTGGAGAGAGGGAAGGAGGAAGGAGCATGGGGGACAATGGGCAATAGCTGCGGTTGGAGAGAGGGAAGGAGGAAGGAGACATGGGGACAGTGGGCAATGGTGAAGTTGGAGAGAGGGAAGGAGGAAGGAGCATGGGGGACAGTGGGCAATGGTGAGGTTGGAGGGGGAGGGGGAGGCGATGGCAGACAGAGGGGAGATCAAGGGTGGGGAAACTGAAGCTCACCATGAAACATTAGAATGCAGGCATAGAAAAAGGCTACATGGGGATCGAACCGTATGAATGGGAAGGGATACACACCGACTTTGGGATACAAAGGGGGTATTTGTGTTAGTGTGGCACAAGGGTGATGGATTACACAGAGACTCATGTGGGTGCAGAGGGAAACTGTGTTGTGGCCAGTAAGAGGGAATGGGAGACCTCATTGAAAGACTGTTATAGTCCCTGGTCTAGGACTAAAACATTGTTGTGAGAGATTAAATTAAGTTCTGGGCTTTGTGGCCCATGCTACAGGGCTATGCATCGTCCTGCTCCATGGTGGGGCAAGACCTTTGTGCTCAGTTGGGATAAGGCACAGCTTGGTATGCAGGGTGTGGTCATGATGTTACAGTTGTTGGTCATCGGCCTTACTGGTTTGGTACTGGGCTTCAGGTGGGACAGTCATGTTTAGGGGGAGCATCTGCAGTCTGTAAAGGGTGACTACGTAATACAGAGGGGGGTATTCAAAATTCTCCTGGGGGTCAACAGGTAGGGCCCTTTTAGTGTCCTACATCATTGTGGTGTGTTGCGCCTTTCACAACCTAACACTTCAAAGGGAGATCCCTTGCCAGAGATAGACATGGAGGAGGCCGAGAACTCCTTGGATGGTAGAGAGAAGGAAGGGCAGGAACCGGATTTAGGAGATGAGGGTCTGCTTGCATGTGAGAATGCCATTGAAGAAGCATGAGATGGAAGACATGCCTGTGCCACCCTGCTAGTAACACTATTCCTGGAAGATTAAGGTACATGGAACAAGATGCAGCTATGTTCCTGCTATCCCTTAGAACCATCCCAGTGAACTGAAAGGCATTTACAACCAGTGACATCAAGAGTAAATGTAGCATTTGGACTTTCAACCCGCATGATTCACTAGGCGCTAACATTTGGAAAGTTTTGCTCTTTCTAGCTTTCGTCTATTTGCTCTGTTTAGGTCACCTTTGCTCATGAGTCGCCAGGTATCTTTATGATACCGCCACGTGGTTCAAGTTCAGATTATGATTAATAACACAGCACACCGCTTAGTAAGGATTAAAACAATGGTCATTTATTGTATACAACAAGCAATATTAATACCCTAATACTACTTTCTATATAACAAACCTATCACTACTGGCCAATACTTAACTTAGGAAGAGCCCACCAGGTCAGGGAAACGAATGGCTTGTCCAATCAAATCTGGCCCGCGGGATTCAAAAGGCTGCTACAGGTCGGTGGCTAGGTGTCTCTACCAGATAGCGATCGTTGGATTCAACCTTACGATACACGGTGGCTGGTCTTCCGAAGGTCTCAAGCAGGCGAAGATGAGAGAGAGCGAGATCTGAACTTGGATCTTTACTTTTATAGGGCCCAGGGGCTTCCCGCCTCCCGGGGCGGCCCTTGACCCTGGGTCCCAAGTGATTGGATTCTGTCCCCAATCTCTGGGGTCGATGTGTCCAATGGTGAGGCGATTCCTCGATCGGGGGGTGGTCGCTCACCTGTCTTTGTTTCGGTCACTGCAGGCGCCGACAGGTCTGGCCCGGTATTCAATTGTTAATATGTTGCAATTGTTCCCGGGGATAGCCGATTTAACTGTGGATGTCTGAGTAGATTAGGTGTAAACAGTCCTGAATGCAACTGCGGATACCTGGGTTGATGGGCTGTTGATAGCCCTGAGTATCGATCTGGGCTACGGTCCCAGAGCTGAATATGCAAACCTGTCTGCAGCTGCCTGCTTGTGTCTTCTTGGCTGCTTTTCCCAGCAGTCTTTCGGGGTAGCCATTTTAAACTGGGTTTTGGCCAGATTAATCGGAACGCAGCCATTTTACATGGCTACAAAAGTGCAGTGATGGACCCTGCATCAGTGAGCTCTGGGGTGTGATAGTCACAACAAAAGACTCGATGCAGTTGTTGCTACCTTTTGTGGATAATGAGATGTGCACATGGTTGGGGAGACCATCATGGCTGATGGTCTTGTGTTTTGGTGCTACCAATGAAAGCAGCCATCTCATTTGGAGACTACCCCTCCAAGGCTAGTGAGGGCATCTAACTCTATGCTGTCTTGTAAAGAGTATGATTGCTAACGCACTTTACAGACTCGCCCAGTCAAGAGTTGACACATCTTTCTGACATGGTACAAGGGTAGAGTAATGATCATGAGTCAGCAGATGTCAGGCTCACAAAGGGAAGCGAACACTGAGTGGGGGCATTTAATCCTCACAATAAGAAGAAGAATGCACAAAGAAGCATATGCATTATGCTTTCAAATGATGAGACCATTCTCATGAACAGCAAATGTATTTACAAAGTGTAGTGCACAAAGACTCCATGAGACGAATAGAGTGAAGTCGACGAGGCTTTATTAAGCGTGTCTGTTCCCCCGCAGCTCGATAGTAAACTGGCCTGCGGGGGAAGACTCCGGCTTCTTATACTCCGCCTTCAGGGCGGAGCTTGAGGTCAACGGCCAACCAGGACCCGGGATCTGTCAGCCAATGACGTTAGGGCTTCCAGTCCCACATGACCCCCAATACATACTACCACATTCACCCCTTGTCAAAAATGAACCCGGCGGGGTGACGCTTCGTATGGTGGTAAGGGTTTACAGGGCTGGTCCTGGGAGGATAAAACATTCACATGGCAATACAGTATTGGACAATTTCGTCCTGTTGCAACTATTTAGAGAGTGGTATAGGAAGAAAAGCAAAATGTTCTTGTGAACAGTCCATATTTGTTTTACATCGACGCCACGAGTCGGTCGGGTGGTCTGGTCGTCCGTGTCGATCGCCTCGGCCCCGGCGGTGGTGGTGGTGCTTGTACCAGTGTTGTCGCCTCCAGGAGCCGTACGGTTTCAGCTGTCGGTGCAAAGGGGAGGGGGACCGATCCTCCTGGGAAGGGGGCGGTCGTGGGGTGCGGCGGTGGCAGGAAGGGGGGGGGGTTGGGTTGATGGTGTCGGGGGGGTGTGCGTGTTGCCGGCGGGTGCCAGATCCCGCAGGGAGACCGTGTCCTGTCGGCCGTCGGGGTACTCCACGTAGGCGTACTGGGGGTTTGCGTGGAGGAGGTGAACCCTTTCGACCAACGGGTCCGCCTTATGTGCCCGCACATGCTTTCGGAGCAGGATGGGTCCTGGGGCCGCCAGCCAGGTCGGCAGCGACGTTCCAGAGGAGGACCTCCTAGGGAAGACAAGGAGACGCTCGTGAGGCGTTTGATTCGTGCTCGTACATAATAACGACCGGATGGAATGGAGAGCGTCCGGGAGGACCTCCTGCCACCGTGAAACTGGGAGATCCCTGGACCGTAGGACCAGTAGGACGGCCTTCCAGACCGTGCCGTTCTCCCTTTCTACTTGCCCGTTCCCCCGGGGGTTGTAGCTGGTCGTCCTGCTTGAGGCTATGCCCTTGCTGAGCAGGAACTGGCGCAGCTCGTCACTCATGAAAGAGGACCCCCTGTCGCTGTGGACGTATGCGGGGTAACCGAACAGTGTGAAGATGCTGTTCAGGGCTTTAATGATTGTGGCCGCGGTCATGTCAGAACAGGGGATTGCAAAAGGGAAGCGGGAGTATTCGTCCACTACGTTAAGAAAATATGCGTTGCGGTCGGTGGAGGGGAGGGGCCCTTTGAAATCGAGACTGAGGCGCTCGAAGGGGCGGGAAGCCTTAATCAGGTGCGCTCCATCTGGCCTGAAAAAATGCGGCTTGCATTCCGCGCAGATGTGGCAGTCCCTTGTGACTGTACGGACCTCCTCTAAGGAGTATGGGAGATTGCAGGACTTGATGAAGTGGTAAAACCGAGTGACCCCCGGGTGGCAGAGGTCCTCGTAGAGGGTTTGGAGGCGGTTAATTTGTGCGTTGGCACATGTGCCGCGGGTTAGGGCATCGGACGGCTCGTTCAGCTTTCCGGGACGATACAAGATCTCGTAGTTGAAGGTGGAGAGCTCGATCCTCCACCTTAAGATCTTGTCGTTTTTGATTTTGCCCCGCAGTGCATTATCGAACATGAAGGCTACCGACCGTTGGTCGGTGAGGAGAGTGAATCTCCTGCCGGCCAGGTAATGCCTCCAATGTCGCACAGCTTCCACTATGGCTTGGGCTTCCTTTTCTACTGAAGAGTGGCGGATTTCTGAGGCGTGGAGGGTCCGGGAGAAAAAGGCCACGGGTCTGCCCGCTTGGTTAAGGGTGGCCGCTAGAGCTACGTCGGAGGCATCGCTCTCGACCTGGAAGGGGAGGGACTCGTCGATGGCGCGCATCGTGGCCTTTGCGATATCCGCTTTGATGCGGCTGAAGGCCTGGCAAGCCTCTGTCAACAGAGGGAAGGTCGTGGTCTGTACTAGGGGGCGGGCCTTGTCTGCGTACTGGGGGACCCACTGGGCGTAGTACGAAAAGAACCCCAAGCAGCGTTTCAGGGCTTTTGGGCAGTGCGGGAGGGGAAATTCCATGAGTGCGCGCATGCGTTCGGGGTCGGGGCCTATTATCCCATTGCGCACTATGTAGCCCAGAATGGTTAGCCGGTCGGTGCTAAAAACGCACTTGTCCTCGTTGTACGTGAGGTTCAAGGCTTTGGCGGTCTGGAGGAATTTCTGGAGGTTGGCGTCGTGGTCCTGCTGATCGTGGCCGCAGATGGTTACATTGTCGAGATACGGGAACGTGGCCCACAACCCATGTTGATCAACCATTCGGTCCATCTCCCATTGGAAGACCGAGACCCCGTTTGTGACGCCAAAAGGGACCCGGAGGAAATGGTATAATCGCCCGTCTGCCTCGAAGGCTGTGTACTTGCGGTCACTTGGGCGGATGGGGAGCTGATGGTAGGCGGACTTGAGGTCCACGGTGGAGAAGACTTTATATTGGGCAATCCGATTGACCATGTCGGATATGCGGGGGAGAGGGTACGCGTCTAGTTGTGTGTACCTGTTGATGGTGTGGCTATAGTCAATGACCATCCTTTGTTTCTCCCCTGTCTTCACTACTACCACCTGCGCTCTCCAGGGACTATTGCTGGCCTGGATTATGCCCTCCTTTAGTAGCCGCTGGACTTCGGACCGAATGAAGGTCCGGTCCTGGGCGCTGTACCGTCTGCTCCTAGTGGCGACGGGTTTGCAATCCGGGTTGAGGTTCACAAACAAGGACGGGGGTTGCACTTTGAGGGTTGCGAGGCCGCAGATAGTGAGTGGGGGTATGGGGCCGCCGAATTTGAACGTAAGGCTCTGTAGATTACATTGGAAATCTAATCCCAGCAAGGTGGGGGCACAGAGTTGGGGAAGGACGTTAAGTTTGTAGTTTTTGAACTCCCTCCCCTGCACCATAAGGGTAACAATGCAGAATCCCTGGATCTGTACGGAGTGGGATCCTGCAGCTAGGCAAATCTTTTGTGCGCTGGGATAGGTGGTCAAGGAACAGCGTCTTACCGTGTCGGGGTGTATAAAGCTTTCCGTGCTCCCGGAGTCGACTAGGCATGGCGTCTCGTGGCCGTTTATTAGGACCGTTGTCGTCGTCGTCTGGAGTGTCCGGGGCCGAGCCTGATCGAGCGTAATCGAAGCAAGCCGTGGTTGTAGTAGTGGAGTGGGGTCCGTTGTTGCCGTCCAAGATGGCGTCGGGATGAACAAAATGGCCGCCCCCATACATCGCATGTGGCTGGGGGGTCACAAGATGGCGGCGGGAGTGGACAAAATGGCCGCCCCCATGCGTCGTACAGGTCTGGGGCAGTCCAAGATGGCGGCGCCCCTCCTCCCCTCGTGGTGGTCGGGACCCAAAATGGCGGCGTCTGCGGGTCGCACATCGGCGCCCCTCCTCCCCTCGTGGTGGTCGGGACCCAAAATGGCGGCGTCTGCGGGTCGCACATGGTGTGCTGGGGGGGCTGGGGAGTGCTAAGACCGCGAGCGCTAGGACCGCGCGGAGCTCCCTCACCGCGAGCGCTAGGACCGCGAGCGCTAGGACCGCGCGGAGCTCCCTCACCGGGGACAGTGGTGGTCGGGGCCCAAGTCGGCGGCGCCGGCGGGTCAGGCGTGGGGCCGTGAGCGCAAGGACCGCGCGGAGCTCCCTCACCGGGGACAGCGGTGGTCGGGGTCCAAGTAGGTGGCGCCGGCGGGTCAGGCGTGGGGCGCGGGACGGGGGTTAGGGTGGCGTTAGGGACGCGAAAAACTCCCTCCTCTCCGTGGAGGGTGTTGGCCGGGACCCAAAGCGGAAGCGCCGGCGGCGGGTCATACATGGGCTGCGGGGAGGGGGGTTGGGGAGCGTAGGCGGCGTGCAGGGCTCCCAGTTCTCCCGGGACCGCGGTGGTCGGGACCCAGAGCGGCTGTGCCTGCGGGTCGTACATGGCGTGCTGGGGGGGTTGGGGCGCATAGACTGCTTGCAGGGCTCCCTGTGCTCCCGGGACGGCGGCGACCTCGCGGGACCGGCACACAACCGCATAATGGCCCTTTTTCCCGCAGCTTTTGCAGATGGCTGCGCGGGCCGGACAGCGCTGTCGGGGGTGTTTCGCCTGGCCGCAGAAATAACAGCGGGCGCCCCCGGTGCGACTCGGCGTTTGGACCGCGCAAGCCTGTGGGGTGTCTGGGGGTGGTAGGGGGTTTGCCGCGACGGGTACATACGGGGCCCAATGGCCTGCCGCGCGGTCGGGGCCGTAGGCGTGGGTATTACGCGCGGCCACGTCTAGGGAGGCTGCTAGGGCCCGTGCCTCTGAGAGTCCTAGCGACTCTTTTTCTAGAAGTCTTTGGCGGATTTGGGAGGATTGCATACCTGCCACAAAAGCATCGCACATTAACATGCCCGTGTGTTCGTTTGCGTTCACCGACGGGCAGCTGCAGGCTCGTCCCAAAATCAGCAGCGCGGCGTAGAACTCGTCCATCGATTCTCCGGGAGCTTGCCGTCTCGTCGCGAGCTGGTAGCGAGCGTAGCTTTGGTTAACTGGGCGAACGTAGAGACTTCTGAGTGCTGTGAACGCCGTCTGGAAATCGTCGGTGTCTTCAATGACGGTGAAAATCTCCGTGCTCACCCTCGAGTGCAGGACCTGCAGTTTTTGTTCGTCTGAGACTCGGCCGGTGGTCGTTCTGAGGTAGGCCTCGAAGCAAGTCTGCCAGTGTTTGAAGGCTGCTGCCGCGTTCACTGCGTGGGGGCTGATCCTCAGGCATTCTGGAATGATCCTGAGCTCCATAGTCCTTTTTAGGCACGCTTAATAAATTGTAGCGCACAAAGACTCCATGAGACGAATAGAGTGAAGTCGATGAGGCTTTATTAAGCGTGTCTGTTCCCCCACAGCTCGATAGTAAACTGGCCTGCGGGGGAAGACTCCAGCTTCTTATACTCCGCCTTCAGGGCGGAGCTTGAGGTCAACGGCCAACCAGGACCCGGGATCTGTCAGCCAATGACATTAGGGCTTCCAGTCCTACATGACCCCAATACATACTACCACACAAAGGAGTATGGTATTTATAGTGATTGAACACCTGAGTCCCAGTGATTTCAGGGCTTCTTAATTTTTCTAACCCAAACACTATGTCTAGGTGCCTCAGCAACGTTCATAGCAGAGGTGGAGGCAACCTGCTGACTGCTATGCCCTGTTGTCTTTGATGACTTTGGTGGACGTCCTTTACAGGGCCAAGACTTGGAGGGCTCTAGCCTGCTTTGGGTACCTTGCTGCGGAATAGGCAAACTGCTCTCGGCCTGTACAGCTGGAGGTGATGGGGTCACAGGCAGAGAACATTGGGTAAGGCTGGACACTGTCAGAGTCACCAGGGTAGATTGTTCCAGAGTCTTCAGCTGATGGTCCTTCCCCTTTTAGGTGGCTGAGGGCTCCCTGTGTGACTCCCTGAGGTGAAGTGACACCTGGAGGGAGGTCAATGTGTCCCACTTCCCTTCTTGCCTAGCTATGGGTGTTATTCCACAAATATCTATAGTGGTGGAATGCAGGTCCAAGCACAAATATGGCAGGATCTGTTTTGCCTAGGTCTCTAAGACGGCTGTCACCCTTCCCATGTGGACCTCGAAGTGCTTGCATGTCAGAGCCATGACATCAGAAAGAACATGGATGGACTCTTCCATCTGCTCTAGTCTGTTGACTGCCTCTTGCAACTCCACCTGATTTTCCGCTGCCTCTTATTGCATCTCCAGCATGTGTGACATGGCCACTTCCAGAGGCTTGTCATCAGACTCTAGTGGGTACCTGATCTCCAGCAATCCTCCGAGTGCCAAAGAACTGGGCTGTCACTGTCTCCGACTGCTATGGACAGTGTCAGTGAGGTGCTGCCCAGAATGTGACCCCCGAGTCTATTCTATAACTAGGACCAACTGGGCTGTGCATCTCTGAGCTGGTGAAGGGTTCAGGAGAATACAGTGACAGGTCTTCTTCCAATGGTTCCTCAGCATCCTTCCTCTGAGGTGGCCTGGGGTTTAGGTAGCTCTGGAGGTCTGACTAGGCCTGCTGCTGTCTGCAAGAGAGCAAATAGATATAGTTCATAAGCAACCAGGATACAACATTGCAGGTCAATGACTGTGATTATCAGGATGTGATCAACTCATGGAAGACTCATCCACACTGAGTTGCTGGGAGATCCCGATCGGTTTATCTGCCATGCCACCCAGTGGGAAACACACCGTGGAGCGCGCCAGCCATGGCACTTAGTTCCAAAAATGGAAAATTCCACTCTGTATGGTAAGACATTTATTTAATTGATCCCAATGCCGGGAGGAACAAAACTACTATGATGGGAGAATGTGAGGGTGATGGTGATCATTTGTTTAGATGTCTGGGATTCAGCGAGTATCTCTGATTCAAGGTCGGAGAGAGAAAAAGACTAATTTGAAATGCTGGTGACTTCAGGATATTTCATATTACCAACAATTTTGATGTGCTGGAATTTACATCCATGTGCCATGCATAATAGAGGATTCTGGAGAAACAGTGCTAAATGCCCTGGGCCGGATTTTCTGTTTGCCGACGGCGAAATCGCGAAACACGATTGGGTGGAGAATAGGTTCTGACACCAAAATCGTGGCTGGCACCGATTTGACGGCAAATCGCGATTTTCCGTTACCTTAACAGCAGCATCAATGCATACTGAGTGCACATGCAGTAAACACCGTATGCATATCATTAACGAGTCTGACCCAGTATTCTCCAGAGCCTCTGCAATTCTCCTCCTCTGATGGGCCAAGTTCCTGATGGCGCGGATCACTAGTGCTTTTAAAAATCGTGAAACCGGCGTGGTGGCTGAAGGAGAGAAAAGGAGGTAGGACACAGAGAGGAGCGATTGCGGGCTACTGGGCCAGACACTGGCCGGGCTGGCTGGTGTGGGGTGAGGGAGCCCTGACAGGGCCAGGGGAGGAGGGGGGGTAACGGGGGAAACATGCCGAGTGGCCGGGGTGATCCCCCAAGGGACTGGGGCGGTGCCCAGGCATGGACCACCATTACCGCGGCCAGCATGCTGCGCACCCACTGAACACCCACCTTAGCCTCTGGTTCGGCAGAGTGACATCAGCCATATGGGTGCCCCCACGCTCTGCCACCCTCTCCCCCCCCCCCCCCCCCCAACCTGGCTGCCACCTGCTGTCGGCCCACCCAGGGTAACACGATGCATATCCTTTGTGGAGGCAGTGCCAGCCGATGGTACCCCTGGCATCAGGGCCGGGCGCCAGGGCCAGAGGACTCCACAGTGCCGGCTACCGATGGGGCCAAGGGTGCGAGAATGGGAGGAGGGACATGGGGGTGGGCAGAGCCCACAGTGCCAACCGGCGCCACCATGTAGCTGTTCAACTGGTTGGGCACGGGGGCATGCACCATGCTAACATGTCGGCCTTTGACCCCCCTGCAGACAATGGATATTGGAATTCAAGCAGCAATGATGGCCTTCCTGCTAATTGCCGCAGCCCTTGGGAATGCCCTGCAGCTGTACGAGCGGGCGCTGCTCGAGGAGGACAAAGTGGAGCTGCTGAAAGGCCGATACTGCTTTACTGAGTCTTGTGTATCATTGGCTATACTGTGTATCGTGGCAGCACGGGTAGCATAGTGGGGTAGCACGGTAGCACAGTGGTTAGCATTATGGCTTCACAGTGGCAGGGTCCCAGGTTCGATTCCCGGCTTGGGTCACTGTGTGGAGTCTGCACGTTCTCCCCGGGTCTGCGTGGGTTTCCTCCGGGTGCTACAGTTTCCTCCCACAGTCCAAGGATATGCAGGTTAGGTGGATTGGGTATGCTAAATTGCCTTTAGTGTCCAAAAAGGTTAGGTGGGTTTACTGGATTACGGGGATAGGTTGGAAGTATGGGTTTAAATGGGGTGCTCGTTCCAAGGGCCGGTTCAGACTCGGTGGGCCGAATGGCCTCCTTCTGCACTGTAAATTATATGATTTCTATGATTCTATGATCTCCATATCTCCCTCCCTAGAGTTTTTCCTTCTCAGCGAGGCGAGGTGGTCAACATACGCAAGGTTCTGTTGCCCGATGGTGATGGGATTTGTTGCCATTCAGCCATTACTGTCTTGGGCTTCTCATAGCTGATGCATAGACTAACCTTTGCAGCGCTACTTAAGATGGGTGGTCTTGTCTTGGAGTGTGCAAATCTTTCGGCAGCAAGTTGATGCCCTCGGAAAAACCAAGGTCCACCAACCAGTGGCATTGTCTCAGGATGCCAAAGTCTGCACCCACCATCTTCTTCCTCATGATGAAACCAATAGAAAAGGAATGGAGACTGTGTGCAGCCTTGCTATACTCCTGTGATTGTGTTGAAAGAATCCGTGGTGCTCATGCTAGTCTTGATACAACAGCTAGAGTTGTGGTATGAGGCTTTGAAGATGTCAATAGATCGCTCCATATGCAGTACTGTCTTGTGATGAGCGACTGCAGATGGATGCTTTCAGAAGCCTTCTTGAAAACTATGACGTTGATAACTTCAGGCAACTATTCTAGACTCTGTTCTGTTGTTGCTGAGCATAATCTGCATGAAATGCTACCCCAAAACCTGTCCTGTCTTCATGAATGGTACCATCTACTTGTGCTTTCAGCCTGCTGAGGAGCACCGTGCTGAAGACCATGCTCGGTTCTGCCAACAGTCTTATGCCCTCCAGTTGTTGCACTTCCTATGGTTCCCTTTTTTTGGTAGCTTGATGATTACTCCTCACCTCCAGTCATCCAGCACATCCGCCCACAGTTTAGATCTTGTTGAACTGTTGTGATGACGTTCTAGCCAGGCTTCAACAGATTGATCCCAGGTGCCGTGTTGTTCTTCAGGCTCTTGCTAGCTCTTTGGGCCTACGATGTGGCAATTTCTCTCAGGTTGATGTTCAGCTGCTGAGGTGCAGTGTTGTCATCAAACCCGAACATGGAGCTAGGGTTGGGCTGGTTGAAGATCCCCTGAAAGTGTTCACCCACCTAGCCGCCGCAGCTTCACCTGTCAATAATGTACTGCCATCCTTGCCTTTGGTGAAATGGTGTTGCTTCTTGCACTAGTCCTGTGTAATCCTGTACAGCTGTTCTGAGTTTTTCCAATTTGCAGCTCTCTGTGCCCCTCTGCCTTTTAACTCTGTCTATCCTCATTTGTCCCTCCTGTATCTCCTCTTCACCACTTTATCCAGCTTTCTGTACTTCTCATTGTCTTCACTCAAAGTTATTTTTGTGATCCCTCTTGCTCCTTGCCGTTTTATGAGTTCAGTTAATTTTCAAAAAATACAGCCAGGATTTTACGGCCCCTCCTGCCCGGCAGGAGATTACAGTCCCACCAAAATAGACAGGAATTTAAATAGTCCACCCTATCCGCTGACGGGAGACACACTGCAGTGGGGCCATAAAATCCCGTGTTTCATTTAGTGGAGTCGTAAAGTATGATCTGTGACAGAACTGTGATGTGGTCACGTTAATGAGTTTAGTATCCTGTATTCTTCATGTTGGATAAATTATTTATCTTTATAAAGTGGAAGGAAAAGAACATTCTGAATTTTTGATGCCTTGTAATTTATAGGTTTTAATGTTTAACGGTCAGACAATAATAATATGTTTGAAAGTGCTTGGGGTAATATTCACTGTGTCTATCAGAGGACAGGTGGCTAAAACTCCCAGGGCACATTTCCCAGCGACATACTACTGACTTCCTGCTGTCTTCCATTTTAGTCAACCCTTTGGCGATGGTGCGAGGAACATTCACCGAGCACTATTTTAACTCATAGATCATAGATCATAGAATTTACAGTGCAGAAGGAGGCCATTTGGCCCATCGGGTCTGCACCGGCTCTTGGAAAGAGCACCCTACCCAAGGTCCACACCTCCACCCTATCCCCATAACCCAGTAACCCCACCCAACACCAAGGGCAATTTTGGACACTATGGGCAATTTAGTATGGCCAATCCACCTAACCTGCACATCTTTGGACTGTGGGAAACCGTAACACCCGGAGGAAACCCACGCTCACACGGGGAGGATGTGCAGACTCCGCACAGACAGTGACCCATGTCAGGAATCGAACCTGGGACCCTGGAGCTGTGAAGCAATTGTGCTATCCACAATGCTACCGTGCTGCCCACATGACCTAAGTGGGGAAGCAATTGTTCCTTTCCTTCCAGGCCAGCTGTAATAGCCCGCACAGGGCCTACGGGTGAGAATGATGATCTTCCCTGGTCCTTGTGGAGTACGAGCTCCCCCACTAGGGGCGGGGGATCTCTATTATTCTTTGCATCAAAGGTCGGCCAGTAAGGCACCGACTAGAACAGGAACCCGTTAGGGATCTACCAGACAGTGTGTATATCGTGTAAATAAAACTACGTGCGTGTCGGAGCTGCCGCGGGGAGCAGGGGCAGACATTTTAGCCTTCTTCTTGCTGATTACTCGCTGGCGGGTCCTGTTGGGGTGAGGCTACGTCTGGTGGCCAGATTTGAACATGGATATCGAGACGTTGGCCCATCTGTCAGAAGCACCAGAAGCTCCCTGCATGGCGGCTCCCCTACAGCTGGGAGCGGCCGGGCTGCCCTTGGGCTTGCGTACACGCCGATTTCACCGGTCCATTCCTGGGTTTGATGTTCCTCGTCCCGGTGGATGCCCACTCGAAGTAGCTGGAGGTTCACAGGATGGTGCCGATCACTTCCCGGGTGACCATCGAACAATTGTGCATTTACTTTTCCACCCACGGAATCCCTGGGGTGCTCGTGACAGATAATGGGGCTTCTTTCGTGAGTAAATAGTTTGTTTTTGTGAAAAATAACGGGATGTCCGTGTCCGCACTGCACCATCCGGCATAGAATGGATTGGCAGAGAGGGCAAACAGTTAAACGGGGGCTAAAGAAACAGCCTTCAGGCTCAATGGACACCAGGCTGGCAAGATGTTTATTCTCATACAGGACCACGCAGCACATAATAACTGGGGTAGTCCCAGCTGAGATGTTAATGGTCGTAGGCTTTGTACACAACTGAGTTTGATTATCCTGGACATCGATGCGAAGATGTGCCATAACCAAGATTTGTAAGGGCGTTGACCAGTTCAATGTCAACTTCTTCGCACCTGATGACACATATTTGTTTGTAAATTCAACACTGATACTCGCTGGCTCTCTGGGATTGTCATCGCCCAAAAAGGACCAGTTTCTTACCAAGTTCAGATCCAGTGACAACTCATGCGACAGCATTTGGATCACATTCGCTCACGGGTCAAGGACACTCTTGGGCTTGATCCCCGGCATGGGAAACCTGCTACTGAGCTCCTTGGCACTGCCAGCCTGGCACCCTGGCAGTTCTCCTTCCAAAGCGCCAGGCTGGCAGTGCGAAAGTGCCCAAGTGTCAGCAGGAGTCCCAGGATGCCACCCTGCCCAGAGTCCAACTACCCGGAGGCCTCCGAAGGCCTGGGAGACTTCCCCCCCTAGGCGCTGTTTTGTCTGATCTGTTTGTGTGGACCATGCTAAACAGCGCCGTGGCGAGATTTAGGCCCAGGTGTTCGATCCTGGGCCTTAGGAGACACCGAAGCAGACATACTTAAATGAAGTTAACTGCTAACTGCTGGATCCTGCACAGTGAGTGTCCCCCGAGCATCGCAAATCTTGCCAGAGGCCTCTGTCATAATATACACCAGTATATCATGGTGCAGACACACACACCGATGGACACACAGCAAGACCAATCAACACACACAACACCGCAGCCAATCACCAGTTAGAGCACACGCACTATAAAGACAGGGGGCATCAGAGTTCCCGCTCATTCGAGCTGCAGTGTCCTAGTAGGACAGAGCTCACAGCTTGCAGCACAGATCTTCACCATGTGCTGAGTGCATAGACTGGTTAGGACAAGGCATTGGTCTTTAGTTCAATCTAATATCGTGTTAACCCACAGTGAAAGTATGTTCAACATTTTCTGACTTAATAAAATAGTGTTGTACTATTTTAAGTGTTGGTGGCCTGTATGTGTTCCCCGGAGCCAGAGCACCCAACACATCAACCTCTTGCGAGGTTTAACGGCCTCGTTGCATCCCGAGTCGTACGCGATGAGGCTGTACAATCACGCCCTATATCTTTTTGTTGTCTCACTATATCCTCTTCACAACTTACTTTCCTACCTATCTTTGTATCATCAGCAAATTTGGCAACCATCCAAGTTACTTATGTAAATTGTAAACAGTTGAGGTCCCAGCACTGCTCCCTGTGGCAACCCACTCATTACATTTTGCTAATCTGAAAAATACCCATTTATGCCTGCTCTCTGCTTCCTGTTACGAAGCCAATCTTCAATCCATGCCATATGTTACACTCCACCATGAGCTTTTATTTTCCATAATATCCTTTGGTGTGGCAGCTCATTAAAGTGCCTTTTGTAAATATAAGTACAGCACATCCACAAGTTCCCCTTTATTCACAGCACATGTGATTTCCTTAAACAGTTCCAATAGATTGGTTAAACAAAACCATGTTGACTCTGCTAGATTACCTTTAATTTATTCATGTGCCATGCTATACCTTTTTTAATAACAGCTTCCAAAATTTTCCCCATGACAGATGTTAAGCTAACTAGCCTGTAATTTTCTGCTTTCTGTCTCTCCCCCGTTTTTGGTGCAATTTATCAATGTTAAACTATTGTACTTGATGGTGAACTTGATAATGACTGCCTGATGAAATGGACAATGATAGGAAACCTATGTATACTCTTGCATTACAGAGGTGAATGGATTTGCCCCTTTTTGAAACACTGGGAGAAAGGAGAGTATCAAATGATTATGATGGTACTGCATGCAAAATCTCATTGAATAGTTTTAGCTGAAGAAAGGATACTGAATAGAAAATCTGTATTCTAGGAGGAGGATGTGACATGTACCTTGTATGACCAAAGTTAACACTCTGATGAAAATTGTTGATCCAGATAAAGAGATAAAGCTGAAGTTATTTAAAGCTGCACATCCTCATACCTGCACAGGGCCTTCTCACAAAACGCCATGGTAACAAACTGAATGTTGGCAAACCTTTAAAATGCCTGAATTTCAGACTGCATTTCACTGAACAAGCACAGCATGTATATGTTGCTGCAAGTGATGTCACAATCGTAAACACCTTACAATGTGTGAAATCAGAAGAATGTAAAATGACAGAGAAAATAGGAGCAACAGCAGCTAGAACAACATACCAGAGCCGTGGAGCAAATTGCTCACCTAAAGAGGTCAAACAGCATATCTGCATGAAAAAAAAATCATGAGGGCATGTGGCAAACAAAATCAGTTTGCAAGATGGTGCTGTTTTAAACCACTTCATCACGTCAGAAAACAGACTACAGCCCAACTTTCCAAGATAGCGTACCAATACCATACTATGTGAATAAAATGTGGAGAGTGAGCAGACAAAGAACAAATCATTCAGCATAAAGGGTAGGCATGCACACGTAATCCACAAAGTCACAATGGCTGTGTTTGTCATTTTCAACAACCCTGCGAAGGTAGTCTTCATTTCTGGGGCCAGCATATATTTCCCTGATGTAAATCCCTACAATAACAATCATTCGCATCCAAATGTTGCCATGTGGGCAATAAAACCTTCTATGGGAAAGATTGCCACTATAGTTAAAAAGTTATATGCAAATAATAAAATTAAAGAAGATAATACTAAAAAAAAACCCAGGAAAAATACCAAAATACCAAGCAGCAGAAAGTGAGATTAGAAGGTCTAAGAGAGCGTAGAGAAAAGATGATTAGTTAATGCAAAGGGATCTAAATGAAATGAAATGAAAATCGCTTATTCTCACAAGTAGGCTTCAAATGAAGCTACTGTGAAAAGCCCCTAGTCGCCACATTCCGGCTCCTGTTCAGGGAGGCTGGTACGGGAATTGGTTAGCTTCCGAAAATGAACGTAGGGATCACGCTCCGTGATCATCCCACACCAGTTTATTTCAATGCAGGCAGCATGCCAATTTTGTATCGCCTAATTTGAATGATTACAGCGCACAGTCAGCACAAATATTTTTGGTGAAGCAACAAGGCCAATGTTGAGTGACTCATCCATTATTGTGGTTTTACCTTGGAATTCGTTAGCTTCTTACTCTGAAAAGATCTTGCTGGAGGAAATGGTCTTTTGTAGAAGATATATTTATTTACATACTGATGCACGATCAATTGCACAAAGACTAAAGTTGGGTATAACTGTGGCTTTATTACAGTCAGATGCGTGGCCTCCTGCTGCAGCTGGCGAAATGGCAGGGCACTGGAGGTCATGCATATTTATACAGTTCTCCGTGGGCAGAGCCAGCCGGCAGGAGATACCGGCGAACCTGTACTGCAGGTCCTACCTGACATCCCCTAATACAGTGGTTCACCACATTCACCCCCTGTTGAAAATGAGTCTGGTGGGGGTGACGTGAAACAATATACAATCAGTGCAATTATGTACAGTAGTAGGAAAAAGAAAAGTCCATGTTGACGGTCCGGAGTCCGTCAAAGGTTCAGCCGGTCCGGTGCTTTGGTGCTTCGTTGGGAGCGGCGTAACGGTGCCGGCGAAGTCGGTGCTGGCGGTGGGGGAAGTGGCACCGATGGCGGTGGTGGTAGTGCTGATGCTGGCCAGTCATCGGGGAACTCTGGGAGCGTGCCGAAGTCCTCTTCGTCCTCTTGTGCGGAAAAGACGGGGGGGGGGGGGTGGTCTGGTGGGGTCAATATTGGTGGCGCATTGGGAGGGGGGGGCGCATGGGTGGGGGGGAGGGGGGGTGTTGTGGTGGAACCTGACGGTGCCAGGTCCCTGAGTGAGACAGTATCTTGGCCTCCGGAGAAGGACCGGTGCTGGAGCAGCGAGCCAAGTTGGGAGCGACACCCCGGATGTGGACTTCCTGGGGAAGGTAAAAACACGTTCATGGGGTGTGTTATTAGTGGCGGTGCACAATAGTGACCGGATGGAGTGTAGAGCGTCAGGGAGGACCTCCTGCCAGCGAGAGGCTGGGAGGTTCCTGGACCGTAGGGCCAGCTGGACGGCCCTCCAAACCGTCCCATTCTCCCGTTCTACTTGTCCGTTTCCCCGGGGGGGTTATAGCTGGTCGTCCTGCTGGAGGCTATACCCCTGCTGAGCAGGAACTGATGCAGCTCATCGCTCATGAATGAGGATCCCCTGTCACTGTGGATGTTGGCGGGGAAACCGAACAGAGCGAAGGTGGTGCTGAGGGCCTTGATGACGGTGGTAGACGTCATATCGGGGCATGGTATGGCGAAGGGGAATCTGGAGTACTCATCGACCACACTGAGAATGTACGTGTTAAGGTCGGTGGAGGGGAGGAGCCCTTTGAAATCCACGCTGAGGAGTTCAAAGGGGCGGGAAGCCTTCACCAGGCGCGCACATTCTGGCCGGTAAAAGTGCGGCTTGCACTCCGCACAGACCTGGCAGTCCCTGGTGACTGTCCTTACTTCCTTGACGGAGTAGGGCAGATTGCGAGCTTTGACCAGATGGTACAATCGAGTGACCCCCGGGTGACAAGGCTGTCGTGTAGGGCCCGGAGTTGGTCCACTTGTGCGCTGGCACATGTACCTCGGGAGAGGGAGTCTGGGGGCTTGTTGAATTTACCGGGGCAATACAAAATCTCGTAATTATAGGTGGAGAGCTCGATTCTCCACCGCAAGATTTTATCATTTTTGATCTTGCCCCGCTGTATGTTATTGAACATGAAGGCTATCGACCGTTGGTCCGTAAGGAGCGTGAATCTCTTACCGGCCAGGTAATACCTCCAATGCCGCACAGCTTCGACGATAGCTTGGTCCTCCTTTTCGACGGATGAGTGTCGAATTTCAGAGGCATGAAGGGTGCGGGAAAAGAATGCCACGGGTCTGCCTGCCTGGTTTAGAGAGGCGGCAAGGCGATGTCTGAAGTGTCGCTTTCTACTTGGAAAGGCAGTGACTCGTCCACTGCGCGCATCCTGGCCTTGGCGATGTCTGCTCTGATGCGGGCGAAAGCGTGTTGTGCCTCGGCCGCGAGGGGGATTTGGGTGGACTGAATGAGTGGGCGGGCCTTGTCCCCATAGTTTGGGACCCACTGGGCGTAGTAGGAAAAGAACCCCAGGAAGCGTTTGAGGGCCTTGGGGCAGTGGGGGAGGGGAAGTTCCATGAGGGGGCTCATGCGGTCGGGGCTGGGCCCGAGAAGTCTGTTTCGGACTATATAGCCGAGAATGGCTAACCGGGTCGCGCTGAAGACACACTTCTCTTTGTTGTAGGTCAGATTGAGAAGAATGGCAGTGCGGAGGAATTTATCGAGGTTGGCATCGTGGTCCTGGTCATGGCCGCAGATGGTGACGTTATCTAAGTACGGAAAGGTGTCCCGCAAACCGTACTGGTCGACCATTCGGTCCATCTCTCTTTGGAAGACCGAGACCCCATTTGTGACGCCGAAAGGGAACCTAAGGAAGTGGTAGAGGCGACCGTCTGCCTCGAAGGCCATGTATGGCCGGTCCGACTTCCAGATGGGGAGCTGATGGTGGGCCGATTTCAGGTCAATTACTGAGAAAACCCAGTACTGCGCAATCTGATTGACCATATCAGATATGTGTGGGAGGGGGTACGCGTCGAGCTGCGTGTACCGATTGATGGTCTGACAGTAGTCCACGACCATCCTGTGTTTCTCCCCAATTTTAACCACTAGCATTTGGGCTCTCCAGGTGCTGTTGCTGGCCTCGATAATACCCTCCTTAAGCAGCCGCTGGACTTCGGACCTGATGAAGGTTTTGTCCTGGGTGCTGTACCGTCTGCTCCTAGTGGCAACGGGCTTGCAATCCGCAGTTAGATTGGCAAAAAGGGAGGGGGGATCGACCTTGAGGGTTGCGAGGCCGCAAGCGGTAAAGGAGGGTAAGGGCCCACCGAATTTGAGGGTGAGGCTCTGGAGGTTGCACTAGAAGTCCAGGCCCAACATGAGTGCAGCCAGAGATTAGGAAGGACATAGAGGCGGAAGTTATTAAATTCTACGCCCTGGACCGTGAGGGTGACTGTACAAAAGCCTCGGATCGGGACGGAGTGGGTTCCGGAGGCTAGGGAGATCCTTTGATTGGCAGGGTGGACTGCGAGGGAGCAGCGCCTTACCATATCTGGGTGAACAAAGCTTTCGGTGCTCCCGGAGTCCAGCAGGCACGAGGTCGCCTGGCCGTTGATTTTCACCGTCGTCGACGCGGTGGCCAGGTTGTGCGGGCGAAATAGGTCCAGCGTCATCGAAGCGAGCTGCGGGTAGCCGTCGGATGCTTCGGGTGACGAGCATGTGCGGTTCCGATGTCGGGATGACCGGAGACCCTGTGGGGGACAAGATGGCGGCGCCCATGGTGCGCACATTGCGGCGCCCATAGTGTACACATTGCGGGGTCGGGACAAGATGGCGGCGCCCATGGGGCGCACGTGGCCGAAGGGGGGCAAGATGGCGCCGCCCATTGGTCGCACATGGACCCGGGAGGAGAAGATGGTGGCTCCCATTGTGCGTCTGGCGTGGGGGAGGGGGCGATAGCGGGCGCGATCGCAGCGACTGTGCGGGCCTGGCACACAGTCGCAAAGTGGCCCTTTTTACTGCAGGCTTTGCAAACGGCAGTGCGGGCTGAGCAGTTTTGGCGGGGGTGCTTCTGCTGACCGCAAAAGTAGCAGTGGGGACTCCCGGAGTGCGTGGGTCGGTGTGCAGCACAGGCGTAATGGGAAGACAGGGCCCCGGCTGAGGAGGTCGTCGGCGGGGTCCAGGAGGGGTAGGAAGGAGTAGAAGGGTGGGCAGCGTGGCGGGAGGGCTACGATTGTACGTTACGGGATGCGACCGTCATGGAAAGCGCCAAAGTTTTTGTCTCCGCCAGTTCGAGCGTGGCCCCTTCCAGTAATCGTTCTCAGATGCGGTCCGCCGCAATCCCCGTCACGAAAGCATCGCGCATGAGAAGGTTTGCGTGTTCGCCGGCCGTAACGGCCTGACAGTCACAGTCCCGGATGAGTGGAATTAGGGCCCGCCAGAAGTCTTCTATGGACTCACCAGGTAGTTGCGAGCGGGTGGCAAGTACATGCCTGGCGAAGAGCGTGTTCACCTTCTGCACGTAGTGTTCCTTAAGGAGTTCCATTGCTTTTGTGTAATTCGTGGCGTCTTGGATCAACGGGAACACGCTGGAGCTCAGTCTGGAGTACAGGACGTTTATCTTCTGAGCCTCCTTTGGCGCGGGGTCCGCCGCGTTGATGTAGACCTCAAAACATGCTAGCCAGTGAGTAGAGTCTTTTCTGGCGTTGGGCGAGTGCGGATCCAGCTGGAGGCGATCGGGCTTAATTCTGATATCCATTCTGTGGAAAATCTGACTGTAATAAATTGATGCACGATCAATTGCACAAAGACTAAAGTTGGGTACAACTGTGGCTTTATTACAGTCAGATGTGTGCCCTCCTGCTGCAGCTGGCGAAATGGCAGGGCACTGGAGGTCATGCATATTTATACAGTTCTCCGTGGGCAGAGCCAGCCAGCAGGAGCTACCGGCGAACCGGTAGTGCAGGTCCTACCTTACATCTCTTATTACAGTGGTTCACCACACATACTAATGATTTACAAAGGCTAAACAAGACAAGGACATGGCTGTCGCTACTCTCTAGGATGCTTCACACTCATCTTCCATCAGTGAGTGGCATCATTGTGACATAGCTGCTTACTCACATGCTCAGTAGTTATTATTAGAGTTAGTCCTTCACTCTGCGGCTAACGATACTTAAAGCCAGCCTGCATGTCTTAAAGGGACCTGCATTTAGAGAAGTTGGTAGTCAAGAAAAAAGTGGATCTTAAACTGGGAAACAATCAACTCACTGAAGAGTAAGTTGTGCGTGGTTTCCGTTGCTGAGAAGCCAGGTGAGCACTTTGATGGGGCAACTTACTAATGGGTATGCACATCAAAATGTTTAGTGCATGGGGAGCCTTTCAGAAAATCTGTGGTCAATGTCAAGCAGCATGGAGGATGGACCAGCACCAATTTGGCACAATGCTTTGCACAAAACCTTGAGTCCATCCTTTCCAACATGGATGTGGTGAGCAGCAATACACTTGTGGAGCCAAACAGGATGCATCATCTGATGGCCAATGCTGTAGTTTCTGTTGCAACACAAGCAGCAGACACATGACATCTGAGTTCCGTACTGGAAACACAGACTGCTGTCATGTAAAATCAGCCTGCTGTTAGGAAAATAAAGGTAATTTTATGGGATCTATATTTGTATTGGTAAATATTAAACATAAGATATAGTTTTAAGTGGATTTAATTTAATGTTCCTGTGCCTGGAAGGATAAAAAACAATAGTTAGATCTATGCTGGACAAAGCTGTTTGTATGTGTAGGCTTTGGTTTCAATTCCAACTGTGATTCTATTGTGCTTAGAGAGGGCTACGGTCTGAAGCGTAAACAAACTTGCAGTGGTTGCTTAGCAACTGGAGCCAATCAAGATAGAATGTGGAGAAAGGTTTATTGGACACTGATTAGTAATAACACAATAATTGTGCATATTTTGAAATGTGGAAAGCAGGTTTCTGGATGCTGAATAGTAAACCTTGGTCTGGGATTTATTGTTAAATGGTGAGATCGGTGAATCCTTAAAAGAAGTAAAGAGGGGTACTGAGGTTTTGGACAAAGAATTGGAGCTACTGTGAGGCACAGGTTATAATCCAAAATGGCATTAGAAACTACTAAGACTTTTCTAAAGATAGAAGACGTAACTCTGACTGGTTTACAGAAAATAACCAACAATCAGTTAATTGATTGGCAGATAAATTGGAATTGGGTTTACCAGAAGGGGTAAGGAAAGCAGACAGTATTGAAAGAATAGAAAAGCATTTAAATGTACAAGAGTTGTCAGCCAGACTAAATATTCTGGAAGTGAGTAAATTAAATGAGCTAAAATTCAATTACAAATGAAACAATGAGAAATACAGGGAAAGAAAGGGAAAAAGAGAGCTTTTCAAAAAGAAATTGAAATGAGAAAAGTTGATGTGGCTGCCAGCCAATGGGGTTTCCCATTGTGGGCACGCCCACACTGTCAGGAAATCCGCAGGCATGAGTGCACTGCCAGCGAAGCGGAGGATCCCACCGACAGAGAATCCAGAGCATTGTCTTTCTTCTGGTAAAATTATTGCAATTATATATAATGACATGTGTAATCATGAACGAAGGAAACTATACTTACATGATGTAATATTGGATTGGATTTGTTTATTGTCACGTGTACTGAGGTACAGTGAAAAGTATTTTGCTGTGAGCAGCTCAACAGATCATTAAGTCCATGAAAAGAAAATACATAGTTGGGCAACACAATGTAACTACATAGTCACCGGCATTGGGTGAAAAGAGAAAGGTGAGTAATAATGTTAGTGTTAGAATTAAATTTTAAAAGATTAGTACAATTATAAGATATGTAAAAAGAGGATCTGTTTGGGGGAGCTTGCAGAGAGTCGCCACGCTCCGGCGCCATCTTGTGCTTCAGGTTAATGAGTTAGATATTTATGATGTTCCGTTTGTGTAAAGTGGATGTGATACCAATGTAAAGAAATCTTCATCATTGTGAATATTTCTTTGTTTTAAAGCGGGAGGTGTGAGGAAAATAAAAGTTGTTTTAAGGGATTTATATTTGTATTGGTATACATTAGAAATAAGGTATAGTTTTAAGTGGGTTTAATTTAATGTTTCTGTGCCTGTTAGATTCATGCTGGACAAAAAAGTGTTTGTATGTGTGAAGTTGGTTTCAATTTCAATTGTGACTCTATTGTGCTTAGAAAGGGCTATGGTGTGAAGAGTAAATAAACCAGCAGTGGTTGCTTAGCAACTGGAGTCCTGTAAGATAGAAACTCTTTAATGTTTCAGTTTAGCTGATTTGATTGTAGATGGAGATAGTCAATCAGAGAGAAGGCAGGTCTTACAATTCTGTTAGAAGCAATTAGTTTTAGAAGGCTAAAGAGGGAATATATCTCTCAGCCTTGCTAGAAGAAAAGCCATACGTCCAGTTAGTCAAGGAAACTAGAGAAATGAAGAGACGTTTCCAAGAAGCCTGAAGTTGATGGAACATAGGAAACTGGGAAGTAGAATAGATTGCTGTTCAGTAAAGTCACAGAGAGTTGAAAAGGCATTGGATCTGTGCAGGCTGTAGCTGTGGCCCAGGAGAGGGCAACCCTCTCACAGGCTGCCATGTTTTAAAGCCACCTGGACATCGCAGCGGCGCTCCTGAGCATAGCCCAGTCACAGCAAGCCATGGCTGAGAGCCTTGGTGACATTGTCCAGGTGCTGACCGATGTGGCGCAGACACAGAGGGAGATGGCGCAATCACTGGATCATGTGGCACAGACCCAGAAGGTGGTGGCACAGTTACAGCATGATATGGCGCTGTCCCAGACGGAGATGGTCCACTCCATGTGCTCCATGGCCACGAGCATGCAGACTCTGGTTGAGACGACAGCGGGCCTCCAGGACTGGCAGCGCCAAATGACAGGGGAGCCTCAGGGATTAGATCTGCTTGCACGCCCGTCCCATAGCTCGGGGGCCATTAGGTATCACGAGGGAGTAGGAAGTGATTGGGCCCATGCCAATGACCTCTGCAGCGGATGTGCCGGACACTGCAGCACCTCGGACTCCCACCCTCCTGTCCCTGGCGCATCTGGTGGGCAGCGGGCAGAACTGGGCAGCACCTTGTCACCTGGGACGCCCAAGCAGCAGCGGTTGCACCAGAAGATGCCTGCCAAAGGGGACCCAGGTCACAGGGTGGGAATCGCGGCAGGCTGCCTCCACTCCTGACGTACCATCTGGGGATCCAACTGGGTGTAGCGTTAGGGCTCACAAGGCCAAAATGGTAACCACCAGCTAGGTTGGCACGGGTGCGGGGCACAGTTTAGCGAAAGGGGTTTGGACACAAATCTGTACATATGTTTCACATTAAACACATGTGCACAATATTACAACCTGCCTCGGTGCGAGGGGTGAACTGCTTCGGGCTGGCCACAGAGGAGGCGCAGGGGGTTGGCCTGGGACTGTTTGATGGATTGGCCAGCTTGCATGCAGGGATCACCCAGGTGGATGGTGGAAAGTGCTACCGTGGGCAGGAGTCAGACGTTGTCAAATGATGCAGAGAACCAGAGTTCATCGTAGAGTGGGTTGTCATTATCCTCCATCCCATTGACCAGACCCGGTGTTATTGCCAACACAGGGCCCACACCCCGAGGCAGGTAGGTATCACAGAGGGGGTTGCAGGCGTGGGGGGCGGGTGGGGGTGTGGGTGGGGGGTGTGGGGTGGGGAGAATGGGGGTGCAATGTGGTGCCCGTGGCCCTAGCCAGTCCTTAGTCAATGATCCTGGAGGCAATCAGAACAACCCGTGCGCGTTGGCCCTAGTGCACAAGTTGCGCGGCCTCCCTGCCCGGGCCCAATGCCCTGCCCATCCTCGCCCTCCCCCGTATCTTCCTCGTCGGACGAGGACTCGTCCTACTCCAGTAAGTCACCCCTCTGCTGGGCGATGTTGTGGAGGAAGCAGCAGGCCTGGGTATCGGGCGCAGGCATCCATCACGCGCATCTGATGGTCACACAGCAGCTGCATGTTCATCGAGTGGAACTTCTTTCGGTTATTGTAGAGTGGTCTGTTATCTGCAGGTGCTCGGAGGGGAACATGCAGCCCATCAATCACAATGCAGGCGACCCTCTCAGCATCATATGGGAGGGCCCCTCCAGAGCGGTCCAGGCACCTGAATTGCATCTTCAGATGCTGAAGCACCGCTCGTTCTCGCCTCTGGATGGTGCATGGGTGTTTTTGTAGTGGGTCTCTGCATCGGCCTATGGCCTCCGGATAGGCGTCATCAGCCATGACCACAGCGGATAACCCCTGTCACCAAGGAGCCAACCCACCAGCCGGGGGTGAGCCTCGAAGTGGCCAGGAACCACATACTGCCCAGGTATTGGGCGCAGACATCCATCATGCGCATCTAATGGTCACACACCAACTGCACATTCATCGAGTGGAATCCCTTTCAGTTTGTGTAGAGCAGCCTGTTATCTGCAGGTGCTCGGAGGGGGTCATGCATCCCATCAATCAGCCCCTGAATCCAAGGCATCTCGGTGATGGTGGTGAACTCCGCTACGCGGGTATCGTGGTAGGCTCGGTCCACATTTAAATGGATGTATTGTGCCGACTGGGCATATAGGGCCTCTGTGATGGCACGGATGCACCTGTGCACCGAGCTCTGTGGGCAGGTCCCCACACAGTGCCTGGAAGGACCCCGTTGCATAGAGTTTCAGGGCGACCGTCACCTTGACGGACACAGAGAGCAGGTATCCCCCCCCTTTCCCCCGCAGTGCCAGGTGCGCCATGATCTGGCAGATATGTCGCTCAGCCGGAGACTTCAACGGCATGCTCGGCCCGACAGGTCCTCGAATGTCAGGCGTTGTCGGTACCCACCCGCCCACCCTCCCATCCCTGCACCCTTGGCCCCTTTGGTGCTGGGCACAGTGGACGCCTTTGGCCCTGGCGCCCATCCCTGCTGCCAGAGGTACTGTCAGCTGCACTGCCCATGCCAGTGGAACGCACCATGGCCCCCATCTAGCAACCCCCTTAAGACCGTGGCTGTTGCCCTTGGGCAGGCTGCACGATACCCCGCTGGCGTGGTGGTGGTGTAGTCGGTTGGCGGGGGTGGCGGTGGTGGGATGGAGGGTGGGGGCTGGGTTTGTGATATGGGGGCACCCATTCAGACGGTGGAGCTGTAAGCGACAATAAGTGATTTTCATTTCATTTCTGCAGAACCAGGGGCCAAGGTGGCCGATTAGTGAGTGAACAGTAAGATGGCTGTCATGCGGGCCTGGCAAAGGTGGTCCATGCCTGGACATTACCCTAGTCCTGTGGGGGGGGGGGGGGGGGCACCCCAACCTTGCAGCCTGTTCCCCAGTCATGTCCGCACAACCTAGTCCTGGCAGGACAACCCCCCCCCCCCACCTCAAACCAGCCCAGCCAGCATCAGGACCAGCAGCCCACGTCGCGCCTCTCCGTGTCCTACCTCATCAGCCATGGCGCCTGCTTCCCAATTTTTAAAAGCACAAGTGAACCTCGCTGTCAGCAATTCCCCTAATGGAGGCAGACAATTCCCGAGGCCCTGGAGAATACCAGGTCAGGCCCGCTAATGATATGTCAATGGCGTTTACTGTACGTGCGGAGTGGAACGCATTGACGCCGCTGTCGAGGAGACGGAGAATTGCGATTTGGCGTGAACCCGGCACCTGCCACAATTTCGGCAGCAAAACCGATTCTCCGCCCAATCGCATTTCCCGATTCCAGCATCAGCCGACGGAGAATCCCGCCCATGATTTTTTGTGCCGGTGTTCCATTCTGGGATCTTTCTAATGGAGTTATATAATGGAGTCCAGTTATAACTGCCTGAGATTGTAACACTGCTCTTATGTAAGCTCAGAGTTCTGCTGATGTGGTTGAGTTTTACAGTGTTCAGTAAGGCTTGCAATGTGTCATAGGAGCCAGCAATCTTTGTTCTGATAAAAGGTCATTGAGCCGAAACATTGGTCCAGATCTCCTGATCTCCTGATAGTCGGAGTTTGCACATACCGCAGCCAACCCCCACCTGCCAAGATGCACTATGGGATACCTTGTATGTACCAACGCAATGACTCTGTGTGCATTGCCAGGGAAGTTTGAACTTCCGATGGGCAATTCTCCTGGCCCTGGGACCCTCTGATAAAATCTCCTGCTCCGAGTTACTGGGAAATATTGGATCACTACTGCGTTATTCAATAGCATCAGTTCCAATTACAAATGAACTGCAAAGCTCCTCCACAATTGACAAGCTTATTGTTGAACATTCTAAACTTTGCAAAGGCACAGAATAGCACCACACTTTCCAAATCTACCTACACATGGCTACAAATATTTAACAACACAACAGAATTGTGCTTCATCAATTTGAAAGGATGGAGAAAATGGGCTTCCTAGAAGTTAGTGGATCCACTTTATGATATCACCCAGTGTAGCAGCCCCTAACGCAAAGAATCAAAACAGCATATGTATTTTCACAGATGATTATCTTTCAAATACGACTGTATGGTGAGACCACGTCGCTTCTACAGTAAATGGTGTCATTATGATTTCCCTGCACTAGTTTGATAGATATCATGTTGATAACATATGAAAAGTTCAGAGAGGAAGCAAAAAACAATCAGAGGGGCAAAGAGAGTTGAGAAGAGACTGGCAGCTAACATCAAAGTGCATCCAGAAGTCTTCTTGAGGCGGCACGGTAGTGCAGTGGTTAGCACTGTTGCTTCTCAGCTCCAGGGTCCCAGCTTTGATTCCCGGCTTGGGTCACTGTCTGTGTGGAGTCTGCATGTTCTCCCCGTGCCTGCGTGGGTTTCCTCCGCGTGCTCTGGTTTCCTCCCACAGTCCAAAGATGTGCAGGTTAGGCGGATTGGCCATGTTAAATTGCCCTTAGTGTCCAAATAAAAAAGGTTAGGTGGGGTTACTGGGTTACAGGGATAGGGCGGAGGCGTGGGCTTAAGGAGGGTGCCCTTTCCAAGGGCCGGTGCAGACCCGATGGGCGGATGGCCTCCTTCCACATTGTAAATTCTATGATTCTATGATATAAACTGTAAAGCAGTAAGTGGAGAGAGGGCTTGTTAGGGACCAAACCAGAGAGCTACAAATGGGGTTTTGCTACCAGGTTGGGAGTGCAGAGTCGGGACAATTTCCAGCTCCTCAAACCTGACCTAGTAAAATGCTCCCTGGGAATTGGGATTTTCATTTTGGGGTGACAGGGGTCTCTGGGAGCTGGGCCTGCCACCCCCGGAATTACACTCTTGGATGCAGATGCAGGCTTGTTGGAAGGCCTGCTTCTGTGCCTCAGCATTGTCAAGCAATAGAACAAAAATAGCTCTCCAACCCTCACCCTCATACTCTCTTTCCACACCCACATACTCATCATTCCCCAGCAATGCCAATCCATGCCAACCTATGCTCCTCCACCATTTACTCTGCATGGCCCCTCATACCTGCCATGCCTACCTATACCCCTTTACCCATTTCCCCGATGCCCTTCTGCCCTTTATATCCCCTATGCCAACATAGTGACAACCTATTCCTCCATTCATCATCCTTTGCCCTTACTTCTTTTTATCATTCCTGCCAACTCATCATAAGTAGACCTCAGGATCCAAGCTGAGATGAAATAAAATGAAGTTCTGAAGGGGAATTGCTGACTTATAAAAAACAAACATCTCCGTCATAAAACCCTTTCACTACATTTACATGACTTCAATTACATCCTTCTAAAATCAAATATTTCAGTCAAGTGTTTATCCCGTATAAAAGAAAACACTGGAATTCATATTCCCACTTAAAATAATCTATAGTTACTTGGAGCTATCAATTAAACTGTGAAATGGGAGGCACCCCACTGTGATAATGGAAGGTTGTTAAATAAGTCATACAGCACTAATCCGGTAATGGTAGACCTCAGGCTTATGCCAACAAAAAGATTGAAATAGCAAGCAATGATTTTTATTAAACACTCCAGCCATTTTTTTCTCAGCTTTAAAGGGCAGGGGTTTTAAAAGCTGAAGAGTTGCCTTTAATAATTCGTTTTATCACATTTGACTGTTGCCTTTGGCAGTTCATTTCATCACTTTTGGCAGTTCTTTCTGACTGTTCATTTTGACAGTTGCATTGAGTTACACAGCACCCTTTATGCAAATTATTGCCTACTTTTAAAAATCCTAAGGGTTTCCCTAAAGGGCACCTGCTCTCCCCGTGGTGTCCCAGGACAATAGCTAAAGGATTATCACACCTCTCCAAAGGACTCTGCAAATTCCAAACCTGCTCCAACCAGGTCTAATCTGCATGTTGTGTTTCCCATTCCTGCCTAACAAAACTCAGACATGAATGAAGGCTATTTTATATGGGCAGCTGCCTCTATGAAAAGCACATGCACAAATCCCAACCTGGGCCGATTCTTGATTCTGTGAAAATGGTAGGTTCCAAGCTTGGAAGCGGGAATTCAGGGCTTTGGCTTCTTCCACCATAATCACAATGATTAAGAGGCTCTCCATTATTGCAAAAATACAGTCCATGGAGTCAGAAAGCATGACTGAAGTACTAAATTATACTTTGCATCTGTCTTTACTGAGAAAGATGCTGCTGCCAACAGCATAATGAAACACAAGGTAGTTTAGATACCAAAATGAAAACTGAAAATGCTAGAAATGCTCAAGCAGGTCAGACAGCAACTGTGGAGGGAGAAACAGAAAGTTCTAATGAAAGGTTATCGGCCTGAAACATTGGAGTGGGAGGCATTTTACATGTGCCCCGCAGTGTGTTTCTTGGCGAGGATACGTGGCCTGCCGCTCATCTGGCCTTTCTGCTGTCACTGGGATTTCCCATTGAATCCACCCCCGCCACTGGGAAGATCCTACTGGCGAGAACGGCCAGAAAATCCCCCCCTCCCCCCCGCAATTAACTTGGCTTCTCTCTCCTCAGATGCTGTCGGACCTGTTGAGTATTTCCAGCATTTTCCAGCACTTCCAAATCTACCCCAAAGTATTCGTTATTGGAAGTTTCATAGATTATCATATTTTATGATCTTAGGGGGCAGCACGGTGGCACAGTGGGTTAGCACTGTGGCCTCACGGCACCGAGGTCCCAGGTTCGATCCCGGCTCTGGGCCACTGTCCGTGTGGAGTTTGCACATTCTCCCCGTATTTGCGTGGGTTTCGCCCCCACAACCCAAAAATGTGCAAGCTAGGTGGATTGGCCCTTAATTGGAAAAAATGAATTGGGTACTCTAAATTTATTTTAAAAATTAAAATTTATGATTTTATGATTGTAAAGCGATACTCAAGATGCCATTTGGTAGGGTAAAGCATGACTGCTTGATCTGACTACGGTGTGTATTTATCACAGTGGTTCAGGACGTAGCACTGTTGCAAGTTTGCATTACGTCTGGAAGTAACGCTATCGGTTATTATGGTTGTTCTAGTTCTATTTGGACTTCAGAATGTCTGGATAAACCACGATGAGATACCAGTCTCGGCAGACTGAGGGTTTCAGCATGGCTGATAAAGTTTTCTTTCACGGGTTGCTAGGGTGTCTGATCTGACATCATCAGAGACCTCCTGTGTCGGCTAAATGTAATGTAAAATATCTTTCACATCTGTTATTACCTGTATGCAGTTTAATCCATTGCCTCTTTGTTTTGTTTATGGCTAAGTGCAAGAGAAGAATGTAAAGATTTTGTCAGAAAACACCTGCGGCTTTTACAGTCCTGTGGCACAGCAGCTAAAGCTCGAAACTCTGAGGCCCCCCAACGTGTTTGCGGAATCTGAGATAAAATTAGCTTCCTACAAGACCTAACAAACACTTCAAAATGTCTGCAACTGTGCTACTGAGGATATTCCAAATGCTCAGGAGCTCGAAATCTTTGCCTTGATTTGTAAAGTGCCACTACAAATCTGCTTGTAGCAAGAACTTTTAAATCTTTACTCCTTATTTGTTTTCTGGCAACTTTTGCTGGTAAGTTTTATCGTGCGGTGTCCGTGGCAACAAGTTGACAGGGCCACTCACAGTCTGTGTGGCCTCAGTATCAGTAATTGTGAAGCAACGACTGTATCTTAACAACAAATCTAAGAGGTGTTGTATATGCCTGATTATTTTGATTGCAATCACATACTTCACCCACATCTGGGCCGTGTGACTACTCTGCTTCGTATGCTGTTTAAAAGATAAAACTATAAATCAAAGGCATCTAATTTACTTTTACTGCCTTTACAAACAGCAATCCTTTTGCTTCACAAAACGTTTAATCATGCATTAAAATATCACAACTTTAATAACTTTTATCATTGCACTAACATGATTGCTATTCTTTTTATTAAATTGACCTGCAACTGGGAAATAAGTTGCAAAAGTAACCAATTTTGTTCACTAATGGCCAAGTATCGATGAAATCTATAACCAATTCAGCCTCCATTGTATAGTTCTCATTACAGCACTAAGTCACATGTTGTTGTTTCAAAATATTCCCTTCATCTACTATTTTCAACAATCTCTGCCATTATTGACATTATCACTTCTAAACCTACAATACTGATTGATAGAAAACGTGCCTTTTGTATTTTATAATTATCATACTGGGTTGCAATTGAGGATCTGATTCTGTTTTAAGTATTCAGTAGCAGAGTAAATACCTTTACCTCAAAATTGGCTTAATCATATTTCTATTCCCTCAACGAAGGAACAGCAAGTTATTTCTGCCCATTAATGTACAAATCATTATTTGGCAAATAAGTGTAAAGATTGTCTTAAATATGCGAGCAAATCTCCTGACACAAAAATAGTAAGAAGATACATGCAGAAGTGATCCACCATATATTATAGACAAAGCGCTGAGTAAATATATAGGCACCGTCTGCCACTTCTTTTTGATGTTGCGCATTCTGAGGCAATAATAAAACAAAGATTTGTAAAACAGTAGAGGATCCGAAAGAAAAATAAAAAATATCACCAGGAAAATCATGATCAAACTACAGAAATAATTATGGCTGAGTCGCTTCAGTTCCAATGATTTATTTTGGATTAGGTGGGGATGTGCTACACCTAAGTATTCAGGTGTTGGTGTTAGTTTTTTTAATGCTTTCTTGGGATATGGGTGTTGCTGACAATGTCAGCATTTGTTGCCCATGAACTAATTAGCCTTGAACTGCATGGCTTGCTGGCTATTTTAGCAGGCAATTAGGGTTACTCTGAGTCTGAAAGTAACATGTTGGCCAGACCAGATAAATATGGCAGATTTTCTCCTCTAAAGGACATTTGTGAACCAGATGTCTTTTTACATCAATTGATGATAGTTTCAAAGTTACTGAGGCTAACTTTTAATTTCAGATTTTTAAATTAGTCAAATTTAAATTCCCCCATCTGCCATGGTGTGATTTGAACCTGTGCCCCTAAAGGGTTAGAAATGGTCTCTGGATTACCAGTCCAGCGACGTGAGAATTGTACTACCATCTCCCCCATTACAGAAAACTAATCTCTGTGCTTTAGCATGAGGATAGAGCTATGTTAATGAGCTAAGTAGAGTTTCAGTGGAAGTAGCTTGGAAATAGTGCTTATAATCAAGGAAATTTACATATAGTGATTTCTAGCATAGGTCACTTATGTGAATTCCCTTGGGAGGGGGGGGGGGGGGGTGAAGATCTTGTGCAAAATCGTTCTTGACCTGTCCTTGTGATGATAATTGAGGAAATTCCAAGTCTTAATGCCCTATAAAGTGGCCTTACAAGGCTCACAGTTCTAATACAACTGCTACAAATCAAATAGTAAGAAAAACAGCATCACCACCACAGGGAGAGCTCGATTCAGAATAAGGCTCACCACCATCTTCTGGGGGCAACAATGAATGGGCAATGCATGTCAATCATCAACCTCATCTCAAGAGACAATTTTAAAAAGGTAGGCACAGTGGTTAGCACTGCTGCCTCACAGCGCCAGGGACCTGTGTTCGATTCCGGCCTTGGGTGACTGTCTGCGTGGAGTTTGTGCCTTTTCCCGTACCTGCGTGGGTTTCCTCCTGGTGCTCCAGTTTCCTCCCACAGTCCAAAGAAGGAGCCCAAAGATTTGCACATTAGATGGATTGACAATGCTAAATTGCCCCTTCGTGTCCAGGGATGTGCAGGTTGGGTTACGGGATTACAGGGATAGGGCGGAGGTGTATGGGGGAGCGGACCTGGGTAGAGTGCTCTTTCAGAGGGTTGGTGTAGTCTCGATCGGCCGAATGGCCTCCTCTGCATTGTAGAGCTTCTATGATTCTATCTCTAATTCTGGTCCCTGTTCGTTTTCTTACTACTGACCAAACTAAATGGTAAATTGTATTCAGAAAGAGTCAAGAACTATATTGTTATGTGCATGTATGCCAAAGTGTCCAGGATGTCACATCACTCACTACTGCACTGCTGTATGTGTACCAAGCGATTTACTGAATGTATCATTCCTCCCACCTAGAGAGCTGCAATACATACTTGCTGTTGAAAGCTCCAGTATTGTGTCCAAAAATGTGACTAATACATACTGCTGGGTACCACAAGACATAACAGCTCCCCTCTCTAATGCACTTTAGAATCATAGAATCCCTACAGTGCAGAAGGAGGCCATTTGGCCCATCAAGGTAGCATTGACCTCTGAAAGAGAACTCCACCCAAGTCCACTCCCCCCACCCTATTCCAATAATACCTTAATCCTAACCTACACATCTTTGGTGACTAAGGGACAATTTTTTTTTCATTTTCATTTCATTTAGCATGGTCAATTCACCTAACCTACTCATATTTGGTGACTAAGGGACAATTTAGCATGGCCAATTCACCTAACCACCACATCTTTGGTGACTAAGGGACAATTTAGCATGGCCAATTCACCTAACCTGCACATCTTTGGACTGTGAATCACGACCAGCCTGCCCACAGCTTCTTCGGTGCGAACTCTGATTAGCGTGCTGTATTATCTGAATATTTAGAAAACGTTAATACCTTCAGACTTTATATCATGGTTTCTTCATGACTGCACATCATTTAATCACCATCCTTCACTTCCTTGTTTATAAAGCTTTGAAGAATTCCTTTATTCTCTGCAAACAGTTCAGCAAAGTTCTCAATAAGCAAACTTGTCAATTCTTTATTGCCATAATAATCCCAGCATCTTCAATTCGAAGCAGTCACACCTGTTTTTCATGATTATCTTTCACTTAATGGTGAGATATTCAGTCTTCCTCCCTTTACTTTGGGTGTACGTTTCTTTTTCACACTTCTTAGCTCTATTAATCTCTATTTTGTGTTTCCATTTGTAGTTTATAGTATTTCCCTGTCCCTCGTTTAAACCTAGTTTTTTGAAGCCATTGTTTTTAGCCTAATTTAACTTTCCATTCATTGGTTCGCGATCCGAGACATGTTTGGAATGTGTTAGTCTGAGCAGGACTATTACTTAATGTGCACTACACATACAAGGAGATTAAAAGCTATGTTGATGCAAGGAGGCAAACCAACCTTTCAGATAGTTTTTTGAGTGGATTTTAGCTATTTTACTCTCATTTGTGCCCTCATTCCCTTTAGTCTCCTCTATTCCAATGCACTCTTGTCTGGTCTCCCACTGTCCACCCTCCATAAATGTGAAGCATCCAAAACCCTGCTGTCCATGTCTCAACTCACACCAGGCCCTGTTCACACCAGGTCCTGTTCACACCAGGTCCTGTTCACACCAGGCCCTGTTCACACCAGGCCCTGTTCACACCAAGTCCTGGTCACACCAGGCCCTGGTCACACCAGGCCCTGGTCACACCAGGCCCTGGTCACAGCAGGTCCTGTTCACACCAGGTCCTGTTCACACCAGGCCCTGGTCACACCAGGTCCTGGTCACACCAGGTCCTGGTCACACCAGGTCCTGTTCACACCAGGCCCTGTTCACACCAGGTCCTGTTCACACCAGGTCCTGTTCACACCAGGTCCTGTTCACACCAGGTCCTGTTCACACCAGGTCCTGTTCACACCAGGTCCTGGTCACTTATCTCCCGTGTGCGTTGATCTACATTGGCACCTGGTCAAGCAATGTCTTGTTTTTAAAATTGTCATCTGTATTTTCCAATCTCCCAAAATAAGGAGTAAACCCTCTGCAGGAAAGGTGAAGCCCTGGACAAGTCAAGGGTAGGAGGATGGCAGAAATGACAGGGAGGCCATGACCTCAGCCAAGGATCAACTTGTGAAGATGTAATTACTTGGAGATGACTGTGAGTTACGAGTCTGAACCTCTCCAGGCGGATGTTGGCGGCACTGGTCACCAGGACCTGCCAGTAGCCAAAGTAATTCTGGCCTTAAGCTTCCTTCCCACTGACTCCTTCCAAGGATCAGTTAGGCAGCGCAAGCTGCAGCACAACACTGTATCTCAGAGCTCAACGGTGCCCTATTCAGCACATTCAATTCGAGGCAGACGTGGCCTCACCGGGACAGAGGGCAGTGGGCTATTTCTGCTATCATTGTACTCCTCAGGTGCAAGGCATACTCGATTGAAGCAATGTGACCATCCAGGCACCCAGAGACGTCTACTCTGAGCTATCAGCAGGGAGAGCTTCCACTCCATTTCCTCAATGTGCAGCTGGTTTGTGACCTGATATGAACTCACTTCTGACAGCTGCCATAAATCCTTCACCCGCTGGCAATACGTAGAATAGAACCACAGAAGTCCTACAACACACAAAGAGGCCATTCAGCCCATTGAGTCGGCACTGACCATCTGAAGGAGCACTCTGCCTAGGCCCACTCCCCTGCCCTACCCCAGAAACCCCACCCAACCTACACATCTTGGGACACTCAGGGGTAATTTATCATGGCCAATCCACCCAACCTGCACATCTTTGCTCAGTGGGAAGGAACTGGAGCACCCGGAAGAAACCCATGCAGACATGGGGAGAATGTGCAAACTCCACGCAGTCACCAGGGCCGGAATTGAAACTGGGTCCGTGCCGCGTTGAGGCGGCAGTGCCACCGTGCCACCCTGTACAAGGCTGCTCAGCTCTTCAGAATATTTGGATGCATTCTAGGGGACAAGGGAGATCTCTTGATGGAAGACAATACAATCGGGAAATAGGTGCTGTGGTTGCTGAGCGGGAGAGAGGGGTTACGAAGAGTGCTCAACATTCCTACAGTGTGCTGCCACTTGTGCCCCTGGCAAAGTAAAAGGCTCAGACAGAATACCAGTGTGTAACTCCCCCGTTGCACAGACTAGTTTTCTCAAGGAATTTTGAGCCTCTTTGCCAAAAGAAAATTAGTGGGCTTGGTTTACACCATCTCTCTGGTGTGGAGGGGCCTCAGAAAGCCGGGAACCAGCTCCATCTTTAAAGATAAAGATTTAATCACCTGCTAATGCTCGCATTCTTAGCATTGTTTGGCATCTTTGAATTTATCTATATATGTGTTTCTGGAACAGGCCTCTTCATTCACCTGAGGAAGGAGCAGCGCTCCGAAAGCTAGTGACATCGAAACAAACCTGTTGGACTTTAACCTGGTGTTGTAAGACTTCGTACTGTGCCCATCTTTAAAGGGCATCCCAATCAGTGCTGCAGTCTGCTGGCCCCCATCATGGAGGTATTGGTGGCTCACCCCCTACCCCCAACATTCATCAAAGGCACCCCCCACCCAACAATACTAGCCGGCAATACCTCCGCCACCCCGCACCTCCTACGTCAATGTCTGCTCTCCCCTCCCATCCACCACATATCAGCACATCCCCCACCCCCCGTGGCGCTCCCACTAGGGTCACCCCGGCACTGCCCCCTAGCACATGTTGGCATTACCAGCTTGGCACTGCCATTCTGTGCCAAGTTTGCATGACTCTCTATCCCGGGGGAGCTATACTTACCTCTGCGCCACAGCAGGGATTCCCCGACTGCCTCATCTGTTGAGGTATGAAGAATTAGTGAGTGGGAATCATTTGGCGGGGGGAGGGGGCAGTAATAGCACTGAAATTAATTCAAATTTATTAAGAAGAGGTTCATACCCTTTGTGATGATGCCGGTGAGGGGCGGGGAAAATCCAGAAACAAGGGGCAGAATTCCCCGCTGGTCGATACCAAAAACGGGAAAGGTGATTGGGCGGAGAATAGGTTCCGATGCCAAAATTATGGCGGGTGCCGATTTGACACCAAATCACGATTCTCTGTCACCTCGTCATTGATGCCAATGTGTTTCGGAAAGCATGTGTAGTAAACACCGTTTGCACATCATTAATGGGCCCAAGCCGGTATTGTCAGGGGCCTCCGTGATTCTCCGCTTCCGATGGGCCGAGTTCCTGATGCTGCGGCTCACTAGTCCTTTTACAAATCGTGAAACTGGCTCGGTGGCTGCTGAGGGAGGTAGAACATGGAGAGGAGCGACTGTGGGCTGCCAGGCTGGATACTAGAGGGGGTGTGAAACGGGGTAACAGGCCGAGTGACAGGGAGACCCCACCCATGGGACTGGGGCAGTGTCAGGGCACGGACCGCCATTACCGCAGCCTGCAAGGCAGCCATCTTGCTGCGCACCTCATTAACTATGGCCCCTGGTTCTGCAGAGTGACACCGACCGTATGGGTGCCCTCACTGCCCCACCCCCACACCCCACCCTCCGCCACTCCCCCTACCCGGCCCCACATGCCGGTGGCCCACCCAGGGCAACACCCACAGTAGCCCCAACGGGGGCTGCGGTGCTTACCCTTGGCGGGGCCAGTACCAGCCAATGGTACCCCTGGCATCACGGATTGGCACCAGGGCCAGAGACCCTCATGGTGCCGGCCACCGCCTGGCCAGAGGTGCAGGGATGGAGGGACATGCGGGGGTGGAGCCCACAGTGCCAACCAGGGCCACCATGTAGCCCGTTGGACCTGGTTGGGCATGGTGGTATGCACCATACTATCATGTCGGCCTTTCACCCCCTGCAGACAATGGATATTGGAACTCAACCAGCAATGGTGGCCTTCCTGCTAGACACTGCAGCTCTGTGGGCTGCATTGCGGATGTACGAGCTGGAGCTGCTAGACGAGGAAGCTGCAGCAGCAGAGCGTGCAGCAGCGGAGCAGGCAGCAGCGGAGCAGGCAGCAGAGGGGCAGGTGTCAGCTGCACAGGCTGAAGGGCCCGCCGCCCAACAGGCCGAGGAGGAGGAGGTGCCAAGGAGGCACCGCATGAGGCCTCGTGTATACTGGCACCGCCTGTCATTTGAGGATCTGCCGTACCGGGCATGCCGTCGGAGAGTCCGGCCGAGAGACAGTATGAAACATCTGCCAGATGATGGCGCACCTGGCACCGCCGGGGTATGGGGGAGGACACCTGTTCCCGGTGACCGTCAAGATGACGGTCGCCCTGAACGTCTACGTGATGGGGTCCTTCCAGTCGCTGAGTGGGGACCTCTGGGAACTCACAGACTTTGATGCGCAGGTGCATCCACGCCGTCACGGAGGCAGGCAAATCATTACATCCATTTCCATGTGGACCGAGCCTACCAGGATGCCCTGGCAGTGGGTTTTGCTGCCATCACCAGGATGCCCCGTGCCCAGGGGGCGATAGACGGGATGCATGTCGCCCTCCGGGCACCTTCAGATAACAGGCCACTCTACACTAACCGAACGGGGTACCCCTCAATGAACATACAGCTGGTCTGTGACCATGGGCTGAGCATCGTACAACTCTGCGCCCAATACCCCGGCAGTTTGCACGACTCCTTCATCCTGGCACACTCGCCGATCCCTGACATTCGAGAGGCACCCCCCCCCCCCCCTGGCGGAGGGGTTGGCTCACGGGCGACAGGGGTTACCCGCTGCGGCCGCGGCTGATGACACCTATCCGGAGCAACAGACTGACGAGGAGACCCGCTACAATGACGCCCATACAGCGACCAGGTGGGTAATCTAGCAGTTCTTCAGCATCCTGAAGATGAGCTTCAGGTGCCTGGATCGTTCAGTATGATGCTGAGAGGGTCGCCTGCATCGTGGTGGCCTGCTGCATCCTCCAAAATATCGCACAGCAGTGGGGCAATGTGCTGGAGGAGGAGAATGAGGAGGAAGGGCAAGCCTCGTCCGACGAGGAAGATGCGGGGGAGAGGGACAATGAGCAGGACATGGGGCCTGGCCAGTCAGGGGAGGCCGCACAATGTCATTGCCAGGGCAAGCTCATACGGGACACTGATCGCCTCCAGGTTCACCGACTAGGAGGGAGGGAGTGGAGAGGGGAAGGGGGAGCTTTGGCCAGGGGCATGGACACCACATCCCAGACCCACACCCCTTCACCTCTCACACCACCAAACCGCCCACTTGCACACACCTCCGTCATACATACCTGCAGTGCTACGAGATGGGGGGCCCTGGGTTGGCAGAAACAGCGGGTCTGATCCATGGGATGGAGGATGATGACAACCCACTTTGCAATGAGCTCTGGTGCTCCACATCATATGACAACGTCCGACTCATGTCCACTATAGGACTTCCACCTCGGTGATCCATGCATGCAAGCTGGCCAGTCCATCACATGGTCTTGTCGAATCCCTGGGCCGGGGGTACTGGAGACGGTCAGGGTGAAGGGGGGGGGTGGAGTGAGGGTAGAGAGCACAGAGTACAGCCCTCCTACAGTACACACACGGGTCCCCAGCAGCCCCCCCCCCCCTCGGGTGCCTGATGCCCCCCGGGTTACTCCATTGGATGAGGGTGCGAGTGGAGCCATCCCGAGGCCTCCCACCACCTGACGCTGCAAGTCCTGGAGGCCCGACCAGTGTCTGCACGTTCGCGGTCATGGAGCACAGGGCGTGGACCATCTCACGCTGTGATTGTGCCACATCAGCCAGTGACTGGGCCACCTGCCTCTGGAACTGAGCCACCCAGCCATGTGCCAGAGCCACCTGGACATCACAGCGGCTCTCCTCAGCATGGCCCATTCACAGCAGGCCATGGCTTGAAATGTCGGAGGCATTGCCCAGGTGCTGGCTGGCGTTGCGCAGACATTGGGCGAGTGTGGGCTCAAGATCGTGGCAAGTGCATCGTTCCTGAAGTCACCCTAGTTCCCCACAGTGCTCAGTACTGGTGGCCTCCACACTTGACTCCTGCTACTCGGTGCTCTCCGTGTGGCCTTGGAGAAGGTGGAGGTAGCCTTCTCACTTAAAGGATGCTTGAACAGGCTGGGCCTATACCTTTTGGAGTTTAGAAGAATGAGAGGTGATATTACTGCAACATATAAGATCCTGGGGAATGAGTTAGGCTCGACACCAGGAAAATGTTTTCACTAATGGGGGAGATTAAAACTAGTTATTGACTGTCACTCCGAATGGCTGGAGGGGAACACTAGCTGGAGCGTGACTGTCATCTCCCATCAGACATCCCTACACCACCAGCACCTCTGACCATTTCAGGCTAGATAGTGTTACGTGCACCTTGTGTACCTCAGAGCGCAGATCCTGCATGCACTCTGAGTGCAGCTGCATATGGTTCTCCATGAGGTTGTCCACTCAAGGAGCTCATGTGCTCAAAGCCCCGTGACATGATAGAGCACAGAGGCAGGGTAGACTTGCCAATTCTCTTCCCATGACACTGCACTGCCTCAGTGAACTGCAACATGAGTAGTTAGAGCATCCTTTCCAGTCTCCCTGAGGTCCTGCATCTGTGCCCAACAGAGTCTGTTTTCCATCCTTTAGTAGCAAATACCCACAAGCTGCATACTAGTGCTACCATTCTCACCCACTGCCACCTTATGTACCCATATGGAAATATCCTTCATAATGTTATTCTTGATAAGTAAGGGGATGAAAGGCTAACGGGGGTATGCAGGAATGTGGAATTGAGGTTGCAATCCGATCAATCATGATCAGGCTCAAAGAGCCGAGTGCCTATTGCATATGTTCAGATGACTGTATCTGTTCTGGTAGATGGTGTGCCTGTAAGGTATGATGGTGCTCCTTTTGAACTTTGTTGCTGCTCTTGACGTGGTGATGGTGATGGCGAAGGTCTCCCTGACCTGATGTCTGCACCTGTGGGACGCACAAGAAAGGATCATGAGAAGTAGCCTCGGGGAATGGAGGCCTTTGCAGTGCCGAGGCTTTCTAATGCAACTCATTATCCACTATGCTGGCAAGTGGAGTGCAAGGCTTCCTCTTGATGAACACATCACACTCTCTAATCACCATCTTCACCATGAATGCCCATCTGGCCATGGCCAACTTTCTCATGGTTGCAGACTTTGCTCTTCCCATGGCACCCTCCTCCATGGCAGTGATCATTTGAAAGTAGGAGACCCCTCTGTCAATCTCACCTTCTCTTGAGTATTATGAGCCCGTTTCTATTACAAGAACAAAAGAGAGTATGATGGGCCACTGCTGCCAGCTGCTTCTCTTTATCAGAAGCTGCATGTTTTAATGCTCAGCAACACTATGGCTATGAGACATCTGGAGAGGTCAGTAAGTGACCTTGGCACACGCTCCTCATATTCAGGAGCATAATGTACGCTCAGGTCCCTTGACTGATGTTCTGCTGGTGGGTGAAATCCAGAGAGCTATCCTGAGTGTTGGAAGGGGGTTGTGCTAACCTTGCCAGAGTGTATCAGGACATTGAACCTCTTCAGACACTGGATCCACCTTCTATGGACAGCACTCCTTCTGCTCTGTGTCAGGCATGTTCATTCACATTTGCTTAGTCTGGGTGGGTGGCCTGCTCCTGACATCCTTTGGGAAGTGGACCTCCCTCCTCTCCCTCAAAGCCTCCAGGAAGATCTTTAGGTCTACATCAGTGAATCGAGGGACGGGCCTGCCCCGAATTCTAGGCCTCTGGTTCTTCCGAGACATTCTTGAATTCCGATCTCATCTGACTCTCCACTCGACAATGTCGGAGTACTGGACTCAAACTTGATCAGTCCGCCTCTGTTCTCACTCTTGGCTGCCATGGTAATTAAGGTGTTGCCCTGCATGAAACTTAAGGCTGTTGGTTGTCCTCAGGATGGGTTTGTGAGACAGACGCAGTTCTGACTTCTGTTTTCCATCTCTGTGTTGAGCATCCAGCCCAGTGTATTGACACAGATAACGTCTACAATAATAGTGTGTCCTCGGTGACTTTATTACGTGGGAGATGCTGGAGGTTTTGTACTATTCACAGGTAAGCAGGATACATTGTAATGTGCATGACCTTGGCATGCTCTCACATGCTTCAAAGCAATCAGATATCTGGAGGAATATGTCTGCCCAGCTCTTAGCTAGAGAATTTGTGCAGTGCGGGGGTGGGGGAACAAATGAGTAAAGAAAACTAGAAAGGGAGGATGGAAGGACTAATCAAAACAACAGGTGCTAGGAATTGATTGAACTGGAGCATTTCAAAATTGTGAAGGATATTTCTGATGGAGATACAAGTTTTGGACAAGGATACCAGACAAAATATGAATCTGTCTTTTTGTCACATGCTCATCAATTAGATGTGTGTTTCTGTTTTTATTTTGCATTTTAGAATGTCTGCTTGGGGCACATTTTTCATCAAAAGTAGACACAGAATTTATTGTCCCGTCATGAAAGGGTTAAATCATGCTAGCTTATCTCTTAAATGGATTAGACTTTTTTTTAATGACATTTCATAGAACCAGATTCTTCAATCCACTGAGGAAGTTGCTCTGTGATTGCTATGCCAGAATGGTATTCAGCCTAGATTTGGTTTGTGAGCAGCCTGTTAGAAATGCTCTATAATTTTGATATTCAATTCACCTATTCCACATATTTAAAATAATTGCAGGTGCTTTTGCATTAAAAATATATGTTGAATACTGCAGCTTTCCAATTATTCTCTTAGGCAATCATAACGAAGAAAAGCCTACAGTAATCATCATTTCTACAATATAATGTCAAAGAACTCTATTCCAATTTATCAAATAGCATATTTCTTAATAACATGCAATCTGCAGAGTATTAAAGCGAGATTCCTTCTCAAGGTGCTAAAAATATGCAAAAATTGAACAGAGCATTTCCCCACTCCTTAAAAGACTCCCTGAGGGACATTGAATGAAGGTTGGTATTTTCTATACTCAAAAGCAAATAAATATTTAGAGTATTGCAGCCGCCCCTCCCCCATTCATGAATAAATAATTGCTTGTGGCACTGGTTTTGTTTTACCCCGAACCTGAGGCAAATAAAACTGGTTGTGGAGCTGAAGTACCTTTTGAGTAGATGTCAATAGTATATTGAGCGTGGTGAGGTTACACAAGCTGTGTCGGGCAACCACCATCCATTACTGAACTCTTGAAAATATGAAAGACCCACAGCAAAATCCGCTAAATTATGTTAGCACAGAAACCTTCACCAGATTTATGAAGGAATATGATCCACATGCATTTGATTCACCTGGCAAATCACATTGTAAGAGCTCACCGACAATACTCATCATCAACGACTCTGCCATGTACAGTAGCCAGGGTCAGAAAAAGCCCAGGAAGGCAAGTTTAAAAAATTGGTTTCCTTGTGGGCCAAGTGGATCAGGAGGACCTTGGGCCTCCCATGCCTCAGATTATAACCCCTTCTCATGAGCAGAATTCCCATTGAGGAGCATTTATCTCCTGCTGCTGGGTTTAATCACAGATCAGCCACTTCCCACTGACTTTCCAACAAATGTAGCATGCTATTAAAGACCTCCCCCTTGCTCACGGTCTCGAATAGGTTGACTCTTCGTGTTGCTGTGTTCCCACCTACAAGTTAAAATCTAGCCCAACATGTTAATTTGGAACATGTTTCTGATGACAAGTTAAAGAAGCTTTTTGGGGGGAAATGTCCCGCCTTTGCAACACTGCAGTTTGAATAATAAAAATGTACAGAAGTCCCTATCTCAAAGTTTTAGAATTTTGAAACTGTCACATCAGCTACAACCCTTAATTAAATCTTACCTGGTAATTTATTATAAATTTCTGTGAACGTCAAACAAACGTTATAGCTGGTTCAAAGCCAGGGGTCTGGCCACCAGGGGCCACTCTTTACTTACTTTTGTTTATTGCAAATCCTTTGCATGTTCTGCTGTGTGCCTCCAGAGAACGATTTCAATCTTGCTGTAGTTACTCCTCATTTAAACGTATTACATTGATGGATATACTAACTGCCAGTGCCCTGAAGGAGAACACATGCCCTCATTAGCTCTAGTGGTTTTCATAAATCATTAACAATTGAACAAGGTCTTGCCAGTTTACAAAAAACTAAATGACTTGGATGTGTCATTTTAAATAAAATAAACATGATAATTCAGATTGTTTGCAAGAATACCTTTCCCCACATGATTAGTTTAAGGTGCACTCTCTGCTTTTTTACCAATGACAAGACCGGTAGAAACAACTTGTGAAGTCAAGAAGTTTGTGAATAATTTTTCTTTGCTTTAAATCATTGGAAAACTTGAATCATAAAAAGGTCATTATTGTTAATGACACAACTACAGCGTGGATGCTCCAGAAGCCTCATAGGCCACACAGTACAAGCAGATAATGCAATAACTAAATAATGATAACTGCTGGAATGACTGATTGCATTCTAAAATTATTTTAGGGGATCACAGTAAAGGGCATAAAATAAAAGGGAGTGTTTTAATTTCAGAGCAGAGATCCGGGGAAGCTGGTGCCCTTCCCGTCAAGCCTTCATCGTAGGCCGTGACCAATTTTAACTGTCTGACATTATCCCTGCCTGATCCCGCCATCCAGCTGCCTTGCTGAAACAAGCAGACTGTCGGCTTTGGAGGAATTAAAATTGCATTACACAGAGTCTGTCCCCTGCAGCAGGGAGGGGGGGAGAACCATAGAATCACCACAAGCAGAAGGAGGCCATTTGGTCCATCGAGTCTCCACCGGTCCACTGAAAGAGCACTCTAACTAGGCGCACAGCCCCACTCTAGCCCTGTAACCCTACCTAACCTTTGGACATTAAGGGGCAATCTACCTAACCCGCACATCTTTTGACTGTGGGAGGAAACCGGAGCACCCGGAGGAAACCCACGTAGACATGGGGACACTCGTGTGCAAACTCCACACAGATAACCACCCAAGGCTGGAATCGAGCCAGGGTCCCTGGCTCTGTGAGGCAGCAGTGCTAATCACTGTGCCACCTTGAATGATGAGGGAGCACATTGTTTAAGGGAGGGAGGATGAAAGGAACTCTGGAGAGCAGAGACCTTGAGTTTTCCTTTGGCACCCTAGGGGAGCATATTTGCTCTTTAAATAAGCGATTATTATTATTATAGCCGCACTTATTTGCGAGGATCTCCGCTTTGGTTATACTGGGGCCAATAAAATGTCATTGGGATCCTATGACTATCTTACTGCCCAAATTAGCTCATGTTAATGAGGTCAGTGGGGCTGGTTAGCTCAGTTGGCAAGGCAGTTAGATGTGGATCAGATTAGCACCAACAGTATGGGGGTTTATTCCCCATTTCAGCTGAGGCTGGGCCCCTCTGTACCTGACCCATGGTTCAGCAAATAATCGCGAAAGACCTACTTTTAGGCAGAAAACACAAGAAGGAAGCTGGTGCTGGACTCAGGCTTGTCTGCCTAAACGAATATGGTCAGCAAAGATGGAGGCGAGCAGAAATTGAATAGGAGAGGGCCGGGAGGCCTTTGCATAACTATTTCAACAATACCTCTCTTGCTGCTGGGCAAGGCATGTTAAAATCCGGTGGCTGGGATTTTTATTCCCGTCCCTTGTGGGACCGAAAAAACCCGTCTGAAGTCAACGGGCCTTTGGCTGGTCCGTCAAATTTTCCATCTCACCATGGGCGGGACTGGAAAATCAAAGCCAGTGTTTCGAACGTACACCAAAGAATTTCCTTTCAAATTGCAGTTAAGTAAGTTCCCACCTTTCTGCCTTTGTCTCAAATTGCAGGAGTTTCTTATTTTGCATTACGGATATCTCAGGTTTAAAATGCCAATTTGCTTTGGAGCTATTACTGAAGTGTTCTGTTGGAGTTATTGACCCCAGTTGTTTTCGTAGTCCAACGCAAGATATATTGGGGACATGGAACTTCTCTGTAATTTAATTCAAATAACCCATTTCCATTAACTTACTGTAACCTTGCCACAAAGGAATACACTACATTCTGATGAACATTATTTACCCCTGGATTCAGGCACGAGTGTGCCCCTAGATTGAAAGAAAAACCCATGGAACCTCCACACAAACATAAATAATTCACTTAAAATTGAATGTATGGCATCTGTTAGAGGATGAAAGAACGAGTGAATCAAATAATGTAAACTAACCTTTGGATGCAGAACATTCACAAACCAATGATCATTTTCCTTTGAATGATGGCACCCAAACCTGCTGATTGGAGCTTTAACCTTTAGCTTCCCGCAAGGCTCACCTTTTCCTACTTTTAACCAATGTATCTATTTTCTGTGTCTTTCATCTAATTTACCCAAAAAGAAAAAACAAGCATCCGTAAGGTCTAAAAGGCTTAGCACAGATGAAGCCCTTGAAGAATATAAAGCAAGTGGGAAGGAACTTAAGGTAGGAGTTAGGAAGGCTAAAAGGGGTCATGAAATGTTGTTAGCAAACGGGATTAAGAAAAATCCTCAGGCGTTTTATACCTCTGTAAAGAGCAAGAGGGTAGCCACAGAAAGGGTAGGTCCATTGAAGGATATTGGAGGGAATCTATGTATGGAACCAGAGGAAATGGGAGAGAATACTAAATGAATACTTTGCCTCAGCAGTATTCACCAAAGAGAAGGACTCGGTGGATGAGGAGTATAGGGTAGAGTGTGTAGATATTCTGAGTCATGTTGATATTAATAAAGAGAAGGTGTTGGGCATCTTAAAAAGCATTAAAATAGATAAGTCCCCAGGGCCTGATGTGATCTACCCCAGAATACTGAGGGAGATAAGGGAGGAAATTGCTGGGGCCTTGGCAGTAATCTTTGTATCCTCATTTGCTCAAGATAAAGTTCCAGAGGACTGGGGAGTAGCCAATGTTGTTCCATTGTTTAAGAAGGGCAACAGGGATAATCCAGGAAATTATAGGCCGGTGAACCTTACGTCAATGGTAGAGAAATTATTGGAAAAGATCCTTAGAGATAGGCTTTACTCACATTTGGAAACAAATGGACTTATTAGTGATTGTCAGCATGGTTTTGTGAAGGGGAGGTCGTGCCTCACTAATTTGATCAGGTTTTTCGAGCAAGTGACAAAAATGATAGATTAGGGAAAGGCAGTAGATGTTGTATACATTGCCTTCAGTAAAACCTTTGACAAGGCACCTCATGGTAGACTGGTACAAAAGGTGAAGTCACATGGCATCAGAGAAGAGCTGGCAAGAACTGGCTTGGGCACAGAAGGTAGCAGTAGAAGAGTGCTTTTCTGAATGGAAGGCTGTGACTAGCAGCATTCCACAGGGATCAGTTCTGGGGCTTTGTTGTTTGTGGTGGACATAAATGATTTGGAAGAAAATGTAGCTAGTCTGATTAGTAAGTTCGCAGACGACACAAAAATTGGTTGAGTTGCAGATAGTGAAGAGGATTGTCAGAGGATACAACAGGATATAAACTGGTTGGAGTCTTGGGCGGAGAAATGGCAGATGGAGTTTAATCCAAACTAGTGTGAGGTAATGCACTTTGGAAGGTCCAATGCATGTAGAAATTACACAATAAATGGTAGAACTCTTGCGAGTACTGACAGGCAGAGAGATCTGGGCGTGAATATCCACCGATCACTGAAAGTGGCAACGCATGTGAATATGGTGGTCAAGAAGGCATACGGCATGCTGGCCTTCATCGGTCTGGACATTGAATATAAAAGTTGGCAAGTCATGTTGCAGCTGTACAGGACGTTAGTTTGGCCTCATTTGGAACATTGTGTACAATTCTGGTCGCCACACTACCAAAGGAATGGGGATGCTTTGGAGAGGGTACAGAAGCGGTTTACTAGGATGTTGCCTGGTATGGAGGGCATTAGCTATGAGGAGAGGTTAGTTAAACTCACTGGAACGACGGAGGTTGAGAGGCGACCTGATAGAGGTCTACAAGATTATGAGTGGCATAGACAGAGTGGATAGTCAGATGCTCTTTCCTAGGGTAGGAGTGTCAAGTTCTAGCAGACGTAGGTTTAAAGTGCGTGGGGAAAAGTTTAGAACTGATGTGTGAGGCAAGTTTTCTTTACACAGAGGGTGGTAAATATATGGAACTCGCTGTCTGGGGAGGTGGTGGGAGCAGGTACGATAGGGGCATTTAAGGGGCATCTAGACAAATATATGAATAGGGTGGGAATAGAAGGATACGGACTCCGTAAGTGCATACGGTTTTAGTTTAGGCAGGTACCATGATCGGCGCAGGCTTGGAGGGCTGACGAGGCTGTTCCTGTGCTGTATTTTTCTTTGTTCCTGTTCTTTTCTGACGCTGGAAGTATGGGTTACAAATCTCGTCAGCACCAGTAATAAGCAGCACTTTACAGCTGATATGACACCTGCACATATGGTGCTATGAACATGGAACCCTGGAAAGTGATCTGTGCGGGAAATTTGACAATTTATTACCCCTCCCTTTCTCAGGAAGCTCAAGAATAATTGTAACTCTGCTGCTCACCCTGGATAACTTCAGGTAACTTTACATGCATTATGGATTAAACCTGTGAGCCTGCATGGAATAGTGTCACCCCAAGCGGTTCACTCAAACCCCGCGGCTGCTAAGCGCACTGATGTAACATACATACAAATTTGGGAATACATCTTTATATTGCAATATTTAAGTTGAAATCATCCAAATAGCTACTGGTCTTTTATGGGGAAATACTGTTAATACTTGGATGAGCCCAAAAATGATGCAGTTACTGATTGGTAACTCACTCTAGCAAAGTGAGTTCCCCATTCCATAGAATTCCTATAGTGCACAAGGAGACCATTCGGCATATTGAGTCACCACCGATCCTCCGAAAGAGCACCCTCACAGGCCCACGCACCTGCCCTATCCCTGTAATACCACCTAACCTGCACATCTTTGGACACTAAGGGGCAATTTAGCATGGCCAATCCACATAACCTTCACATCTTTGGACCGTGGGACAAAACCAGAGCACCCGGAAGTAACCCACGCAGACACGGGGAGAACGTACAGACTCTGCGCAGACTGTCACCAGGTCGGAATCGAACCTACGTTCCTGACACTGTGAGGCAGCAGTGCTAACCACTGTGTCACTGTGCCACCCATTAACAATGTCTGACCCACTTCAAATGTAATTAGTGGATTGACAGTGTTGATAAATCTCAAATCTTGGCTAACTGGCTGTGCTGACTACTTGTGTGGTGCTGATGACTGTATGAAAAGGAAAAGGGATTGATGGAGCTCCAATAAAGAAAATAAATCTCGTGCTTCAGCACACCGACTCCCGTCATGAGCTTTTAAATCTGACACCTCACGGCAGCAGCAGTCAGCTACAATTTGGGCAGTCAGACCAGCATCAGGTGACCCTTCCTTCCCTCTCAGCACCTCCCCTCTCTCACCACCGCCCCTCCCCACCTCCCTCCCCCCACCCTGGTTCAACAAAATCCCTTGAAATCTTTTGCAAAAAAATGTAGTCAGTTATAGAATTTTTAACTGAATGTGACATTTAGCACTAACTTGGAAACAAGCCACTGCAGATCAGTATTGTAGGTGGTATTCACAAAGTTCTGCCGACCAGCAAATTGGCAAATTAAAGAAAACTTCAATTCTTATTAATTATCAACAAGCAACGTGAAAGCCACACAGATTTTTAGTTTTGTCTTTATGCTCCTCATTTGCAGACAGAATGGTTATTTTGCTAATAGCTTCTTACCCACCTGCGCCAGATGGATACCCAGCTGATCTGGAAGTACTGCATCAATAGAGACAAGTCGGACCACAATGTTGAGGTGAGAGGGATCTTAATGTCAATTCTTTCAGGTCACATACTCTGCCTGTAATTGTAAAGGCCACAGCAGCAGGCATAGTTTTGTGCTTCAAACTCATTTGAAATGCCTGTGGATCTCGGAACTGAAAGTAGTCTCGTCCATGTCATGCTGCTTAGCTCAGGTGACTGCTACCCGTTCCAGGATAACAAATCTTTGCAGTCAGTTTGAACTGGCCTCAGATGTCAAAGTAAACTGTGGTTTACTTAAAGAGCAGGGTATATTCTTTGGCACTGGACAGTCTGATCCTTTCTCCCCCCAACCCCTCACTGTCCTGCGCTGTGGTGATCACCCAAGCCATCTTCCAGTTTGCCTGGGGATTGAAAGTGCACCAGGTCCAGAGGAACACAATGTACAAGTCTCTAGACAAGGAGCGGAAAAACAAAACTAACATCGTCCTTATCCTGCATGGCTACCTTTGTGCGCTATGCATAGAACCTCAGTATGCAAATACCAAGGCCAGGATTTTCCAGCCCTTCCCACCGCCAGGATCCTCCAGTCCCACCAAAAGATGCAGCTGGCCCATCACGGCGGGGCTGGAAAATCTTGGCACAAGCGTCTTTACGTGCTGAGGTATTATCTGTCTCAGGTGCTGCAAAGTATGGGACTAGCCATGTTGCCTTGGAATGCTCCAAGCAGTTGGAGTGTGCTCTACCAACTGTCCTTCATGGAGAATCTTAGCTTTACGGGCTGTTCCCAGGGGGACACACCAAGACAAACATCAACTGCTGCTGCAGGACCATCAATTCGGTAAAAGATGCTCTTTGGTCTGCCCAAAACGTGAAACTTTTCAAGGGCCTTTGCACCACGTGAGGAGCTCATAAAAGTACCCCAAACGACAGTTCACCAAGATTTTGTGCATAAATACCATGGTGCACTCCGTTCTATATTAAATCATTCTAATACATCATAGTGTCAGTTATCGCTTGGCTGGTGGTTCTATGAGAATCTGAATCAGAAGATTGTGGGTTCAAATCCCACCCCAGATATTTGGGCAGGTTTTTACTTTTGTGGTCCGGAATCTCATATTCGAAACATTTCTAGTTCTTAATCCCACTCGAGGGTGGAAGTATGTCACAGTCTGTGATTTTTCCTGATGTCAACTACTAAGTATTTACAAAGTGCAGGCGTAATCTAACGGCATCAGGACACCCATTTCTGTTTTTTGATTCAATATTCAAGCTCCAACTCACAGGAGGAGAGGCAGAAGCCAGATACCTGGAATAGGGCTGCACACCTATGAGAAGCTGCTGCTGGATGCTGTGTGTGTGTGTGGGAGAGAGAGGGAGAGAGAGGAAAAGAGAGGGAAAGAGGAAAAGAGAGAGAGAGAGAGAGAGATCACAAATGCAGCCATTGCGAGTGATGTTCTGGATGATGATCAAGGCTCAGTGGTACAGGACTTTGATGAACTGTGAGGTACCCTTGAGAGAAGGTTCGATGGAACACATTGGCCAGGATTCTCCCCTACCCGGTGGGGCGGGGGGGTCCCGGCGGGATGGAGTGGCGGGAACCACTCCGCCATCGGGCCGCCCCAAAGGTGCGGATTTCTCTGCACATTTAGGAGCCAAGCCTTCACCTTGAGGAGCTAGGCCCGCGCCGGACTGGTTGGCGCACTGCCGACCGGCGGGAAAGGCCTTTGGAGCCACGCCAGCTGGGGCCGAAAGGACTTCGCCGGGCGGCTGAAGTCCGTGCATGCGCGGGAGCGTCAGCGGCTGCTGACATCATCCCCGCACATGCGCAGGTGGGTGTGTCTCTTCCGCGTCGGCCATGGTGAAGACTGTGGCCGAGGCGGAGGGAAAAGAGTGCCCCCACGTCACAGGCCCGCCTGCGGATCGGTGGGTCCCGATCGCCGTCCAGGCCACCGTGGGGGGACCCCCCGGGGCCAGATCGCCCTGCGCCCCCCCCCCACCCCCCCAGGACCCCGGAGCCCGCCTGCGGCACCAGTCCCGCCGGGAAGGTAGGTGGTTTTATTCATGCCGGCGGGACTGGCATGACAGCAGCGGGACTTCGGCCCATCGCGGGCCGGAGAATCGCCGGGGGGGGGGGGGGGGGGGCCCGCCGACCGGCGCGGCGTGATTCCCGCCCCCGCCGGATTTACGGTGTGTAGCCATGTAAAATGGCTGCGTTCCGATTAATCTGGCCAAAACCCAGTTTAAAACGGCTAACCCGAAAGACTGCTGGGAAAAGAAGCCAAGAAGACACAAGCAGGCAGCTGCAGACAGGTTTGCATATTCAGCTCTGGGAACGTAGCCCAGATCGATACTCAGGGCTAACAACAGCCCATCAACCCAGGTATCCGCAGTTGCATTCAGGACTGTTTACACCTAATCTACTCAGACATCCACAGTTAAATCGGCTATCCCCGGGAACAATTGCAACATATTAGCAATTGAATACCGGGCCAGACCTGTCGGCGCCTGCAGTGACCGAAACAAAGACAGGTGAACGACCACCCCCCGATCGAGGAATCGCCTCACCATTGGACACATCAACCCCAGAGATTGGGGACAGAATCCAATCACTTGGGACTCAGGGTCAAGGGCCGCCCCGGGAGGCGGGAAGCCCCTGGGCCCTATAAAAGTGAAGGTCCAAGTTCAGATCTCTCTCTCTCTCATCTTCGCCTGCTCGAGACCTTCGCAAGACCAGCCACCGTGTATAGTAAGTTTGAATCCAGCGATCGCTATCCGGTAGAGACACCTAGCCACCGACCTGTAGCAGCCTTTTGAATCCCGCGGGCCAGATTTGATTGGACAAGCCATTCGTTTCCCTGACCCGATGGGCTCTTCCTAAGTTAAGTATTGGCCAGTAGTGATAGGTTTGTTATATAGAAAGTAGTATTAGGGTATTAATATTGCTTGTTGTATATAATAAATGATTGTTGTTTTAACCCTTACTAAGCGGTGTGCTGTGTTATTAATCATAACCTGAACTTGAACCACATGGCGGTATCATAAAGATACCTGGCGACTCATGAGCAAAGGTGACCTAAACAGAGCAAATAGACTAAGGTTAAAAAGAGCAACAGGTGCCAGAGAATTCGGCGGCCGGCGGGGGCGGGATTCACGCCGTTCCCCGGCGATTCTCCCACCCGGCGGGGGGGTCGGAGAATCCCGCCCAAAGTATCTGGTCTTTGAGGCCTAGGGTAGGATGGAGGCCCCAACCATTGGTCTTATGCTGTTCCATCCACGATGTTCGTCATGAAGGGTTGGAGATGGCTGGGCATATCGAATGTCCCACCCCCCATGCCTCACTCCGATCGGGCTTGGGTTTCTGGCCAGCTGGGCGACAGTGTGGTGGAGGTGGAGACGCTCTGTTCAATGGAAGTTTTGAGAGATCCTGCATGTTCGTCGATCCGGTCATCGCCTTGGCCTTTTCAAGCAACATGGATGGTGTTATTGTCCTGCAGTTCGTCAATAATCATGGACTTCGCTCCCTTGTGATTATTGCCGTTGATTTCATGTTGTTGTCTTTTCTCCTGACAAAGGTGTACGATGTTTGAGCATGAGAGCGAGGGTAGTTTGTTGTGCTGTTTTAGCTAAACCCATACTGAATCAGTAAAGTGATATATGGTTTGTTCACAGTCTTGTCCTTTTTATTATGTGCTGTAATCCTTGCATCCATGAGATGGGAATGCATTTAGATAACCCTTATGTTATTTAGAGAGAAAATGAGTGGAGCCATGGTGGGGTGGGGTGGTTGGTGTGGTAGTGGGTGGTAGGGTTAAATTAGTCCTCACGTGGATTGAGGATAGCCCCCAGTTAGAGTTAATTGTACCAGGTTTTCATTTTGCATTTTTTTGTTGTTGCGTTTAAATTTTGAGAATCTGTACTTGTCTCCTTCGAAGGCCTGTGCAGATCACGTATCCGAGAGGGGACAGAGTTTATTCTGATTCTTTCTTGTGGTTGGGATTTTAGGGCTTTTGAGGTCGGGGGAAATGTGTGATGGCGCACGCTTGGGTGAGATTGGTTTATCCCTGGTCGATCTGTTGAAGTGAGGTCTGTATGCTGTTCCGAAACTCTGGGCTAATGCACAGTCAATTCCAACCCACATGCCCCGGAGTCACAACACAAGTGAATTAACCAATAATTCTTATAAAAATATCCAAAGTCTTTGGCCCTTGGCTACCAATAATCACAGCCACCAGATTTGTAAATGTAAACACAATTACTATGTTTTTATAAGAACTATCATGAAATGTGCAGTATTATGTTTTTTTGTAGGTTATAAGGTATTACGTAGGTTAAGATAAGATAATAGCTAATGCCCACTTTAACTTTCCCCCACCTTCCACACACACAAGACTGACAAACACAGAGTGGTGGAAAGGGATAGAAATCATGGGCGGGATTCTCCCCCCCATGCCGCGCGCGTCCCGCCACGCCACCCCGACGCCCACGCGCGATTCTCCCCCCCCCCCCAAAGCGGCACGGCGAGAATCACGGCTGGCCGCTGGGAGAATGGGGAGCGGCGATTCTCCGGCCTGGATCGGCCGAGCGGCCTGCCCAACACGACGGGTTCCCGCCGGCGCCGTCCACACCTGGTCGCTGCCGGCGGGAACAGCGCAGGAACGCTGGGGGGGCGGCCTGTGGGGGGGGGGGTCCTGCACCGGGGGGGGCTCAAAAAGGGTCTGGCCCACGATCGGTGCCCACCGATCGGCGGGCCGGCCTCTCTGAAGGAGGACCTCCTTTCCTCCGCCGCCCCGCAAGATCCATCCGACATCTTCTTGCGGGGCGGCCTCAGGGAGGACGGCAACCATGCGGCGCCAAGGCCCGGCGCGCGTAAATGACGCGATGTGGCTCCTAGCCCCTCGGGGGCAGGAGAATAGGGGGCTGGGAGCAGGCTCCAACGCCGGAGTGAAACACTCCGGTTTTCACTCCGGCGTCGGGACTTAGTCTCCCGATGGGAGAATTGCGCCCAATAAGTGGTGAGTAGAAAGAGTCTTTGTTCCAGAGAATAGTTTTAGCATACTCTTCTTCAGAACAATCTTGCAGATCATGGTCTTTGGTTTGCAGTCTGTAATCGTCCTTTTGTAGATTCATTCATTTAGGTAGTCTGTAGTTTAAAAATGCAGTACTCAGGATATCCAGTGGCAGCATGTAGGTGCAAGTCGCACTTTGGGTAGCTCCTGCTCGAAGGCTCTTATTAGGGACTTCCTGAGAGGTTGAGCTTTTTGATGTGTTTGAATATCCTTGGTTTATTGACTCCTAAATGCACGGGGGCGTGGGGTTGAGCCGGGTCCTGTGATTGATATCCTGTTGCCCCCCCTTTATGGTTGGAACATTCCTTTATATGAATGAGCAGTTTCTTCTCTGCGTCTTTGGGGTGGATGTGCACTGGAGGAATCTGGGGCGAGATTCTTCGACCCCCCGCCGGGTCGGAGAATCACCGGGGGCTGGTGTGAATCCCGCCCCCGCCGGTTGCCGAATTCTCCGGCACTGGAGATTCGGCGGGGGCGGGAATCGCGCCGCGCCGGTTGGCGGGCCCCCCCCCCCCCGCGATTCTCTGGCCCGGATGGGCCCCAAGTCCCGCCACTAAAATGCCTGTCCCGCCGGTGTAGATTAAACCACCTACCTTACCGGCGGGACAAGGCGGCGCGGGCGGGCTCCGGGGTCCTGGGTGGGGCGCGGGGCGATCTGGCCCTAGGGGGTGTCCCCACGGTGGCCTGGCCCGCGATTGGGGCCCACCGATCCGCGGGCGGGCCTGTGCCGTGGGGGCACTCTTTCCCTTCCGCCTTTGCCACGGTCTCCACCAAGGCAGAGGCGGAAGAGACCCCCTCCACTGCGCATGCACGGGAATGCCGTCAATGGCTGCTAACACTCCCGCGCATGCACCGCCTGGAGATGTCATTTCCGCGTCAGCTGGCGGGGCACCAAAGGCCTTTTCCGCCAGCTGGCGGGGCGGAAATTCATCCGGCGCGGGCCTAGCCCCTTAAGGTTGGGGCTCGGCCCCCCAAGATGCGGAGCATTCCGCACCTTTGGGGCGGCGCGATGCCCGACTGATTTGCGCCGTTTTGGGCGCCAGTCGGCGGACATCGCGCCGATACCGGAGAATTTTGCCCCTGGACTTTTGATTGTATCTTGGTCCTCCTTTATCCTGAGAACCTTTGCTCCTGGCAGCTCTCCCTTTCTTATCCTGTCTAGTTTTTTTTAATAAATATTTTTAAATTAAAGTTTTGCAAAGTTTTTCATAATAAATAGTAATAATCTTAACACAGCAAAATAAAGTGAACATTAACATAGTGCAAAAAGAGAATATACAATAGCAATTGACTAGACATGACCCCACGCACCTCAGTCTTCCCACACCCTCCCAACGGAGCACTCACCCCCACTCCCCTATGGGTCGCTGCTGCTGCTGACGTTTTAATTTTCCGAGAAGCCATCGGACGGTATTATGCCCCCGCTCAACAGCAGCAGCTCTGTACACTTGGCAAAATTATTTAATTCGCCATCTGAGGGTCAGACGACGGCTTCCACAGAACGTGGGAGCCATTCACCCAATTGTTCCGAGACCTGTCTGTGGCCAACAAACAAGCAGAAGAATAGCCGGGTAGCCAAGAAACAGGGGAGAGTAGCCAAAGCATGAGAGGGAGAGATAGACCGGGAGAGGGGAGGGGGGGGAACGGCCGGGGGGGTGGGGGGGGAGATAGCTAAATCTAAGAGGAAGGAAAGGCGAGCCACGGGGGGGGGTAGAGAGAAGAGACGGAACAATAGAGGAGGGCCAGGGAGGGGGGAGGCAGGGAAACGTTAACAAACTTAACGTCCACAGGAACAGAGAAAACGGGGAGGGCCGCAGAAGCGGAAGCGCGCAGAAGCGGAACGAGACAACAACGTCAGCGAACTCCGTCTGGGAGAAGCAAGGGACGACAACACCACGAACAGATGCCTCCTGTCTAGTTTAATGTGTTGGTAAGTGTTGACTACACTCACCATAATCTGAATTTATAGTTGCTCGTCCTCTCTGTATGTGAATGATGTTAATCATAGAAATCATAGAATTTACAGTGCAGAAGGAGGCCATTCGGCCCATCGAGTCTGCACCAGCTCTTGGAAAGAGCATCCGACCCAAGGGTTGAATGACGATCATTCTGTATTGTGCCTGAGGTTGAGATTATCAGAGAATCATAGAATCCCTACAGTGTAGAAGGAGGCCATTCGGCCCATCAAGTCTGCACCGACCCTCTGAAAGAGCATTTCACCCAAGCCAACTTCCCCATCCTATCCCACTAACCTCTTAACCTAACCCACATATCCCTGGACATTAAGAGGCAATTGATCATGGCCAATATACCTAAACTGCATGGGAGGAATGTGCAAACTCCACACAGACAGTCATCCAAGGCTGGAATTGATCCCAGGTCCCTGGTGCTGTGAGGCAGCAGTGCTAACCCTGTGCCACCTTTTTTTTTTTTTTTTAAATAAAAATTTTATTGAGGTATTTTTTTTGGCATTGTAACAGCAGCAATATAAACAATGTACATAAAAATATAAACATAGTACAATTACCGCCTCCCTCCCCACAGGTCCCACCATTACTTAACCCCCTACTCTACGCTAACCTACTCCCCTACCCGCCCCCCTTTTGCTGACAATTAATTATCTGCGAAGAAGTCGATGAATGGTTGCCACCTCCGGGTGAACCCTAACGGCGAACTTAATTTTCTCCAGGCAGAGAAAGCCAGCCATGTACGATAGCCAGGTCTCTGACTTCGGGGGCTTTGAGTCCCTCCATGCTAGTAATATCCGCCTCCGGGCTACCAGGGAAGCAAAGGCCAGAACGTCTGCCTCTTTATCCTCCTGGATTCCCGGTTCCTGAAAATCGCCACCTCTGGACTCAATGCCGCCCTTATATTTAATACCTTGGACATGACGTCCGCAAACCCCTGCCAAAATCCCCTCAGCTTTGGACATGTCCAAAGCATGTGGACATGGTTTGCCAGTCCTCCCGCACATTTTGCACACCTGTTCTCCAACCCAAAGAATCTGCTCATCCGTGCCACTGTCATGTGAGCCCGGTGCACGACCTTGAATTGAATCAGGCTGAGCCTGGCACATGTTGCGGATGCGTCGACTCTACTCAACGCGTCCGCCCAAAGGCCCTCCTCTATCTCTCCCCCAGCTCCTCCTCCCACTTTCGCTTCAGCTCCTCGGTCTGCATCTCCTCTGATCCAATAAGTCCTTATAAATGTCAGAAATGCTGACAATTGCCCTGCCTTAGCGGCAGGAGTGGGAAGGTTGGTACCGGTCTACGCAGAAAGTCCCGCTCCTGCAGATATCGAAATTTGTTTCCCCCCGCCAATGCAAACTTCTCCTCCAGAGCCCTCATGCTCGGAAAGCTCCCCTCTATAAACAAGTCCACCATCCTCTCAAACCCCGCTCTCTGCCAAATTCGGAACCCCCCGTCCATCATCCCCGGGGCAAACCGGTGATTATCGCAGATTGGGGACCAGACCGATGCTCCCACTGCTGCCACATGTCTCCTCCACTGCCCCCAGACTCTCAAGGCCGCCACCATGACGGGGCTGGTGGAGTACCGCGGCGGCGGGAATGGCAGAGGCGCAGTTACCAGTGCCCCCAGACTTGTACCCCTGCAAGAAGCCACCTCCATACGCACCCATGCCGACCCCCCCCCCCCTTCACCAGCCACTTCCTAACCACGGCTATGTTAGCCGCGCAGTAATTATTGCTAAAGTTCGGCAGCGCCAGCCAGCCCTCCCCCCAACTCCGCTCAAGCATTACCCTCCTCACTCGCCCCCCATACAAAGCCCGCTACAACTTTATTGACCCACTTAAAAAAGGACCGTGAGATGAAGATGGGGAGACATTGAAAAACAAACAGGAATCTTGGGAGGATTATCATTTTCACCGTTTGAACTCTGCCTGCCAGAGACAACGGGAGCGCATCCCATCTCTGGAAATCCTCCTTCATCTGCTCCACCAACCGGGCCAAGTTCAATTTATGTAGCCTGTCCCAATCCCTCGCCACTTGGATACCAGGTATCCTGAAGCTGTCCCCTACCACTCTGAATGGCAGTTCCCCCAGTCGCCTCTCCTGACCCTTGCCTGGACAACAAACATCTCGCTCTTCCCCATATTAAGCTTATACCCCGAAAACCGGACGAATTCCCCTAAAATTCCCATAATTTCTTCCATCCCCTCAATTGGATCCGAAACATACAAAAGCAGGTCGTCCGCATACAGCGAGACTCTGTGCTCCCCCCCCGGACCAGCCCCTCGAGGCCCTCAGAGCAATTGCCAGCAGCTCTATAGCCAGCGCAAACAGCAGAGGGGATAGGGGGCATCCCTGTCTCGTCCCCCGGTGCAGTCTAAAATAGTCCAAAATCATCCTGGTCATCCACGGGAGCCTGGTACAGCAACCTGACCCAGTCAATAAAGCCCTGCCCAAATCCGAACCGCTCCAGATCCTCCCATAAATAATCCCACTCAACCCGGTCAAAAGCTTCGCGACCACTACCTCCTATAGCCACTTAAAATGGCTAACTCCCGATTTAAAATGGCGAACGGCAAAGGCTGATGGGAAAGTCAGCCAACAAGACAAAAACGAGCAGCTGCAGGTTGGCTGTGTATTTACCTCTGGAAAGGCCAGACACTATCGATACCAGCAACCATCAGCATAACAAAATAACAGCCATCTGCATACTAATGAGCAATCCCCGGGAACAATAAGCACCATTTACACACACAAAGCAAAGCCAGACTCCCCGGCGCTAGCAGGAGCCTACACAAAAGGAGGTGAACGAGCACCTCAAGACCGCCCATCGATCAGGGAACCGCTCCAGCATTGGAGAAAATCGAACCAAGCTATTGGGACAAAGTCCAATCACTTGGGACCAGGTACAGGGTCCGCCCCGAAAGGCGGGAAGCCCCTGGGAACTATAAGAATTGAGCCCCAAGTTCAAATTGCTCTCTTCTCCACCGCTTCTCCAGCTCTTCACTCTTCAGCAGCTGATCGAAACTGTAAGTCTTACTTCAACGTTCGCTACGAGATAGGCGCTCCTAGCTATCAATCTGTACCAACTTCGAATCCCGCAGGCTCAGAACCCGAATGAAAGGCCATTTGTTTCCCTGACCTGGTGGGCCAGTTCCAAGTTAAGTATAGGCCTGTTAGTTGTAGAAGTAGCTTAAACGTAGAATTTGTGCATGAGTAGTGATTACTGTGTATAATAAATGTGCTTTGATTTAAATCTTACTAATCGGTGTATTGGATTATTGATCATTACTCGGACTTCAACCACATGGCGGTATCATAAAGATACCTGGCGACCGAAGAGCAAAGGTGATAAAAGAGAGCAATTGAACTAAGGCAAAGTTAGCAACACTCCACCTCCCTACTCTCCGGGGGCATCATGATCATGTCTACCAGCCTTCTTACATTGGCCATCAGCTGCCTGCTCTTAATGAACCCCGCCTGATCCTCCACAATGACGTTCGGCATACAATCCTCAATCCTAGAGGACAAAATTTTGGCCAACAGTTTGGCGTCTACGTTCAACAGGGAAATCGGCCTGTAAGACCCACATAGCTCCGGGTTCTTGTTCCACTGCAGCATAAGCAAAATCGTGGCCTACGACATCGTCTGGGGCAGAACCCCCCTTTCCCTTAACTCGTTAAACACCTTCATCAGCACTGGTCCCAATATCCCGGAGAACTTTTTATAGAACTCTGCTGGGTACCCGTCCGGTCCCGGGGCCTTACCCAACTGCATAGCCTTCAAGCCCTCCACTATCTCTTCCAACCCGATTGGGGTCCCCAGCCCTTCTACCAGCTCCCCGTCCACCTTCGGGAAAGTCAGCCCCTCCAGGAAGTGCCTCATTCCCTCCGGCCCCGCAGGGAGTTCCGATCTGTACAACCTGCTATAAAAGTCCTGAAAGGCCTTGCTCACCCCTGCCGAGTCCCCAACTAAGTTCCCATCCCGTCGATAATTTTCCCTATTACTCTAGCAGCCTCCCTCTTTCTGAGCTGCTGTGCAAGCATCCTGCTGGCCTTCTTACCATGTTCGTATATAGCACCCCTCGCCTTACTGAACTGTTTCACTGCCCTTCCTGTGGTTAAGAAGCCAAACTCCGCCTGTAGCCTCCGCTGTTCCCTTAAAAGCCCTATCTCTGGATTCTCCGCGTACCTCCTGTCAACTTGTAGAATCTCTTTTACCAGTCGGTCTGTCTCTGCCCTGTCCGTCCTGTCCCTGTGAGCCCGGATCGAGATCAGCTCCCCTCTCACCACTGCCTTCAGCGCTTCCCAGACCACTGCTGCTAAGACCTTCCCCGTATCATTTACCTGCAGATAACTCAGTATACACTTCCTCAGCCTCTCGCACACCGCTTCATCCGCCAATAGCCCTACATCCAACCTCCATTGCGGGCGCTGATTGCTATCTGTACTAACCTTGGCAAAAGGGGCAGTGCCCCCAGTTTTATAATGTTAAGGACGATCTAACGGTAGTGGGCGGCATATTAATGAAGCTGGACAGGATAGTAATCCCACAGAGCATGCGAGAGCTGGTCCTCGGCCAAATCCAGGAGGTCACCTGGGGGTCGAAAAGTGTCGACGTCGAGCCCGAGAGGCAGTATATTGGCCAGGCATCAGTCAGGATATCACCAACACGGTCCTCAATTGCCCAACGTGTCAAAGGTTCCAGCCGGCTCAGCACAAAGTGACTCTACAGCCGCATGAACTGGTGTCCTCCCCATGGTCCAAAGTTGGTATTGACCTCTTTCATGCAAAGAGCTGAGAGGGGCTGTTTAGCACACTGGACTAAATCGCTGGCTTTGAAAGCAGACCAAGGCAGGCCAGCAGCACGGTTCAATTCCCGTAACAGCCTCCCTGAACAGGCGCCGGAATGTGGCGACTAGGGGCTTTTCACAGTAACTTCATTGAAGCCTACTTGTGACAATAAGCGATTTTCATTCATTCATGTCCTCCTCGTGGACTACATTTCCAACTACCCCGAGGTGGTCAGACTGACTGACCTCACCGCAGCAACAGTCATCAAGGCATGCAAAGAGACTTTTGCCCGTCATGACATTCCACTTTTACAGTTATGACTGATAATGGCCCCTGTTTCTTCAGCCAGGAAGTGGACGGATTTTGCCCGGCTGTACAACTTTACGCACGTCACTTCAAGCCCCCACTACCCCCAGTCGAATGGGAAGGCTGAAAAGGGGGTCCACATTGTTAAAAGACTGTTGTGCAAAGCTGCTGACTCGGGTGCGGATTTTAACCTGGCGCTGTTAGCCTACAGGGCAACTCCTTTGTCCGCTGGCCTGTCCCCAGCACAGCTACTAATGAACCGCATACTACGGACGGCGGTGCCGGCTATCCACATCCCGGACCTTGACAATTTTCCGGTCCTGCAGAGGATGCAACAGTCTCGGGCTCAATGCAAGTCGGCGTACGACGCCCACGCCACAGATCTCCCTGCTCTGGCTCCTGCTGACCGAGTTTGTGTTCAGCTACCTGACGGTGGCTGGTCTGCCACGGCTGTGGTGGTTAAGCAAGTGGCCCAAGATCGTTCCTCGTGCGCATGCATGATGGCTCCTTTCTTCGGCGTAATAGGCGGGCACTGCGGCTACTTCCACACCCGCCACCTGAACGTGATGTCCCGCCTCGCATCCTGGTTCCTCAGGACACGCCCTTCCACAAGGCCACCGATCTGCCAGTTCTTTTACCGACCCCTACATTGGAGGCAGTTCCGCCCGTTCAAGTGCAGGCGGCCCCTGATCCACCCTTGAGGCGGTCAACCAGAATTCGTCGCCCGCCACAGAGACTGAATTTATAGACTGAGTGTTGCATTACCTTGTGATCCGTTTGCACATCTGTACATATTGTTTCTTCCTAATTTGTTATCTGCCCTCTATCTGCACTAGACACCTTCCCATGTAAATACATTAACATATAGTCAGGCTCCTGTACACACACACACTCACTATTTATTGACCTACACACATTTTTTTAAATAGGTAGAAAAAAAAGGGGGGGGGGAGGAGATGTCATAATATACACACAGGTATATGATAGTGCACAGACAGGCAGTGATTGACACACAGGATGACCAGTGAACACACAGAACACAGCAGCCAATCACCAGACAGGGCATGACCACTATAAAGCCAGAGGGCACTAGTTTTCCCGCTCTCTTGGGGTCCAGCCTCTGAGACAGTCAGAGCTCGTGAGCAGCAACTAGGACATACACCATGTAGCAGTAAGATAGTCTGGTAAGGTTAGCCTCAGGTCTCCAGTCAAGTCAGCATAGTGTCAACCCACAGTTAAAAAGTATGTATGATAGTTAAGAGTTCAATAAAATTGAGTTGCATTTCTTCAAGTGTTGGAAGCCTGTCTCTCTCACTGCTGCAGCAAACGCAGTCCTTGCACACCCGGCATACCCAACACATCAAATATAGGCCAACAAGGTGCCTCAAAGTTTGAGAGTTCTCAGCCCCCCACCAGTCCTTTTCTTTTAGCAAAGTCCAACGCATCTTCGGGCGACTCAAAATAATGATGCTGGTCTTCATATGTGACCCAAAGACGAGCCAGGTACAGCAGTCCAAACTTCACCTGTTTCTTGAAGAAGATTGACTTAACTTGGTTGAAGCCTGCCCTTTTCCTAGCCACCTCCACACTCAAGTCCTGGTACACCCGCAGGATACTGTTGTCCCATTTACAGCTCCGCGTTCGCTTGGTCCACTGAAGAATACATTCCTTGTCCAGGAACCAGTGGAATCTCACCACCATTGCCCTCGGAGGGTCCCCCGCTCGCGGCCTCCTCGCAAGCACTCGATATGCCCTGTCCACCTCCAAGGGTCGGGGGAATGCCTCTCCCCCAGCAGCTTTTCGAACATACCCGCTATGTATGCCCCAGCATCCGCTCCCTCAGCCCGCTCCGGGAGCCCGACAATTCTTAAGTTCTGCCGGCGGGACCTATTCTCTAGGTCCTCCACCTTCTCCAGAAGCCTTTTCTGCTGGTCCCGCAGCATCCCCACCTCCAGCTCCACCGCTGTTTGATGCTCCTCCTGCTCAGCCAGGGCCTTCTCAACCTTCTGGATCACCCGATCCTGGGCGTCCAATCTGTGCTCCAGCCGATCAATAGATTCTTTAATCGGGTCCAGGCAGTCCCGTCTCTGCTTGGCTAAGCCGTCCTGGATGACCTGCATCAACTGCTCCGTTGATCGCTGAGCCGACACCCCAGGGGTCCGGTCCTCGGCCATGCTGTCTCCTGCTGCAGCTTCAGCACAGCTCTTGCCTATCTTCCTATTTCTGCCTTTTCGTGCACTTCTGGTTCTTTGCTCCATACACTAACACGGGGAAACGGTGCCCAATTGCCTCAGCCTTCGAATTCACTGTTTAAAATCAGAAAAAAGTCCGGGGGAAAGGTCCGAAGGTCCGACCAGAGCGGGAGCCACCAAATGTGCGACTTATTCCTTCATAGCCACCACCGGAACTCCAACCCCGTGCCACCTTGCCCCCATGTGGGATTGTGTGGTACAGATACGACATCCTTCGAGGTACTCGCGCATTTTCTTTGTATTTTCCTCTTTTTGTTACGGTGGGTTGCAAGAATCCCAGACTGGCTCCTACGGAGGTATAGTTGAGTCTGACATCTGGAGGGAGGGAGGGGTGGGGCTTACAGTGTGTCATTGATGCCTCTGGTGCTGCTAGAGCTCAGGGAGATATGTTTGGGTGCACGCTCGAACATGGGAAGAAAAACCTATCCTGAATTCTCATGGTCGTTGCGAGTAATTGCCGTGAACGAAGGTGTGCGCCATTTTATCATGTTTTCATGGCCTTGTTCTCTGGTAGTGTGTATAGAGGCACTAAATTTAATTGTATGAGACAGTTATATTGCTGGTCTTCTATTCCCCACTGTATCCATATATATGTTGAGACTTTTTTTGTGCTGAGTTGTACTGTTCCTGTTTTGTTGCATTTTGTTAAAATGCAAAAGTTCAGTTAAAGCACTTCTTAAAAAATGGCCAGCTAATGTGGGGGAAGGGGGCATCTGAAATGGGCCTTAAGAAGATAGAATATTGTTGCTTTCAGGAGAAGACAAGTCACAATGCTGCAGAATGCTACTAAGCCAATGAGGAAAATCGCCAATCTGCTGATCCTCCCCAGGAGCGAAAGTGATGCCCTGGAGCTGGACAATCAGCAGTCAGCTCGCTCCTTGGTCCTGGTAAGAGTGGAGGTTCCAGATGCGTGTGCCACGGGTGCAGGAACGTTCATGGACACTTGTATGAGAAAGCGAGCTGTCACAGCCAGAGTGCCCACTGAAGTAAGCATCGCTGCATTGGCCACCTAGCACATATAGTGACGATGATTGAATTTACTGATGTTGTGCGTTTCTTCCCATACCAGCCTCCCTAAACGGACGCCGGAATGTGGCGTCTCGGGGCTTTTCACAGTAACTTCATTTGAAGCCTACTTGTGACAATAAGTGGTTTTCATTTCATTTTCATTTCATTTCTTCCACAAATGCCCCACCCGCAGCAGCAGCTTCAGGTGACCCTGAGGAACCGCTCCCCTCCCCCCTGTTGGCACCCAGAAGCCACCACTCCTGCACTTTAAGAAAATTCATTTACTGGATGTGTGAGCGCCGCTGTCTAGACCAGCATTTTCTGTCCATTCCAAGTTGCCTTTGAGAAGGCGATGGTGATGGTGAGCTGCCTTCTTGAACTGCTGCAGTCCATGTGGTGTAGCTACACCCAGTGCTGATAAGAGAGGGAGTTACAGGATTTTGAGCCAGCAACATTGAAGAAGCGGTGATATATTTCTAAGTCAGGATGGTGTGTGGCTTTGAGGGGAACCTCCAGGTGGTGATGTTCCCATGTATCTGCTGCCCTTGTCCTTCTAGATGGTAGCGGTCGTGGGTGTGGGAGGGGCAGCCTAAGGGACCTTGTTGTGTTCCTGCAGTGCATCTGGAAGATGGTACACACTGCTGCTACTGTGCATCGGTGGAGGAGGGAGTGACTGTTTATCACACTGAATGTGTCAATTTCTCTCAGTACCAGGCAGCAGCACAGAAACCCAGGTGGGTGGGCATTAGGTCATCATCTTCCTGGATAGTGCACGGTGGTGAGGGCATATCATACTCACATGAGATGGTGGCAGAGGCAGAGAGGACCCAGGATGCAGACAGTGGGAGCACTGCTGGATACCAGGATCATGCCCAGTCTGAGGCAGATGACCAGCCTCTGGAGATGTCCATAAGGCGGCAGATGCTGTCTGTCCAGCGGGATGCGCAGGGAGATCTGGCTGAGGTCCATGAGGGTCTGTGTGCCATGGCTTCCATCATTGAGTGGTCCATGCAGAACATGAGCACTGCGTTGATCCTGAGCATCTAACGCACAGGCTCCTCCATTGAGAGAGTGACGACTATTGAGAGAGTGATGACTATTGTGGAGAGATACCCTCAGGAATTCCAGGGGTCGTACTGGGACCTGCAGGCCTACACACTGGCTGCGGCTTCTGGAGATTGCTGTCAGTGCAAAAGATGGATAAAGCAACTAGTCTCACTGACAGGTGCTCGTCCATCAGTCCATGAATTGTGAGCAGGGAGGTGCAAACGCACCTCACGCTGGTGGACAAGCTGCCTGTCATCTCTGTGGGCTCCTAACAGGGTGCTCTGAATGAGGGTACCAGCTCCTTTGCCCCTCTGCCAATGGTCGCTGTATCTGTCCATGCTGCAACTACTCAGGCCATGGCCTGGATTCTTCTTCCCAGCCGGAGCCAATTCAGGTAACAGTGGACAGGTCATCATGGTCTCCAGGACAGCAAACTCAGCAGGCCACCTCCAATGCACTGCCAGCGAGGGGCACCAAGGCACAGCACACACAGGTGTAATTCCTGTCATCTACCTCAATGTCCTCTTTCTGTGTGTTCCCAGGCTCATCCTCTGACCTATCACTGGAGCCATCCTCCCTGGCCTGTAGGTGCCTCGCTTTCTTCAGCCTCCGCTGGGCCCTGCCTTATCAGAGCTAGATTGAGCAGGATGACAACTATGAGGGAGACGTGCTGTGGCAGGTACTGTAATGATGCCCCAGATCAGTCCATGCATCTGATGCGCATCTTCAGCAGCCTGATGGCCCTCTCCACCACCACTCTTGTGGACGGAGATTCCTGTTGTATCTCTGCTCGTCCTCAGTTCTTGGGCGATGGAGTGCGGTCATCAGCCACCTCAGCAAGGACTAGTCCACATCACCTAGGAACCTTCCATCCAACCTTGCAGGAGCCAAGAAAGAACAGCCTTGGTACCTGCCATTGCCACAAGATGTAAAAATTGTGTGAGCACCCTGGGTAATGGGCACAAACTTGCAGAATCAGTGTCCTGTGGTCACAGACAATCTGCACATTCAGTGAATGATACCCCTTCCTGTTGATGAAAGTTTGCAGCACTTCTGCTGGCAGCTGTTGGCTGTATGAGTAAAGTGCATTACACCCCGGATACCGGGGAACACAGACATCACCGCAAAGCCCCTCTGCCTGGCTGCCCTCGTCTATCTGGTAGTTGATGAAAGGGCAGGCAGGTCAGAAGATGGCACAAGTCACTAGCTTGACCCGACTATGTGCAGCTGATTGAGAAACGCCACACAGATCCCCACCGAGCCTTGAAATGAACCGGAGATGTAGAAGTTGAGGGTCATTGTGACCTTCAACGCCACTGGCATGGGTGACCCCCACACAGTTGGAGGTGATTTTGGGACCTATTGTGTCACTGTGCCCTGGAAAGGCGTAGCCTCCTGAGGCATTGGACCTCAGACATTTGGAGTTGGATTGCTGTCTGTACACTTTAGCCGCTGGGTAGTGTCATCATTGGTGTCCCCTCCCACCTTGGCTTCCCTGCTGGCCCAGCACCAACCAAGCCCGTGCGTCTCCTCTTAAATGTCTCTCGCTATGATACTGTTTGTGCTCACCTGGTCTTCTCTCCTTTCTGCCCCCCTCCTCCTGTTCAGAGATGATCCCACCAGCAGAATGGACCAGCCCCACTGCATCAGATGCAGTGGACCAGTGCCTTGAACATGAGGGATCAATGTGCTCCAATCGTCAGGGAAAACTTCTAGGGTAGTCCTGAAATGCTGAAAGGCAGGTTTCAAATGCTTAAGAATTACTCGGAAACTCAAGGAAAACTCTATACTCAGCCAGCTATGAATTTGCAATGCCAGACAAACTGCTACTGTCCCGGGGACCGTTTAGCCCATCCTTGGATGGGGAAATCCAAAAAACGTGATGAGTGTCCACCTGCTTTGCCCATGTGATGAGCTGAAAATTGCACGGGAAGCATAAAATCGCAGTCTTTTAATGGCCTTAATTAACCCTTTAATTGTCGGTGGGCACACATCCGATTCACTTGAGAACCTGCAGTCCTCAAAATCACACGCATGTTTCCTCACGTTCTCACACACATTTCTGTCTCACATTCACACACACACTCACCCTCACACTCACACAAACACACTCACATACCTCTCTCAGAGGCCCAAAATCAGTCCCCTTCTTTCGAGGTCAGAATGCCCGTCATTCCTTTTCCAGAGGCCAAATCTCCCCCTCATTTCCAGAGGCCAAATCCCTACCTCCATTTCCAGCGGCCAGAATCCCCATACTTCTTTCCAGAAGCCTGAAACTCCCACCCCTTTCCATTGGCCCAAAACCCAGCCCACTCTTTCCCCGAGGCCAGAACCTCCCCCTCCACTACCTTCCCAAGGCCAGAAACCCTCCCGCACTCCTTTCTCGAGGCCAGAAACCCTCCCCCACTCCTTTCTCGAGGCCAGAACTGCCCCACTCTTCTCAAGGCCAGAACTGCCCCCACTCCTTTCTCGAGGCCATAGATGTCATAGAATTTACAGTGCAGAAGGAGGTCATTCGGCCCATCGAGTCTGCACCGGCTCTTGCAAAGAGCATCCTACCCAAGCCCACACCTCCACCTTATCTCCATAACCCAGTAACCCCACCTAACACTAAGGGCAATTTTGGATACTAAGGGCAATTTCCATGGCCAATCCACCTAACCTGCACATCTTTGGACTGTGGGAGGAAACCGGAGCACCCGGAGGAAACCCATGCGCACACGGGGAGAACGTGCAGACTCTGCACAGACAGTGACCCAGCCGGGAATCGAACCTGGGATACTGGAGCTGTGAAGCAATTGTGCTAACCACTATGCTACCCCCACTCCTTTCTCGAGGCCAGAACTGTCCCAACTCGTTTCGCGTGGTCAGAACTGCCCCCACTCCTTTCTCGAGGCCAGAACTTCCCCCATTTCTTTCCCGAGGCCCGAACTGCACCACTCTATTCCCGAGGCTTAAATCGGACCACCCCATTCCCGAGGCCCGAACTGCACCACTCCATTCCCCGGGCCGGAACTGCACCACTCCATTTCCGAGGCCTAAATCGCACTGCTCCATTCCTGAGGCCTGAACCGCACTGCTCCATTCCCGAGGCATGAACCATGCCACTCCATTCCTGAGGCCTAAACCGCACCACTCCATTCCCGAGGCCTAAACCTCACTGCTCCATTTCCGAGGCCTGAACCGCACCACTCCATTCCTGAGGCCTAAACCGCACTGCTCCATTCCTGAGGCCTGAACCGCACCACTCCATTCCTGATGCCTGAACCGCACCGCTCCATTCCCGAGGCCAAAACCGCACTGCTCCATTCCCGAGGTCTGAACCGCACCGCTCCATTCCTGAGGCCTAAACCGCACAGCTCCATTCTTGAGGCCAAAATCGAACCACTCCATTCCCGAGGCCTAAACCACACTGCTCCATTCCTGAGGCCTGAACCGCACCGCTCCATTCCTGAGGCCTAAAGCGCACTGCTCCATTCCCGAGGCCTAAACCGTACCACTCCATTCCCGAGGCCTAAACCATACCGCTCCATTCCAGAGGCCTAAACCACACTGCTCCATTCCCAAGGCTTAAACCGCACTGCTCCATTCCCGATGCCTAAACCGCACTGCTCCATTCCCGATGCCTAAACCGCACTGCTTCATTCCAGAGGCCTAAACCGTACCGCTCCATTCCCGAGGCCTAAACCGCACCGCTCCATTCCCGAGGCCTGAACCGCACCGCTCCAATCCCGAGGCCTGAACCGCAACGCTCCATTCCTGAGGCCTAAACTGCACTGCTCCATTCCTGAGGCCTAAACCATAGCACTCCATTCCCGAGGCCTAAATCGCACAGCTCCATTCCCGAAGCCTGAACCGCACCGCTCCATTCCTGAGGCCTAAACCGCACAGCTCCATTCTTGAGGCCAAAATCGAACCACCCCATTCCCGAGGCCTAAAGCGCACTGCTCCATTCCCGAGGCCTAAACCGTACCACTCCATTCCCGAGGCCTAAACAGTACGGCTCCATTCCAGAGGCCTAACCCACACTGCTCCATTCCCAAGGCCTAAACCGCACTGCTCCATTCCCGAGGCCTAAACCACACTGCTCCATTCCTGAGGCCTGAACCGCACCGCTCCATTCCTGAGGCCTAAAGCGCACTGCTCCATTCCCGAGGCCTAAACCGTACCACTCCATTCCCGAGGCCTAAACCATACCGCTCCATTCCAGAGGCCTAAACCACACTGCTCCATTCCCAAGGCTTAAACCGCACTGCTCCATTCCCGATGCCTAAACCGCACTGCTCCATTCCCGATGCCTAAACCGCACTGCTTCATTCCAGAGGCCTAAACCGTACTGCTCCATTCCAGAGGCCTAAACCATACTGCTCCATTCCTGAGGTCTGAACCATACCACTCCGTTCCTGAGGCCTAAATCGCACCACTCCATTCCCGAGGCCTGAACCGCACCGCTCCAATCCCGAGGCCTAAACCGCACCACTCCATTCCTGATGCCTGAACCGCACCGCTCCATTCCCGAGGCCTAAACCGCACCGCTCCATTCCCGAGGCCTGAACCGCACCGCTCCAATCCCGAGGCCTGAACCGCAACGCTCCATTCCTGAGGCCTAAACTGCACTGCTCCATTCCTGAGGCCTAAACCATAGCACTCCATTCCCGAGGCCTAAATCGCACAGCTCCATTCCCGAAGCCTGAACCGCACCGCTCCATTCCTGAGGCCTAAACCGCACAGCTCCATTCTTGAGGCCAAAATCGAACCACCCCATTCCCGAGGCCTGAAGCGCACTGCTCCATTCCCGAGGCCTAAACCGTACCACTCCATTCCCGAGGCCTAAACAGTACGGCTCCATTCCAGAGGCCTAACCCACACTGCTCCATTCCCAAGGCCTAAACCACACTGCTCCATTCCCGATGCCTAAACCGCACTGCTCCATTCCCGATGCCTAAACCGCACTGCTCCATTCCAGAGGCCTAATCCGTACTGCTCCGTTCCTGAGGCCTAAATCGCACCACTCCATTCCCGAGGCCTAAACCGCACCGCTCCATTCCTGAGGCCTAAACTGCACTGCTCCATTCCTGAGGCCTAAACCACACTGCTCCATTCCCGAGGCCTGAACCGCACCGCTCCAATCCCGAGGCCTGAACCGCAACGCTCCATTCCTGAGGCCTAAACTGCACTGCTCCATTCCTGAGGCCTAAACCACACTGCTCCATTCCTGAGGCCTGAACCATACCACTCCGTTCCTGAGGCCTAAATCGCACCACTCCATTCCCGAGGCCTAAACCGCACCGCTCCATTCTCGAGGCCTGAACCGCAACGCTCCATTCCTGAGGCCTAAACTGCACTGCTCCATTCCTGAGGCCTAAACCATAGCACTCCATTCCAGAGGCCTAAATCGCACAGCTCCATTCCCGAAGCCTGAACCGCACCGCTCCATTCCTGAGGCCTAAACCGCACCGCTCCATTCCCGAGGCCTGAACCGCACTGCTCCATTCCCGAGGCCTAAACCGCATAGCTCCATTCCCGAGGCCTGAACCGTACCGCTCCATTCCTGAGGCCTAAACCGCACTGCTCCATTCCTGAGGCCTAAACCGCACTGCTCCATTCCCGAGGCCTAAAGCGTACCACTCCATTCCCGAGGGCTAAATCGCACAGCTCCATTCCCGAAGCCTGAACCATGCTGCTCCATTCCTGAGGCCTGTACCGCACTGCTCCATTCCTGAGGCCTAAACCGCACTGCTCCATTCCCGAGGCCTAAAGCGTACCACTCCATTCCCGAGGCCTAAATCGCACAGCTCCATTCCCGAAGCCTGAACCGCACCGCTCCATTCCTGAGGCCTAAACCGCACCGCTCCATTCCCGAGGCCTGAACCGCACTGCTCCATTCCCGAGGCCTAAACCGCATAGCTCCATTCCCGAGGCCTGAACCGTACCGCTCCATTCATGAGACCTAAACCGCACTGCTCCATTCCTGAGGCCTAAACCGCACTGCTCCATTCCCGAGGCCTAAAGCGTACCACTCCATTCCCGAGGGCTAAACCGTACCGCTCCATTCCAGAGGCCTAAACCGCACTGCTCCTTTCCCGAGGCCTGAACCGCACCGCTCCAATCCTGAGGCCTAAACCACGCTGCTCCATTCCCGAGGCCTAAAGCGTACCACTCCATTCCCGAGGGCTAAACCGTACCGCTCCATTCCAGAGGCCTAAACCGCACTGCTCCTTTCCCGAGGCCTGAACCGCACCGCTCCATTCCCGAGGCCTAAACCGCACTGCTCCATTCCCGAGGCCTAAATCGGACAGCTCCATTCCCGAAGCCTGAACCGCAACGCTCCATTCCTGAGGCCTAAACCGCACCGCTCCATTCCCGAGGCCTGAACCGCACTGCTCCATTCCCGAGGCCTAAACCGCATAGCTCCATTCCCGAGGCCTGAACCGTACCGCTCCATTCATGAGGCCTAAACCGCACTGCTCCATTCCTGAGGCCTAAACCGCACTGCTCCATTCCCGAGGCCTAAAGCGTACCACTCCATTCCCGAGGGCTAAATCGCACAGCTCCATTCCCGAAGCCTGAACCGCACCGCTCCATTCATGAGGCCTAAACCGCACCGCTCCATTCCCGAGGCCTGAACCGCACTGCTCCATTCCCGAGGCCTAAACCGCATAGCTCCATTCCCGAGGCCTGAACCGTACCGCTCCATTCATGAGACCTAAACTGCACTGCTCCATTCCTGAGGCCTAAAATGCATTGCTCCATTCCCGAGGCCTAAAGCGTACCACTCCATTCCCGAGGGCTAAACCGTACCGCTCCTTTCCCGAGGCCTGAACCGCACCGCTCCAATCCTGAGGCCTAAACCACGCTGCTCCATTCCCGAGGCCTGAACCGCACTGCTCCATTCCCGAGGCCTAAACCGCACTGCTCCATTCCCGAGGCCTAAACCGCACTGCTTCATTCCCGAGGCCTGAACCGTACCGCTCCATTCCTGAGGCCTGAACCGCACCACTCCATTCCTGATGCCTGAACCGCACCGCTCCATTCCCGAGGCCTAAACCGCACTGCTCCATTCCCGAGGTCTGAACCGCACTGCTCCATTCCTGAGGCCTAAACCGCACAGCTCCATTCTTGAGGCCAAAATCGAACCACCCCATTCCCGAGGCCTAAACCACACTGCTCCATTCCTGAGGCCTGAACCGCACCGCTCCATTCCTGAGGCCTAAAGCGCACTGCTCCATTCCCGAGGCCTAAACCGTACCACTCCATTCCCGAGGCCTAAACCGTACCGCTCCATTCCAGAGGCCTAAACCACACTGCTCCATTCCCAAGGCCTAAACCGCACTGCTCCATTCCCGATGCCTAAACCGCATTGCTCCATTCCCGATGCCTAAACCGCACTGCTCCATTCCAGAGGCCTAAACCGTACTGCTCCATTCCAGAGGCCTAAACCACACTGCTCCATTCCTGAGGCCTGAACCATACCACTCCGTTCCTGAGGCCTAAATCGCACCACTCCATTCCCGAGGCCTAAACCGCACCGCTCCATTCCCGAGGCCTGAACCGCACCGCTCCAATCCCGAGGCCTGAACCGCAACGCTCCATTCCTGAGGCCTAAACTGCACTGCTCCATTCCTGAGGCCTAAACCATAGCACTCCATTCCCGAGGCCTAAATCGCACAGCTCCATTCCCGAAGCCTGAACCGCACCGCTCCATTCCTGAGGCCTAAACCGCACCGCTCCATTCCCGAGGCCTGAACCGCACTGCTCCATTCCCGAGGCCTAAACCGCATAGCTCCATTCCCGAGGCCTGAACCGTACCGCTCCATTCATGAGGCCTAAACCGCACTGCTCCATTCCTGAGGCCTAAACCGCACTGCTCCATTCCCGAGGCCTAAAGCGTACCACTCCATTCCCGAGGGCTAAACCGTACCGCTCCATTCCAGAGGCCTAAACCATGCTGCTCCATTCCTGAGGCCTGAACCGCACTGCTCCTTTCCCGAGGCCTAAACCGCACTGCTCCATTCCCGAGGCCTAAACCGCACTGCTCCATTCCTGAGGCCTAAACCGCACTGCTCCATTCACGAGGCCTAAAGCGTACCACTCCATTCCCGAGGCCTAAACCGTACCGCTCCATTCCAGAGGCCTAAACCGCACTGCTCCATTCCCGAGGTCTGAACCGCACCGCTCCATTCCTGAGGCCTAAACCACGCTGCTCCATTCCCGAGGCCTGAACCGCACTGCTCCATTCCCGAGGCCTAAACCGTACCGCTCCATTCCAGAGGCCTAAACCGCACTGCTCCATTCCCAAGGCCCAAACCGCACTGCTCCATTCCCGATGCCTAAACCGCACTGCTCCATTCCCGAGGCCTAAACGGTACAACTCCATTCCAGAGGCCTAAACCGTACTGCTCCATTCACAAGGCCCAAACCGCACTGCTCCAGTCCCGATGCCTAAACCGCACTGCTCCATTCCCGAGGCCTAAACCGCACCGCTCCATTCCTGAGGCCTAAACCGCACCGCTCCATTCCCGAGGCCTGAACCGCACTGCTCCAATCCCGAGGCCTAGACCGCATAGCTCCATTCCCGAGGCCTGAAGCGTACCGCTCCATTCATGAGACCTAAACCGCACTGCTCCATTCCTGAGGCCTAAACCGCACTGCTCCATTCCCGAGGCCTAAAGCGTACCACTCCATTCCCGAGGGCTAAACCGTACCGCTCCATTCCAGAGGCCTAAACCGCACTGCTCCTTTCCCGAGGCCTGAACCGCACCGCTCCAATCCTGAGGCCTAAACCACGCTGCTCCATTCCCGAGGCCTGAACCGCACTGCTCCATTCCCGAGGCCTAAACCGCACTGCTCCATTCCCGAGGCCTAAACCGCACTGCTTCATTCCCGAGGCCTAAACCGTACCGCTCCATTCATGAGGCCGAAACCGCACTGCTCCATTCCTGAGGCCTAAACCGCACTGCCCCATTCCCGAGGCCTAAACCGTACCGCTCCATTCCAGAGGCCTAAACCGCACTGCTCCATTCCCGAGGTCTGAACCGCACCGCTCCATTCCTGAGGCCTAAACCACGCTGCTCCATTCCCGAGGCCTGAACCGCACTGCTCCATTCCCGAGGCCTAAACCGTACCGCTCCATTCCAGAGGCCTAAACCACACTGCTGCATTCCTGAGGCCTGAACCGCACCGCTCCATTCCCGAGGCCTAAACCGAACTGCTCCATTCCCGAGGCCTAAACCGCACCGCTCCATTCCAGAGGCCTAAACCGCACTGCTCCATTCCCAAGGCCCAAACCGCACTGCTCCATTCCCGATGCCTAAACCGCACTGCTCCATTCCCGAGGCCTAAACCGTACTGCTCCATTCACAAGGCCCAAACCGCACTGCTCCATTCCCGATGCCTAAACCGCACTGCTCCATTCCCGAGGCCTAAACCGCACCGCTCCACTCCTGAGGCCTAAACCGCACCGCTCCATTCCCGAGGCCTGAACCGCACTGCTCCATTCCCGAGGCCTAGACCGCATAGCTCCATTCCCGAGGCCTGAAGCGTACCGCTCCATTCATGAGACCTAAACCGCACTGCTCCATTCCTGAGGCCTAAACCGCACTGCTCCATTCCCGAGGCCTAAAGCGTACCACTCCATTCCCGAGGACTAAACCGTACCGCTCCATTCCAGAGGCCTAAACCGCACTGCTCCTTTCCCGAGGCCTGAACCGCACCGCTCCAATCCTGAGGCCTAAACCACGCTGCTCCATTCCCGAGGCCTGAACCGCACTGCTCCATTCCCGAGGCCTAAACCGCACTGCTCCATTCCCGAGGCCTAAACCGCACTGCTTCATTCCCGAGGCCTAAACCGTACCGCTCCATTCATGAGGCCTAAACCGCACCGCTCCATTCCGGAGGCCTAAAGCGTACCACTCCATTCCCGAGGCCTAAACCGTACCGCTCCATTCCAGAGGCCTAAACCATGCTGCTCCATTCCTGAGGCCTGAACCGCACTGCTCCTTTCCCGAGGCCTAAACCGCACTGCTCCATTCCCGAGGCCTAAACCGCACTGCTCCATTCCTGAGGCCTAAACCGCACTGCTCCATTCACGAGGCCTAAAGCGGAGCACTCCATTCCCGAGGCCTAAACCGTACCGCTCCATTCCAGAGGCCTAAACTGCACTGCTCCATTCCCGAGGCCTGAACCGCACCGCTCCATTCCTGAGGCCTAAACCATGCTGCTCCATTCCCGAGGCCTGAACCGCACTGCTCCATTCCCGAGGCCTAAACCGCATTGCTCCATTCCCGAGGCCTAAACCGCACTGCTCCATTCCCGAGGCCTAAACCGTACCGCTCCATTCATGAGGCCTAAACCACACTGCTCCATTCACAAGGCCCAAACCGCACTGCTCCATTCCCGAGGCCTGAACCGCACTGCTCCATTCCCGAGGCCTAAACCGCATAGCTCCATTCCCGAGGCCTGAACCGTACCGCTCCATTCATGAGGCCTAAACCGCACTGCTCCATTCCTGAGGCCTAAACCGCACTGCTCCATTCCCGAGGCCTAAAGCGTACCACTCCATTCCCGAGGGCTAAACCGTACCGCTCCATTCCAGAGGCCTAAACCATGCAGCTCCATTCCTGAGGCCTGAACCGCACTGCTCCTTTCCCGAGGCCTAAACCGCACTGCTCCATTCCCGAGGCCTAAACCGCACTGCTCCATTCCTGAGGCCTAAACCGCACTGCTCCATTCACGAGGCCTAAAGCGTAACACTCCATTCCCGAGGCCTAAACCGTACCGCTCCATTCCAGAGGCCTAAACCGCACTGCTCCATTCCCGAGGTCTGAACCGCACCGCTCCATTCCTGAGGCCTAAACCACGCTGCTCCATTCCCGAGGCCTGAACCGCACTGCTCCATTCCCGAGGCCTAAACCGTACCGCTCCATTCCAGAGGCCTAAACCACACTGCTGCATTCCTGAGGCCTGAACCGCACCGCTCCATTCCCGAGGCCTAAACCGAACTGCTCCATTCCCGAGGCCTAAACCGTACCGCTCCATTCCAGAGGCCTAAACCGCACTGCTCCATTCCCAAGGCCCAAACCGCACTGCTCCATTCCCGATGCCTAAACCGCACTGCTCCATTCCCGAGGCCTAAACCGTACTGCTCCATTCACAAGGCCCAAACCGCACTGCTCCATTCCCGATGCCTAAACCGCACTGCTCCATTCCCGAGGCCTAAACCGCACCGCTCCATTCCTGAGGCCTAAACCGCACCGCTCCATTCCCGAGGCCTGAACCGCACTGCTCCATTCCCGAGGCCTAGACCGCATAGCTCCATTCCCGAGGCCTGAAGCGTACCGCTCCATTCATGAGACCTAAACCGCACTGCTCCATTCCTGAGGCCTAAACCGCACTGCTCCATTCCCGAGGCCTAAAGCGTACCACTCCATTCCCGAGGACTAAACCGTACCGCTCCATTCCAGAGGCCTAAACCGCACTGCTCCTTTCCCGAGGCCTGAACCGCACCGCTCCAATCCTGAGGCCTAAACCACGCTGCTCCATTCCCGAGGCCTGAACCGCACTGCTCCATTCCCGAGGCCTAAACCGCACTGCTCCATTCCCGAGGCCTAAACCGCACTGCTTCATTCCCGAGGCCTAAACCGTACCGCTCCATTCATGAGGCCTAAACCGCACTGCTCCATTCCTGAGGCCTAAACCGCACTGCCCCATTCCCGAGGCCTAAAGCGTACCACTCCATTCCCGAGGCCTAAACCGTACCGCTCCATTCCAGAGGCCTAAACCATGCTGCTCCATTCCTGAGGCCTGAACCGCACTGCTCCTTTCCCGAGGCCTAAACCGCACTGCTCCATTCCCGAGGCCTAAACCGCACTGCTCCATTCCTGAGGCCTAAACCGCACTGCTCCATTCACGAGGCCTAAAGCGGAGCACTCCATTCCCGAGGCCTAAACCGTACCGCTCCATTCCAGAGGCCTAAACTGCACTGCTCCATTCCCGAGGCCTGAACCGCACCGCTCCATTCCTGAGGCCTAAACCATGCTGCTCCATTCCCGAGGCCTGAACCGCACTGCTCCATTCCCGAGGCCTAAACCGCATTGCTCCATTCCCGAGGCCTAAACCGCACTGCTCCATTCCCGAGGCCTAAACCGTACCGCTCCATTCATGAGGCCTAAACTGTACCGCTCCATTCCAGAGGCCTAAACCACACTGCTCCATTCCCAAGGCCCAAACCGCACTGCTCCATTCCCGAGGCCTGAACCGCACTGCTCCATTCCCGAGGCCTAAACCGCATAGCTCCATTCCCGAGGCCTGAACCGTACCGCTCCATTCATGAGGCCTAAACCGCACTGCTCCATTCCTGAGGCCTAAACCGCACTGCTCCATTCCCGAGGCCTAAAGCGTACCACTCCATTCCCGAGGGCTAAACCGTACCGCTCCATTCCAGAGGCCTAAACCATGCTGCTCCATTCCTGAGGCCTGAACCGCACTGCTCCTTTCCCGAGGCCTAAACCGCACTGCTCCATTCCCGAGGCCTAAACCGCACTGCTCCATTCCTGAGGCCTAAACCGCACTGCTCCATTCACGAGGCCTAAAGCGTAACACTCCATTCCCGAGGCCTAAACCGTACCGCTCCATTCCAGAGGCCTAAACCGCACTGCTCCATTCCCGAGGTCTGAACCGCACCGCTCCATTCCTGAGGCCTAAACCACGCTGCTCCATTCCCGAGGCCTGAACCGCACTGCTCCATTCCCGAGGCCTAAACCGTACCGCTCCATTCCAGAGGCCTAAACCACACTGCTGCATTCCTGAGGCCTGAACCGCACCGCTCCATTCCCGAGGCCTAAACCGAACTGCTCCATTCCCGAGGCCTAAACCGTACCGCTCCATTCCAGAGGCCTAAACCGCACTGCTCCATTCCCAAGGCCCAAACCGCACTGCTCCATTCCCGATGCCTAAACCGCACTGCTCCATTCCCGAGGCCTAAACGGTACAACTCCATTCCAGAGGCCTAAACCGTACTGCTCCATTCACAAGGCCCAAACCGCACTGCTCCATTCCCGATGCCTAAACCGCACTGCTCCATTCCCGAGGCCTAAACCGCACCGCTCCATTCCTGAGGCCTAAACCGCACCGCTCCATTCCCGAGGCCTGAACCGCACTGCTCCATTCCCGAGGCCTAGACCGCATAGCTCCATTCCCGAGTCCTGAAGCGTACCGCTCCATTCATGAGACCTAAACCGCACTGCTCCATTCCTGAGGCCTAAACCGCACTGCTCCATTCCCGAGGCCTAAAGCGTACCACTCCATTCCCGAGGGCTAAACCGTACCGCTCCATTCCAGAGGCCTAAACCGCACTGCTCCTTTCCCGAGGCCTGAACCGCACCGCTCCAATCCTGAGGCCTAAACCACGCTGCTCCATTCCCGAGGCCTGAACCGCACTGCTCCATTCCCGAGGCCTAAACCGTACCGCTCCATTCCAGAGGCCTAAACCACACTGCTGCATTCCTGAGGCCTGAACCGCACCGCTCCATTCCCGAGGCCTAAACCGCACTGCTCCATTCCCGAGGCCTAAACCGCACTGCTCCATTCCTGAGGCCTAAACCGCACTGCTCCATTCACGAGGCCTAAAGCGTAACACTCCATTCCCGAGGCCTAAACCGTACCACTCCATTCCAGAGGCCTAAACCGCACTGCTCCATTCCCGAGGTCTGAACCGCACCGCTCCATTCCTGAGGCCTAAACCACGCTGCTCCATTCCCGAGGCCTGAACCGCACTGCTCCATTCCCGAGGCCTAAACCGTACCGCTCCATTCCAGAGGCCTAAACCACACTGCTGCATTCCTGAGGCCTGAACCGCACCGCTCCATTCCCGAGGCCTAAACCGAACTGCTCCATTCCCGAGGCCTAAACCGTACCGCTCCATTCCAGAGGCCTAAACCGCACTGCTCCATTCCCAAGGCCCAAACCGCACTGCTCCATTCCCGATGCCTAAACCGCACTGCTCCATTCCCGAGGCCTAAACGGTACAACTCCATTCCAGAGGCCTAAACCGTACTGCTCCATTCACAAGGCCCAAACCGCACTGCTCCATTCCCGATGCCTAAACCGCACTGCTCCATTCCCGAGGCCTAAACCGCACCGCTCCATTCCTGAGGCCTAAACCGCACCGCTCCATTCCCGAGGCCTGAACCGCACTGCTCCATTCCCGAGGCCTAGACCGCATAGCTCCATTCCCGAGTCCTGAAGCGTACCGCTCCATTCATGAGACCTAAACCGCACTGCTCCATTCCTGAGGCCTAAACCGCACTGCTCCATTCCCGAGGCCTAAAGCGTACCACTCCATTCCCGAGGGCTAAACCGTACCGCTCCATTCCAGAGGCCTAAACCGCACTGCTCCTTTCCCGAGGCCTGAACCGCACCGCTCCAATCCTGAGGCCTAAACCACGCTGCTCCATTCCCGAGGCCTGAACCGCACTGCTCCATTCCCGAGGCCTAAACCGCACTGCTCCATTCCCGAGGCCTAAACCGCACTGCTTCATTCCCGAGGCCTAAACCGTACCGCTCCATTCATGAGGCCTAAACCGCACTGCTCCATTCCTGAGGCCTAAACCGCACTGCCCCATTCCCGAGGCCTAAAGCGTACCACTCCATTCCCGAGGCCTAAACCGTACCGCTCCATTCCAGAGGCCTAAACCATGCTGCTCCATTCCTGAGGCCTGAACCGCACTGCTCCTTTCCCGAGGCCTAAACCGCACTGCTCCTTTCCCGAGGCCTAAACCGCACTGCTCCATTCCTGAGGCCTAAACCGCACTGCTCCATTCACGAGGCCTAAAGCGGAGCACTCCATTCCCGAGGCCTAAACCGTACCGCTCCATTCCAGAGGCCTAAACTGCACTGCTCCATTCCCGAGGCCTGAACCGCACCGCTCCATTCCTGAGGCCTAAACCATGCTGCTCCATTCCCGAGGCCTGAACCGCACTGCTCCATTCCCGAGGCCTAAACCGCATTGCTCCATTCCCGAGGCCTAAACCGCACTGCTCCATTCCCGAGGCCTAAACCGTACCGCTCCATTCATGAGGCCTAAACTGTACCGCTCCATTCCAGAGGCCTAAACCACACTGCTCCATTCCCAAGGCCCAAACCGCACTGCTCCATTCCCGATACCTAAACCGCACTGCTCCATTCCCGAGGCCTAAACCGTACCGCTCCATTCCAGAGGCCTAAACCACACTGCTGCATTCCTGAGGCCTGAACCGCACCGCTCCATTCCCGAGGCCTAAACCGAACTGCTCCATTCCCGAGGCCTAAACCGTACAACTCCATTCCAGAGGCCTAAACCGTACTGCTCCATTCCCAAGGCCCAAACCGCACTGCTCCATTCCCGAGGCCTAACCCGTACAACTCCATTCCAGAGGCCTAAACCGTACTGCTCCATTCCAGAGGCCTAAACCGCACTGCTCCATTCCCAAGGCCCAAACCGCACTGCTCCATTCCCGATGCCTAAACCGCACTGCTCCATTCCCGAGGCCTAAACCGCACTGCTCCATTCCCGAGGCCTAAACCGTACTGCTCCATTCCAGAGGCCTAAACCACACTGCTCCATTCCAGAGGCCTAAACCGTACTGCTCCATTCCTGAGGCCTAAACCGCACTGCTCCATTCCCGAGGCCTAAACCGCACTTCTCCATTCCCGAGGCCGAAACCGCACTGCTCCATTCCTGAGGCCTAAACCATACCACTCCATTCCAGAGGCCTAAACCGTACCGCTCCATTCCTGAGACCCGAGCCTTACCAGTTGCTATGACGAGGCCCTGGTGCCATCACCGCCACCACCAGCAGGCCACGCGTAGTATTTCGCCACCACTGGTGCTGCCACTGGCCAGTTACTGGCTGATTACTCCCTGCCGGTTCCTGCCTCACCTCGGCCTCACTGTTGGCCGTTGTCTATTCTGCCCAGCAACAAGATAGAATAAATCAAATGGGCCAATCAGAGCAAGACATCTCAGAGCACTGGATACTGTTGGGCTGACTAGTCAGCCTGTCAGCTCCAATGTTCTAAGAGGTCATGCTCTGATTGTCCCATTTGATTTCTGTAATTCTTTTACGCGCCCGAAACAGTGTTTACTGGTCACATGGCAGCTGCCAGGTTTGTCGATACCCTGGAGACCCTTCACAGACTCCTGGGGTTCCATGTACCCCGGTTCGGAAACCCCTGCTACAGACTGATCTGTTCCTCTGTACCTGATTCATCATGGAACTTCTCCCAAAATTCCAAACTAGCCCTTGATGAGCTGCCAACAAACTAGTTAACCAGATCAATTCACCCATTAGCTGAATCATAAGTTCATAAGATGTAGGAGTAGAAGTAGGCCATTTGTCCTATTGAGTCTGCTCTGCCATTCTATCATGGCTGATCTCATCCTGGCCTTAACTCCACCATCCTGTCCGTTCTCCATAACCCTTCAACCCATTATCAATTAAAAATCTGTCTAACTCCTCCTTAAATTTACTCACTGTCCCAGCACTCAGGGGTAGTAAATTCCACAGATTCACAATTCTTTGAGAGAAGTAGTTTCTCCTCAACTCTGTTTTCAATTTGCTCCCTCTTATCCTAAGACGACAACCTCTCGGTCTAGAATACTCCACAAGAAGAAGCATCTGTTCACCTCTACTTTATTCAGACCTTTTATCATCTTGTACAGCTCAATTTGATCCCCACTCATTCTTCTGAACTCTGGAGAGTATGGGCCTAAACTGTTCAATCTCTCCTCATACGACAAACCCCTCATCTCTGGAATCAATCTAGTGAACCTCCTCTGAACTGCCTCCAATGCCACTACATCTTTCCTCAAATAAGGGGACCAAAGTTGTGGACAATACTCCAGGTTCGGTCTTACCAATGCCTTGTATAGTTGCAACAACACTTCCTTACCTTTGTACTCTATTTCTTTAGCTATAAATGCCAACATTTAATTCACTTTCCTTATTATCTGCTGTACCTGCATGCTAGTTTTCTGTGACACATGAACGAGGACCCCCAGATCCCTCTGCAACGGAACTCCCCGAAGCCTCTGCCCATTTAAATAATAAGTTGCCTTCCCATTTTCCTGACCAAATTCCCCCCCATCCCCCGCCGCCCCCCCTCCCACTCAGGAGCAAAATGGCAGTGGTCAAATGGGGACACCAAACTGGGAAGCTGGCCGGGATACTTATTTTTGTGCCAACTCACCTTTCTCATCTGCCCTCAAGAGGCTTAAACATCCTGATCTTCAGCATAAAATGTATGCTGACATTTTGTGCAGTAATCAATAAATGTTACACTGTTGGAGGTGTCATTTGTCAATAAGGCATTAATCAGAGGCCTCACCGCTGATGGATATGAAAGATCTCATGCCGCTATTTTGAAGGGCAGAGAAATAGCTCTCCCGGACCAACATTTCTCTTCAACCAAAGACGATCTACCCCTTTCCACATTGGTGTTTGTGGGAACTTGCTGCGTGCAAATTGGCTGCCACGTTTCCTACGTTACAACATTGACTACACTTCATAAGTATTTAATTGGCTGTTAAGTACTTCCGGGCGTCCTTAGTTTGTGAAACGTGCAATATGAAGCCAAGTCATTTGTTTTCAAGTCTTTTCTATTTGAGTTTCTCTGTGCTGATCATGGACTGAGAAAGACCCAAGCACCATGACGTCTGCATTACTTTCAGTCTGAGCAGACTTTCATTCATGGTGTACAGATTTAAAAAGACAGAGGCAGAAGCAATGTCCAATGAAAGGTATAAATCTGCAATAATGAAGAATGACAAGAGAAATGCACAATTTTAGGTTCATTTTATTGCACTCTGCTTTTGACTAATTAATAGCTATGTCGGATGCCTTTGTTTTTGTTTAGTAGCGTAACGCTTCATTGAGCATCCTTGTTTAACAGAGTGGAAATCCAGTACCTAAATTATCTGATCAATACAGATTCAAATATACTCAGCGATAGGCAGGTGAACTTGAGAAATTGCATGCAGGTGTACAGTAACAATCACTCGCGCAGATTGATGTTTGCTGCAAACAAATTGTGGTTAGCAGCCTGCGTGACTAAAGTAAGAGAACTGACTTCATTGACTGCTTTGTGCATGGAAATTCTTTTGTCATTTGCTTGCTTTTACTGTTTTCAAAGACCATAATCCTCTACTCATACAAGCGGAAATACTAATGGTTTAAAACCCATGACACACAAAAAGTTTCGCAAACCCTCAACTTTGTAAATCCATGCCCGTATGAAAGGGAAAAGGTTGCAGTGTTAGAATTTTCATTTGGCTCTTCCATTGGATAACTAAAGACACAAAACTTCAAAGACCCTATGAACCTATGCCCGCGAGGAACTGTAAATATTGACTCAGGAAATTTTGAATGCTTTCATGGGTGTTTTCAAAATGAATTTTGTTGAGGTTATGGCAAAATTGGCTACATTTGTTCCATGTTTGTGAACAGCATTCTTGCCGCTTCAATTACTTTTCTGAATGTAATACTTCAACACAGATCTAAATGTCTTTGGTTTCAGTCATATTTACACTCATGTTGTTTTCAGCCCCAGCACTAAGTGGAGGTATATCAGAACCTTCTGTTTACTATAAGGCAAGAAGTAAATAAATGAATTAAGGAGTGCGAAGGCATTAATCCGATACGTGTCATACATTGGTCAGATCCAAGGTAAATGTCAAAAGCATTTTATCTTTCAGTGGAGAGGCTGCAAATTTTTCTGGTATTCATTTCCCATTTTCTGTGGCATTTTACAGATAACGTTGTAGAAGGGATTAAAAAGATCAGAAGCATTTAGTGGAACAATTCCTCGATTGTAGAGTGAGTTTACAACAACAGTTTGCAATTCTATCGCCCCTTTAGTGTAATACAATGTTCCTGGATTCTTCACAGGGGCACAATCAAACAAAAATATTCATACCAAGTCAAAGGAGATAAAGGGCATGTGACCAAACGCTTGGTCAGAGTTGCATTTTATGGAGTAGCTTAGAAGGTGTAGTGAGTTCAGCGGTGGGGATTACAAAGAACTGGGCCTCAATAGTTGAAACCGACTGCTGCTAATGGTGGAATGAAAGAAGTCAAGGGGTACCAGAATTGGAGGAATGCAGAATTATTAGAGTATTGTAGGGCTGGAAGACGTTCACAGAAATAGGGAGGGGAAAAGTTAGGGAGGGAATTAAACATCAGGATGATATTTTTAAACTTGAGACAGAAAATACTGGACAACCTCAGCAGGCCTGACAGCATCTGCGGAGGAAGAAGGGAGCTAACGATTCGAGCCTGGATGACTCTTTGTCAAAGACCATAATCCTCAACTCATACAAGCAGATATACTAATGGTTTAATACTCATGACACACAAAAAGTTTCACAAACCCTCAACTATGTAAATCCGTGTGCTGACGACAGGGGGACTGGAGAATGGGGTAATGTCGGCGGTTTACGGGGCTATTTTGGAAGAGGAGAAGGCATCACTGGAAGGGATCAAAGCAAAGTGGGAGGAAGAGTTGGAAGAGGATATGGAGGAGGGGTTCTGGTGTGAGGTGCTCCGGAGAGTGAACGCTTCCACCTCGTGCACGAGGTTGGGGCTGATACAGCTGAAGGTGGTATATAGAGCACACCTCACAAGGGTGAGGATGAGTCGATTCTTTGAGGGAGTGGAAGATGTGTGTGAACGTTGCAGGGCGGGCCCCCCAAACCACGTTCATATGTTTTGGTCCTGTCCAAAGCTGGAGGATTACTGGAAGGAGGTTTTGAGGGTAATCTCTAAAGTGGTGCACGTGAAACTGGACCCGGGCCCTTGGGAGGCCATAGGCGGGGTTTCAGACCAGCCGGGGTTGGAAACGGGTGCGGAGGCAGATGTTGTAGCCTTCGCCTTGGTTGATCTCCCGAAGGCTGATCCTGTTGGGATGGAGAGCAACCTATCCACCCTGTGCCCTGGTGTGGCGGGGGGACCTGCTGGAATTCTTGACTCTTGAGAAGGTTAAGTTTGAACTGAGGGGAAGGATGGAGGGGTTCTACAATTCATGGGCATTATTCATTATGCACTTTCAAGAATTCGATAACATCGAACATTAGTGGGGGGGGGGGGGGGGACTGTCTGTGTTAATGGTGACTATTTGGTGATTCCTGATTCATTTTTGTTAGTTGTTTATGCTAACGTGCGGGCAGTTGTTTGTGGGTTGGTGGGACGATGGGATTGTTGTTGTTGATATGGGGGTTGACATTATATTTGTTACTGCTTATTGTTTATTGTTGGTGGGTGCAAATTTGGGAGAAAATGTGAAAAAGGAGAATTAAAATATTCTTTTAAAAAACTTTGAAAATCCGTGCCCGTAGGAATGGCAATGGCTCAGCTGTTCATTGTTCTGAGGTGGGAAATTAATTTGAATAATTAAATGCCTGTTTAAGGGTCAGCTTCCCAGACCACTGATATTTTACCAGCAGCAGAGTCGCACACTGCCACTTGGGGAGGCTATCAACTGCAAAGAGATGGAGTCTCAATGGCCCATCAGAGCTGGAGACTCCATGCCTATAGAGGGGGCAGCAGTCAGGAAAGACTGTAGTCCCAAAGACTCCCCTCTGATCAGCAGGATCCAACACCATTAACCACCCAAGTTTTTAAATTCGAATGACCTCCTCCAGGATCCTCCATGTTGAGGCACCCCCATGGTCTTTGGCTTTGCTCAGCAGCATCGACCTCTCACAATGACCCGGCTGAAGCTCCAATACTGCCAGAACTCTTATTGGGCCAGCAAAATCGGCAGCAGCCCACTGCCCACCATCCTTAATTGGACAATGGGCCCAGCAGCGGCCAATTACAAAGTCATGTCTGGGGAACTTATTGATGTGGTCCCACGTCTTGCAGGAGTGGGTCCTGCATATTGCCCCGATTCCGCCCATTGGGTTACAGAAGGTAAATAGCCAACGGTTATTGGGTAGAAACGCAAAGTTTTTAAAAATTCATTCTTGGGATGTGGGCGTCACTGGCTGGGCCAGCATTAGTCGCCCATCCCTAATTGCCCTTGGACTGAGTGGCTTGCAAGGCCATTTCAGTGGGGGGCAGTTAAGCATTGCTGAGAGAGTCTGGAGTCACATGTAGGCCGGACCGAGTAAGGCCGGCAGATTTCCTTCCCTGAATGACATTAGTGAACCAGATGGGTTTTTCATAGAACATAGAACATACAGTGCAGAAGGAGGCCATTCGGCCCATTGAGTCTGCACCGCTCCACTTAAGCCCTCACTTCTACCCTATCCCCGTAACCCAATAACCCCTCCTTAACCTTTTGGTCACTCAGGGCAATTTATCATGGCCAATCCACCTAACCTGCACGTCTTTGGGCTGTGGGAGGAAACCGGAGCACCCGGTCGAAACCCACGCAGACACGGGGAGAACGTGCAGACTCCGCACAGACAGTGACCCAGCGGGGAATCGAACCTGGGACCCTGGCACTGTGAAGCCACAGTGATATCCACTTGTGCTACCATGCTGCCCTAAATTGTGACAATCGGCAATGCTTTTATGGTCAATAGGCTTTGAATTCCAGATTTTTTAAATGGAGTTCAAATTTCACCATGGTGGGATTCGAACCCTGTGTCTCTGGATTATTTGTCCAGTGACAATACCACTATGCCACCGCCTCCCCAGTTGATCTCCAATGTCTGCCGCCAGCAGTTAAATAGCTTTCCAGCACTCACTGAGAAAGTTCACATACAAATAATGGGCCACTAGAGTGAGGTAACGAAAGGCAACTTTTGGTTTTTAACAAAGGACCACACAATGTCTAATTAAACAAAAAAAATCTAATTGCACACCTTTTTTCATGTGTGTAAACCCATGCTGGGTTTTAAGTCTTAACAAATTGTGATAAGAATCACTTGCTAAAAGTATACTATTGAGAAACTAAGCACGAATAACAATTGAATTCTAAGTCTTCGGCCCCTATGCTTTAGGCTGTTAAATGATTCAGGATAGATTTTTTTTTACTTCAGAGGGTTTTGCCACTTGTCTCATTTACCTTAATACAAACCTGATCCAGTCAGTCATCTGCTTTTCAAAGGAGTAGCCAGATGGCATGATCTTTTTACAACATATTAGTCAAATCATCCACTGAAGATCTGTCATCCTGTTCTCTGTGAGGTGCTGAAATAGTCCTGGTGTTATAGATCCAAAAAGGACTACTTCAAACTCAAAACCCCTCCTCAGGTTACCAGTATAGACACTGAATAAATTGCTTATATATTTCTGCCTGCAAGACTTAAGATAGAAATGGTATGAACATGATAGTGCTTCAGAGTAATTTAATTGGATATCATTTAAAGCAATTAATTGAATATTTTTAAGCTCTTTTTCTTTCATCCCCTATCCCTTAAGAAATCACAGACACCTCACCTGAGGGAAGCCTGAAAAAGGTGAGGTGGGGTGAAAGACACAGAAAGCACTCCAGAAATAAATGCATAGAATGCCTTATAATGCTCATGCTGACTGTATCATATGCTGCTGCAACCAGCACAGTTGAGGATTGGAAAACTCCGAGGCAGACAGAGCAATGCAAGAGCAATAGTCAGAGGCAACCTAATTGTAATGATGGCTTCTGCAAGAAAGTTTTCATAAGATGAAAAGCAGTGCAAGTTGGCTAGAATGTAGATTGCCTTAAAGGCAAGTATAAAAGGCGGGTTTTTTATTTGCCAAATTTCCTCTGTTGCTCAATTATTCCTCACGAGCCTCAGTTTCCTCTTCATAAGACCATAAGACATTGGAGCAGAATTAGGCCACTCAGCCCATCAAGTCTGCTCCACCATTCAATCATGGCTGATATTTTTCTCATCCCCATTCTCCTGCCTTCTCCCCATAACCCCTGATCCCCTTATATCTCTGTCTTAAAGACACTCAGTGATTTGGCCTCCACAGCCTTCTGCGGTAAAGTGTTCCACAGATAAATGCCAAACACTTGCTCCCCCCTCAACACCCCTTAAAGCCCTGTCCAAGCCTTGAATTCTAGCAGCTCCCCCAAACTCCTTTACAGGTGACAAAAAGCATTATTTGGTAGTTGGACACTGGACTCCAACCTTCATCTCCGTTGTAACCTTCTCGTCTTGCTCTGTTTTAATTAATGCTATTATGGTCAATGCTCTGCTGAACTTATCTCTTTTGTCCCCTCTGAATTCCAAAGATGTCACCCTACATATTTTTCCTCCTTTCTATATCCACAATGTGTTTAAGAGCACTTTGTTTATTCATTCATGGGATGTAGACATCGCTGGCTAGGCCAGCATTTATTACCCATTCCTAATTGCCCTTGAACCTAATAACTACTGTCTCAATGAATCTTAAAGGCATAAATCACCTTCCTCTTTTTCATTCTTCTAAAATCTACAAAATTTTATAACTCAACTTAACATCACCTGATCTCAATTTTCTCTTTTTTAAGATCTTTTCAACTTGCTGGTGCCCTGCAGAACTGGCAGTGACCTTTCACTTTGGTCCCTTGATGTTTTTGAAAAAGGTCCCGAACTAATATTATAAAGTTATTGCACACATCAGTTTTTTTGTTGTTTTTTAAAATTTAGAGTACCCGATTCATTTTTTCCAATTAAGGGGCAATTTAGCACGGCCAATCCACCTACCCTGCACAAGTTTGGGCTGTGGGGGTGAAACCCACGCAAACACGGTGAGAATGCGCAAACTCCACATGGACAGTGACCCAGAGCTGTAATCGAACCTGGGACCCCGGCGCTGAGAGACCGCAGTGCTAACCACTGTGCCGCCATGCTGCCCCAATTACACACATCAGTGTTGTAATGTGCATTCGGTAGGTCTCATATATATACATATATAGTATAAGGTCTAAGCTAGGAACTCCATAGAATCCCTACAGTGTAGAAGGAGGCCATTCAGCCCATTGAGTCTGCACTGACCCTCTGAAAGGGCAGCATACCTAGGCCCACACACCTGCCCCCACCCAAACTATTAACCCCGTAACCTCACCTAACCTGCGCATCTTTGTATACTAAAGGGCATGAAGCTGTCTCCTTGCTTGCCTCTACCCACGTCTCTGCCCAGTACAAGGCAGCCTTCTAGACTCAGGACATGTGTTCCTTTACATCACAGTTCAGGCAGTATTGTATGCAGTTCCCTTTTCTATGTCAGATTCTTACTATGCCTCCCCCAAGCCCTTGTCCAACCTAGTTACAATTCATTCCTGTTTACTAACATATTTGATTATGTTTACTACCCATGTCCCCACCTCAAGCCTGTGTTTACAGGTTCAGGCGGTCTGAAGTCTTTATAATTCTTACAGATCGTGTCTTTACGATAGAACCATAGAATCCCTACAGTGCAGAAGAGGCCATTTGGCCCATTGAGTCTAAACCAACCCTCCGAAAGAGCACCTTACCTAGGCCCACTCCCCTACTTTATCCCCGTGACCACACCTATGCTGCACATCCTTGGACACTAAGGGGCAATTTTATAATGGCCAACCCACCTAACCTGCACATCTTTGGACTGTGGGAGTAAACCGGAGCACTCGAAGGAAAGCCACACAGACACGGGGAGAAAGTGCAAACTCCACACAGAGTCATACAAGTTGGAATTGAACCCAGACCCAGGCGCAGTGAGGTAGAAGTGCTAACCACTGTGCCACAGTGCCGCCCTGTATAGCAGTTGGAGGAGTGTTAGATTCTGTTGCAGTGGATAAAACCTGGATGAATAGGAGATTGTTTTGGATGTGGTCATTCTGACACTTGGTTTGTTGTTCTCTATTCTCTTTTTTTCATTCTTTACAGTGAAATTGCTCTTCATTAACACTACATCTGGTATTATGGAGAGTCTTTGAATTATCTTGTTCCTTGCCAGTAGTGCTCATTCTCTTTTTCTTCTTACTTGTGGTTCGCCGTGATGCATGTGGGAGTTTACGTTCAAGAATGGAACCTTCATTTCCATTTTATTCACAATTTGAGCCAGAAATTTGATTACTCATATTTTTTTAGTTGTTTTCTGAGCTTCATTTAGCCCAGTAACAACTCTGGTAAGATCAGTTGTCTTTGTTTCAGAGTTATCTGTGGAAATCTTACATAAATTTAACAATATCACCTGGACATTCAGTTCTTTTCAGAATGCTTCTTCTATGGTCACTAATAGCTCTTTAGACTCTTTCAATTTGTTCGTTAGTTCTTCAATCTGTTTTGTAGAATTTCCCCCACCTGCTTTCAAAGTCTGGATTTGCTCTTCCATACTGTACATCTCATCCTCCATGTTATTCAGATTGTATCAAAGTGGAAGAACGACATCAGTTTTGGTTGTTAATTCTGCTTTCAGGCAATTGTTCTCATAGATTATCATAGAATTTACAGTGCAGAAGGAGGCCATTCGGCCCATCGAGTCTGCACCAGCTCTTGGAAAGAGCACCCTACCCAAGGTCAACACCTCCACCCTATCCCCATAACCCAGTAACCCCACCCAACACTAAGGGCAATTTTGGACACTAAGGGCACTTTATCATGGCCAATCCACCTAACCTGCACATCTTTGGACTGTGGGAGGAAACCCACGCACACACGGGGAGGATGTGCAGATTTCGCACAGACAGTGACCCAAGCCGGAATCGAACCTGGGACCCTGGAGCTGTGAAGCAATTGTGCTATCCACAATGCTACCGTGCTGCATCAGCATTTTGTTCTCCTGTTCCAAGCAATTTCCATGTTCCTGATCGGAGACCTCCGATGTTTGAAGTTCATCAAGTTTTAATTGAAGATCTAACTTTGTTGAATTTAGTTGTTTCAAGTCCTCTTTCAAGTGTTCTACCTCCTGCGAGTGTCACCTCAGTGTTCTCATCAGTTCTCCTTTTTACTTATCAAACTCATCTTTCAAGCATGATAGTTGGTTCTCTACACTGATCAGTTTTTTCTTGGCAGAGCATAATTACCCTGAGCTATCCTTCAGGCTCACATTCTGCAATTGCACTTTTGCCAATTGTTTCTGAGACTCTTTGTTCTACATTCTATTGCCATTCTAGGTTCTTGGTTTCCACTTCAGCTATTTCATTCCTCAACAACCCAACCATACTCAGAAGTTGCCGGTATAGAGGGCGGGATTCTGTGATCCTGAGGCTAAGTGTTGACGCCGTCGTAAACGCCGCCACTTTTTACGACGATGTCAACAGGGCCCTAGGAGCAGCGATCCTGCGCCCTACAGGGGGCCAGCACAGCACTGGAGCGACTCACGCAGCTCCAGCTGCCGATACCAGCGTCAAACGGACGCCGCGGGTCTGCGCATGTGCACTACAGCCAGCATGAACTCGCGCATGTGTGCTATTTTCCTTCTCCGTGCTGGCCCTGACGCAACATGGCGGAGAGCTACAGGGGGCCGGCGGGTAGGAACATAGGCCCCCACCATGAGAAGCCGGCCCGCCGATCGGTAGGCCCCGATCGCAGGCCAGGCCATGGTGGAGGCCACCCCTGGGGTCGGATTCCCCCCTCCCACCCGCCAGGCCGCCCCCCACAGGATGAACGCTGAGCTCCTGACGGGTAGGACCACATGTGAATGGCGCCGGCGGGACTCAGCCTATCTCGGCGGCTACTCAGCCCAATGCGAGCAGAGAATCGCACGCGGCCCCCGAATGGCGCCAATTCTCCAGTCACTGGAGAATCGGCGGAACGCCGTCGGAGCGGCATCGCATGAATCGCTCCCCCCCACCCCGGCGATTCTCCGACCCGGCCCGGGGTCAGAGAATCCTGCCCAGTGTTGTTCCTTCTCATTCCTTGGCTGTTAGCTCCAAATCTACATTTTTTGGCTTAACTTCTGTCTTTTCCTTGTCCGCCTGCAGTTTGAAAACATTCCATTAATTTGCCTTCAATCATGGTTAGGCACTTCCACCTGCTGTTGCATTTTGGGTAATGTATTGGGATTTTCAAAGATATTTATTTCTGTAATGTTCTTTGTCTCTCTGGTGCCATTGTGTGATTTGCCTGCGAAATGTCTTTAGTCCGTTTGTAGTTTTACTGGGGGTTGCCTATCTCCCTTTTTAAGCGCTGTATGCTCCAAAACATGATGGTTAAAGTATTTGTCAAAGATTTTTAACAGTTCATCAAAGCTGGTTGAGGATTTATCAATTCAATGGCTTGGATTACTTCATCAACAAGTTCACTAAGCGAATAAAAAATATATCAATTTGGATTTCTTCTGATACCCTTCTTAGACCTAATGTGCTCTATAGATTAAAAATATTTCTTCTCCAGGATGGCCAATTTTGTGTTTGGTTTGACCCTTGCATGAATCCAAACCGATCTGGTAAGGAAGATTTTGGACCGAAGGTCATTAAAAATGTACATGGCTTTAAATGGTGTTAAATCCAAGATGGTGCTGCTGTACGCTTTTTCTCAATGAGGGTCCCCACACTTGTCAGTTGTAGTGGGCTCCTGCAGTAACGGCAGTTGCAATTTCTGTGTTTTAAGGTTTTCAGTGATGACACCCTTGATTGACCTTTGAGTCTTCCTTGTAGGATCTAAGTATTTTCAGGATGTGAAACCATTCATTCCCAGCTTTTATTGGATATTTTAACTACTGATGATTTGTTATTTAATTTAATTTTTTTTGTTTGAAGTCAATTTGGCCAACATGTAGTTAGGCGATGACTCAGGCGGAGCATGGTTTTTTTTAAAAACAGCAATTCTAACTGTTGCTGACTTAGCAGCTTTTTAGAATGCGTTCTGGCATTTGTTTTTAGCTCACTCCTGCAAGGTCTTCTGAATTTGCACTTTGTGATTGAAGCTGGATTTTCATGGGATTCAATGGAGTCTTTTGCTGCAGTGTGGAGGTTTATTCCTGCCTTCTGCTTCCAATCCTGCTTCAGAACTTCTCTCATGCAATCTCCCTCTTTGTCTTCACTTCTACTGCTTTTTGTCAGGGGAGAGTACTGATCTTTCCAACCTTCCAGGTTTTAAATTTCTTCTCCAGCTTCTGTGAAGCTCTGGATTTTTCTGATAGCTGCCACCGTGTTTTAAGATGTTTTGTGTACTTTGGTAGGCCTCAAAGATGTTCTGAATCTTGTATAGTTTAGCAAGTAAGTGTTTACTAATTACCAGTAACTCTACACATATATATATATATATATATATATACAGTATAAGGTCTAAGCTCGGAACGGTCTCCATGCTTGCCTCTACACGTGTCTCTATCCAGTATAAGACTGCCCTCTAGGCTCGGGACATGTGTGCCTGCCCATCAGAATTGTGGTGGTCCTTTACCCAGTCCCATGCTAATCCTTTCTATGCCCGACTCTTATATTGAAGTTAGAAGCTTCAAACTCACACACTGCTTTTTCTTTCAAAGTTTTTAAAGCTGCTATTCCAGTCAAGACAGTAAGAAGGTTTCAGGTCAGTGTGAAGACACTGATGTTTCTGTGGTGGTTGAACACAGAATGGTAGCACCCCATGGAATAAACAAATGCAGGGTACTCCAAGATGTGGAAAAGAAAGTTTAGTTTAGAGATATTATAGAACTGGGCTCTTTTAAAAAAAAATCCTGGTTTCCCTATTGCGTTTTAAAAAAAAGATTCCTCTTTGCTGGGCTGCTAAACAAACAAGTATTAAAATGCTGTTTTGAAGATCCTTTGGAACTCAGTAATTTTACTTGTTGAGAATTCAAAACAAAGAGTTCAGATTTCTTGGGGAAAAGGAATATAAATATTCAAATTTTTTGGCTTGTATTAAAAAATGGCATGTTCTCTGTCGGGGTCCTTCCTGTTCCTTGAGCTCTTGTTTACAGACAACATTAGCTTTCAGAGGACACTTCCATTAGTCCCTCTTGGTTTGGTTCATGATCTTTTCAATTTTAGAGTATTCTTATCACCTGGCTCAACTATATTATCCTCAATGACTGTAATTCCTCCATATTAAGAGCATAGATTATAATCATTTTCTGAAGCTAGCATATACTTAGGTGCTGCACTGGCCCTAATGCTATCCATTAGAGAGGTTAATCTGTCTTCATCATCGCATTTGCAGCAATGCTTGAATTAACATTTTAATTTTACGCACATTTGTGACCTGAACTACCACTTCATTAGTCATAGACTGTGCTGACTCCATCTTGTTGATAACCTGACTAAATTAACCTTTGTTAAGGCAGTGTGTGCTTGTGCACTAGAACTGAAGAAATGGCATGTCTTCTAGGCTTTCAGTTGATTCTGATAAATGGGTGGAAAATATTACTTTCTGCTGCTGACTGGAAATATTTCCACCGGACTCCCTTGCTTCGGCGCGTAGAAGCAGCCAAGCTGCCAGCTGAACACTAAATCGGACATGAATTCTGTTGGGACGGCATCTGTGGGGAAGAAATTCATAGCCACATCAATATTAAATTTTCAGAACACCTGTTTGAGATGTAGCCTGAGGTTAAACCTTTTCTAAGTCCGTTGAAACAACAGAAAATTGGAGACAGTCCCAAGGATCCCTGCTGCTGGGCACATGCAGAGTCAGAGCCAGAAGCTTCCAAACTGCAGAGGGTCAGGTACATGGAGATTACCGTCCATTCTCATGTAGAAACAAATTCAATTAATAAACCCAGAAGAGCTGCAACTGGATAATTGAGTTTTAAGGATCGAGGTATTTATTGTACAGGAGTGAATGTCATTTTCACTACTCAAGCAAGTGACAATTCATTCTAATGAAAAATACAAACCATAATGCACTCCAGTGGATTATCAATTTATGGCTGTCAGTACCTTGCAGCTTTTAAGAACAACTGAGAATAATGCTTCAGGGATTACTGCTGCAGGGATTGTACTCTAACAAAACTGAAAGGCGTATCTTACCAATTTCATCAAGTTACCAGTGATCCTTTGGCTTACAAAAATCACAAGCCCACTTACATTAGAAAAGCAGTGAGCTGCCTTGCACTTATTTTAACACTATGCACTTTTTGCCCACCGCGGTGGGTGAAATCTTGGAAAGATATTTAAGTAAATGCTTTGCGCCACTGCTGTTCCTGGTCATACCCCTTCAATTCGCTATGGGGGATAAGGTAAGGCTATCATGAAAGGAGCCTGCTGCATTAGTCAATTCCTTAACATGCTGCATATAGAATTGTACCCAACTCCTCTGTTATTAAGTGACTATTCTTTTCATCATCTGAAGAGCTGATGCACCAGCATTACTTAGATGCCTGCCTGAACCTACTATTCACACAGTTTTGTATGGTATGTCACAGAGAAAAAGAAATCGAAACTGAAATTTCAGTAACTTTTCCAAACCAAAATGGTGAAAAGTTGCACAGAAAACAATTCTCGGCCAATATATTTCAAATTTGGGCAGACTCTTTGGTATTCAAATGGTTAACCCTTTCAGATCCAGGCTATCAGCCAAAGGACATCTGAATAGAAGTGAAGTGCTTGCCCCGGGAATCAAAGGTAACCAAGGCAGCTCAAGTCAGTCTGGTCCACCTCCTGGTGACCTGCTACAGATTTCCATAATAAAGGCTAAGAGTCTGGCAACAATACAGGAAAATAGTGCAGGATGGGGTGGAGAAAATGAGCTGTGAAAATTGGGCAAATACATCCAGTAATAAGTATCTGGGGAAGGAGAAAACAATTCCTTAGGGTCAATTTTTTCCCAGGCAGAACTGCTGCACACGTCAGTGAGATGGGATTTCCACCCATCCATTTTCTGTGTATCTCCAGATTATCTCCGGAGGTCAGGCTAATCCTAGCATTTACACATGGATTCAAGCAGGATTCACAATGGTTTTATGTAACATCCCTCTTGGAAGGGAGGGAAATCTCTGCATCAGGCCTTGGGCACCGACCATAATGTAACATGGCCTGCAGCTCCAGGACAACAGATTTCAGATTGGTCTGGAATTGATACAGCTCCTTTTAAAGTGTTTAAAGTTCAAATTCCTCCTGCCACTCGCCACAGCAACGTTGCCTAGCAGGAAGTAGTGCCAACAAGTACATAATATATTGAGATGTTTTTGCATCATTTGCACTTTATTAGAATGTGACTGTCCAATACTATGGATGGCTGATATTACTCCCTGCGAGAAGCCCCGGAACTAGTAGTAAGTGAAATGGAGCCCAACGCTGTTCTTTAACCACCTGCATTTGTAGTAAAAAAAAACAATATAACTACTCACAGAAATTGACCCCCTCATATCTGCCCACTGACTAGTCATAGGTTGGATGTGGAAGAGTATGTGCAAACCATGGCAGGGCTGAAGGAGGCCAATCTTAAAACCAGGGCCTCATAAACATACTACAGTCGCTTGCTTGGCAGACAGCCTGGGTGGCAGCCGGGCTAGCGGGTGGGAGTACCAGCATCAAGCAGCAGATTGGGGACTTTTCCTGGTAATTAGTGAATGAGAAACCTCAGGCTTGCGATAAGAAGGGCGGGGAGGGAGCATTAATTTTGTTCCTTTCATGGGACGTGGGTGTTGCTGGCAAGGCCAACATTTGTTGCCCATCCTTAATTGTCCTTGGCAAGGTCCTGGTGAGCGATAATCCATCTGGTGTAGGCACACCCACAGCTTTGTTTGGAAGAAAGTTCCAGGATTGTGACCCATGTGCTGTGAAGGAACTGCGATATAATTCCAAGTCAGGATGGTATGCAGTCTGGAGGGAACTTGCAGATGGTGATGATTTGCATGATCTGGATTCAGGAAAGACTAAGGGTGGGATTTTCCATACACATCACCAACGCTCCCCCTCCACACACACACAAAGTGTGTTTTCAGACAGCAGAGGTGGCTTGACATTGACTGCTGGTGGGATTGACCAGCCCTGATGTCTATGGGCATGCATCTTAATGATTGATTAAACAGACACAATAATAATTTTAAAGATTCTAATTTTAAACATTTTTTTCCTTTTTCACATGCTCCTGTGGAACATAAACACTGGCACAGACTAGTTGGGTTGTATGGCCGATTTGGTTACTGAAAATTCTGTGTAATTATCTATTTTACCTTTACTCAATAGCTCATTTTGACTTATTGTGGTCTACAGTCATACATCCCAGGTACAATATTGACACGTCTAAAATATGAGGGTATATTGAAGAACAAAAAAAGTGTCAATTTTCCAATGTTAATCAAGCAATAAAAATGTATTTTGCTGAGGTGCAGGGCATGTATTATCCTGCCATGCACACACCTGGGTTATTTTTCATATTCTAATGATAAGTACACCCAACTAAGCTGGGGTCCTGACAGACGTAATTATGCTTTCAAGTGTGACTTAGTCAAAGGTACAGTTTTAAAATTGAGAAAAATATTTGGACATTTCTTTTTAAAAATCAGTATCAGGCAGCTGCTTGCACCAAAGGATGCGAAGCGCAGGCTCACATTAAAACAAACTCTCTTAATGTAAGGCTGACTACAAACATGTTTTTTTTTGTAAAAGGGCTACTTCAAAAAGGAGGAAATGAGAAGATTTATTCTTCACCGAAGCAAGAGTGGAAGGCTAGCCGCAGTACCGGATTATTCAGCTCAACTTTCTGCAGCAGCCTAATTGCTGCTCAGGTGGTGGATGGAGGATCACTTCTATACATGAAGTAAAATGAAAGCTGCACTCTAACCAGCCACATCTGCATATCGAAAGAATCAAGAGACTTTCACAAAACAAAAAGGGTTCACTTACCAAATGCAATATGCCCCATATGCATTTAAAACACAATAAGCACACAGGATGGTTTACAAAGAGAGAACATTTTAATCCATTCTTCAACCCATAATGTTATTGACCAGAACAGGAAAAAAAAGGCCGATTTATTTAGTACAACAATATTAGCATTTCATGCGCGGAGAAGGCCGAATAGATTCTCCGCTAGTTTTAACTTTTTCACAAAGCACCACAGTTGCGCAGAGTCAGAACAAGGAGGGAGAGCTAACTGTGTCAGACTTTCTCTGATTGTGAGTGATTGGAAGTGATGGGCCGGGATTCTCCAAAATCCCGGCTAAGTGTTGACGCCGGCGTAAACACCGGAGTGTTTCACGCCGGCGTCAATGGGCCTCTTGGCCCAGCGATTCAGTGGCCCGCTGGGGCCAGCACGGCGCCGGAGTGCTGCACGCAGCTCTGGCGCCGATACGCGGCACTGCACTGCCGGCGTGGGTCCGAGCATGCGCGCGGCGCATGCGCGTGGTGGCTGTTTCCAGACGGAGCGCAACATGACGGAGCCACACAGTGGGTCCACGCGGAAGGAGGTAGGCCCCCTCCAGATCGCGCGCGCCCGCCGATCGGTAGCCCCCGATCGTCGGCCTGGCCGTTGTGCTGGCCCCCCCCCCCCCACTGGAGTCTGATCTCCCCCCCCCCCCCGCCCCCTCACCAGGACGGCCATCGCGGCCGCGGGTCCAAGCTCACACCGGGTGGTACAAGGTTGGAACCATGCCGGCGGAACTCAGCGGGAACGCGGCCGGTTGATCGTGGAGAATCACCACGAGACCGGCGCCGCGTCGTCCGCGCGCGCGCGACTGGCGCGACCGGAGAATCGTATTCCGGCGTCGGAGCGGCGGGTTGGGAATTTCCAGCGTGATGGGCGATTTTCCGTCCCGCCGTGGGCTCGGAGAATTCCGGCCATGGTGTCAGTCAGTTGGGACAATGTCGCATCCACATGAGGTGGAGCTCTCTGACAGGAATCCTTGGGAATTAAATTTGAAATGATGAGGCAGTACTCCCCGTGTGGACTCTCACTTGACAGGTGTGCACATTAGAGGACTGACCCAACTTGCTGTGCTCCCCAATTCCCACCAATTAAATTTCCTGCCCACTTTGAATAGTGCTAAATTCGCCCGCAACAGGCAGACTGGACCATGGCTTAACTTCTTACGCAAGTTTGAAACTTTCAACAATGCATCACCTGTATTGCGATGAAGTGTCAACTTCAATTATGCACTCCTACTGTGTGTCTTGAACCCACAAACCTTTGACTCAAGTGCCCCTGGGTGAGGAAGAACAGAAGGAAAATGTGATGGCCTCTGCGACAGGAAGCGAAAATGTTGCCATAGATGAGAACAGTATCAAGCCCAGTTGTGATTCCTTCACTGATTGACTAGCCCATGTAAATTCACTGACTAAGCTCCTCAATTTCAAACATATATAAAGAATAGCCTGTTGGGCGAGATGATGGAAAGCCAACAGCTCCTTGTAACTGTAACCCAGCCAGTAGCCGTGTTTTCAGGAAAGTGGGAGAAGAAAGAAGAAATAATGGATTTAAATGTGATTCAATTAAAGGCAACTAATATTCTGTAAAGGAAAATAGAATACAGCACCTCAGTAATAAAATCAAGCTGTTATCGGCTTCGTTTTCAGAGAAATTTGTTTTAAAGTGCAAGTCCTGGTGCAGTCACTTTTATAGAATTTACAGTGCCGGAGGAGGCCATTTGGCCCATCGAGTTTACACCGGCCCCTGAAAGAGCACCCTACCTAAGCCCACACCTCCACCCTATCCTCGTAACCCAGCAACCCCACCTAACTTTTTTGGACACTACGGGGTAATTTAGTTTGAACAAATCCACCCAACACACACAATCTTTGGACTGTGGGAGGAAACTGGAGCACCCGGAGGAAACCCACGCAGACACGGGGAGAACGTGCAGACTCCGCACAGACAGTGACCCAAGCGGGAATCAAACCCGGATCCCTGGCGCTGTGAAGCAACAGTACTAACCACTGTGCTACCGTGTCCCCTCTTATGCTGCTGTTTTTCTTAAGAAAACTCCCACATAAAATTATTGCTCCAAATCATAAATGGTAAACAATTCTCAGCTTCAACTGTGCTACTTAATGTAGACATTTTACTGGTTTAGCATAACAAGGTAGAATGTATAAATCAGGGCATTATCTTTGCTTTTTAGGCACAATTATTCTAATCTATCTTTACCAGTCCTAATCTGTGAAAGTGGAACATCATGTAGCAAATGATTGGTCCACTTCTTTCTCAATAATAATTTGTCACTATTTATTTTTAATATTAAGAATATTCGGCAACATTGAGAGCCACTGAACTGCATGTTGTTTGTTTCACAGATGTAATACCTCTCCAACTGATAACCAGGAGCCAAATGTTCATTGAACTTCTCACAAATGTATTGATCGGGATAATACCCCAAACCTTTTGGTGTACTCAATAAAGACAGGTAAAAAAAATAACAGGTTACGGAACAGCTGAGCAGCATATTTAAACGCTTTACTAATATGGTTGGAATCCTAGGCTTCTGTGGATTTTAATTTTGAACTTACTTTCTTTCTTGATCCAACACAAAGTGTTGTTTAGGTTCAGTGCTGATCGATGACAAGAGTACTTTACAACAAAGACAATCTTACAGTCTTAAGGCTCTAGAGTTGAACTGAGCAGTTTATCGATAAACATTGGCACAAAAATGTTCAACTGACTTTTTAAAATTTTACTAACTAAGGACGGGCCCTAATTTGTGCATGTTGTTTATGAATCTCACTGACCACTGCTCTACCCGTTGCTGGCTATGTGATTGGAAGGAAGATTCAGCTTTTAGTTAGTTATAATCTTTGATTCGGTATAATCAAAGATAATGGCAAATGAGAGGGAACCCTAGCCTCTGCCACAAAGCAGTCCTAGGACAGTACTGAAAGTATGTATTTTATAGTCGTTGCACATTTGAAGCCATCTGGGAAATGAAACTTGTTTATTTGGAATTTCCGCCCTCCCCCTCCCCATATTTCCCTGCGTGCATCACAGAATGAGCTGGGTTATTGCCAATGACACATTTTAAAATGATCACCAACAGGTTTGTGGAACTGGTTCTCTCGTTTTGTGGAGAAATAGCTAACCTCTGCATGGCATTTTCCTTAATGGTACAGAAAAGATCAGGACTTCAAGCTGTGGGGAAATAATCCTGTTATGGCACTGGATGGCCACGGCCATCATTGATACCACTTTCCGAAGAAGCTGCCCTGAGAAAACCTGTAAGAATTCCAGTCTTGTGAAACAATTTCTTAATTGCGATGCCATGAGACTTTTAATTCATTGTCAGTTTTAAAACACAATATTCTGCAGAGGCACAGAATATTCACTAGGGGGCACTCTGCACACAGGACAGGCAGCCACTGTTCCTCTAATCACGCCTGACCATAGTCTCTGTGTTAGAAATGTACACACACTAAATTCTATTAAATTCTGTCAGGGGAACATAACATAATAAGGTATTATCACAAAAGCACTATTTAATTGCCGGTGGTATAAGTTTAATCTTTCAAGTGAACTCTCCTATGGATATATAACAGTCGTATACAAACTCATTTTAGTTATTGTTTGTCCTAATTTAAATTCAAAAATAATGATTTCTCTGGGGTTTTGTTTTCCTGGATTACAAAGGAATTTAATTTCTGATGTTGACATTGTAGTTGGGATTCCAGAAGGTGCAGATCATTAATCAAAAAGCAATGGGACTATGGTCAGACTATTTTTTTTTAAACCAACACCTTAATAATATTGCAAAGTGTTTGGCTCCCCTTCCTTGTGTCATCGATATACCTTAAGGTACCTCAGACAGTAAAATATCACAATTCACACTGTTGACCGTGAGATTTCCAAATTTCTGTGTTGTTACTTAATAAATGTTTGCCAAAAGCATTATTAATCCTTTGGAACCCTTTTCAGTTTCACTGCAGTTTTTTGCTTGCACTATTCTGAGGTATCCTGTATACTAGAAACAGCAGGGCAAGAGTCAAACTGTAAAACATTCCCATTTACACTGAACTATGCGAATAAAATCCGTAGAGTGGAAGGATATTCAATATTCAGATATTGGCATCACTACTCTGGAAAAGAATATTGACTTCTCAAGTGTTCATGATATGTTTACAGAACAAGTGTGAAAACCTTGTAAAGTGGTTTATTCCCCGCCACCCCCCTTAATGATTTCCTTTAATCGAAGAAAAAAATGTTACAAACAATCAACTTCTTTCTTCTCTACACTCTAATACCTCACTGTCCTGTGCATGCACCTAGGGGCACGGCATTGTGTGCTTCAGGGCAATGATAAATCAAACCCTCATTTATCACAGGAGTCCACACTATCATAATGGCTAGAAAGTTGTGATAGGCTTTAACAAGGCTTTAACAACACTTCGCACTTTATGTATGTTTTACATGTGGTGCGCCTATAAAATGAGATGTCCCACTCCTGTCAGCTTCATCCAAAAACATTATTTGCGAGTAATTCAAAAGTTATTGAGTTAAAAGCCTGATCATTTCCTCTTTCTGGACAAAAGCAGTGAAAGCATGTCAACATAGTGTACAATCATCAGTGTACCTGGATGAATGGAATAACAAACCTTCGTAGGAGATGAGGCCACTGAAACTCAGCTGCCAGCTCTCAATTTTCTCACTTATTTGTGAAACAAAAAAAAAGAGTGCATCACCATGTGTCTCTACATTGGACTGTTGAAATGTCCTGAGATGTAGAAAATATCCCCTATTACACACACAGACCCATCTGTAAACTATACTCATGTAAGGTACAGGCTGGGAGCTATTGTCAATTCATTGGAGAGCGTGGGGGAAAATTGAACTCCAACATTGTTTAGTTGTTGATATGATGCAGTGTGCTTTGCAATGGCTGTATTCACTCTCCTGTCAACTTTTAGGGTTGGATTTTTGAGTTATTATTTTACTCTTAAAGGCTTCTTCCAAAAATGGAATTAAAAAGCCGATGGTAGAAGAGATTGGCGATGTTATTGTATTGTCAATCAGTCCAATCTCTGTTCATTGACCTGGTAAACAGCTTTGCAAGACAACAATGTCCTTTTAGATTCTGCTTTTGAGTGAAGACTGTGCAGGCGATGCAGAGACTACTTGGTCATACAGGAACAGTAAGCTTTGAAGATTTATGACTGAATCCGTCTGCAAGTATAAATTTCACCCCCATGGGATCAGTTTAAAGCTGTAGCTGATATCAGGTCCCAGGGAAGAGTACAAATTTTACGTTCTACAAATCCTTTAAAGGGAGAGTCACATAATTATTATACTGCAGCTTCTGTCCATGTGTGTGCATCTCACATTGATGTGTTCCGTAATACATCACTAGCATTGACAACACTTGGTCAAGTGTCAATATGACCACGAGGAGTAATTGACATCAACTTTGAAGATAGACGTATAATAGAAAGAAAAGAAAAATAATGGAAGCAACAAACAACCAGACCACTGAAATGCATCAATCCACACACTGTGGGGTTGAGATAAAGTTTGGCGTGCATGTAGCCTGCTCTTTCGAATTCTACCCAGGACACGCAATACTACAGAAGAGTCTGGCAGCTCTCATTCTGAAACCCAGCTCATTTGGATTCTCTGCCATCCTGGCTCCCCGAAGCTGCTTTGAGCACTTATTCCTCTGGTGTAATGATGGGTATGTGACCTGGTCCCAAGCCTTTTCAGCTGCTGCTGTAAAACCAGCTACCAGAAGGTGCATGGCCATGTCCAGGGTGACCAACCATTGGTCTTTCATTCCTCCCCGTGGCATATGCATAATACCATCTCCCAACAGCCCAGCTGGGATCAAGAACACCTCTTGTGAACACTGTACATACATTAGATGTTCCATGACACTGATAATTCCATTTGCTTTAACACTAATTTGGACTGATTTTTATCTGATTAACATGAACAATATATATTATTCAAGTCTTTTCCCTTACAGGCAGATTGCTTTCAACAAAATCATTCTGTACAATAGAAGGATTTTTCTCACTGATACGTGCAAAGGCTATGTAATAATACTTGATAGATTGTTTAATCTGATTCTCTGTCCTCTTTTGAAGGCAATGACTCCAGTTGAGGTACAGTTCCAAAAGTGCCAGCTGCTTGCTGATGGCTTACTTAAATAGCAGCTCTTGCTGCGAACATAGCAAGCAAGTGTGCGACGTCCACCACACAGATGTTGCAGGAGTAAGAATCGACCCAACCTGACCTTCATCCATGCAAGAAGGCCATTAATTTCTACTTGTAGCTCATCTGCTGTTGGAACTTCATCTCCTGCAGGCTCAAGCTTTCCAATGGTCTCTTGACCATCCTCCAACTCCCGTATACTTAAACTCATTCAAAACTCTGCCGCCTGGATGTTATGCTGCATTAAACTCTGCATCCCATCATCCCTGTCCTTGGAAACTTATGATCTCCCCCAGTCTTAGCTATGAGGAGCGATTGAATAAATTTGGTTTGTTCTCACTGGAACGACGGAGGTTGAGGGGCGACCTGATAGAGGTCTACAAAATTACGAGGGGCATAGACAGAGTGGATACTCAGAGGCTTTTCCCCAGGGTAGAGGGGTCAATTACTAGGGGGCATAGGTTTAAGGTGCGAGGGGCAAGGTTTAGAGGAGATGTACGAGGCAGGTTTTTTTACACAGAGGGTAGTGGGTGCCTGGAACGCGCTGCCGGAGGAGGTGGTGGAAGCAGGGACGATGGTGACATTTAAGGGGCATCTTGACAAATACATGAATAGGATGGGAATAGAGGGATACGGACCCAGAAAGTGTAGAAGATTTTAGTTTAGACGGGCAGCATGGGCGGCACGGGCTTGGAGGGCCGAAGGGCCTGTTCCTGTGCTGTACTTTTCTTCGTTCTTTGTTCTTCAATTCCTCAATTTAAAAGTTCACCTTGCGTTTAAATCAATGGCCTCTTTCCTCCCTGTGCATCCTGTCTGTAAACTCTTCTAGGTCTACATCTGTGGCACCCCACCCAACCTGTAGCTATTCTAATTCTGTCCTTTTGTGCAACCCTCACCCGCAACCACCACCGCAGCCACCCCCCCCCACCCCCCCAAACCACCTTACACCCCATCCATTTGAGACTGTGCCTTCAGCCCGGCCAGACTCAGCACTCTTAAATACCCTCTTTATAATCTTCTTCCTCTACCTTCCAAATCCAAAATAAAATCCACAGGTGATGCTGAAAATCAATGTAATGCCAACATTCTTAGTTTTTGTCTTATAGTTTTATTCAAACTTGTCCTTTAATATCTCACTGGATTTCTCTGGTGTCGATGATATATTTCAGCTTCATTAAAGTCACAATGCTAGACAGACAGATGGACAGAAGCACTGTCGTCATGAGGCTTCACAAAAAAAAAAATAAAGCAATGGAAATGATCTGCAGTGCTGCAGCAATCCTATTACTGGTATCAAAACAGAAATAGTTTACGTTGGAATCCTGATCTTTGTTGCAGCATAGGATTAATGAGGGGTGTCAATTGAGGTTGTGAACCTTTTGATAGCGTTGACAACTACTAAACATTAGGGGTCATAAAACACCTCAGTGGCAGTGATCGTAAGTACAGAGAGGCTCATAAACACCAAAGTGTGTGACAATGGTAGCTTCTTAATAGAATTTAACCACATTAGAAATGGCAGTGGCTGGACGCACACAAGTATCAATGCCACTTTCAGTTTACAAAGAGGTAGATGATGTGTGATTACAGACAAATATGGGAGCAGTTTAAATTTAACATTTCACTGGAAGAGCAAAAGCCCAAAGTTGTTTCCTCAGTTTAAAGGACTTTGGGAGTTAGATTTTGAAAATATAGAAAATACAGCACTTTTGGCAATAATGCATTTTGGAGCATTTATCTATGATATGCCTTATCATAAGCCTCTGAAAAGGTATCTGACTGCCAAGGATGTTTATCACACTGATGATACATGTGTAGAAAATGCAAAGTTGAGCTTCTCTGTTCTACTTTATTACGGAATTAATTCACAGAGTTGGCACCAGCATCTCCAGCATAAATAAATGATTCAAAGCTCAGTTTCATGCCCAGTTAACAAATAGATTTGCTGGCATTTGTGGTTTTACTGAAATTACCGTCTGTACAAAATGATCAGCAGAAATAAGGCAGAGATTTTTCTGGTCTTCTAAAACCCCAGGAAAACCCTGGGGGCGACGGAAAGAAAAATCCACATTTCTGGTGGGTCATAAAGAAGATCTTTTCATAGTTTTCTCTAAAAAAAATGACTGCCGATACTTTTTTAAACTGTGCCCTTTACATGCTCATGTTTGATAGTTCTACAGGGACATTTTACTGACATACTGAAGACATTCACTAGGTCTCCGATTCCTCATGAATTTCCTACCCAACTCCGACGTGCATTTTAATCTTTTCAGCTCATGAAGCTTTCAGATTTAATACCTAGTTCAATTATGTAACTCTGGTAAAATAATCTACCTGGACATTTATGAAGTTAGAATTCCACACCTGCTAAGTAGACATAACTATGGCATATTTCTGTTAGACTTTATTTTTTTAGCACAGAGGAAAACATTATAGGCAGGTTGGTTGCTGAGCGAATAAATAAAGGCAAAATATCAAAACTGTTCTAACTTTTATAATAAATATGTTCTGAGGCGCGACCAAGTTAAAGGTGAGATTTCCATTTGAGCTTCAGAGAGATCGACCACGCCAATACTACAGTGAGCCATAGCTTCACTAACATCTTTGATTCACTGAGTTGCTTCTTGATTTGTTTGCAGTTATTTCAGTTTAACACTGCAAACTGGTACTTAGAATTATTAAAGAACAGAATTTGGGCAGCCACAACATGGCTCCCAATTCCTACATTTGGCAATAACCAGCAGTAATCAGACAACCTCATTGTGCGCCCGCAAGAATGACTGCTCTGTGAATTGGAAAGGTCATGTCGTGTATAGGGTGGCTGGTCCTAAGGTTGGGGCCAAGACAACTATTTCTGAGGCAGGGTAGAAGGAGATTTATTCCGAATTTGTTCATGTTGTATCAAACTTGGGAGCGCTCGTATGGGTACACAAAATGTTCGTTTCTTTGGAATGATGAATGCAAATATTTAGCAATAAAATTTAATTGTTAAAATCTTCACAACTGAATGCTTGTGATAAGTGAATTACATTTTACGGTTTCAATTTTGATAATTTTTACGTGGTTAATAGTAACGGTTTAGAAATGTTTTTGATCAAACTGATCTGACATAGTAATTTGATGCTGGTGTCGTTACAAAGTATTGAAAGTGGTATTGAAAGTGGTGTTTAATATCACGTCATTGAAGAGGTGGAATCTTGTGCTTTTGACCGTGGAAGGTTTGGTGGCAGGAGGGTATTTAATTAGGCGGGACGTCCCCATCTCCACCCTGATTAAGTCCATGGTGGGAAGAAACTATGTTGTGTTTTTGTTCATGCTTTATTGAATGTTCATGTAGATGTTGAACTCAACCCCTCTGTGGGGTGTGGCTGAACTTGTGGGTGCAGCAACCTTCTCACCCTATCACCAATTGAAGCTCTTAAATGGGTGATTAATATCCACCTGAAGGCCTCACCCCTCTGCTGGTGGTGAACAAAATAGGACTCATCATGTAGGAAGCATGACAAGCAAAAGGTGCAAGTTGCTTGTGGGCTCTGGGGAGGTGTTTATTCAATGCTTGATGAGGGATCTTGACTCAGGAAGTGGGGGCCACTGTTGAGAGCCACATCCCTGCCCTTGCTTCCAATCCCCTACACCTTCGGCCTCCTCTGGCCTGGGTTTTAGCGATGATCATACGCCTTGGATGTGTGTTGTACCAGCAGCAAATCCCATCCCCAGTTTGCTCGGTAATTCAATAGAGTGACACGGTGTCAAAGAACAAACAAAGAACAAAGAAATGTACAGCACAGGAACAGGCCCTTCGGCCCTCCAAGCCCGTGCCAACCATACTGCCCGACTAAACTACAATCTTCTACACTTACTGGGTCCGTATCCTTCTATTCCCATCCTATTCATATATTTGTCAAGATGCCCCTTGAATGTCCCTATCGTCCCTGCTTCCACTACCTCCTTCGGTAGTGAGTTCCAGGCACACACTACCCTCTGCGTAAAAAACTTGCCTCGTACATCTACTCTAAACCTTGCCCCTCTCACCTTAAACCTATGCCCCCTAGTAATTGACCCCTCTACCCTGGGGAAAAGCCTCTGACTATCCACTCTGTCTATGCCCCTCATAATTTTGTATACCTCTATCAGGTCTCCCCTCAACCTCCTTCGTTCCAGTGAGAACAAACCAAGTTCATTCAACCGCTCCTCATAGCTAATGCCCTCCATACCAGGCAACATTCTGGTAAATCTCTTCTGCATCCTCTCTAAAGCCTCCACATCCTTCTGGTAGTGTGGCGACCAGAATTGAACACTATACTCCAAGTGTGGCCTAACTAAGGTTCTATACAGCTGCAACATGACTTGCCAATTCTTATACTCAATGCCCCGGCCAATGAAGGCAAGCATGCCGTATGCCTTCTTGACTACCTTCTCCACCTGTGTTGCCCCTTTCAATGACCTGTGGACCTGTACTCCTAGATCTCTTTGACTTTCAATACTCTTGAGGGTTCTACCATTCACTGTATATTCCCTACCTGCATTAGACCTTCCAAAATGCATTACCTCACATTTGTCCGGATTAAACTCCATCTGCCATCTCTCCGCCCAAGTCTCCAGACAATCTAAATCCTGCTGTATCCTCCGACAGTCCTCATCGCTATCCGCAATTCCACCAACCTTTGTGTCGTCTGCAAACTTACTAATCAGACCAGTTACATTTTCCTCTAAATCATTTATATATACTACAAAGAGCAAAGGTTCCAGCACTGATCCCTGTGGAACACCACTGATCACAGCCCTCCAATTAGAAAAGCATCCCTCCATTGCCACTCTCTACCTTCTATGGCCTAGCCAGTTCTGTATCCACCTTTCCAGCTCACCCCTGATCCCGTATGACTTCACCTTTTGTACTAGTCTACCATGAGGGACCTTGTCAAAGGCCTTACTGAAGTCCATATAGACAACATCTACTGCCCTACCTGCATCAATCATCTTAGTGACCTCCTCGAAAAACTCTATCAAGTTAGTGAGACACGACCTCCCCTTCACAAAACCGTGCTGCCTCTCACTAATACGTCCATTTGCTTCCAAATGGGAGTAGATCCTGTCTCGAAGAATTCTCTCCAGTAATTTCCCTACCACTGAAGTAAGGCTCACCGGCCTGTAGTTCCCGGGATTATCCTTGCTACCCTTCTTAAACAAAGGAACAACATTGGCTATTCTCCAGTCCTCCGGGACATCCCCTGAAGACAGCGAGGATCCAAAGATTTCTGTCAAGGCCTCAGCAATTTCCTCTCCAGCCTTCTTCAGTATTCTGGGGTAGATCCCATCAGGCCCTGGGGACTTATCTACCTTAATATTTTTTAAGACACCCAACACCTCGTCTTTTTGGATCACAATGTGACCCAGGCTATCTACACCCCCTTCTCCAGACTCAACATCTACCAATTCCTTCTCTTTGGTGAATACTGATGCAAAGTATTCATTTAGTACCTCGCCCATTTCCTCTGGCTCCACACATAGATTCCCTTGCCTCTCCTTCAGTGGGCCAACAGTGGTTAGTACTGTTGCCTCACAGCACCAGGGATCCAAGTTCAATTCCAGCCTTGGGTGACTGCCTATGCAGAATTTGCATATTCTCTGTGTTTGCATGGGATTGTTTGCATGTACAGTTTCCTCCCTCAGTCCAAAGATGTGCACATTAGGTGGATTGGCCACGACTAATGTGTGGGGTTACGGGAATAGGACAGGGGAATGGGCCTAGGTACAGTATCAGAGACTCGATGGGATAAATGGCACTCTCAGGATTCTATGGAGCTGCCGGCCTCTTGATGGGCGGGACCTCTTCCCCTGGAGTCCTTGGTCCATGAAAAGGCGTGCCGAGTACTGAAATGGAACCAAGATGCAGTGGGCCTTCCTGAAAACAAGTGACGTGGGGCTCCTGCCAGCTCTCCAGCTGGTGTCCAGACCCTTGTTACTGCCACAATATTCCACCCAAGAGGTTTGTTGGAAAAACCCAAATATAGAGCATGAGAGGAAATGCAGTGATATGGATAAAAAGTTGGTTGATGAAGGTTTGTAACTTATAAATGCTAGCGATCAATGCGGAGTCCACTTTTGTTCACAGTACATTTGGATGATTTGGGCGTAAACATAAATTAATAAATCTCAATCTTCTGCCAACATGGGCAGAATTTCACCTGTAGCATTTCCGCTCTCTTGCATTCCACATGATTCCAATTAAAATTGAATGTGCAGGCGGTGAAACACAGATACATGTACAGTCATACAGCAGCGGAAGCTTTTCATTGGTGAAACTTGTCCTCAGCTGACAATGCAGCAGTTACAGGTGGCCTATAACAGATCCTCCTGGCTGAGCAAGGGGTCTTTGCATCACAGCAAAAATGTTCCTGCCAGGAACCTATTTAGAGCGCAAAGATAATCTGGTCATTTTTCAAGTTTAGATTTTACTTGTCATCATTTCACATCATATGGGTTTCACTTTATTTATTTGTGCATCCTTCTTATTTATTGAGAATAGCATAGTCAAGAGATCTAAATGTATTGACACACATTGATGGTTACAAGCATCTTGGGGACAATTCCTTGATTGTGGAAGAAACTATGTTGTGTTTCTGTTCATGCTTTATTGAACGTTCATGTAGATGTCGAACTCAACCCCTCTGTGGGGTGTGGCTGAACTTGTGGGTGCAGCAAAAATAACAGAGACTGCCATACGAGAAAGAGTGCACATCAGGGCAGGCTGAACAGTAGTCACCACCATGGTGCAAACCACCATCTTAGGAGTTAGAACACTGCCAAAAATAAAATGGTCAGTGGCATAGAATAAATAATTAACCAACAATAAATTTGTGCAAAGAAATTGCTGTGGTCACAATTGAAATTCCCATTTTTGGGAATACTGTTATCGAAAGGACATCAAATCCATTTGAAGTACAGAACTAGGATGTTGCTAGATGGGAAATTATTAATATGTGCAGAGAGCCAAGTCACTGAATGCTCCATCCTCCATGGATTTCTCTGGTTATAAACCATTTGCTGAATAAACTTTTGCTGCTCATCCAAACGTCAGTTTCCACTACATAGAAAACAGGCGAAAAGCTAAAGCTAGAAATCTTGGAAGCAGAGTGTGCGCCATTGATCACCATTAACAGAAAGGCATGCATTTCCCTGGTGTTATAACATGGTCGGATTGTGAGGCAATTCTTATTCGGAGTCAAGGATCCATAGAGCACCAACACCCTTGTGACTTTTGAGGAACAGCCCTTTCTCATCATTGTGAGGGGGACAAGTTTCCTCCTTGGATTATTTATTTTAATTTTACCCTGAAGGATTCCACAATATTTAAATCACAGTTTCCCCGGTTTGTAAACTAGTTGAGAAGTCAGCAATGAGTTCACAATTGTCACCAAGAGATTGAGAAGAGAATTTAGGAGAATTTTTATTTATGCAATGACTATTTCCAACAGGCAAGAATTTAACCATTACCCTAACACATTCAATGGCATTAACAGCACTGAATCCCCCACAATCAACATCCTGGGGCTTACCATTGATTAGAAACTGAACTAGCCATATAAATACCGTGGTTACCAAGAGCAGGTCAAGACTGGGAATTCTGCAGAGAATAACTCACCACTTGACTCCCAAAAGCCTGTCCACCATTCACAAGGCACAAGTCAGGAGTGGCAAGATCAATAATAGTATATGGTGGCGAAATACTACAACAGCTTGCCTTTTACCTTCAGCTACATCTTAGTTGCATTACAAACTCCTTATGGTTCCAACAGCTCCAGCTGTGTCCATTTATATTCTTTTGGAGGTTGAGCCAATGATTATCACCTATCCTTAATGGGGCATTAGCTTAACAATGTAATTGCCAAAGCAGGCAATTGCTGGTACATTGACAAGGAGTGATGAGTGCAGTTCCAAAAACACTCAAGAAGCTTGACAATATCCTGGACAAAGGAGCCCACTTGATTGGTACCGCCTTTCCATTCACTCCCTTGACCACTGAAGTACAGTGGCTACAGGCCATACCATCTACAAGATGCACTGCAGTAATTCGCCAAGGCTCCTTCGAAAACACTTTCTAAACCCTTGACCTCTACCACTAAGAAGGACAAGCGCAGAAGATGCATGGGAACACCATCTGGAAGTTTCCCCTCAAGCAATACACCATCCTGACTTGGAAATGTATTGTCGTTCCTTCACTGTTGCTGGGTCAAAACCCTGGAACTGTCTCCCAAACAGCACTCTGTGTGCACCAGCATCATATGGGCTGGATCAGTTCAAGAAGGCAGATCATCACTCATAATAGTTAGTTGATTATGTTGTTAAAGATACACAGCGGCAATTGTTTGATTAAGGACTGAGCACTTATAAGGAGAAGTGCCAGCAACAGGTCCAGGCAACGGGATGACGAGAGATCGATGGCCCAACTGTCTGCCCTCTTCCGTAACTACGTTTGTGGCCAGGTGTCCTTGGAGAAGGAGCATGCGGAGACCCCTGGCATGGTTGAAGCCTTCCCCAGCCGGTGGGCACTGTGGGAGCAGGAGGCCTTCATTGGCCTCCAAAACCACATTTTGGTTTAGTTAAGTAAGTTTTCTTTGGAGCTTTGTTCCATTAGAGTGGCCCTTTAAGGGGCTATCACTTTAACTTGACATGTTAATTTTTTATAAATTGAGAGTAGCCAATTATTTTTCTTTTCCAATTAAAGGGCAATTTAGTGTGGCCAATCCACCTAACCAGCACATCTTTGGGTTGTGGGAGTGGAACCCACGCAGACATGGGGAGAATGTGCAAACTCCACACAGACAGTGACCCAGGGCTTGGATTCGAACCCGGGCCTTCCGCACCACATGCCGCCCCCTTGACTTGTAAATTTGATCATTTGTTTAGTGTTGCTCTAGAGAGTATAAAGAGAGTCACCATCAACAGTTCCAGGCACAGGTGGTTGAGGGGGATCATCTGGCCCAACTCTGCCCTTTGTCCACGGCTATGTTCCTGTCAGAGTGTCGCTGGAGAGGGAGTACACACTGCCCACTGGTATGGTTAGTGCCTTCAGTGACAGATGGGCAAAGTGGGGGCTGACATGCTTAAATTTTAATATGAGTAGATAAGATTCCTTTTGACTTTTGTTTCTGTTACAATACCCCTTTAAGGAACAATCATTTTATTTTGTTAATTTGCCCATTTGTTTATTGAATTTGGAGTAGTATAAACAGAGGGCGTGATCTACCGGTCATGTTGTGGCTGAACAGGAGTTCCACGGGCTTCCAGACAGGCAGTACGTCTCGCGGGATCTACTCGGGTCTTGTGGGATGCTGCGATCAGGATCCCGCGCACAATGGGCAGGACCAAGCCTCGCATGCCTGAGCAAGTTTAAAACCTGCTTAGGAATGCTGACCTAGGAACTATCAGGTTCCCAGCATCTAGGGGCCTCCCCAGGGAGTCCCCAGCTGGACTCCATTCAGTACCTGTCCACACAAACCTGGACCAGGTGGAATGGCACCCGGGAGGTGGGGGGGCATCGCCCAAGCCATTGGAGGCTCCTGAGTGCTCAGAGACAGGGCTGGATGGCCCACTGGCACTCCCCTTTGAATGCAGCTACCTTGGCACTGCCTTTCTGGTACCTTGGCACTGCCATGCTGGCGGTGCCAAGGTAGCACTGCAAAGCTGACAGAACACTGCCTGGGTGCCCAGGTGCCAGGGTGGCACTGCCAAAGGTCAGGGCCTGAGGGGGGGGGCCATGCCCATGAAAGGAGGGGGTATGAAGTTTGGGGCTGGGGGTGTAGGGCAGGTATAAGGAGCCTCCAGAAAGTTGGGTGGGATGAAAGGTGGGGGGTATCAAAAGGGGTGTAGGAAGGCCTGAAAAGGGGAAGCCCTCAGCGAGAAGCCCTCAGCGACCCAATAGCCGGCTGTCATCACTTGGGGGCGTGTGGGGTAATGCCTATGTATATGGGGGGTGACATTGCCGATGAGTGGAGGGTATGGGGGAACCACAAGCCCACTTGGAGATCAGGGGCACCATTTCAAAATGGTGGCCTGATCTCTGAGGAGCCAGTCTGGCCAGTGAGTTCAGCTCTCCAGTGATGGAAATAATTCTAAGGGTGCGATTTATCGACCACCCCACCACGTGTTTTTCAGCAGCAGAGGTAGCCCGGGATATACCGACCCTGCCATTGTCAACGGGATTTCCCAGTGACCGCACCCCACATTGCCAGGAAACCCATGCGCTGGCGTGAGGACGGAATTTTCCGCCAGTGTGAATAGCCAGTAAATCCTACCACCCTGAGTGTGGGCTTGACTGGGGGAAGCTCCCTAGGGCCCAAAAAAGTAACTGTGTGGTTAGAAAGTGGTGGGGAACTTGCCGACAGAACCAGGAATGGGGACCAGATGAAATGGCACTCATGGGGGTCTCCCAGGGGATCGGAGGCCCCCGGGTGCTTGCCCTCTGGACAAGGGGGCATCCTGGCACTGCTGGTGCCACCTGAGCACCTTGGCATTGCCAGACTGGCAGTTTCCCCAAGCTAAGGATTGGGTCAGGGGTTACCCTGTGCAGGTGCAGGGATTTGCGGGATGGCCTGTGGACCTCCTTATTGGGTTAGGGTTGGGTGTTGCGTCGGAGGGTCGAGATTGGGACACCATTTCTAAATGGCATCCCAACTTCTCCCTGCACTGAGGAGTTCCGGCGAGCGGAGCACCTCAGTGCAGAAAACGGGACTGAGTGCAGTGTGGGCCGTGCATTCCCCGCTGAGGCCCCCAATCTACCCGAATGGCCATTCGATAGCGTGGCGTTTCTCGGCACTCTGGGCGCCAGGAGATACCTGGCTAATTGCGCGCTACGGGACTCTGTTCGCGTTTGGGTAGATCATGCCCTTAGGTACTTTTCCGTTAGATTGCACCCAGAGTTTCTTGCACCCGAAGCGATCTAAATCCTCAAAGTTGTGGTGCTCGGTGCCTACTGCACCTCTGGGGTTGAGGCTGAAGCCTGCTGTGGTCCCATGTCTGAACTGACATCCATTTGGATGGAATTTCACATTAGCCTCAACTCCTGAAACCTCGCTCAGAAACCTCAACCCCACAAGTTGGTGGAGTTGGTCCTCAGGTTTTGTTCGCACTTCAGCCCATGTTCCTGATCTTTGGGTACCAGGTACTGAGGGGGTTGGGCAGGGAGGAGGATGTTCTTGTTATCCTGCTCCTGGACTGGCCAAGATCCAGGCAGTGAGCAGTTGAGGGAGGATGGTTTTCGGCCTGGCTGCCTGTCACTTTTCCACAACATTTCCCTCGAGAGCAAGCAGGGAGTATCTACTGGTGTGCTTGATACATTCCAGGAGGGATGGGTGCCATGAGGGTTGGAGTGCCTCATCAGCCCCTAAAACTACATTTTAGCCTGTTATGTCTTTTTTAAAGCTTTGTCTTTTGTTACAGTGCACCTTTAAGTGGCTCTCAAATTGTTTGATTGGTTTATTTGTTAATTAATCCATTTTATTGTATGGATATACCCAAAAGAGTATAAAGAGAGGAACTTACTGAATGTGATACTTAGCCCTGATAACATTTGTGTTGAGCCAGTTCAATCGTTCAGTGGATTCCCATCTGCACTGACCTCCCTTTGGATGGAATTTCACATTGGCCCCATATTCCAATGCCTCCCTCCGGCCCTCAGCTCCACAGTTTGAACCATCTCACGTAAATTTCCTCCGTGCCATTTCACCCTGAATAGCGGGGTTCCTGTACGGGCTGCTGCTCGTCCACATCCTCACCCTAGTCAGTAAACGCCTGGTATTCTGTCCTGTTGTCTGCTGGTGTTGAGGCCCCCAATGGAGGGTTACATGTGTGGGAATTCTCCCCAATTTTCCCTTGGGAATTTGGTGTGTTTTGTGAGGGCCACGAAGAATCCAGCACGAGTTTTAAGGATACCAAGAAATAACATTTATTTACAATAACATATATATACACAACAGCAGCAGCAAATTCACTTGCTGCTCACTCCTTCCTGGCTGGTTCCAAACTGGCCAGCTTTATTTATACAGGGGGTCTTCTAATGATTTCTCCGCCCCCCTCATTGGGGAAGCTCATACTCCCACAGGATTGTGGGATTGTCATTAGTCCCCAGTCAATGGTAAGCAGGCAGGTTATAACACCCCCCCCCCACAAAGTCCAAAGAATCCACCGAAGACCCTGGCGAAGGAGGGCGTCGGACACGTTTTGCCGCAGGCCGGACACCATTTGCACGAGGCGCTGGATCAGGCGGCGTGTAACGAGACGGAGAACGGCTCTTCCGTGAAGAATAGCGTAATGGTTGTACATCCACGGCCCATGGGCCCGAGGATTCCTCCTCTGATGCGTCCTGTGTCTCCAGTTCGGAGTCAGAGTCTGCTGCCTCCGTCATCTCGGCGTCTCTATCTCCACGCGGTTCTGTAACGACCTGCGCAGGCTTTGAGTGAGGCACCAGAGGAAGATTTTGAGGACTACTTTCCATTGTGTCTGGTCTCTGTGGCTGTAGAAATTAGCTCCGGGGGTAGGGAATCTTTGCAAGGGATAGTCTTCTGGACCGAACGTGGTCTACATGTTTGCGCTGGAGATGACCCTGGGCTTGCACCTGGTAAGAGATAGGCCCGTTTGGTGAAAGATTATGCCAGGGACCCACTGGGCACCACCAGCAAAATTCCGAACGAACACTGGGTCACCGGGCGCAAACTACCGAATCGGCCAATGCCGAGAAAAAACATGTCCCTGCCGTTCTTGTGTGCGGCGTACTTTTGCGCCAATATCCGGGAAAACCATGCTAAAGCGGGTGTGAAGTCTCCGGCCCATTAGTAGTTTTGCAGGAGCTACCCCAGTCACCGCATGGGGGGTGGTCCTATACGAAAACAAAAAGCGAGCCAGTCTCGTGTCCATTGACCCGGAAGACTGCTTCTTTAGGCCTCGTTTGAATGTCTACACTCCGCCAACCCATTGGAAGCCGGGTGGTAAGGGGCAGTGCGGATATGGCGTATGCCGTTCATCTTCATGAACGTCGCAAACTCCTCACTTGTGAATGGAGTGCCGTTGTCCGTGACCAGCACCTCGGGGAGGCCATGCATACTGAAAGACAAGCGCATCTTCTCGATTGTTGCGCAGGACGTTGTGCCTACCATCTTGTGCACCTCTAGCCATTTAGACTGGGCATCGATTAATAGAAGGAACATGGATCCTTGAAAAGGGCCGGCGAAATCCGCATGCAAGCGCGCCCAAGGCCGTCCTGGCCATTCCCAGTGATGTAGGGGTGCGGCCGGCGGAAGCTTCTGATGCTCCTGGCAAATGGAGCAGTTTTGGGCCACCTTTTCAATGTCGCTGTCGAGGCCTGGCCACCAGACATAACTCCGGGCCAACATTTTCATTTTGGTCACACCTGGACGCCAATTGTGCAAGTCTCTTAGGATCAGCTCCTGTCCTTTTTCTGGGACAATCACATGCATCCCTCACAAGAGGATGCCGTCTTCCACGCTGAATTCTGACAGCTTGGAGGAAAATGCCCGCAACTCACCTGGGAGCTGTCTATGCTGCCCACCATACAGGACTATGTGCTGAACCTTTGACAGGGCTGGCTCCGTCTGGGTCCACTCATGGATCTGTGATGCCGTGACCGGCAAGGTGTCCATAAAATTTAGGGTTGCAACCACCTCACCGGTCGTGGGGGTCGACATAGGGCCCCCACTCGGCTCAGTGTGTCGGCATTTGCTATTTGCGTTCCAGGTTTGTGCTCCAGAGAATATTCGTATGCAGCAAGCAACAAAGCCCAGCGCTGGATCCGTGCGGAAGCAATGGGCGGTATCGGCTTATCCTCTCTGCAAAGTCCCAGCAGAGGCTTATGATCAGTCACGATAGTGAAGTGGCGGCCATACACGTACTGGTGGAAACGTTTCACCGCAAAGACCACCGCCAGGCCCTCCTTCTCGATCTGCGCGTACTTTCTTTCTGCTGCAGTCAATGTGCGGGAGGCGAAAGCTATCGGCCGCTCGGCCCCGTTCTCCATCTTGTGGGACAGGACGGCCCCAATACCATACGGGGATGCATCACATGTGATGAGCAAAGGCTTCCCAGGATCATAGTGGGTTAGTAACCCAGACGACGACAATTGTTGTTTTACCCGCTGGAAAGCGGTTTCTTGCGGCTGACCCCAAACCCAGATGTGATTTTTCTTTAGCTGAAGGTGCAACGGGGCCAGCGCAGTTGCCAGATTGGGAGGAACTTCCCGTAATAGTTTACGAGGCCGAGAAAAGAACGAAGCTGCGAAGTGTCAGTCGGGGCGGGGACCTGTTGAATCACATGCACCTTCTCTGCGACGGGGTGCAAATCTTCGCGGTCCACCTGATAACCCAGGTAGACTACTTCCTTCGCCTGAAAGGCTTTGTGCGACGTAAACGGACTCCAGCCTCCGAAAAGCGTCTAAGGACAGCCTCCAGATTTTCCGAATGTTCCTGCTCCGACGTCCCTGTGATCAAAACGTCATCTAAGTAGACAGCGACACGCGGTAAACCTCTCAAAATGCCCTCCCTAACGCGTTGAAATATAGGGCAGGCAGAGGATACTCCAAAGGGCAACCGTGTATATTCAGACAGGCCCCGGTGTGTATTAATCGTTACATATGGTCGGGAGGCAGGGTCCAGCTCCAACTGTAGGTAGGCGTGACTCATATCTAATTTTGTGAACGAGAGTCCGCCTGCAAGCTTCGGGTAGAGATCCTCTATGCGAGGCAAAGGATACCAGTTGAGTCGGGAAACCGTATTCACTAAGTTTATAGTCGCCGCACAAGCGAACTGTGGATGGCTTCATTACAGGTACAATTGGTGCTGCCCAGTCAGTGAAACGGACGGGCCTGATAATACCCAAAGTCTCCAAACGAGTGAGCTCCCCTTCTACCTTTTCAAGCGAGGTGGAAGGCACCGGGCGCGCCCGGAAATATCGCGGCGTGGCTCCTGGTTCGACTTGGATATGGGCTACAGCCCCTTTTATTTTCCCCAAACCGGGCTGGAATACATCTGGGTATCATCCTAGCATCTCAGTCAACCCTCCAGAAACTGTTTGGAGGATGTGCTGCCATTGCAACCGCAAATGGCGCAACCAGTCCCGACCCAACAGGCTGGGCCCATGGCCGCGCACCACGATAAGTGGGAAACGCCCCTCCTGGCATCCATAAACAACAGGGGTCATCGTAGTTCCTGCAATGTCCAATGGTTCCCCCGTGTAGGTGGCCAACCTGGCCTGTGTGTTGGTTAATGTAAGGGTCTGTATACCCTGCTTGATGCGGTCGAATGTCCACTGGGCGATCATGGAGACCGCTGCGTCAGTGTCCAACTCCATCTCAAGCGGGTGACCATTGACCCATACTGTCACCTTACTGGGGGTAACACAATGCAGCTGCAGGCAGTCATCCTCCGTCTCCACGTCCTCAGGACTAGTCGCCGCAGGTTCATCCACATGGAAGTTACGGCCCCTGGGCTGGCCCCAGTTCGGTCGGAACGACGGCGCCTCTGGCGTCCCCAGGACCGGCGTCCGCGACGGGGTTGGTGCCTACAAGTCTGACACGGACATGGCTCCTCATCCATTGGTTCTGGAGAAAGCTCCCTTCGGGGAGCAATGTCCAACGGCGATCCGGACGTCGCCTCACCCAAGGTACCGCAGGGGTGTGGGGGGACGTTTTCGGATGGAAGTGGTAGCGCCCTAAGGCATGCACCTCCAGTCCCTGTAGCTCCTGTACTCCTCGTTCTGCACTCTCTCGGGACAATACTATTTGAATGGCCTGTTGCAAAGTCAATGTTGGCTCAGCTAACAACTTTCTCTGGGTGGCCGCATTGTTAATACCGCAAACCAAACGGTCGCGTAACATTTTTGACAAGGTCTCACCATAGTCACAGTACTCGGCAATCCTGCATAGCCTGGATAGAAAGTCGTCCAAGGGATTCTCCTGGGGTCCTCTCAGCGGTATTAAACCGGTAACGTTGGACTATCGTGGATGGGGTTGGGTTAAGATGTTGCCCCACTAAGTTCACAAGTTCATCAAACCTTTCGGTGTCCGGCGCAGCTGGGTACGTAAGGCTCCTAATCACCCCAAACGTATGTGGGCCACAGGTGGTGAGCAATATGACCACCTGGCGCTCGTTTTCGGTGATGTTGTTTGCCCGGAAATAGTAACACATCCGTTGTGCGTACTGGTTCCAGCTTTCCAGCGCAGCATCAAAAACATCCAAACGTCCATACAGAGTCATGGTGTAATAGAAAACAACTTCCAACTTGTATCCAACAGAAATCCAGGGAGGCGGCTTCAGCAGTGTAGACAACTATTCACTTGAACTCTTGTCGCCAGTTTTGTAAGGGCCACGAAGAATCCAGCACAAGTTTTAAGGATACAAAGAAATAACATTTATTTACAATAACATATATATACAACAGCAGCAACAACTTCGCTTGCTACTCACTCCTTCCTGGCTGGTTCCAAACTGGCCAGCTTTATTTATACAGGGATTGTGCTAATGATTTCTCCGCCCCCCTCATTGGGGAAGCTCATACTCCCACAGGATTGTGGGATTGTCATTAGTCCCCAGCCAATGGTAGGCAGGCAGGTTATAACAGTGTGGGTATTGCACGCAGTAGTCCCATTCAGAAGGTGGCTAAGCTGATTCACGGGCTCCCTGCTGGCCCCTCGTAATTACTGCGGCCTGGAAGAGCCCATATTCCATGTTTTTATAGCTTTTATGTAGTTGCAGTTCCTTTTCGATTATCTGATGGGGTTGCTCCTCAACCTTTGTTCACATTTCACCCCATGCCTCTGATCTTTGGTAACTTAGTGCAAGGGGGGTGGTCAGGGTTGCAGACCTGTTCATTTTACAGATCCTGATCCTGGCCAACGTGGCCATTAACAACTCCAGGTAGTGGGCCGGTTGAGAGAGTTGTTCGACCCAACTGCCTGCCCCTCTTTCGTGGTTACACCTGCGCCTGGGTGTCCCTGGACTGGGAGCAGCAGTGTTCACCAGCCGGAATGCTTAAGGCCTTGTCCGACCAGTGGCTGAAGGGGCTGGAGTGCATCGTCTCCCCTAAAAACATTATATTCATCCAAATTAGGTAAATTACCTTTAAATATTTGATTTATATTACAGTGCCCCTTTTAAGGGGCTGACAATTTGTTCGTTTGGTTTTAGTTAATGTGTTTATTTTATTTTACTTACAAGATTGTAGAACAAGTCTACGTGGGTTTCCTCCGGGTGCTCCGGTTTCCTCCCACAAGTCCCGAAAGACGTGCTGTTAGGTAATTTGGACATTCTGAATTCTCCCTGTGTGTACCTGAACAGGCGTCGAAATGTGGCGAGTAGGGGCTTATCACAGTAACTTCATTGTCGTGTTAATGTACGCCTACTTGTGACAAAACAGATGATTATTCTTAAAATAGATGGGAAGGCAAGTGGTGGGGATAACACAAAGAGTCTACAGAGAGATATAGACAGGTTATGTGAGTGGGCAAAAACTTGGCAGATGAAATATAATGTAGGAAAATGTGATGTTATCACTTTAGTAGGAAGAATAAAGGAGCTGGATATTATTTAAATGAAGAAAGACTGCAGAAAACAGCAGCACAGAGGTATTTGGGGGATCTTGTGCATAATTCACAAAAAGCTAGCATGCAAGTTCAGAAGGTAATTGGGCACGCAAATGGAATGTTGGCCTTTATTTCAAAGGGAATGGAACATAAAAAAAGGGAAGTCCTGCTAAAACTATACAAGGCACTAACTAGACCTCATCTGGAATACTGTGAATAGTTTTGGTCCCCTTATCTCAGAAAAGATATTCTGGCATTGCAGGTAGTCCAGAGAAGGATCACTAGGTTGATCCCGGGTATGGAGAGATTTTCTGAGAGTGGGCCTGTACTCATTGGCATTTGGAAGATGAGAAGTGACATATGGAATTCTCGGGAGGCTTGACAGGGTAGATGCTGAGATGTTGTTTCCCTTTATGGAAGAGTCTAGTCGGGTGGTTAGCATCGCTGCCTCATGGTGCCGGGGGGGTGTGTGTGACTAGAGGGCATAATCTCAGGGTAAGGGGTCACCCATTTCAGCAGAGATAAGGAGCAATTTCTTCTCAGACAGTAGTGAATCTGTGGAATTCTTTACTATAGAGGGCTGTAGAGGATGGGTCATAACATATGCTCAAGGTTGAGATGGACAGATTTTTAATCAGTAAGGGAATCAAGGGTTATGGGGATAAGGCAGGAAAGTGGAGTTGAGGATTATATCAAATAAGCCATGATTGCATCGAATGGAGGAGCAGACTTGATGGGCCGAGTGGCCTACTTTTCCTCCTATGTCTTATGGTCGAACTTTGACAGCCCGTCCACTGTTCTTAATTGGATGGTAAGCCCATCTTTTGTCCACCAATTGGCCAATTCAGGGAAAATCACTGGTAAGTGGCTGTTACCCACACAGCACAGGCTTCTGACCTCCATTAGAGTCTAACAGTAAGGTCCTGAGGCCCATGGAGAAAATCCGGCCCCATATGTCTGTTTTAACAATCTCTGGATACTTCAAGTATGCCAAAAAATATATTCAATCAGGATTTACAATCATATATTGTTTGCTTTTTCTGGGGGTGGCGTGGTATGTGGTGGCATTCAGTGAAGGCTACACAACGTCGTCTGCCTACACTCAGGACTGTGACTTCAATGGAATCTAAACCATGTTGTCATCTTAGATTTGATATCAAGGAGGATGAATCACAGAAGCATTTTTGAAGTGTGTGAAAGAGCTGTTGAACTGGAATGAATTATGAAGGTCTTTCAGAGGAGTGTCAGAATGGTCTAGAACTTCTCACGATGAACAATACACTTGATAGATGTTTAAGCATATTATTAAATTCAGAATTACAGCCTGACACAGCTGGCCATATAAATATATCACTGAAGATGTTTCCACTTGCAGGTCAGACCAGAACTAGGGACCATGAATATATCACAAATAAATCCAATAGGAAATCCATGAGAAGGTTCTTTACCCAGAGAATGGATAGAACATGCAATTTATTACCCCAAGGAGTATTTCAGGCAAATTCAAGAGGGAGAAGACAAAGAAAAAAACCTTGCATTTATAATCTTTCATGACAACCGGATGTCCCAAAGTGCTTCACATCCGATGATGAAGATACTTTGCAATGTAGGCAGCATGGCACCCAATTTGCACCTGATACCGAGGTCCGCAGATGCCTCTTCCCCCACCTCCCCCTCCAACAATGCAAATCTGGCCACCCCTGCTAATAAGTAGGGGCATCCTCCCACCATGATAACCCCCCCTCACACACCATGCATGCACAACGCCGTCCAACGCCACCCGTCCGACACCACCGTCCGACGCCACCGCCCGACGCCACCCGTCTGAACCCACCCATCTGACCCCACCCATCCGAGACGCCATCCATCCGACTCCACCCATCCGACCACACCCACCCATCCGACCCCACCCACCCATCCGACCCCACCCACCCGTCCGACCCCACCCATCTGACCCCACCCATCTGACCCCACTCATCCAAGACCCCACCCGTCCGACCCCACCCATCCGACCCCACCCACCCGTCTGACCCCACCCATCTGACCCCACCCATCCGAGACACCACCGATCCGGCCCCACCCACCCGTCCGACCCCACCCAACCGAGACACCACCCACCCGAGACACCACCCATCCGACCCCACCCACCTGTCCGACGCCACCCGTCCGACGCCACCCGTCCGACGCCACCCGTCCGACGCCACCCATCTGACCCCACCCATCCGACCCCACCATCTGACCCCACCCATCTGACCCCACCCATCCGACACCACCCATCCGACCCCACCATCTGACCCCACCCATCCGACACCACCCATCCGACCCCACCCATCCGACCCCACCCATCCGACCCCACCCATCCGACCCCACCATCTGACCCCACCCATCCGACACCACCCATCCGACACCACCCATCCGACACCACCCATCCGACACCACCCATCCGACACTACCCATCCGACACCACCCATCCGACACCACCCATCCAACACTACCCATCCGACCCCACCCATCCGACACCACCCATCCGACCCCACCCATCCGACACCACCCATCCGACCCCACCCATCCGACCCCACCCATCCGACCCCACCCATCCGACCCCACCATCTGACCCCACCCATCCGACACCACCCATCCGACACTACCCATCCGACACCACCCATCCGACACCACCCATCCGACACTACCCATCCGACACCACCCATCCGACACCACACATCCGACCCCACCATCTGACCCCACCCATCCGACACCACCCATCCGACACCACCCATCCGACACCACCCATCTGACCCCACCCATCCGACACCACACACCCATCCGACCCCACCCATCCGACCCCACCACCTGACCCCACCTATCCGACGCCACCCATCCAACCCCACCATCCGACCCCACCATCCGACCCCACCCATCCGACCCCACCCATCCGACCCCACCCATCCAACCCCACCATCTGACCCCACCCATCCGACCTCACCATCTGACCCCACCTATCCGACGCCACCCATCCAACCCCACCATCTGACGCCACCCATCCGACGCCACCCATCCGACGCCACCCATCCAACCACACCATCTGACCCCACCCATCCGACCCCACCCATCCAACCCCACCACCTGACCCCACCCATTCGACCCCACCCACCCATTCGACCCCACCCACCCATTCGACCCCACCCACCCATTCGACCCCACCCACCCATTCGACCCCACCCACCCATCCGACCCCACCCATCCGACCCCACCCATCCGACCCCACCCATCCGACGCCACCCATCCGACGCCACCCATCCGACACCACCCACCCACCCGACCCCACCCATCCGGCCACACTCATCCAAGCCCACCCATCCGACCCCACCCATCCGACGCCACCCATCCGACGCCACCCATCCGACCCCACCCACCCGACCCCACCCATCCGACCCCACCCGTCCGACCCCACCCGTCCGACCCCACCCGTCCGACCCCACCCGTCCGACCCCACCCGTCCGACCCCACCCGTCCGACCCCACCCGTCCGACCCCACCCGTCCGACCCCACCCGTCCGACCCCACCCGTCCGACCCCACCCGTCCGACCCCACCCGTCCGACCCCACCCGTCCGACCCCACCCGTCCGACCCCACCGTCCGACCCCACCCGTCCGACCCCACCCGTCCGACCCCACCCGTCCGACCCCACCCGTCCGACGCCACCCGTCCGACGCCACCCGTCCGACCCCACCCGTCCGACCCCACCCGTCCGACCCCACCCGTCCGACCCCACCCGTCCGACCCCACCCGTCCGACCCCACCCATCCGACCCCACCCATCCGACCCCACCCGTCCGACGCCACCCGTCCGACCCCACCCATCCGACACCACCCACCCATCCGGCCACACTCATCCGACCCCACCCGTCCGACCCCACCCGTCCGACCCCACCCGTCCGACGCCACCCGTCCGACGCCACCCGTCCGACCCCACCCGTCCGACCCCACCCGTCCGACCCCACCCGCCCGACCCCACCCGTCAGACCCCACCCGTCCGACCCCACCCGTCCGACCCCACCCGGCCGACCCCACCCGTCCGACCCCACCCGTCCGACCCCACCCGTCCGACCCCACCCGTCCGACCCCACCCGTCCGACCCCACCCATCTGACCCCACCCACCCATCAGACCCCACCCATCCGACCCCACCCGTCCGACGCCACCCGTCCGACGCCACCCGTCCGACGCCACCCGTCCGACGCCACCGTCCGACCCCACCCGTCCGACCCCACGCGTCCGACCCCACCCGTCCGACGCCACCCGTCCGACGCCACCCGTCCGACGCCACCCGTCCGACCCCACCCATCCGACACCACCCATCCGACACCACCCATCCGACACCACCCATCCGACACCACCCATCCGACACCACCCATCCGACCCCACCATCTGACCCCACCCATCCGACACCACCCATCCGACACCACCCATCTGACCCCACCCATCCGACACCACACACCCATCCGACCCCACCATCTGACCCCACCTATCCGACGCCACCCATCCAACCCCACCATCCGACCCCACCATCCGACCCCACCCATCCGACCCCACCCATCCGACCCCACCCATCCAACCCCACCATCTGACCCCACCCATCCGACCTCACCATCTGACCCCACCTATCCGACGCCACCCATCCAACCCCACCATCTGACGCCACCCATCCGACGCCACCCATCCGACGCCACCCATCCAACCACACCATCTGACCCCACCCATCCGACCCCACCCATCCAACCCCACCACCTGACCCCACCCATTCGACCCCACCCACCCATTCGACCCCACCCACCCATTCGACCCCACCCACCCATTCGACCCCACCCACCCATTCGACCCCACCCACCCATTCGACCCCACCCACCCATCCGACCCCACCCATCCGACCCCACCCATCCGACCCCACCCATCCGACCCCACCCATCCGACGCCACCCATCCGACGCCACCCATCCGACGCCACCCACCCACCCGACCCCACCCATCCGGCCACACTCATCCAAGCCCACCCATCCGACCCCACCCATCCGACGCCACCCATCCGACGCCACCCATCCGACGCCACCCACCGGACCCCACCCGTCCGACCCCACCCGTCCGACCCCACCCGTCCGACCCCACCCGTCCGACCCCACCCGTCCGACCCCACCCGTCCGACCCCACCCGTCCGACCCCACCCGTCCGACCCCACCCGTCCGACCCCACCCGTCCGACCCCACCCGTCCGACCCCACCCGTCCGACCCCACCCGTCCGACCCCACCCGTCCGACGCCACCCGTCCGACGCCACCCGTCCGACGCCACCCGTCCGACCCCACCCGTCCGGCCCCACCCGTCCGACCCCACCCGTCCGACCCCACCCGTCCGACCCCACCCGTCCGACCCCACCCATCCGACCCCACCCATCCGACCCCACCCATCCGACCCCACCCGTCCGACCCCACCCGTCCGACGCCACCCGTCCGACCCCACCCATCCGACCACACCCATCCGACACCACCCACCCATCCGGCCACACTCATCCGACCCCACCCGTCCGACCCCACCCGTCCGATCCCACCCGTCCGACGCCACCCGTCCGACGCCACCCGTCCGACCCCACCCGTCCGACCCCACCCGCCCGACCCCACCCGTCAGACCCCACCCGTCCGACGCCGCCCGTCCGACCCCACCCGTCCGACCCCACCCGTCCGACCCCACCCGTCCGACCCCACCCGTCCGACCCCACCCGTCCGACCCCACCCATCTGACCCCACCCACCCATCAGACCCCACCCATCCGACGCCACCCATCCGACGCCACCCATCCGACCCCACCCATCCGACCCCACCCTTCAGACCCCACCCGTCCGACGCCACCCGTCCGACGCCACCCGTCCGACGCCACCCGTCCGACGCCACCCGTCCGACGCCACCGTCCGACCCCACCCGTCCGACCCCACGCGTCCGACCCCACCCGTCCGACGCCACCCGTCCGACGCCACCCGTCCGACGCCACCCGTCCGACCCCACCCGTCCGACCCCACCCGTCCGACCCCACCCGTCCGACCCCACCCGTCCGACCCCACCCGTCCGACCCCACCCGTCCGACCCCACCCGTCCGACCCCACCCGTCCGACCCCACCCATCCGACGCCACCCATCAGACCCCACGCATCAGACCCCAACCGTCCGACCCCAACCGTCCGACCCCACCCGTCCGACCCCACCCATCTGACCCCACCCACCCATCCGACCCCACCCATCCAACCCCACCCATCAGACCCCACGCATCCGACCCCACCCGCCCGACGCCACCCATCCGACCCCACCCATCCGACCCCACGCATCCGACCCCACCCATCCGACCCCACCCATCCGACTCCACCCATCCGACGCCACCCATCCGACCACACCCATCCGACACCACCCACCCATCCGGCCACACTCATCCAAGCCCACCCATCCGACCCCACCCGTCCGACGCCACCCGTCCGACGCCACCCGTCCGACGCCACCCGTCCGACGCCACCCGTCCGACGCCACCCGTCCGACGCCACCCGTCCGACGCCACCCGTCCGACGCCACCCGTCCGACCCCACCCGTCCGACCCCACCCGTCCGACCCCACCCGTCCGACCCCACCCGTCCGACCCCACCCGTCCGACCCCACCCGTCCGACCCCACCCGTCCGACCCCACCCGTCCGACCCCACCCGTCCGACCCCACCCGTCCGACCCCACCCGTCCGACCCCACCCGTCCGACCCCACCCGTCCGACCCCACCCGTCCGACCCCACCCGTCCGACCCCACCCGTCCGACCCCACCCGTCCGACGCCACCCGTCCGACGCCACCCGTCCGACGCCACCCGTCCGACGCCACCCGTCCGACCCCACCCGTCCGACCCCACCCGTCCGACCCCACCCGTCCGACCCCACCCGTCCGACCCCACCCGTCCGACCCCACCCGTCCGACCCCACCCGTCCGACCCCACCCGTCCGACCCCACCCGTCCGACCCCACCCGTCCGACCCCACCCGTCCGACCCCACCCGTCCGACCCCACCCGTCCGACCCCACCCGTCCGACCCCACCCGTCCGACCCCACCCGTCCGACCCCACCCGTCCGACCCCACCCGTCCGACCCCACCCGTCCGACCCCACCCGTCCGACCCCACCCGTCCGACGCCACCCGTCCGTCGCCACCCGTCCGACGCCACCCGTCCGACGCCACCCGTCCGACGCCACCCGTCCGACGCCACCCGTCCGACGCCACCCGTCCGACGCCACCCGTCCGACGCCACCCGTCCGACGCCACCCGTCCGACGCCACCCGTCCGACGCCACCCGTCCGACGCCACCCGTCCGACGCCACCCGTCCGACGCCACCCGTCCGACGCCACCCGTCCGACGCCACCCATCTGACACCACCCACCCATCCGGCCACACTCATCCAAGCCCACCCATCAGACCCCACCCATCCGACCCCACCCATCCGACCCCACCCATCCGACCCCACCCATCCGACCCCACCCATCCGACCCCACCCATCCGACGCCACCCATCCGACGCCACCCATCCGACGCCACCCATCCGACGCCACCCATCCGACGCCACCCATCCGACGCCACCCATCCGACGCCACCCATCCGACGCCACCCATCCGACGCCACCCATCCGACGCCACCCATCCGACGCCACCCATCCGACGCCACCCATCCGACGCCACCCATCCGACGCCACCCATCCGACGCCACCCATCCGACCCCACCCATCCGACCCCACCCATCCGACACCACCCACCCATCCGGCCACACTCCTCCAAGCCCACCCGTCCGACCCCACCCGTCCGACGCCACCCGTCCGACGCCACCCGTCCGACGCCACCCGTCCGACGCCACCCGTCCGACGCCACCCGTCCGACCCCACCCGCCCGCCCGACCCCACCCGTCCGACCCCACCCGTCCGACCCCACCCGTCCGACCCCACCCGTCCGACGCCACCCGTCCGACGCCACCCGTCCGACGCCACCCGTCCGACGCCACCCGTCCGACGCCACCCGTCCGACCCCACCCGTCCGACGCCACCCGTCCGACGCCACCCGTCCGACGCCACCCGTCCGACCCCACCCGTCCGACCCCACCCACCCATCCGACCCCACCCGTCCGACGCCACCCGTCCGACGCCACCCGTCCGACCCCACCCGTCCGACCCCACCCGTCCGACGCCACCCGTCCGACGCCACCCGTCCGACGCCACCCGTCCGACGCCACCCGTCCGACGCCACCCGTCCGACGCCACCCGTCCGACGCCACCCGTCCGACCCCACACGTCCGACCCCACCCATCCGACCCCACATCCCACCAGAGACCCGCATCAGAGATCCTCCCCATCAGAGGCTTCTGCCTAAATGCTGAAAAGCAGCCCAGACAGTAAAGTGAAAAACCACTGCATTTTCAGTTACATCTGCTGCCATCTGCTGCCTCAGTCAAAAGTGTTTAAAGCAGCAGCTTTCCTCAAAACCTAAGTACACTTCAAATGGTTTCCAACCCCATGGCAGCCTTTGTAATGCAAATCTTCCATTCAATTTCACAAAGCAATACATTTCATTTGTCAGTGATTGACAATGTTATTACTCCAGAGACAGGTGCTTGGTGGATTGTTGATCTATCTTTCCCTTTACGTTTGACTGCATCTCAAATAGGCGGTACGGTGTCATAGTGGTTAGCACTGCTGCCTCACAGCACCAGTGACCCGGGTTCAATTCCGACCACGAGTGACTGTCTGTGGGGAGTTTACACTTCCTCCCCGAGTCTGCATGGGTTACCTTCGGGTGCACTGGTTTCCTCCCACAGTCCAAAGATGTGCAGATTAGGTGGCTTGGTCATGCTAAATTGCTACTTAGTGTTCAAAAGGTTAGGTGGGGTTACCAGGTTACGGGGATAGGATGGGGGCCTGATCCTAGACAGGGTGCTCTTTTAGAAAGATGGTGCAGACTCGATGGGCCTAATCGCCTCCTTTTGCACTGTAGGGATTCTATAATTCTAAGTACCCTGCTTTGATGTTAACCACAAAGTTTCTAAACATACTTTCTGTGATTGACAGTTCCTCACCACATCAAAGGCAGCTAAGTACTTTCTCCTGTGAAAGCCTATTCACCAATATCTTATCTGTCATGCTGCACAACCAGCATCTCTAGCCCTTACTGGGGAGGACTCAGCACACACAGCAGGCATGTATGCTTCCCAGTCTCTCCTCCATCCCCTCTCATCACATTCTAGGGGCATGCCGCCACCTTTGCAGGGGAGGACAGTGACCATTCCTGTAGGGAAAGCAAGGTTGACCGCTCCCAGCAAGCCATGGGTGAGCCTCCCGTGATTTGATCACAGCCTGACATTCACCGTGAAAGATGTGCAATGTTATATTCAGCCTGTTCATGAACTAAATCTATCTTCTCTCTCTTACAGGTAGCAACAGGTCAGACAGATTGGCACAGGAAACATAAGCCCCGGTCCCCCAGGTCACCTCAGAGGAGTTTGCTCTTGATCCATTCGATGAAGATCTGTCACTGTGTTCGCCTGTGCCCTCCACCAATGCAGAGACACACACCCTGGTGGTTCACGCATCTAAATTAGACTGAGGATCACATTCCGGAGAACACCTCACCAACACAGAGCCACAGCACTCGGAGGCAGTGATAACCCAGGTCTCTGCCATTTGGAGCTGGAGGGTATGAGTGGCGTTCAATGCAACAGGAACAGCGTGGCACTATGGCAGCTAGGCTATGTATGGTGCACTCACTTTGAAGTCTCGAGCGAACTGAGGTCCAGCTTGTGCACACCATTCTTTCTCAATCGGGTTTGAGGCCAACGTGACTTCCCACCGGTGACACAAGATTTGTAGGCCTGACGACATTCTGATGAACAGCTGTTTTGACGAGCATTCATGAGATGAAAGTGAATGCAAATGATGTTCATGCCCCAGGCAGCGGGAGAACCCACCCACCAGAGGCAGAATTTCAAACTGTTTTTATGCCAGTGGGTTTCTGGCTCTCGCTGGATCTTCTGCTCCCAACCGGCACCAAACCCGTCACAGGTGGGATGGGAGAATTCCGCCCAAGAGTGAGAGAAAATCAGAATTAGTGGCCATGATTATCTGCCGCCCACTGCCAGCAGCCGACTTCCCGATGTGGTGGGAAATCTCACGTTGGGCCTCCGACTCTGATCCCCCGCTGGCAGCACCATTGCGGTCATTTGAACCCATTTCCATCTTATTACCTGGCTGGACACCAGAATGCTCCATGCCTTAGTGATGCCCCAGTCCTCTCGGCCAGGATTCGTGCCGGCGTGTATTGGTGCAAGTATTTGCCAGCAAAGTCCTGCTACAGTGGACCTTGCGGTGGGTCAAGGGGGTAGTATTTAACATAGGTGTCCCAGAGTCCATTGGCAGGTCCCCTCCCCTATCACAATGCAAATCCTGCTCATGCCACCCCCAGACCCCCATCAGATCCCTTGATCAGACTCACCCCATGAAAGGCCCTCTACCAAAGACCCCCATTAGACTCCCACATCAGAGACCCCTATATCAGAGCCCCCCCATCTGGCCCCCATATCAGAGACCCCAATCAGACCCTCCATCAGAGAGCTCTCATACCAGAGACCCCCCATATCAGACACTTCTCCCATCAGAGACACCCCCCCCCCATTAGAGATCTCTCCCTCATATCAGAGACACCATTCTCCATCAGTCACCCCTGCCTGGAAGCTAAAGAGAGGTCCAGGCAGAAACAGCGAAAAATCACTGCTTTTTCATTTACCTGTCCCTTACACCTGCTGCCTCAGGCAGATGTGTAGAAAGCATCAGCTGCTACTTTATAGAAAGCCAAACCCCCTTCAGATCCTTTGAGATGCAAGGGCTCTATTCACTTTCAAAGAGAAATAGCTTTTAGTAGGCTGTAATCGGCAGGGTACTAGCTTCCAGTCAGATGTCTGGATTGTTTTTTTCATTTTCCTTCATGCTTCAATGCTTTGAACCTAACCACAATGTTTATAAATATCTAGGAGCCCAATGCTTTCACTTCCTCTTTTTCTCACCAGAAAGCACTTAACTGCTTTGGATGTGGTCAGGAACTATCAATCATAGCTAGATGTTTATAAACATATGTGGGGAAGTCTCTGATGGGGGGACTCTGATATGGGGGGACTATGATATGGGGGGTTCTCATGGAAAAGTGACAGATTATGGGGGTCTCTGATGGCGGTCTCTAGTGTGGGTTTCTGGTGGGGGGGAATTGGGTCATCCTCATGCATGCATCTGTGGCTGAGTGACCCAGCAATCCTGTTGTGGGGCTGGAGAGGGCTTGATTTGCATTGCAGGGGCAGCAGGGAGGATGGGGGCCAGCTGCTGGCCCAATAGCGGAATCCCTTGAGCTCCCCATAAACTTGCATGACAAAGGAGAGTGAATTGCTTCTGGCACCGCTCCTCATGCCAGTGCAGATCAGCAGTCATTCATTTCTGACGAGAGGGCTGGATTCTCCGTTATATTTGCGGAAAAATAAGCACCGTGCCTGCACCGCCTCCGCTATCGGTGAGGGCTAGCACCGGCGGCGCATGAAACACCCGCAGAACGGGTGGAAAACAGTGGGAGAATCGCCGGGTCCGTGCTGGACATGCACGGGGCTGATAAGTTGCAGCTGCGCGTACACTTACACCCCCACACATGCAACGATCGCGCCTGAAAAGATGGTGCCGGTTGTGCTGGACCACATACCCATCCACCCCCATCCCACAGCCCACCACATGGCCACCCCCACCACTCCTCCCAGCCCTGGCAGGAGCCCCCTGGCCAGCAGCATGACTGTTGAAGTATGGCGGTGCTGGTCACTCTCCGTATGCCTTTTCTCTCTCTCCGCAGCCGCCATGCCAGGCTGACAACTGTTGAGACCACACGTGGACTGCGCCATTGGGAACTCACCCCATCGGAAGTGGAGCATTGTGGGTGGGTCCAATAATGAGATGCGAATGCGGTTGCAATTGCGCGCGGCGCACGTCTTGATGATGTCAATTTGGAGGGGACGGAGCATTGAGACCTGCCGTCAAACCTGCGGCTGCCGCTATTCCGGAGTCGGGAGCTATTCTCCGCCCGATCGCCGTTCCCGATTTCCGCGTCGGGCAACGGAGAATCCTGACCCTAGTCTCCCAAATTGAGAATCCTGCCCAGTATGTATGGGAGAGAAAGTGAGCGAGAAAGCATATTTGTGCAGTATTTCCAATTTTCTGTTAAGTATTTACCAAGATCCTTTTGGTATTAAACTTGCCATTTGAGATTTTCCCCATCCCTTACTTATCGAACTGGAACAGCTTTAATCTCAAAGTGTGGATTCGCTGTGAAATAGTGATGCTTGGCTTATGCTTACCGTTATTTTTATCCCTTTCAGATTCAGTCCTCTGAATTAGCCTGTTCCAATGACCCTCTGCGAAAACTGATCTGTACTTCTGCTGAAAAGGAAGCACGAGATTAGCCTTCCGCCTATTCGTCTTTCTTTCCCACGAATAAGCCTCCTTGCAAATCTACATTTTTATCACTGCCCTAATGCCGGTTGTGCAATCAGCTGTCTAGCTCCTAAGGTCTGGAATTCTCTCCCTGAACCTACCTCCCTGTCCTTCTTTAAGCCACTCTTTAAAATCTACCTCTTTGACCAAGCATTTGCTCTCTGACCTAATATTTCCTTATGTGGTTTAGTCAAATTTTATTTGATAACTCTATTAGGCGACTGGAGACATTTTGCTACGTTAAAGGTGCCATATAAATGCAAGTTGTTGTTGCTAAGTCGCTCTTCTTTGTTCGGGCATTGCAAAGTTAAGATGAGAAATTCACTGTGTGAAAAACTGTGGTTCAAAGCTGCATTCTACCATTTGGAGTTCCAATGTGCTGTATCACCATGCCGACCGTGGTCAGTCACTTTCACTGAACAGGAACGTTGTTGTAATTCTTCGGAAAACTTTGAATATTTTATATATGAAAGATGTCTTCAATTTATTCAGTCAACTTTCGAACAAAACACGCAAGCAAAATTTGTAGAGCCGTTCGCGTTCCCGGCATGCTGAAAATAATCTCTTCGTAATTCTATATGGCCCAAAGGTGTCAGTGAGCTGTGAGAGAAAAGGTTACTTACAAATGCTAATCACGTGACCTTTTCCAAATGACCCCTCGAGCTCCAAAGTTTCAACTCCATACTACTTGTAAAGGCAAATCACGTGAATTATTTCCTGTCTCTTGTAGGTTCCATGGTAAGAAAAGCTGAGCAGATTGTTCAAAGAAACCTCCCAGCGGGGGAGGGAGGGGTTTACTATTTTTAAGCTGGATTGCAACTCCCGGGTTTCACAGTCTTAAATGAATAGAGGCTTGTACTCGCTCCCAATGCACTTACTGAGAAGAGCGGTATTTTTAGGAACTCAGGGATTTTTGCTTCATCCAAAAGACCTGTAGCTATTTCACAGCCAAGTCTTGTTGTACCAGAACACATATAGAAGCTGACTTAAAACAAGGCACCTAAAGTATATTTTCAAGCTGATGAGGAGAATTAAATTAGCAACTTTAGAGATCTTGTAAGATGTAAATATCACAGCATTGAATGGCAGATTTCAAAAGTAACAAGACAAAAGTAACAAGCTCTTTGAATCCTTTTCCAGAAAAATGCAACGTGCCTCAATGAATTTTGACTTTTGAAGGGGGAGATAGATAAATGTTTTATACTGAGACATGCTGGAGGTCTTTAAAATATCAATGATTTAGCAATGCCCGGATAATGGTAGCTTCCTGCAGATTTCTTCGGTTAAAAGTGCAAAAATGTGAACTAAAACAAAAAGTGAAATTGCACTGAAAGTGTTGTTATTGCGATCTTGTACAAATCTCCACTTCTCATGTTAAGCATAACCATTTTTTACTTTGAAATTAATTGGGGGAAGGAAAAAGTGGAGTAAGGATTTGGTTAGGAATGGAGTTGCAGTTATAGAGATAAGTACCCAGACATAAAACAAAACTCCACCGAACTGATGGTTGCTGGACTGCTATGGCCAAATTAAAGGGGTTGTCAATGGATGTAGGGTTGAATAATGAAGATGTGTAGTCAAGAGATATTTTGGGGGCAGCAGGGTGGCACAGTGGTTAGCACTGCTGCCTCACGGCACCGAGGTCCCGGCTCTGGTCACTGTCCGTGTGGAGTTTGCACATTCTCCCTGTGCTTGCGTGGGTTTCGGCTCCACAACCCAAAAGATGTGCAGGGTAGGTGGATTGGCTATGCTAAATTGCCCCTTAATTGGAACAAATGAATAGAGTACTCTAAATTTAAAACAAAGAGATATTCTGAAGTTTTGCTTGATTCTCAGCAAGTATTTAAACAGGACTTTCCTTCAGGGAATTAAATGTCTTGTGCAAAATCCACAGCTGGGTCGAATGAACATGGTCTGTGGAAGCACCAGAGTTGATAGGCCAAACAACCATTTCTAATTCCATGCTTTAACTTATTGGATATCTGGTGATATTACCAAACTGTTTGGTTTCCAGATTCAGTGGGCGGTTAAAATCTTCTGTGTTCTGTTTGGATCATGGGACAAATTGGATAATTGATCCTGATAAAACAAGCATATGCTTTTCCTGACCAACTGTGAAGGGACAGCCCTCTCAATCCAATGTAAAAGATCCCATGCCATTACTTTGAAGAAGAGCAGAGGAGTTCTTCCTGGTGTCCTGGCCATTTATCCTTCAATCAACATTGCACAAACAGATTACGTGGTTTTCATTATGTTGCTATTTGTGGGAGCTTGTTGCAGTCAAATTGGCTGCCAGATTTCCCACAGTGCAACAGTGACTGCACCTCATTGGCTGTAAGGGACATCCTGCTGTCATGGAAGGCACAACATAAAACCGAAAAGCCAGAACACCACCACAGCCATTTCCAGGAGCCCGGACATGATTCTGTACCATCAGGCAATTAACTGCCTGGCATCAGGGCTCCTGCCCCTTTAAGGGAAGATATACTGCTTCCAAGAGCCGTCATTCAATTGGAGAGCCATCAGTTCTTCCTTCTCAGCAGCGCCACTGGGAGCAGTGACCACTGCAGTGTCTGCACCCGTCCTGGATATGGCACTGCCCTCAGAGGGTGTTGGGGTTGCCGGGCCCAGTCAGCAAAGATGGGTGGGGTGGTTGGGGAGTGCAGGGAGGCCATCATGAGGGGTCCTTCATGGACAACAGGGTGCCTGAACAGAAGGCTCCCCCGCGGGAGGCTGCCAACTCTTACTGGCCAGCCTCCCCACTCGGCAGAGTGACCCGGCATCCATCGCTTGAATGCAGGCAGGAAAAGACTCTTAATAATAATAAACGTTATTAGTGTCACAAGTAGGCTTACATTAATACTGCAATGAAGCCACTGTGAAAATTCCCTAGTCGCCATACTCCGGCGTCTGTTCTGGTACACTGAGGGAGAATTCAGAACGTCCAAATTACCTGACAAGCACATGCCGCCTTAAGAATAGAATAGAATCATAGAATTACTACAGTGCAGAAGGAGGCCATTTGGCCCATCAAGTCTGCACTGACCCTCACAAAGAGCACCGACTTAGGCCCACGACCCACCCTACCCCCATAACCCAATAACCCCACCTAACCTTTTTGGACACTAAGGGCAATTTACCATGGCCAATCCACTTAACCTGCACATCTTTGGACTGTGCAAGGAAACCGGGGCATCCGGAGGAAACCCACACCGGGGGGGGGTGGGGGGGGGGGTGGAGAAGAGGAGACTGTTCAGACTCCACACAGTGACCAAAGGGGGGAATTGAACCCTGGCCCCTGTCGCTGTGAGGCAGCAGTGATAACCACTGTGCCACCATGCCACCCTTAACTGGCCACACAAGGGCCTCAATTGACCTCTAGGCAGGAAGGCCGTTCTCCATCATCCCCATCATAGAATTGCACAATACTGGGCAGGCGGTGAGCATCCACTCTCCTCCCCTTGCCTCTAATTCCCAACCTCACCACCTCCCAACCCAATCCTGAGGGCCCCCTTAAATTCAACCATTTTAATGCAAATCTGTCTTTTTCTTTCTCCCAGTGGCAATGGACTCTTGGGAGCATGCTTTCTACACGATGGTTTTGTGCTATCTGGGCTCACACATGAAGAACAAATACCTGGATTTGCGCAGGTCAGCAGGGAATCACAGCTAAATGTAATGCTGTCCTCACTCAACATCACAACATACAGAGGTCACAACTGGGGGTACCCTGTCTAATATTCTCTTTTGGCCTTGCTAAAGATCTCTGGGTCCAATTGTGGCACAGCAACCATCATCCAATAAATAGTCCAACATCATACTCTGCCCTTATGATCTGAATGCTCGGCACCACACCATTTAACAAGAGAACTATCATGTTAATTAGACTAATGAAAGAAAATTGGCAGGTCATGGGGGATAGTAGCATACTCAGTTATATCAACAATCTGCAGAAAAGTTGAAGAATAAAACAGGAGGGACAACCAAGGTCAGTCTAGGCATTGGAAACAATAATGCCGCACATCCTGCACAGTCAACTCTGCAAAGTCATCCTTATGAATATCTCGGGGCTAATGCCAAAATTGAGAGAGCTGTCCACAGACTGGTCACGGAACAGCCTGACATGGTTATACTCACAGAATTATACCTTAAAGTCAATGGCCCAGAAGCTTCCATAATCTTCATCCGTCGGCATGTCCTGTACCACCAGAGGTGGCATCATAGAGGTATACTGTTGGGTGGGAATTGTCATGCGAGTTCTCACCATTGACTCCAGACATCTCATGGCATCAGGTCACACACAAGCAAGGAAACTTCCTTCTGATTGCCATCTACCACTCTCCCTCCGCTGATGAATCAGTACTCCTCCATGTTGAGCACAATTTGGAAGAAGCACTGAGGGTACGCAAGGGCGCAGAATATACTCTGGATGGGGACTTCAATGTCCATCACCAAGAGTGGCTTGATAGTACCACTACTGATCGAGCTGGCCAAGTCCTGAAGATGCATCAGTCTATGATAGTATTGGTTGGAGTGACCACCACACAGTCTTTGTGGAGGTGAAGTCTCAACTTCACACTGAGGATTCTTCATCGTGTTAAATAGAAGAGATTTTGATCAAATTGATCAACTTGAAACTGGACATTCATAATAATAATAATCTTTATTAGTGTCACAGATAGGCTTACATTAACACTGCAATGAAGTTACTGTGAATATCCCCCAGTTGCCTGTCTGGGTACACTGAGGGAGAATTCAGAATGTCCAATTCACCTAATAAGCTTGTCTTTCAGGATTTGTGGGAGGAAACTGGAGCACCCGGAGGAAACCCACGCAGAGACTAAGAGAATGTGCAGACTCCGCACGGACAGTGACCGAAGCCGGGAATCGAACCCAGGTACCTGGTGCTGTGAAGCACCAGTGCTAACCACTGTGCTACCATGCTGCCCTGAGATACTGTGGTCATCAAGAGCTGAATTGTATTCAACCACAATCTGTAATCACATGGCCTGACATATCTCTCCCTCTGCTATTACCAAGAAGGATCAACCCTGGCTTAATAAATTGTACCAGGAGTAGCACCCAGCATTCCTTAAAAGGAGATGTCAACATGCATGTGACCCTCTCAAAGAGTGAAAATGACACTTTGGAGCCATCTTCAGGCAGAGCTGCTGAGTGGATGATCCATCTTGGCTTTTTTGATGAGATCCCCAACATCACATATATCAGTTTTCAGTCAATGTGATATCAAGAAACAAGTCAAAGCAATGGATACCTCAAAGGCTATGGCCCCTGACAACATCCTGGTTGTAGAACTGAAGACTAGTGGTCCAGAACTAGCCAAGCCCTCAACCAGGCAGTTTTAGTACAACTACAACACTGGCATCTACCCAACCATGTAGAAAATTGCCCAGGTATGTCAAAAAACAGGACAAATCCACCCAGCCAATTACTGCCCCCATAGGTCTACTCTCAATCATCATGGTGGCACAGTGGTTAGTGCTGCTGCCTCATAACTTCAATTCCGACCTCGGCCGACTGCCTGCCATGGAGTTTGAACTTTCTTCCCATGTCTGCATGGGCTTCCGCTGAGTGCTCCTGTTTCCTCACACAATCCAAAGATGTGCAGGTCAGACGGATTGGATCTGCTAAATTGTCCCGAGGTGTGTTTACAAAGATAGAGTTCAGGTTTGGGCCTAGGTTAGGGTGCTCTTTCAGAGGGTTGGTGCAGACTCAATGGGCCGAATGGCCTCCTTCTGCACTGTACGGATTCTAATCTATTATACAACCTACTCACCAATATAAATACTGGCTGGAATTCTTTAGCCTTTGCAATTCTCTGCTCCTGCCACCCGCGCAACCTGGCCACGGGTTTCCCGACAGCCTGGGGTGACTTCAATGGGAAATCCCATTGTTAAACGGGGAAAAGATAGAATCTCGCCACCAGTGAACGGAGTGCCGCTGAGAAATATGCGGCTGGGGGACCGGCGAATCCTGCTCCAGGTTATTTAGTGTAACAGTTAGCTGGGATGAGGAGGAATTTCTTTACTGAGGGGGTGGTGAATCTTTGGAGTTTTCCATCCCCGAGGTCAAGAGAAGCTCAATCATTGAGCATGTTCAAGACAGAAATTGGTAGATTTCTGGATACTAATGACATTGAGGGATATGGGGATAGCGCAGGAAAGGGACGTTGAGTTAACTGATCAGCCATGATTTAATTGAATGGTGAGGCAGGCTCGATGGGCTGAATGGCCTACGCCAATTCCTATGTTCCTACGTACCAAGGTGCCAATGACCCTCCCATCCCAAGAATGAATAGAAGAAGAAGCTTCAGAGCATTCAGCAGTAAATTATTTTTACTGCCACATTTGATGCAAGGATGCGGTTATTAATAACTTATTCACTTCATGGCTGGCTGACAAATCACTTTTGCAAGATTATTCGTCCACAAGAACAGGATGGCTGATAAAAGTTGATAAAGATCAGTTTGAGGGCACACTGCTCACAAGATCTTGTATTGTGTGGGAATCACTCAGTGGCAGGGCCACCCTAATTATCCACATGCAGACGTGTTGAGGTGTGACTTAATATTGATTTGACCCCTTCCCCAAACCCTCTTTGGGCCTTATTACATTTTCTGGGCAAACTCATGCTGGAATCACAGCACAAAGAGGGAACATGCTACAGCTGGAACAGGAGATGCAGCACCTGAAGAGTGAGATACGTCATAGGGTGGAAATACATAGACAAATGCACAACATTGTTTCATGCAAGTCCTCAAACTGACTGAGGCTTTGAAAAGGTGAGTGACTTGGGCTTCAACTCCCTCTCCCTTCAGTCAATCAGGGTACTTGCTGCTGCGCCACTAGGAGCTACTGTAAGTCATCCCTTTATGGTCCCATGGAGTTAACATCTGTGGCTGCAATGGCTGCAAGATCTCACCTTCCCATCATTATTTACCCAGGGCGATCCAGCAATAATGTGGATCGTGGTCCTCTGAGCTGGGGTGGCGGGGAAGGAAATTGGATATCGGGATGTTGTAGCAGAGGTAAACACAGCCATTCATGTTTAAAACCATCCTCCCTAATCTCATGGCAAATGTTTCTTCCAAGCATACAACATTTTTGGTAACTTCCAAAGCACCAATTTCCCTGCAATTAAATCTACCAATGTAATATTCTGTGAATGTTAAAATGAGGTTTGAAGGGCAGCACGGTGGTGCAGTGGTTAGCATTGCTGCCTCAGGCCTCAGGGGCCGAGGTCCCAGGTTCAATCCCGGCTCTAGGTCACTGTCCTTGTGGCGTTTGCACATTCTCCCCGTGTTTGCGTGGGTTTCGCCCCCACAACCCAAAGATGTGCAGGCTGGGTAGATTGGCCACGCTAAATTGCCCCTTAATTGGAAAAAATGAATTGGGCACTCTACATTTAAAAAAAAAGAGGTTTGAGTAATATAGTGCAACTGTCAAGCTTTTCAATATTCAGAGAATCCTTCAAACAAAATTAGAAATCAAAATTTGATTTTATACATTTTAGGATGTGGCCAAGATATTGAAAGAGTCCTGCGAAAAGGAAAAAAAAGCGTTATTTCCAACAGATGTACAAATTTATTCAACAACAAATATCTGCATTTATGTAGTAATGTTAATGTTGACATGATTCATATTCATAGAAGGGGAGGAAAACACACCGATACAGAAACATACATGACATGCAGTTAACCATTTTTGAGGAATGTCAAGTTTTACAACAACATCCAGTCACCATTTCTTTCCTTTCATGACATTTACTCTGTTGCAGGAACGAGTAAAAGTTATCCATAGACAAATTTGTATCCTGTCTACGAATCATTTTCCAATGTCTAGTGTAAAAGCTGTATTCAGTGAATTGAATGGTAGTTGTATTACAAAGCTATCATTTACATGAGGGCCTAAGTTAGGCATGCCAAAGAATCAGAGTAAAGTTATTGTGCTTCCAATTAGACATATTTGGTACAAAGTTGTGCAGTTCGCTAATCTTTAAAGTCTTAAATGTTTTTTTCTGCCTCCTTCCTTTTATAGATTGATTAGATCTTTTGAAGGTGCTGTGTTTGAGTGCCACTGTGTACACATCTGCAATGCTCGGGCAAAGTTTAATTGTGAGGCACGTTTAAGTTATAACTGGTATCATTGGCTAACCTCTTGGTTTTGGATAATGCCTGTTTTCGATGACAGGGGGAAAAAAATCCTAAAATGCTTTCTGTTTGAATCAGCGAGTTGTTGTGCACAAGCTCTTCTGTCTAAAACCTGATTATTTGAGCTATCCAAAGTTCTGGTTTTGAATAGGCTCCTTGGTGGAAAAAAAAACCCCACATTCAGTCCAGATTGGATTGTAATCCTAGTGGAAAAAAAAACCTGAGGAAAACAGTCTCATTTTTTTGTGCATAATTGTAATACATTGCACGTACAAACAGAGCATGCTGATCTGCAGGGCTTATGGGAAAGAAACTGTAAAGACTTCTTTCTTTTCACTGAAAATCATTTACATTGTAACTCTGCCAAAACAATAACCATCTGAATTAAATTCAAATAAGAATATGGCAGCTCCTGACCATTAAAATGTGGTTTAGAACCTTCTACCTTTCACTGGTTAAGTTTGTTTAAAAATAAGTTTTTCTCTTCGTAAAAAAAAAATTAAAAATCTTGTCTTGTATAGCGAACAGGCCTGGCCTTTCCGGACTTAAGGTGAAGACTGCCTGGTACCCGGCAGGTGCAAAGCCTACAAGCAGCTGCTTGTGGTACTCAAACAGAAGAGTCTAGGCTTCCCCAGCCGAGAACACTTCACGTAATCCTCTCATGCAATTCACACTTTAATTGCAGAGTTTCAGGCTGCCAGGCTTATTTTATTTTTTAGAGGATGACAAGGCCTTCTGCAAATAGGGACCAGCCATATTAATTAGTTACATGTAGCCTGGCAGCATCGCGTCAGTAGACTTTTGTCCCATTTTCTCAAGGACACTTGGAACATAACGCATGTGGAATTTTGTGCCATTCTAGGAGCTTTTCAAAGCAGTAGCAGCCTCATCCGCTGTGGCTTGAGAGATGGAGTCTAGTGTGCAGACTGCAAAGATTATTGTTCATGTAGTTCATCTTATTTTTTTTGGTGCGCTGCTTGTTACGTGGACAATTAACTGTGGAGATGAAGGTTACCTGTTTGGCTTTGGCTAAACACGAATGGCTTATTGTCACCCCCACCCCCACCCCCACCGCCCTCCCCCCCCCCTCCTCCCCCTTTCCTGTATCTATCCACTGTCCTTCCAGAACTCTCTAGGGCTGACACAGCTTATTGATGCATCACTCTCATTAGCATATTAGCAGCTTGGCACAGTAGTTTCAGAAGCAATCCGTCATGAGAAAACTGAAGAATGTGCTTTATTTGCATGTTTCAATGCCAGCGCACAACTTCTTCTCAGCTGTTCTTTGTATGGTTTCCAGTATACTACTTTCCCAGGCAACACAACAATCATACAAAATCATTTCTCCCGCCGCTGTTTTTATGGCCAAGTGTGGAAATAAAAAGGAACGACGAACGTCACCAAGACTTGCCGGTTTTACTTCAAGAAACTCTTTGCAACATTTTGTATAATTCTCAACAGGTCAAAAGTCTAAAATTGATGGTTCCAACAGGAATGTTGTCAGAAATTCAATAGAATTTTCCATGGTGACAAATAAACACATTAAAGTTAGAGTGTTTGTCAGAGGACCCCGCAAAGTGGGTATTTTCAAAATTATGCTGAATTATACTGTGGATTCCTTCTCCTGGCATCAGATGGAAAAAAGTTAGTTCGGGATTGAAAATGTTCCTCAACATTTTTTTGGCTCATTGGAAAAGAGCATTTGATAAACTTTTACCCTAATTTCCTGGGAGATTATTTTTGATGAAAATCCATGAATCTTCTTTATTTTATGTACTTGAAATGACAGTGAAGGCAACAGAAAATAAAATATTCTGCAAAAATCAAAAATAATTAACTTCCTACGTAATAACACCATAGTGTTCATATATGGTTGCATTAAACAATGTGGCTCTTTACCACATTACATTCATCTAGTGCATTTCAGAACAAAATGTTACATTGACAAGAAAAATAATTAATTCTTTTTTCATTTCAAGTAACTCTCCACAAACAATATTTGTTGAAAAGGTGTTGTATCCTGCCTGAGTTTATAATGAAAGTATACCAGCAAACAGTGTTTGCATATTAAAAGATAAACGAGTTCAGTCCAAATATTGGAAAATCTATTTAGTTTAACATAAAAGCAGAGATAAAACTTAAATTGTTCTGACGGACAAAGAGAAAAAAATGCAATCTGTCCGAAACCTGTCAAACCACTAAACAGGAACAAAAAGACACTGACAGAAGATGTCCTCAATATGATGCATAGCAAAATTGCAAATAGCTTTAAGATTTCACTAAATAGAGTACACAGGAAATCTTCCCTACATTGGTTGCAAAATAAAGATATCTTAATGAGTTGACTTAATTTACTCAGATAATGCTTGAAATTACTTTTCTTGTGGAGAGAAATGGGTCATAAAGTCTTGATTAGACTGTTTACTTATCACTACAGAAACTGAGACAGTGAGCTAAATTTAGTTAGAGATTTCTTTAATTATAGGTGATTAATTTCCCCTCAGAAAGCAGTTCAGGTCCTTTCTGCTCATCTCAAACTGTTGTCTAACCTTTCCTTAATCCATCTCATCCTGAGTTGATGGGAACTTCTTTATTCCACCTCTTCTGGAGGTAGGGAACAATCTTCTTATTCAAGCAGTCCTCTGAGTTGGTGACACACAAAAAACCGAGGGCCCTGATTAATGGCTGGTAATTAGCAATGTTAATGACCAGGTGTCCGGGTGCAGGCCAGCTCCTCTCAGCATGGAGGAGCTCTCAATCAGAGTCCTGCAAATCCATTCCCAGTGACCCTTCCCCTCAGCTGGGAATAATGATGCTACACACTCTCATTACTGCAAGAAGCTCAGGGGGAGGCCTAGGACTGAGTGCGAACCTTGCTCCCATTTCCAGCAAGTGTTGTATTAATTAAGGTCAGGTTGGCAGAAACTTGGAGGTAAAAGGAGAGCAAAGAAAATTTAACACTTACAGTGCCTTTAAAAAAAAGTTAATAAATGTAACCCCATTGAAGACCGTTAATGGGGAGGTTGATAAACTGAAATAATTTCATAACATAAACATGCAAAATGCGTTATCAAGTAAATGTCCTTACAAAAAACATTAAAAAGGGCGACTTGTTTATTAATTGCAAAAAAAAACTGTATCGCACTCCATCTGAATTAAACTTTGTGATCACAGATGCTTCATCTGGGCTGTGTTCTATAGCAGTGAAAATGTTAGTGACAAGTGCAAATGTAAAGTGTTTGCTGTGATGTTTCTGCCACGTGTTCTTCAGAGAACAACACTATAAAAGGTTATGGCTAAAGGTCAAGTTGTGAAAAAAAATCTGTGGTTGAGGCATAGCTGCTGAAGAAGCAATTAAGCATTGAAGAGGTGTATGTGAAATAAAGAAGTTGATGGGACAGAACTATTGTCTGCCAGCACCTGGATGTGGTTGAAATGAAACAATGGCCCTATCCTTACAACTGTGGTTAATCAAGCTCACATAATTGACTTGAGACGAAGACAAGAAGTACTGAGCAAGGCTACTGAATAATTAAGCAAGTATTTTCTTGGCTGGCTTTTGCATCATGACCATGTTCTACCTCACTGCCCTTTACGCTAAGCTCCCATTAACAAGAGGAAGGAAGCAGAAGTACAAACAGAACAATTAACACAGGGGACAGACAAGCTTCTATCACTTCATAGTGAACTAAAATCTAGTAATAAGGACACACAAGAACTGGAATACAGAAATACTTGGAACCATCAGGCAATCTAATTGAAGCAAATCTAGTTGAATACTTTTGAAGCTAGAGATGCTTGTCAACAAAACAAAATGTAATTTAGATACAAGTTGAAATTTGACAGCTCTCCATTGTGAATTTTCTGATTTGCTATAACCTTACAAATGTCATGTATTGCTCAGGACTTCTGCTGTAATAAATAATCAAAATCTGCCATCTAACTGTTTTTGCATGGCTTTCAGATAATAAAAGGGATTCAAAGTATTAACTCGGGTATGAATATTAAGAATTATTAAAAATGGAACTACTTTCATACTATTTAATATACAGTTATTTCAAATTTAAATAGAAACTGAACAAAATTAACATTTCAAAAGTCTGTTTTTCAGATATTCGGGTATCAACATATAGTTGCGTATGTGCGACAAATGTAACTTTTCTGCTTTATAAATAGAAATCATGTTTATTCAAATTGTTGTTTGTACTTGCTATATTTTTCATGCTCTCTGCATAATTATCGGTTTGTAATGGTACTGACAATTCTGGATGGTTACAATATGGTTAATTTTCATGGTTGCTGTCCTGTTAACAGTTTTAATTGTAGTGGCGTACAAATAATTTTTGACTTTGCATAATTCTTAGGGCGGGATTCTCCAGCAAGCATTCGCTTGCCGACCGGAGAATCCCGCCCAAGGTCAATGGATTTTTCCATTGTCGGCGTCACGCCCGTGGTGTTCTTGCGGCGGGCGGGACGGAAGAATCCAGCCCTTATTCATTGATGTTTCATTCATGAGTTGTTTCAAGTCTTCATACAATTTCCTTTGGTGCCTGTTAACTCTCGCTTGTGAACGTTGCTCACCGAATATAATATACCTACCGTAGATGTCGGCTTTTGAAGCCAAACAAAATCTCCAAAGCGGGGCTTGACTTACTTTCCAAGAACAAGAGTGAACCGCTGACATGAGTGTAGATTTTGTCGCTCACCACATGGGGTCTGCTCTGTGTGGGCATTTCTTTTTTAAAATAAATTTAGAGTAGCCAATTATTTTTTTCCAATTAAGGGGCACTTTAGCGTGGCCAATCCACCTAACCTGGACATCTTTGGGTTGTGGGGGTGAAACCCACACAGACATGGTGAGAATGTGCAAACTCCACACAGACAGTGACCTAGGGCCGGGATCAAACCCGGGTCCTCAGCGCTGCAGTCCCAGTGCTGACCACTGCGCCACATGTAACCCCCTGTGTGGGCATGTCTTAAACTCCCACTCAACTTTGCAACACAGCCTGTACTCCTGCTTAACCTTGCACCCAGCTGTAAGGTATTGGTAAGTAAAATATCCAATGATGCGGTGCAAAATTGAGGCTGACTGCTAAAATGAGATAACATGTCATGGCGGAAAAGTGTGGTCCACGTGTATGCTGAGAATTTGCAAAAACATGATTTGGTGGCTGAGAAATGGGGTCTTCTTGTATACCTGGCTGATTCATATTTATCTAAGGTATTTATATTTTTCATAATTTCTGCTAACTAAGGTGCACATTAAAGGTCGGTTTCAGTGAGCAATACTTTGTTTGAGTGACGATGTGGCCTAAAAACCTGCACTATTAGGATGTTGGAATGATATTTTATTGGTCTTAAAAGTGCAGGAAAATATTGAAATTTGCGATTATTTTCTGTTGTGTCCTAAAGACGTTGCTTTGATAAATGTATAAAAATGTCACATTATTCAATTTTAAGGAACATTCGCTTTGAGAAGTCATTGTTCTCTAGATTGAAAGACAGTGGGGCAGATTTTCTTGCCCTGCCCACTGCGGGAATCGTTGTGGAGCACTTGATGGACCATTTAAAGGTCCATTGACCTCAGGGAATTTTCGGTCTCCGAGCAGGCGCGACTGGATAATTCCGCACATTATGCATAATTCTATTTGTTCTTTATTTAATGAATTATTTCTTTATTTAATGCATTCTTCTGCACTCTACCCTTCATTGATGTGTACCCAGCAGTAAAGCAATTTATCTATCATACATTAAAATTATTACACTAATATTTTATGACAATGGTAACATAATACAGTCATCTTGAACACATACTGTCCAGTATATGACTAATCGAGATTACCCTGGACATGAAAAACGAAAAAAATGAAAATCGCTTATTGTCACAAGTAGGCTTCAAATGAAGTTACTGTGAAAAGCCCCTAGTCGCCACATTCCGGCGCCTGTTCGGGGAGGCTGGTACGGGAATTGAACCCGCGCTGCTGGCCTTGTTCTGTTTCCATTTTAGTGGTGCATTTACATATTTACAAGTATGGCACATTTTGAAAATTGTGAGTACATTAATGCAGCTTTATTTCCATAGAATCCCTACAGTGTACAAGGAGGCCATTCAGCCCATGAAGTTTGCATCGACCCTCCCACCCTACCTAGATCCACTCACCCACCCTATCCCTCTAATCCGTAACCCCACGTAACCCGCACATCTTTGGACACTATGCGGCAATTTCTCATGGCCAACCCACCTAACCTGCACATCTTTGGACTGTGGGAGGAAACCGGAGCACCCAGAGGAAACCCACTGTGACAGGGAGAGAATATGAAAGCTCCACACAGACAGTCACCCAAGGCTGGAATCAAACCTGGATCCCTGGCACTGTGAGGCAGCAGTGCTATGTTCAGGCTTCCTCTGGTTCACCAGAATCGAGAAAAGCAAATTATATTTTTGATATACAACTGATACTAGTTTTTCCCTCATCAAGTATGTGACAAAATTTCCATTCATAGGGATTTTATTTAATATGAAAAGTTTTTTTAAATTGGAAGAGTCAATAATATTTAACAACCTTTTGATATGAAATTGAAGCATTATGCATTGGGGATGATTTTCTGGCCGTGTTAGGCCTGTCACAAATCCCGTTATGTTGGGAAAATCTGGTGTGAGGCCCAAAATGTGATTTGTGCCCGGCACAAATCAGTTTGCAATCTTCCTGGGCCCTTTATGCAGGCGCGATCTGGATCTCCAAGAAAGGTGTTGTATCTGCCCAATTCTGATACCTTTGACAAGTTTACTTACTCAAAGGTTTTACCTAGGTGTCTTTTAATAGCATAGAGAACAAAGGACAAATGCAAGTATAAATTCAACAATTAATCCAAACTATATAAAACTAGAAACATCCAAGATTCTGTTCCCTTCCCTCCTCTCCGCTCCCCTCCCTTCCCCTTTCCCTTCCCTCCCCTTCCATTTTCTTTTCTCCACTTCCCTCCCTTGAGTCTTCACTGCTGATGTGCCTTGCGTGCCTGTTTTTATACCCCCGGCCTTCCCACCCTTTTGCCATTTCCTCTGGCTTTCTGCCAATGAGGCCTCTGGGGGGACTCTCAGCACCCAATCGTCCGGTTTGACTAGACACCTGAGCCTGCCCCTGGTGGTGTGGTCTGCACATAACCTATTCCCATATAAGGTAACAGCAGAAACTCTGGGTGCCTGAGAGTCTGCTCAATCTAGTATTATGAGCAGGGTTCAGAGAACCCCAAAGTGTATCATGGAGTTCACCTGACCCACAATTTTGAATAGATTGTTGTATGGGGAGCGCACGGCCCATTCTACAGGTGTGGGACAGCAGAAATGGATAAGTATTTTTTAAAGCAAAACAATGTTTATTCTATGAACTCAAGTTAACCTTTTTAAAACATAGTGAACATCTTAGCAACCATTAATTCAAATACAACCCCCAAAGACTACAACAATAAGTAATAATTTAAGCGTTCCTTTTTAACATCCATACGACTTAAAAACAAAACCTTTATCAGAAGCACATTAGGTTTACATTCACTACTGAAAACATTTATAATTCTGAATTCACCAAATGATCAAGAGATAGTCTTTTGATGGCAGAGAGAACAGCAGTGCACCTGCTTGGTCTGGCTTCAGCTCCAACACTGAAAATGAAACTAAAACACACCCTGCAGCCTGCTCAAAAACGAAAGTAAAAAGCTGACAGACAGCCCAGCTCCACCCATTCTCTGACATCACTGCAGTAGTAAACACCCATTTCTTAAAAGTACTCTCAGTACAATATTTATACACACACCCATTTATAAACACCCATTTCTTAAAGGTACTCTCACATGACACCTGCCCCCAAGGAAAAAAAATAAACATCAACTTCAAGATGGTTTCATTTTTCGCCTTTTCACTATCCTTTAAGAAATGCACACAGTAAAAAACAACACACGCAAACAGGTACAATAATATAGTCCATTTTTGTTCTTCTTCATCCAACTGAAATCCTTCCTGATTGACAGTCTCTTTGAACAAGAAGGTCTCTGCACAATCCCTCCATTTCTCAACGCCTCGGCATTTCTCTTTAAAGTCAGATACTTTAGTTCAATCTTTAGGCAAATCACCGTGAATAACTATGATTTAGTGGCCATTACTGAAACATGGTTAAAGGATGGTCACGACTGGGAGTTAAATATCCGAGGGTATCAAACTATTCGGAAGGACAGAGTGGATGGTAAGGGAGGTGGTGTAGCTCTGTTATTTAAGGATGACATCCGGGCAACAGTAAGGGATGACATCGGTGCTATGGAGGATAAGGTTGAATCCATTTGGGTGGAAATCAGGAATAGTAAGGCGAAAAAGTCACTGATAGTAGTCTATAGGCCACCAAATAGTAACATTATGGTGGGGCAGGCAATAAACAAAGAAATAACTGATGCATGTAGAAATGGTACAGCAGTTATCATGGGGGATTTTAATCTACATGTCGATTGGTTTACCCAGATCGGTCAAGGCAGCCTTGAGGAGGAGTTTATAGAATGTATCCGCGATAGTTTCCTAGAACAGTATGTAATGGAACCTACGAGGGAACAAGCGGTCCTAGATCTGGTCCTGTGTAATGAGACAGGATTGATTCAGGATCTCATAGTTAGGGATCCTCTCGGAAGGAGCGATCACAATATGGTGGAATTTAAAATACAAATGGAGGGTGAGAAGGTAAAATCAAGCACTAGTGTTTTGTGCTTAAACAAAGGAGATTACAATGGGATGAGAGAAGAACTAGCTAAGGTAGACTGGGAGCAAAGACTTTATGGTGAAACAGTTGAGGACCAGTGGAGAACCTTCCAAATGATTTTTCACAGTGCTCAGCAAAGGTTTATACCAACAAAAAGTAAGGACGGTAAAAAGAGGGAAAATCGACCGTGGATATCTAAGGAAATAAGGGAGGGTATCAAATTGAAGGAAAAAACATACAAAGTAGCAAAGATCAGTGGGAGACTAGAGGACTGGGAAATCTTTAGGGGGCAACAGAAAGCTACTAAAAAAGCTATAAAGAAGAGTAAGATAGATTAGTAAACTTGTTCAGAATATAAAAACAGATCGTAAAAGTTTCTACAAATATATAAAACAAAAAAGAGTGGCTAAGGTAAATATTGGTCCTTTAGATGATGAGAAGGGAGATTTAATAATGGGAGATGAGGAAATGGCTGAGGAACTGAACAGGTTTTTTGGGTCGGTCTTCACAGTGGAAGACACAAATAACATGCCAGTGACTGATGGAAATGAGGCGATGACAGGTGAGGACCTTGAGAGGATTGTTATCACCAAGGAGGTAGTGATGGGCAAGCTAATGGGGCTAAAGGTAGACAAGTCTCCTGGCCCTGATGGAATGCATCCCAGAGTGCTAAAAGAGATGGCTAGGGAAATTGCAAATGCACTAGTGATAATTTACCAAAATTCACTAGACTCTGGGGTGGTCCCGGCGGATTGGAAATTAGCAAAGGTGACACCACTGTTTAAAAAAGGAGGTAGGCAGAAAGCGGGTAATTATAGGCCAGTGAGCTTAACTTCGGTAGTAGGGAAGATGCTGGAATCTATCATCAAGGAAGAAATAGTGAGGCATCTGGATGGAAATTGTCCCATTGGGCAGATGCAGCATGGGTTCATAAAGGGCAGGTCGTGCCTAACTAATTGAGTGGAATTTTTTGAGGACATTAACAGTGCGGTAGATAATGGGGAGCATAATGGATGTGGTATATCTGGATTTCTAGAAAGCCTTTGACAAGGTGCCACACAAAAGGTTGCTGCATAAGATAAAGATGCATCGCATTAATATACCGTTGGGATGGTCTCCACCTGAACTGAGCTGGGACCAGCGTTCTGGCGAAAAGAATAAATAGGGTGGTCAATAGGACTTTAAACTAAAGATTGGGGGGAAGGGAAAGTCAGGGAACCAAGAGGTGAAGTAATCAGTGGGAAGTGTAGCTGCTTAGGAATACAAAAAAGCACGAAAAGACAAAACTCAGGAGAGGTTACGATAGTCCCCATCCCACAAAATATGACACAGTGTATGGAAAGGCTCAGTAAACCAAGGTCCACCACACTAAGAAAACAAAAAGGGACGGTCAATAGAGAATTAAAGGTGCTATATTTAAATGCGCGCAGTGTACGGAACAAGGTAGATGAGCTTGTGGCCCAGATTGTGACTGGCAGGTATGATGTGGTAGGCATCACAGAGACATGGTTGCAGGGGGTTCAGGACTGGCATTTGAACATCCAGGGATTCACAACCTATCGAAAAGACAGGGAGGTGGGCAGAGGGGGTGGGGTTGCCTTGTTAATTAGGAATGAAATTAAATCAATAGCACTAAATGACATAGGGTCAGATAATGTGGAATCTGTGTGGGTAGAGTTGAGGAACCACAAAGGCAAAAAAACCATAATGGGAGTTATGTACAGGCCTCCTAACAGTGGTCAGGACCAGGGGCACAAAATACACCACGAAATAGAAAGTGCATGTCAGAAAGGCAAGGTCACAGTGATCATGGGCGACTTCACTATGCAGGTGGACTGGGTAAATAATGCTGCCAGTGGACCCAAGGAAAGGGAATTCATTGAATGTTTACAGGAGGGCTTTTTGGAACAGCTTGTGATGGAGCCCACAAGGGAACAGGCCATTCTGGACTTAGTGTTATGTAATGAGCCAGACTTGATTAAAGATCTTAAAGTAAGGGAGCACTTAGGAGGCAGTGATCATAATATGGTAGAATTCAATCTCCAATTTGAAAGAAAGCAGGTAGAATCAGATGTAAAGGTGTTACAGTTAAATAAAGGTAACTACAGGGGCATGAGGGAGGAACTGATGAAAATCGACTGGGAGCAGAGCCTAGTGGGAAAGACAGCAGAACAGCAATGGCAGGAGTTTCTGGGAGTAATTGAGGACACAGTATAGAGGTTCATCCCAAAGAAAAGAAAGGTTATCAGAGGGGGGATTAGGCAGCCATGGCTGACAAAGGAAGTTAGGGAATGCATCAAAGCAAAAGAGAAAGCCTACAATGTGGCAAAGAGTAGTGGGAAGTCAGAAGATTGGGAAGGCTACAAAAACAAACAGAGGATAACAAAGAGAGAAATAAGGAAAGAGAGGATCAGATATGAAGGTAGGCTAGCCAGTAACATTAGGAATGATAGTAAAAGTTTCTTTAAATACATTAAAAACAAACGGGAGGCAAAAGTAGACATTGGGCCGCTCCAAAATGACGCTGGTAATTTTGTGATGGGAGTCAAGGAAATAGCTGAGGAACTAAATAAGTACTTTGCGTCAGTCTTCACAGTAGAAGACATGAGTAATATCCCAACAATTCCGGAGAGTCAGGGGGCAGAGTTGAATATGGTAGCCATCACAAAGGAGAAAGTGCTAAAGAAACTAAGAGGTCTAAAAATTGATAAATCTCCGGGCCCAGATGGACTACATCCTAGAGTTCTAAAGGAGATAGCTGAAGAAATAGTGGAGGCGTTAGTTATGATCTTTCAAAAGTCACTGGATTCAGGGAAAGTCCCAGAGGATTGGAAAATTGCTGTTGTAACCCCCCTGTTCAAGAAGGGAACAAGGAAAAAGATGGAAAATTATAGGCCAATTAGCCTAACCTCGGTTGTTGGCAAGATTCTAGAATCCATTGTTAAGGATGAGATTTCTAAATTCTTGGAAGTGCAGGGTCAGATTAGGACAAGTCAGCATGGATTTAGTAAGGGGAGGTCGTGCCTGACAAACCTGTTAGAGTTCTTTGAAGAGATAACAAATAGGTTAGACCAAGGAGAGCCAATGGATGTTATCTATCTTGACTTCCAAAAGGCCTTTGATAAGGTGCCTCACGGGAGACTGCTGAGTAAAATAATGGCCCATGGTATTCGAGGCAACGTACTAACATGGATTGACGATTGGCTGTCAGGCAGAAGGCAGAGAGTTGGGATAAAAGGTTATTTTTCGGAATGGCAACCGGTGACGAGTGGTGTCCCGCTGGGTTCAGTGTTGGGGCCACAGCTGTTCTCTTTATATATTAACGAGCTAGATGACGGGACTGGGGGCATTCTGGCTAAGTTTGCCAATGATACAAAGATAGGTGGAGGGGCAGGTAGTATGGAAGAGGTGGGGAGGCTGCAGAAATATTTAGACAGTTTAGGAGAGTGGTCCAAGAAATGGCTGATGAAATTCAACGTGGGCAAGTGCGAGGTCTTGCACTTTGGAAAAAAGAATAGGGGCATGGACTATTTTCTAAACGGTGACAAAATTCATAATGCTGAAGTGCAAAGGGACTTGGGAGTCCTAGTCCAGGATTCTCTAAAGGTAAACTTGCAGGTTGAGTCCGTAATTAAGAAAGCAAATGCAATGTTGTCATTCATCTCAAGAGGCTTGGAATATAAAAGCAGGGATGTACTTCTGAAGCTTTATAAAGCATTAGTTAGGCCCCATTTAGAATACTGTGAGCAATTTTGGGCCCCACACCTCAGGAAGGACATACTGGCACTGGAGCGGGTCCAGCGGAGATTCACACGGATGATCCCAGGAATGGTACGCCTAACATACGATGAACGTCTGAGGATCCTGGGATTATATTCATTGGAGTTTAGGAGATTGAGGGGAGATCTAATAGAAACTTACAAGATAATGAATGGCTTAGATAGGGTGGATGTAGGGAAGTTGTTTCCATTAGCAGGAGAGACTAGGACCCGGGGGCACAGCCTTAGAATAAAAGGGAGTCACTTTAGAACAGAGATGAGGAGAAATTTCTTCAGTCAGAGAGTGGTGGGTCTGTGGAATTCATTGCCACAGAGGGCGGTGGAGGCCGGGACGTTGAGTGTCTTTAAGACAGAAGTTGATAAATTCTTGATTTCTCGAGGAATTAAGGGCTATGGAGAGAGAGCGGGTAAATGGAGTTGAAATCAGCCATGATTGAATGGTGGAGTGGACTCGATGGGCCGAATGGCCTTACTTCTGCTCCTATGTCTTATGGTCTTATGGTCTTATTAAGGGGAAAGTAGTAGCAAGGATAGAGGATTGGTTAATTAATAGAAAGCAAAGAGTGGGGATTAATGGGTGTTTCTCTGGTTGGCAATCAGTAGCTAGTGGTGTCCTTCAGGGATCAGTGTTGGGCCCACAACTGTTCAGAATTTACATAGATGATTTGGAGTTGGGGACCAAGGGCAATGTGTCCAAGTTTGCAGACGACACTAAGATAAATGGTAAAGCAAAAAGTGCAGAGGATACTGGAAGTCTGCAGAGGGATTTGGATAGGCTAAGTGAATGGGCTAGGGTCTGGCAGATGGAATACAATGTTGACAAATGTGAGGTTATCCATTTTGGGTAGGAATAACAGCAAAAGGGATTATTATTTAAATGATAAAATATTAAAACATGCTGCTGTGCAGAGAGACCTGGGTGTGCTAGTGCATGAGTCGCAAAAAGTTGGTTTACAGGTGCAACAGGTGATTAAGAAGGCAAATGGAATTTTGTCCTTCATTGCTAGAGGGATGGAGTTTAAGACTAGGGAGGTTATGCTGCAATTGTATAAGGTGTTAGTGAGGCCACACCTGGAGTATTGTGTTCAGTTTTGGTCTCCTTACTTGAGAAAGGACATACTGGCACTGGAGGGTGTGCAGAGGAGATTCACTAGGTTAATCCCAGAGCTGAAGGGGTTGGATTACGAGGAGAGGTTGAGTAGACTGGGACTGTACTCGTTGGAATTTAGAAGGATGAGGAGGGATCTTGTAGAAACATATAAGATGATGAAGGGAATAGACAGGATAGATGCGGGCAGGTTGTTTCCACTGGCGGGTGAAAGCAGAACTAGGGGGCATAGCCTCAAAATAAGGGGAAGTAGATTTAGGACTGAGTTTAGGAGGAACTTCTTCACCCAAAGGGTTGTGAATCTATGGAATTCCTTGCCCAGTGAAGCAGTAGAGGCTCCTTCATTAAATGTTTTTAAGATAAAGATAGATAGTTTTTTGAAGAATAAAGGGATTAAGGGTTATGGTGTTCAGACCGGAAAGTGGAGCTGAGTCCACAAATGATCAGCCATGATCTCATTGAATGGTGGAGCAGGCTCGAGGGGCCAGATGGCCTACTCCTGCTCCTAGTTATTATGTTCTTATGTTCTTATGATCACAGAGTCCCTTGCAATTCTCCAACACAGGAGCATTGGTTATCACAGCTTTCAGGTAGTCAAATGCCTGTTGAAAGTCCGCTGCCCATTGAAATTTTTGACGTTTCTTCAGCAAGTCCATCAGTGGAGCAGTCACGCTACAAAACTTTTGCACAAATGTTCGATCAAATACACTCATGCCACGAAATTGCATTATTTCCCTTTGTCTTGAGGGTATCGAAAACGCCTCAATAACTGTTGGTTTCACATCCCGTGTGACCATTCGACCCTGTCCGATTGTATGGCCAAGGAAAGTGAATTGGGCTTTTCCAAATTCACTTTTGGCTAGGTTTATCATTAAACCCGCCTCATGAAGTCGATCGAATAACTTCATCAGATGTTTCAAATGTTCTGTCCATGTCTGGCTGAAAATTACCAGATCATCGATGTATACCGCACAATTGGGTAATCCTGAAACTACTTTGTTAGTTAACCGTTGAAATGTGGCTGGGGGGTTTTCATGCCAAATGGCATAACTTTGAATTGGTATATACCATCTGGAGTCACAAAAGCTGAAATCTCCTTCGCCGTTTCGGATAAAGGTACCTGCCGGTAACCTTTAAGTCAATACAGTTTATAAATAAAAGCTGATTGTCCCACTTTCTCAATGCAATCCTCCAAACATGGGATAGGATAAGAGTCCGTTCTTTTAACTGCATTAACCTTTCTATAGTCCACACACAATCGTTGGGTACCGTCTGGTTTAGGTACCATCACTATGGGTGAGCTCCATTGGCTGCAGCCCATTTCAATTATGCCATTTTTAAGCATACTCTCAATCTCTTTGTTAACCTGTGCCAATTTTAAAGGGTTAAGTCTATACGGATGTTGTTTGATTGGAACAGCATTTCCCACATCTACATCATGTATAGCCATTTTAGTAGATCCCAATTTATCTCCACAAACTTGCCCATGTGGTATCAGTAACTCTTTCAGGTCAGTTTGTTTTTCCTCTGGAAGCTAACTCAACAATTTATCCCAATCTTTAAGAAGATCCTCGTTTTTCAATTTAATTTGAGGTATGACAAATTCACAGTCATCTGGATTTGGTTTGTCACTTTGAGTTAGAATCATTAAAACCTCTTCCTTTTTCTCTCCTTCCCTTTCAAAGTACCTTTTAAGCATATTCACATGACACACTCAGTGAGTCTTCGTTCTATCTGGTGTTTTTACCACATAATTCACCTCACTTAATCTGATAAGGTCCACAAAACCTTGCTTTTAAAGGTTCACCTACCACTGGTAACAATACTAAAACTTTATCTCCACAGGCAAAACTACGAACCTTGGATTCCTTGTCTGCTACCCGTTCCATCACATTTTGTGCAACTTTTAAATGTTGTCTCGCCAATTCACCTGTTCTATTTAATCGTTCCCTAAAATTTGTCACGTAATCCAATAATGTAATTTCCGATTTCTCACTCACCAATTTTTCCTTAATCAATTTATGTGGTCCTCTTACCTCATGCCCAAAAATTAGTTCAAAAGGACTGAATTTGGTTGATTCATTAGGTGCATCCCTAATTGCAAACAGTACGAATGGAATTCCTTTATCCCAATCCTCTGGATAAGCTTGGCAATAAGCCCTCAACATTGTCTTTAATGTCTGATGCCACCTTTCTAACACTCCCTGTGATTCTGGATGGTACGCAGTTGATTTAAATTGTTTTATTCCTAAGCTATCCATAATTTCTTTGAATAATCTTGAGGTAAAATTTGACCCTTGGTCCGATTGTATTTCTGTGGGTAGTTCATATTTAGTAAAGAATTTAAGTAACTCCTCCACAATCTTTTTAGCTATAATATTACATACTGAAATGGCCTCTGGAAACCTAGTAGACACATCCATTATAGTCAAAAGATATTGATTCCCACTTTTTGTTTTAGGAAGTGGTCCTACGCAACCAATTAGGACCCTTGTAAAAGGTTCCTCAAATGCTGGAATGGGTATTAAGGGCGCTGATTTTATCACTGCTTGAGGTGCACCTATCACTTGACATGTGTGACATGATTGACAAAATTTAACTGCATCTTTATGTAGTCAAGGCTAATAAAAATGTTTTTGTATTTTAGCTTGAGTTTTCCTTATTCCCAAATGACCTCGTGTGCAACTCGCAACACCTCCTTTCTATACCCTACCGGCAATACTACTTGATGAATTTCTGCCCACTTTTCATCCGCCTGCATATGTAAAGGTCTCCATTTTCTCATCAAGACATCACTTTTATGGTAATAACACTCTGGTATACACTCAGATTCCTCTTCTGTGTATGCTTTCTGATACATCCGATTTATTTCTCTATCCTTTTGTTGTGACTCTGCCAATTTTCCTGAACTAAAAATATTTGCCTCATCCTCCATCTGTTCTTGTTCTTTTTCAACCATCTGATCAAAAATCCTTTCTGATAATTGCACTTCAATGTCATCTTCACTCTTTGATTTCTCCTCTTGTCTTAACCTGTGACTTTGCCACCTTATCACTACACAATCCGGAAAAATCCCAGGATATTCGTCCTTCAACACTGCAGTTGTCTGATTTTTTTCTGGCTTGTCAACCACAGTAGGCATCACTCCCACCTGCGATCCAGCTATATCATTCCCCAAGATAAACTGTATTCCTGGACAAGATAGTTTCTCTATTACTCTTACTACCACTTCACCACTCTTCACTAGACTTTCCAACCTTACCTTATATAATGGAACACGACTCCTTTCACCCTGAATTCCACATATTACCACCTTTTCTGGCAACATTCTTCCCAAACTACGTAACTCCTCATCTCTTACCATTAAAGATTGACTAGCTCCCGTATCTCTTAAAATTGTGAATTCTTTACCTGCTCCTCCTGATACACATGAGTAAACTTTACCCACTGTTGCCCTCTTTGGTTGGCTCTGAATATGGCGGTCAATATGGTCGCCTTCCTTAATCCTAATTATGTTTGCTCTAGAGTCGCCAGGTATCTTTCGATACTGCCACAAGGTTCAAACCCGAATACTGATCAAAGAGTCGGTACACCAGTCAGTTAGTTCAAAGTCAATACTATTTATTTACATACACAGTAATATCTACTCATGCCCGAAACACTACAGACTAAACTATCACTACTGCTAAAGCCTATACTTAGCTTCGAGCGCCCACTCAGTCAAAGGAACAATGGCCGTTGTTCGGATCTGAGGCTGCTAGGGTTGAAGTGGTAGAGGGGAAACAGCTAAGGTCGTCTGTCTGGTAGCGAGCGTTGACCTTGAACTTACTTGCTTCTGGTGCAGCTGGTGGACGGGTCTCTTCGCTGTGTGAGCCGAGTCCAAGAGAGCGATTCTCTCTTGAGGCCTTCTTCTTATACCTGAAGGGGCTTCGCGCACTTTTGGGTGGGCTTTGAACTTGGCCCCAATTAATTGGGCCGTATCATGATCACTCGTATTGATCTTGACCAATAAAGGGGTGGATGCCGTGATGGCTGGGCGTGTCCTAGGTGGCCATTGGCCTGCTTTGTTTTCTGCTTTCGGTTTGGGGCACTGGCGCCGCGAGGTTTGGGGCCAGATCGGTTACTTAAGTATCTTCCTTTGTTCCATATGCTAATGGGCCTACAGTTTCAGTCTTGTCTGGGAGCTGTGGCTCCAATATGCAGACAGGCTCTGTGCCTGCCTGCTTTCTTAACATTGTCCATTTTTCCCTGCAATCTTTGCAAATGTCCATTTTGTACTCTGGAAGTGGCCATCCCAGATGGCTACACCCTCTCCTTGTGATCCTCAATGTGAAGCGTGAAGGATCAAATAACCGCGTCGTCCTCGGTCTCCTCCCAAGTTGGGCACCCGTAAGCATAGGCTCTACAATGCTGTGTCCTATGAATTGCAACTTTTACCGAAATTATTTATGTAAATACATCATTATAAAATTCTGCGGGGCGCTATGACATTCAGGCATGCATTACAAAATAAAAAACTGGAACCTATAACTATCCTTAACTGAACTATCCTTACTCAAACAATCAAAAGAATTTACAACATTTTAAACTGTACAAATAGCAGCAACACAGGTCTCATTGGCTTGGCAGTCAAGCACAGAGTTTTACATTTCTTTTTATTGGAACGAACAAAATGCACACAAAAACGGATGCCCTTTAATTCAGTTAAAGGGGTTGGGGGGTTTGTTGAAGTCCAAAAATAGGGGATCTGAAGGTGTATATCGGAGTGTGAGTGCGCGAGGCTTTTCTCCGCCATTTCCTCAGTCTTAGAGTCTGAACGACACTGCAGAGTATCGCAAGTACTAATAGTGATTCCACAACGTAGGATAGGGAATACCAGGTGATGAACCGGTCACACCAGGTCGGTGTATCGGTAACTATCTCGGGGTTTAGTGTATGGCAGGGGTGGGAAACATTCACAGCCTGCGTGGTGGTGGTCAGGGGGGGTAGCATCCACGCGCAACTGGAGGGATCCCGCTAAGATCCAACTGTCGAACATGATGGTTGTCTTCATGGTTCCTTCTTTCTGTCTTCTTCTTTTCTTCTTCTGAGGTTCCTGAGGTTCCGAAGTTCTATGGACACAAGCGTAATATCTGTTATTATCTTGCTTAAGATCTTGTCTGTCTGTCTGTCTGTCCTCTTATTGCCAATTACCCATTATAATTGGTCACCATCTGTGACTCCCTCATTTTAAAAAGAAACCAAATATTTTGGACAAGACATCCGAGAAAAACTGACACAGTACGAGCCATCTCGCAGCCTGTGCAATCTACCATCCCAGTGTTCGAGGATGTAAATAGCATTTGGAAGCAACCTAAGGGTTGCCATAAACAAAAAAAGAGTTTTGAACTTAGAGAGCCAAAATGGGGTGCGCATGGGCTGCAGCAGGTAAGAATGAGTGGAATCCCCAGATAGGGCAGTGACCAGTGCCTTGTGTACTCTACCCGAGCGTAGCTGACCAGGGGGGGCGTCCTGAGGCAGGGCGGGGACCAGTGCCATTTCTCCACCGCCTGAGAGACCGACAAGAACAGAACGAATATGTGGCATTGTGGGGGCTGCCTCTCGTGATTACTTTTAAATAAGGAGAGTAGTTATGATTGGTTGTCTGCCGACAAACTAGTTCCTCTGAACGGTTGTCTGTCGACAAACTTGTTCCATTAACTGCCAGTGGGCGTTAAAAAAGTGGTGGTGTGGGGCCATGAAAAACTTTAAATTAACAAACAACATTTAACATTCACAATGACAAACAAACATGCATTACAAACATAGTGCAGGTTCCATCAGAAAGGACACCGTAACTCTCTATCGGTTCCTTTTTACCATCATCTGGACACCTCATTGCTCAGTAGTGAACAGAGTCGCAAAGGGATTTGTTTGGTGGGAGTCAGACTCTATGTCATCATCTTCTCCCGGCTGCCATACTCTTGACTGGAGTAGTTTGGCTAAAGCTGCTTGGGGTGAATTGGGGTCCATCTCATCATTCCGGATGAGCCTGAACGAATTGTCTCGGTGCCAGAATCTTGTGTTGAGGTTGGAGCTGCAAGGTTTTAATCCATAATCGTCGGGCGGTGGGTCTGGGTCAGGGGCTTTAATGTATGTTATCTCGAAGAGGTCGCTGGAATCATGTTCAGAATCGCTGGGAGTGGGGCCTGGTGCAGGGATGTAATCGTAACGTGGTGTGGGGGGCTGTCGCTATCGCTATCGCTGTCGCTGTCGCTGCTGGTTGAAGGAAGAGAGAGGCTGAGTCGTGCCTCTGGGGATGGAGTCGAAGTTGTGTCTGAGGACGGGTTGGACTGGTTGGGGGAGGGTAGGAATACGTCATTCGTGGGTAGGGCGTGCTCATCTGCTGCTGCAAGCGAGATGTGGTGTGCATGGTTGTTCTGCGAGCCATAAGCCTTAAGATGGTTCATGTGAAACCATGCAGACTTGCCATTGGGATATGTGATCTTGTATACAGAGGGACTGACTTTGTCAGAGTTGGAGTAAGGTCCAGAAAATTTGGGGGTGAGGAATGAACTGGGGTTATATAGGGATAGCATCACTTGCTGCCCTACTGCAAACTCGGTGGCCTGTACCGTTTTATCAAAGCAAGCTTTGCTTTGCATCTTCCGTGTCACAAGTATAACAGCTGCTGCGAGCTGGGCTGTCTTTACATTATCAATAATTTGCTGTACTGCTTTTTCATGCGTGAGGGCGGTGACTGTGGGGCTGGCCAAATTCAGTCCTAATAAATATTCTGTCCCTTTCATGGGGCGTCCGGTCATGAGGGTGTCGGGGGGTGTATCCTGTGGACGTGGATACCGTGTTTCTTATGAACATTAAAGCAAATGGGAGAACTAAGTCCCAGGTGCTATTGTGCTGTTGCACTATTTTCCTGAGGGTGGCTTTTAGAGTTCTGTTCATCCTTTCTACAATGCCGCTTGATTGGGGGTGGTATGCTATATGAAACTTTTGCTTTATTCCGAAAATTGTGAGGACGTTTTTCATCACTCGTCCTGTAAAATGGGAGCCTTGATCGGACTCTATACTGTGTGGGAGTCCCCATCTTGTAAAGCTGTGTTAGGATTTTAGCTGTCGTTTTGGCCGTGTTTGTTCTGGATGAAAAAGCTTCCACCCATTTTGTGAAGGTGTCGATGACCACCAACACATACTTAAAACCATTTCTGCAGGGGGGTAGGGGTCCTATATAATCTATTTGCAAATTCGTCCAGGGGCCATTAAAGGGGCGGGTGTGACTAAGCTGAGCCTTTCTTGCGTATCTGTCCGGATTGTTCTGGGCACAGATTAAGCAATTCTAAATGTAGTGAGCTACATTATTTTTTAAATCAGGCCACCAGCAGAAAGGTCTGAGGTGGGCTAGGGTGGGTTCAATGCCCTGGTGTCCATGATTGCCATGCAACTGACAAATAATTTGGTTCCTGTCCTGGCTGGGGACTACATAAATGTTGTCTTTTAAAACCACACCGTCATGTGTGGTTATCGCATTTTTAAACTTATCATAAGGGGCTGGGAAGTTGCCTTTTAAAACTTCCCTGAGCTTCTCATCTTCTTTATGAGCTTTTGCCAAATCCTGAATGTTGGTCTGTGAGACCTGAACCGCGTGTACTGGGGTGCTTTCAGGGGGGGGGTTTCCAAAAGTGACCATGTCTGGAACCTGCCTTCGCTAGGGCGTCTGCTTTAACGTTACCAGGGGGGGGGGAAGAACGATGATGACTCCGAACTTTAATAATGCCGTATTTCCTATCTTTAGCTGTCTCTAGGATATGCCGGAGTAATGGGGCTGAGGGTAGGGCTTTCTGTCTGCGGAAACTAATCCTCTAGCTTCCCACAGGGGTAGGAATTTGGTTAAACTTTTGCAGACATATAAACTGTCCGAATATATGTCGGCTGGGGTTGGAAACGAATCGGGGTGATCTACAATGTATGCTATGGCTGCCAGTTCTGCTGCCTGCGAGCCTAAGTGTCCTGGCAATTTTAATGAAATCTCTTCTAGGGAGCGTCCCTGCGCGTCCGCTACTTAAATACCGCAACCGGTAATTCTTTTCCCATTTAAAACTGTGGAGGAGCCAACAACGTAGATTCTAAGGGGTGCGCACGTGTCTGTGGGCTGGGGTCGCTGGGGTCGCTGGGGCGTAGTACCTGCTTTCCTGGGAGCTGACTTTGGTATAAAGGGTCCTGTATTATGATTTGTGGTGATGATCTCACACTCATGTGGGATATCTGCATATTGTAAGTTATCGGCTAGTAAAGTGTGGGTCTTGGTTCTTTTAACTGTGATGTCCCGTCCCTGTAAAAGAAGGGTCCAAAGGGTTGCACGGATCTGGCTGACTGTGCCATCCTTAAGCCGAACATCTAGTAGTAGGTGTGTTGGGGTGTGTTCAGTGAGAATGGTGATGGGGTTGAGTCCTGTAATGTAGGCAAAGTATTGTACCACCCAAAAAACTGCGAGCAGGTGCCTTTCACAGGCAGAAAATCCTTGCTCGACTGGATCTAATTCGCGTCAGGCGTATGCCACGGGGCCTAATCGGTCATGGCGTTCTTGGAGGAGCACGGCCGAAAGGGTTCGGTCGGTGCTTGAAACTTCAATTGCATATGGGGAAAGTGGATCTGGGATCTGTAATGCGGGGGCTGTGCTGAGGGATCTTTTTAATGCATCCACGGCATCCGTGTGCTGTGGACGCCATTCCCAAGGTGCTTGTTTCTTGAGAAGGTCGGATAGGGGCGCTGCTTTTGTGGCAAAACCGTCAATGTGGTTTTGGCAGTAGCCAACCAGTCCTAGAAATGACCCGAGGGCTGTTACATTATGGGGAAGGGGCAATTTGACGATCGAGTCAATTCTCTTTTGCTCGATCTCGCGTTTACCATGTATGATTACTGTACCCAAGTAAATCACTTTTTCCGAAAAAATCTGGGCCTTCTTGGGGTTCACTTTACATCCAATCTGTTGTAGGAGTCCTAAAAGTTCGGCGAGAAGCGAAATGTGCTCTCCCTTTGTGTCCGTCTGTCGTAGCAGATCACCTACGTATTGGACCAGCCAATCGGGTCGGGAAAATTTTGCTAATCCATTTGCCAGCTGTCAATGGAAAATGGAGGGGGAGTTGTGGAAGCCTTGTGGAAGGCATGTCCACGTATATTGTTGTCCCGAGAATGTGAATGCGAATTTATATTGGCACGCTTTATCCAATGGAATGGACCAAAAGCCGTTGCTAATGTCCAAAACCGAATTTTTTTTGACTGTAGTCCCTGTTTGAGCATGGTCTCGGGACTTGTGGCTACGGTGGGGGCTGCTACTGGGGTTACTTTGTTCAGTTCCCGGCAATCAATGGTTAGTCGCCATGATTCATCGGGTTTCCTGATGGGCCAAATTGGTGCGTTATTCATGGAGGCTACTGATCGGAGTACGCCTTGATCAAGCAGACTCTGTATTACCTTGGATATTTCTCCCTCTGCTTCTTGGGGAAAACCGTACTGCTTTTGGGGTCTGGGATCAGGATCTGTAATGTTCACTAAGCCAGCTATCTTGCCACAGTTGTGCTTGTGCTGTGCAAATGCTGCTTTGTTGCAGGACTTCCCTAAATTCTTTATTCTGACTAATGGCACGGAGGTCAAACCAGAAGTCTCTTACTGTGCTAATTCTGTTTTCATAGTCTCCAACTGTGAGCGTGGTGGGGGCTCGTGCTGCCCTTGCCATTCTCCATACACATTTATTTACTGGATCAAATGATAGATTGTGGGAGCTCATAAAGTCAATTCCTAAGATGTGTTCGGCTGTCTGGGGTAGATCGACCAGAACTACGGGGTGTTTTGTTTTAATGTTCCCTACCTCGATTGCTACAGGGGCTGTGATGTGTCCCTGCTATAAATGACCTGTACAACCGCTGAGTGTAATGGTGTCGGTGGTGGGCCACGTGTCTCGCTGAAACATCATGGAGGAATTGAGTGTGGTGCGGGACCCTCCTGTGTCCCAAAGAAATTCTATGGGGTATCCCCGGACTGTGCCTGCCCCAACCGGTCTACCGGACTTGTCCCAAAGGGTGACGCAGACCCAGGTTGGGGAGCCCGAACACCGTCAGTCGGTGCCGTTCATATCTACATTCTCAGAATGGGCGTGGATTGGCTTTGCCCTATTCTTATTTAGGGTGCCTGTCTGTTGGTTTCTCTGCTGCTTCTGGGGCACATTGCACTCTCGTGCGTAGTGTCCTAATTGTCCACAATTGCAACACTCACGGGATTTGGGTTGCTGTGGGCTGTTCCTGCCCTCATTTACCCATGCGGGGTTCTGGTGTGGGGTCTCGTTTGTTATAGCCGATCGCATCTAGGATCTCTGCGTGCATTTCTTGAAGTGTGCCTCCTCCTACATTCTGCGGATCGGGAAGGGCTGCCATGACTGACGAGTCGAGGCTTAAAACTGTGAGCTTCACTTGCTCCTTTTCATCCAGGCATTAAATGGTCGCCTGCTGTTTTACTCCTGCAAAGTAATGGTGGGGGTCCGATGTGGGTAGGAACGGTGTAATTTTATCACACGCATCCCGTAGTTGGGTTACGGTTAACGGGGTCATGTACAGGATATCTGGGTCTCCTTCTGTTGTGGTCCTGCGCTGTGTGGTTACAGAGGTCATAGGGGTGTGTTCTGCCTGTGCAGTCGGGGGTTGAGTGCTTTTCGTTTCTGGGGTTTTTCCTGTGTACATGTCCCATGTACATATCTGTGGGCAGTCTCATTTAACTCCTGCCAATCGGGGCCGTTTTCCTGGTCTAACTGGGGTCCAAATGTGCTCTGAAACCCATTCTGAATGGACAGCAGAGATTGCAATTCTGCAATTTGCTTCCGGCACTTTGCGTGATCTACCGAGCTCTGCCTTTGTTCCGTCGTGGAAGTGTGGAGTGCTCGTAGGGCTGCTTTTAAGTGTTTGCATTGTTTCTGCAACTGCTCAACTTGTTGTTCGGTTTCCTGTCTTACCAAGAATGCGCGTTGCGTGTCTTGGTAGGCCTTATCATATTAGGTCTGAAAACTACTCAAATGGGCGAGACAAGACTCATCCAGCAGAGGGCAGTAGAGCAGAGCTGCTGATTGGCTGTTGCAAGGGAAATTTGCATACCTCCGTTGTGGTCACCCTAACTTGAAGGTGGTTTATGGAGGAGCTGTTGTGAAGTGACACTTAAACCCGAAACACTTCTTCAGTGTTTCCCTCCCTACCCCCTCCTCTAACCAAAAAAAAAACACCGCTGTGAAGATCAAGAGGAAGGCTCGAGGTCAGGTAGAAGTAGAAAGAAGTTGAACCGTGACGCCACAGCCTGCAGGTAAGGGATTGGCTGGTGATTGGGACATAGTTTTTCTTTTACTTTCCCTCAGGTGTTATCGTGCAGGGCACAGAGGTTGCTGAGTGAGTGCTTGCTGAGAAGGGGAGTGAATAACAGGTAAGCTCTTTCTTTCTTTTTCTTTTATTATCTAGAGGGGATGGCAGGGAAGGTAGTGCAATATTCCTCCTGCAGAATGTTTGAGGTGAGGGACGCCGACAGTGTCCCTGCTGATTTCATCTGTGGGAAGTGCACCCATCTCCAGCTCCTCAGAAACCGCGTTAGGGAACTGGAGCTGGAGCTGGATGGAATTCGGATCATTCGGGAGGCAGAGGTGGTCACAGATAGAAGCATCAGGGATGTAGTTACTCCGAAGAATAAAGATAGATGGGTGATGGTGAGAGGGGCTGGGAGGAAGCAGTCAGTACAGGGAACCCCTGTGGTCGTTCCCCTTAGTAACAGTTGGATACTGTTGGGGGGGGGGACTTACTAGGGGTAAGCCATGGGGTGCAGATATCTGGCACAGAGTCTGTCCCTGTTGCTCAGAAGGGAAGGGGGGAGAGCAGTAGAGCATTAGTCATTGAAGATTCCATAGTTAGGGGGATAGAGAGGAGATTCTGTGGGAACGAGAGAGACTCGCGGTTGGTGTGTTGCCTCCGAGGTGCCAGGGTGCGTGATGTCTCGGATCGTATTTTCGGGATCCTTAAGGGGGAGGGGGAGCAGCCCCAAGTCGTGGTCCACATAGGTACCAACGACATAGGTAGGAAAAGGTATAGGGATGTAAGGCAGGAATTCAGGGAGCTAGGGTGGAAACTTAGATCTAGGACAAACAGAGTTATTATCTCCGGGTCGTTACCCGTGCCACGTGATAGCGAGACGAGGAATAAGGAAAGAGAGGAGTTGAACGCGTGGCTACAGGGATGGTGTAGGAGGGAGGGTTTCAGATTTCTGGATAATTGGGACTTATTCTGGGGTCGGTGGAACCTCTACAAACGGGATGGTCTACACCTGGACCAGAGGGGTACCAATATCCTGGGGGGGAAATTTGCTAATGCTCTTCTGGAGGGTTTAAACTAGTTCAGCAGGGGCTTGGGAACCTGAATTGTAGCTCCAGTATACTGGAGGTTGAGAGTAGTGAGGTCATGAGTAAGGTTTTAAAGTTGCAGGAGTGTACCGGCAGGCAGGAAGGTGGTTTAAAGTGTGTCTTCTTCAATGCCAGGACCATCCGGAATAAGGTGGGTGAACTTGCGGCATGGGTTGGTACCTGGCACTTCGATGTTGTGGCCATTTTGGAGACATGGATAGAGCAGGGACAGGAATGGTTGTTGCAGGTGCCGGGGTTTAGATATTTCAGTAAGCTCAGGGAAGGGGTTAAAAGAGAGGGAGGGGTGGCATTGTTAGTCAAGGACAGTATTACGGTGGCAGAAAGGATGTTTGATGAGGACTCGTCGATTGAGGTAGTATGGGCTGAGGTTAGAAACAGGAAAGGAGAGATCACCCTGTTCGGGGTTTTCTATAGGCCTCCGAAAAGTTCCAGAGATGTAGAGGAAAGGATTGCAAAGATGATTCTGGATCGGAGCGAAAGCAACAGGGTAGTTGTTATGGGGGACTTTAACTTTCCAAATATTGACTGGAAACGTTATAGTTCGAGTACTTTAGATGGGTCCGTTTTTGTCCAATGTGCAGGAGGATTTCCTGACACAGTATGTAGATAGGCCAACGAGAGGCGAGGCCGTATTTGATTTGGTACTGGGTAATGAACCAGGACAGGTGTTAGATTTGGAGGTAGGTGAGCACTTTGGTGATAGTGACCACAATTCGATTACGTTTACTTCAGTGATGGAAAGGGATAGGTATATACCGCAGGGCAAGAGTTATATCTGGGGGAAAGGCAATTATGATGCGATGAGGCAAGACTTAGGATGCATCAGATGGAGAGGAAAACTGCAGGGGATGGGCACAATGGAAATGTGGAGCTTGTTCAAGGAACAACTACTGTGTGTCCTTGATAAGTATGTACCTGTCAGGCAGGGAGGAAGTGGTCGAGCAAGGGAACCGTGGTTTACTAAGGCAGTCGAAACACTTGTCAAGAGGAAGAAGGAGGCTTATGTAAAGATGAAACATGAAGGTTCAGTAAGGGCGCTCGAGAGTTACAAGTTAGCTAGGAAGGACCTAAAGAGAGAGCTACGAAGAGCCAGGAGGAGACATGAGAAGTATTTGGCAGGTAGGATCAAGGATAACCCTAAAGGTTTCTATATAGATGTCAGGAATAAAAGAATGACGAGGATAAGAGTAGGGCCAGTCAAGGACAGTAGTGGGAAGTTGTGCTTGGAGTCCGAGGAGATAGGAGAGGTGCTAAATGAATATTTTTTGTCAGTATTCACACAGGAAAAAGACAATGTTGTCGAGGAGAATACTGAGATTCAGGCTACTAGACTAGAAGGGCTTGAGGTTCATAAGGAGGAGGTGTTAACAATTCTGGAAAGGGTGAAAATAGATAAGTCCCCTGGGCCGGATGGGATTTATCCTAGGATTCTCTGGGAAGCTAGGGAGGAGATTGCTGAGCCTATGGCTTTGATCTTTAAGTCATCTTTGTCAACAGGAATAGTGCCAGAAGACTGGAGGATAGCAAATGGTGTCCCCTTGTTCAAGAAGGGGAGTAGAGAACCCTGGTAACTATAGACCAGTGAGCCTTACTTCTGTTGTGGGCAAAATCTTGGAAAGGTTTATAAGAGATAGGGTGTATAATCATCTGGAAAGGAATAGTTTGATTAGACATAGTCAACACGGTTTCGTGAAGGGTAGGTCGTGCCTCACAAACCTTATTGAGTTCTTTGAGAAGGTCACCAAACAGATGGATGAGGGTAAAGCAGTTGATGTGGTGTATATGGATTTCAGTAAAGCGTTTGATGAGGTTCCCCATGGTAGGCTACTGCAGAAAATACGGAAGCATGGGATTCAGGGAGATTTAGCAGTTTGGATCAGAAATTGGCTAGCTGGAAGAAGACAAAGGGTGGTGGTTGATGGGAAGTGTTCAGACTGGAGTCCAGTTACTAGTGGTGTACCACAAGGATCTGTTTTGGGGCCACTGCTGTTTGTCATTTTTATAAATGACCTGGAGGAGGGCGTAGAAGGATGGGTGAGTAAATTTGCAGATGACACTAAAGTCGATGGAGTTGTGGACAGTGCGGAAGGATGTTACAAGTTGCAGAGGGACATAGTTAAGCTGCAGCGCTGGGCTGAGAGGTGGCAAATGGAGTTTAATGCAGAAAAGTGTGAGGTGATTCATTTTGGAAGACATAACAGGAAGACAGAGTACTGGGCTAATGGTAAGATTCTTGGCAGTGTGGATGAGCAGAGAGATCTCGGTGTCCATGTACATAGATCCCTGAAAGTTGCCACTCAGGTTGAGAGAGTTGTTAAGAAGACATACGGTGTGTTAGCTTTTATTGGTAGAGGGATTGAGTTTTGGAGCCATGAGGTCATGTTGCAGCTGTACAAAACTCTGGTGCGGCCGCATTTGGAGTATTGCGTGCAATTCTGGTCGCTGCATTATAGGAAGGATGTGGAAGCATTGGAAAGGGTGCAGAGGAGATTTACCAGAATGTTGCCTGGTATGGAGGGAAGATCTTATGAGGAAAGGCTGAGGGACTTGAGGCTGTTTTCGTTAGAGAAAAGAAGGTTAAGAGGCGACTTAATTGAGGCATACAAGATGATCAGAGGATTGGATAGGGTGGACAGTGAGAGCCTTTTTCCTCGGATGGTGATGTCTAGCACGAGGGGACATAGCTTTAAATTGAGGGGAGAAAGATATAAGACAGATGTCAGAGGTAGGTTCTTTACTCAGAGAGTAGTAAGGGTGTGCAATGCCCTGCCTGCAACAGTAGTGGACTCGCCAACACTAAGGGTATTCAAATGGTCATTGGATAGACATATGGATGATAAGGCAATAGTGTAGATGGGCTTTAGAGTGGTTTCACAGGTCGGCGCAACATCGAGGGCCTGTACTGCGCTGTAATGTTCTCTGTTCTATGTTCTATGTAAGACTGGTGTGCCAGCTTGGCATCAGTCACCTCCTTGTCCCTCACCGCTAACTGCTCTCTCAATTCCCTGTTCTCTTTCTCAAATTCGCTCACATCTCCTTTACTATTCCTGTCTCTCTCCTCAATCTCTCTACGGAGCATCCTAACGACCTCCTCTGTGCCTCGCAATTGGGCAAAGCAGGACATGATTGTTATCGGCTTGCGAGCTTTCTCTAAGCTCTTCTTATGGATCTCTGTCAGGTTCACCCACCAAGTATACCCTATACTCCCGGGATCTGTTTCATCATTGGCGCAGAATTCACTCCAAAGGGGCCATCCTTTCCCTTTGAGATAATTTGTGATCTCTTCTTCCCATACGGGACACTGTCCTACTCTACTGGTCACTGCGACCTCGAACTCCTGGGGGTTCATAAGCGTTCCATTGCCTTCATTGCCATTTTCTCTATCTCTGGGTTCTCTACTGAATTTGGAACAGGGGTTGATAAAGTGGTGATGTAAACATGGGTACGGCTTACTCTAATTTCCGGCCTACAAAACTCACGACAGTTTTACGCAACAAAATCTCTCAGGTTTACCTTATATCCCTGTTAGTACGCATGAATTAATACACTTCCGAATCTTGGAGGTTTGATCAGTATCGTTCTTACACTTGTGGTTTTTCTGTTTCCAATTGGATTCCAATTCAAATTTGGGTTCTCTTGGAGTGACTAGGCCACTTCTAGGTCGAGTCCCATCAGAGGTCGCCAGTAAATGTTGCTCTCTTTGGTTGGCTCTGAATATGGCGGTCAATATGGTCACCTTCCTTAATCCTAATTATGTTTGCTCTAGAGTTGCCAGGTATCTTTCGATACCGCCACAAGGTTCAAACGCAAATACTGATCAAAGAGTCGGTACACCAGTTAGTTAGTTCAAAGTCAATACTATTTATTTACACACACAGTAATATCTACTCATGCACGAAACACAACAGACTAAACTATCACTACTGCTAAAGCCTATACTTATCTTCGGGTGCCCACTTAGTCAGAGCAACAATGGCCGTTGTTCGGATCTGAGGCTGCTGGGGTTGAAGTGGTAGAGGGGAAACAGCTAAGGTCGTCCGTCTGGGAGCGAGCGTTGACCTTGGACTTACTTGAGTCTGGCGCAGCTCGTGGACGGGTCTCTCGCTGTGAGAGCCGAGTCCAAGAGAGCGATTCTCTCTTGGGGGCTTCTTCTTATACCTGAAGGGGCTTCGTGCGCTTTTGGGGGGCCTTGAACTTGGCCCCAATTAATTTGGCCGTACCTTGCTCACTCGTATTCATCTTGACCAATAAAAGGGTGGGTGCCCTGATGGCTGGGCATGTCCTAGGTGGCCGTTGGCCTGCTTTGTTTTCTGCTTTTGGTTTTGGGAACTGGCGCCCCGAGGCCTGGGGCCAGATCGGTTACTTAAGTATCTTCCTTTGTTCCTGGAGATGGGCCATCCATATGCTAATGGGCCTACAGTTTCAGTCTTGTCTGGGAGCTGCAGCTCCAATATGCAGACATGCTCTGTACCTGCTTGCTTTCTTAACATTGTCCATTTTTCCCAGCAATCTTTGCAAATGTCCATTTTGTATTCTGGAAATGGCCATCCCAGATGGCTACACCACAGAAGTAAATTATTTAAAGAGATCTGGCACCTTCTTATCAATCACATCTTGATCAGGCTGTACAATCTTTTGCACCTCCATCGCTTTACTTGGGCTTTTCTTTACCCCTTTAACAAACCCCACTGCCTTATCCTGTTTTACCACATCAGCCTTCCCAGTGCTTTTCTTCAACCACCAACACTGTGACTTTACATGGCCTAGTTTATTACAGTGAAAAAATTTGAAACTTTTCATGTCTCTTCCACCCTCCTGGATTTCTTTTTTAATCTGAGGTACACTCTCCTTATTATCTCCCATCAGATCACCTTTACCTTTACCACTTGAGTATTTCTCATGTCCTCAGTTTCTATCCCTCACTGGCTGAAACTGATGTTGGAAACCAAGCTTTGATTTATGAACTAATTCATAACATCTGCCATTTCTGCTGCTAATCTCGCAGTTTTAACCCTCTGCTCTTCCACATGAATTCTCACTACATCAGGAATTGAATTTTTAAACTCCTCCAAAAGTATAATTTCTCTGAAAGCTTCATACATTTGGTCTATTTTCAAAGCCCTTATCCACCTATCAAAATTACTCTGTTTGATCCTTTCAAACTCCATGTATGTTTGACCAAATTCTTTCCTTTAATTTCTAAACCTTTGTCTGTAGGCTTCAGGCACCTAAAGGAAGGCACCTCATATGCACCTAAGATGGATTTTTTCACCTCCTCATACATCCCAGATACCTCCTCCGGTAGTGATGCATACACTTCACTAGCTCTACCTATCAGCTTTGTTTGAATCAGTAATACCCACATGGCCTGTGGCCATTTCATTTGTTTAGCTACCTTCTCAAATAAAATGAAAATGGCTTATACCTCCTTCTCGTCAAACCTTGGCAATGCTTGGACATATTTAGATAGATTCCCACCAAGCCTTCGACTTTGACGCTCTTTCTCACTATCCTCATCACTGTCATCCAACTGTACGTTTCCCTTTACGTCTGCCAATTTTAACTGACTGCCATTTACATGGCCATTTTCTCAAGTTCAAACTCTCTCTCTTTATCTTTTTTCCTGATCTGTATCTCCCTTTCTCTTTCCTTTTGTTCTGCTAGGGCTATTCTTTCTGTTTTCCTTTCTTCTCTCTCTTTTTCCTCTCTCTCTCTTTCTTTTTCCTCTCTCTCTCTTTCGTATTCAAGCTGCTTTAATTCTTTCTCATGTTCCATTTCTTTAATTTGCAACTGAATTTTTGCTATTTCCAATGAGTCAAACTGTATCTCAGGCAACTTTAAATGCTTAGCCACCACCATAATTACCTCACCTTTTTGCATTTTGTCAGGTAATGTTAACTGCAATGTTTGTGCCAAATCTAACAGCCTGCTTTTAGTCTCTGTCCGTAAGGTACTGCGTGTGACCGTCTCCACCCCCCAAAACTTCTGAGCCTCTAAAAGGGCCATTGTCCGCAACACACTCCCTACTTTAACTAAAATACCATACCTGAAAAGCAACCACAATATGCTCACCCCTCACTGTCTTTAAGTTCACTAAGCCAATCCAATAGATAGACTTTTATCCCAGACGAGTCCCCAATTTGTTATGGGCCAGGGTTTAGAGCACCCCAAAGTGTATCATGCAGTTCACCTGACCCACAACTTTTAATAGATTGTGGTATGGGGAGCACACGGCCCACTCTACAGGTGTGGTACAGCAGAAATGGAAACGTTTTTTTTAAAGCAAAACAATGTTTATTCTGTGAACTCAAATTAACCTTTTTAAAACATACAGTGAACATCTTAGCAACCATTAATTCAAATACAACCCCCAAAGACTACAACACTAAGTAAACCTTTAATCTTTCCTTTTTAACATCCATACGACTTAAAAAGAAAACCTTTATCAGAAACACATTAGGTTTACATTCATTACTGAAAACATTTATAATTCTGAATTCACCAAATGATCAAGAGGTAGTCTTTTGATGGCAGAGAGAACAGCAGTACACCTGCTTGGTCTGGCTTCAGCTCCAACACTGAAAACAAAACAGCCTGCTCAAAAACGAAAGTAAAAGGCTGACAGACAGCCCAGCTCCACCCACTCTCTGACATCACTGCAGTAGTAAACACCCATTTCTTAAAGGTACTCTCGCGACAGATATTGGTATCCACACCCATTTATAAACACCCATTTCTTAAAGGTACTCTCACGTGACACTAGGCTGTGGACAATAGACTGGTGCATATCAAAAGGGTGGGAAGATCTCTTGATGGGCGATTGACACATAAGGTCCAGGCATGCCCAGGCAGCCTATCTGTGTTTGTACATTCGAACTTGGCCAAGTCAGAATTCCCAGCAGGCCATTTGCTGGAACTGACAGTCATTTAATTTACAGTGTCCAATTTTTTGATTTAGGATGTCCAATGTTAATCGGGCCCAAACGAGGACCAATAGATTACCACAAATGGTAAGAACCTGACAACATACATTTGAATTCATTGTAATCTCATTAGCGAGATTAAAGTCAGATGTTCTGGCCTCAGGGCACCTTCCTGCCCACCAACGCGATGTCAAGTGGGCGCAGGTCTTTAAAAATGGGGACCAGGTTCCTTGATTTCACACCTGGGGCCTGGCTGAATTCAATTTTTTTGCAATGTTTTTTTTCCATTCTCCCTCATGACAGAGCTCTGTTTTTTTCCCAGCAGTTGGCTCCATTCAGAAATTAGAGTGTAAGTGTTCTTGAGTGGTAGCCTCCTCACAGCCACTGTTGAATTTTCAGACTGAACACCAGAGAGCTGAGCAGAATCTCCCACATTCTACCTCCCGGCAGCCAGGAGAATGAAAGCTCCTGATTTAGCAGAAGGCAGTAATAAGACTGTCGGCTGCCATCCTAGTGGGCTGGCTGCATGTAACACATAGAGAGAAGGCGGGACAATAATATTCAGGGGACGGGCAGTATGGGACACCATTGGGCTTTAAGTCACATGTCAGGTAGTGCCAGGTTGTTGCTCTCTTTTGGTTAGTTCTTAATTTGGCTCTATTTAATCACGTTTGCTCAAGAGTCGCCAGGTATCTTCCGACACCGCCACAAGGTTCAGAACCGTATACTGATCAATGATTCGATACACCAGTTACTAAGTTCAAAAGCAGTGCTAATTTATTTACACACAGTCAAATCTACTCATGCATAAACTCTACAAACTAAACTACCACTATTACTAAGGCCTATACTTAGCTTCGGGCACCCACTCAGTCAAAGGAACAATGGCCGTTGCTCGGTTCTGAGGTTGCTGGATTGAGCTGTTTACAGGTAGCAACTAGGAGCGTCTATCTCGTAGCGTGCGTTGACTTGGAACTTACTTGGTCTGCTGTAGCTGCTAGGCTGGTCTCTTTCTTCACTGAGAGCCAAAGCCAAAGGAGAGCGTTCTCCCTTGGGGGATACCTTTTATACTCAAAAGGGCTTTGCGCTCTTTTGGGTGGGCCTTGAACTTGGCCTCAACTAATTGGGTCTTTCCCAATCATCGGTATCGATTTTCCTCCAATAGAGGTTTGGTTCCCTGATCGCTGGGCGTGTCCTGGTGACTGTCCATCAGCTTTGTCTTAGCTTCTTCTGGCACCGGGGAGTCTGTCCTAACATTGTGTATCTAAATGTTTTCCTTTTGTCCCCGGAGATGGCTCATTAGTATGTAAATCGTTTGGTAGTTTCTGTCCTGTCTGAGCGTTTAATGTTCTCATCAACAGACAGAGCTTGCACCTGCTTGTTTCTTAGCATTGTCCAATTTTCCCTGCAGTCTTTGGAAATGTCCATTTTGTAATCGGGACATGGCCATCCCAGATGGCTACACTCCCTTCTTGTGATCCTCAAAGCGATGCGTGAAGGATCACATTACCATGGCGTCTTCATCCTCTGATCCCCGGGGCACCCATGCTTAGGCTCTACACTGTCCTATCCTATGCAACACAATTTTACCGAAACCATTTTAAATACATTCATTATCAAAAATTCTATGAGGCGCTATGACATTAACACATGCATTACAGAAAAATAAAAAAACTGGAACCTCTAACTATTCTCAATAAACTATCCTCATTTAAACAATCCAAAAATACAAATATAGTTTAACCTATATATCTTAAACTGTACAAAATAGGAGCACACAAATTTCTCTGGCCTGGCAGTCAGTCACAGAGGTTTACATCTCTTTATTCCATAGAATACATGAAACAAAATGGATGCTCTTTAATCCATTGGGTCCCAATGGGTTCGGGGGTCTGGTGAAATCCGAAAATGGGGGACCTAAATCTGTATACCGGGGTGCGCGAGCGATATGCTCTGTTTCACCATTTCCTGACTCTAAACATTTACACGACACTGCAAAGTATCGCCAGCACTAAGATTGCTTCAACTACATATGAGAGTGAGTACCAGGTGATAAACTTATCACACCAGGTTGGGGTATTGTTAGCTGTCGCTGGGCTAGTTATCTCGGGGTTCCGTGTATTACAGGGGTGAGAGTCATTTACGGTTTGTGTGGTAGGGGTCAGGGGGGTAGCGTCCACGCGCAACTGAAGGGATCCCGCTAAGATCCATGTGATCACGAAGGCTGTCTTCATCTTTGTCGGACTTCTTTGTCTTCCTCTGTGGTTCCTGGGTTTCTGGAGTTCTGTGAACACAAGCATAATTTCTGTTATTA